>NW_028317933.1:5222500-5851500 GCF_062004578.1 Staurois parvus
TCTGTCATGTCACACTGTATCCAGAAGGAGATTTGTGGTGGTATTTAAAAAAAACTCTATAATTAAAAAAAATCTAAGTTTTTGAAAAAAAAAAAGCTTCCTTGTACCTGCTATAAAACAAACAAAAATGCTAGGAAAGCACAAACACCCCAAAAATGACAACCTTTTTCGAAAGAAGACACCCCAAGGTGATCTAATTTTTTTGCCATAATTTTTGGAAAATGAAGACAAATGTTGGTATTGGGAGGGGGGGGGGGGGGAATTAAAGCATGGAGCTTGGCAATGGTGCATTAGATAAAACACAATTTTTGTCATGTTCTCCCTGTTCCTGCGTGGGTTTTTTCTGGGTACTCCAGTTTCCTCCCACACTCCAGAGACTGCCGGTAGGTTAATTGGATCCTGTCTAAATTGGCCCTAGTATGTGTATGTAAGTTAGGGACCTTAGATTGTACACCCCTTGAGGGTTAGGGACTGATGTGAATGGACAATATATATGTAAAGTGCTGCGTAAATTGATGGTGCTATATAAGTACCTGGAATAAATAATAATAATAATAATAATGTTATAGACAGAGTTAGACAAAGAGGTTAATATACAGGTGCTACAGAAACAGAATACAGATGAGATGTACAAGCGAGGAGGAGGGGTGAAAGGGTTAAAAACTGATCCCACGGTAACATTTATTACTATGAATCAAATGCTCAAAATTGCTGTTTTATACTTATGTTATTTTTCACGGTCAAGTGACTGCAATTCCTATGCACTTGGAAACACTAAGCAGTCAGTGGGCGTGTATGTTCATTGCTATTGTGTACATTCCAGAAGTGACATACTACCAATAGGATTGAAGACAACCAACAAGGTTCAACATGGTGGACATGAATGAGAATAGGGGACACTCCTCCATTCTCACTCATGGGAAGACACCCAACATGGTCCAAAGTGGTGGACATGAATGAGAGACACTCCCCCTTCTCACTCACAAGAAGACACCAAACACGGTCCAATTTGGTGGACATTAATGAGAATGGGGTACACTCCTTCATTCTCTTTCATGACACCCAACATGATCCAACATAGTGAACATGAATGTGAATAGTAAACACTCCCCCATTCCAATCTGATTCATGAGAAGACACCCAATATGATCCAACAAGGTGGACATGAATGGGATTGGGGTACACTCCCCCATTCTCATTCATAAAAACACACCCAACATAGTCCAACGTGATAGACATGAATGAGATTGGGGGACACTCCTCATTCTCACTCATGAGAAGATACCAAACATGGGCCAATGTGGTGAACATGAATGAGAATGGGGGACACCTACATTCACATCCATAAAAAGACACCCAATATGGTCCAACATGGTGGACATGAATAAGAATAGGGAACACTTCCCCATTCTGATTCATGAAAAGACACCCAGCATGGTCCAACGTGGTGGACATAAATGAAAATGGGGTACAGTCCCCCATTGTCTTTCATGAGAAGACACCCAACGTGGTGGACATGAATGAGAATGGGGGAAAATCTCCCATTCTCAATTATGAGAAGGCTCCCAATGTGGTCCAACATGGCAAATGTAAATACATCACAAGTAGAGTAAAAGAGATGCGAGAACGAACAATGCTAGTAGGAAGTACTATTCAGCAGCCAAATTCAGGAGTGGCAATCCAGCATTGTGAGTCTAAGACCAGAAATAGACAGGAACAGGGAAGAAAGGCCGGAATTAAAATCATACAGGAATAAATAAGGAAATACATAAAGGTTATTACTCTTTCAATATAAAAAGTCTTGTTTGGTTTCCTGGAACTCCACTTTATATATATTTTTTAAATGCAATCAGTAAATTGATCTGGTATCAGCCTCTTGCAGTCGTTGAACAGGAGGGCTGGGGTGTGAAAAGAAGCATCAAAAAGGAGCCAAGCATTTTATGTGCTGACAAAAAGCATGATGATAAGAGGAGAAAGCATATCATCAATCTCTTCACTGTGCTCATTCCCCCTTTCACTAGCCAGTCACAGGCTGGGGGTGGGTCCATGATGACCTGGGCTCAGAGGAAGTGGGTTGAATAATGCTTACGATCAGACTGAGGACAACTACAAAATGTATTGCATACCACCACACATACAGTATATGGTGTGAACATGGCACATAGAAAACAACTGTCTGCCCTTCCATTGGGCTTACAAATATGAAATAAACAAGCCCCAATTCTTCCACCGCTCTATCAAATAAAAAAATAAGAGCTGTGTAGAGTTAGGCTTTGCTTAGAATACCTGCGCTGTCTCCACTGGCAAGTTACCAATTCTGCACATAAGCTGCAGACAGAATCTTATCAGCAAGCTTCAAGAACAATGCGGCTTATTAATACAGCGTAAGCAACTGCTGACTGAACTTTGGTTGGTCACCAAGTTCCTAGAATTGATGTTTCCAGCTGGGTCTACTGCCATTCATTAGGTTCCCGATAGAGGACAGTTATTTCAGGTCAGCATGCCCTGATACAAGATGCAAAGTTCAACATGTAAAAAGAGGAATATAAAAAAATATATTTCCAACAATAAAAATGTGGAGGGCCCTACCACTGATATGGTTAAAGAGACATTGGCACCTTGTCCATGGAGAACAAAGTGCCAATGTCTTTGCAAAAATAATGATCTCCTGCGCTACTATTACGTGATAAATTAGGCGAGTGGGAGCTGCTAGCACCTAACCATATACCATGTGGAAATAAAAACGAACGAAACCAAAAAGATGCAGCACTACCCTAATAATAAAATAACACAATATGGCAAAAACAAACAAAGTGACATAAATATATATATATGTGACAAAAAATCAGTGGATTAATCCTCTCTGGGGATCTCAATATGAAGTGACATAAAATATATATACATGCTAATAAATCAGTGGATTGATCCTCTCTGGGGATCTCAATATAAACTGACATAAAATATATATACGTGCTAATAAATCAGTGGATTGATCCTCTCTGGGATCTCAATATAAACTGACATAAAATATATATACGTGCTAATAAATCAGTGGATTGATCCTCTCTGGGATCTCAAGTGAAAAAGTGATCACGCCTGGTATAAAAAAAACAGGAACCAATACACCCACTATCCAAAATCGGATCATACAAAAAAAAAAAAAAAAACACAAATAAGTGTGAATCCCTAAATAAGGATCAATAAATTCATGCAAATGATGGTGAAATAAGAGCGTGAACCCCTAACAGGGATCAACAATATCATGCAGATCGTGACAAATAATGGCTAAATTAAGCCAAAAAGTAAATAGTGACATAAAATGGATCCCTAAATGTGGGATCAATTAAATACAAAAGTGCCAAAAAACACATACAAAAAGTATATTTATTTATTTTTTCAGGTACTTTATATAGCGCTGTCAATTTACGCAGTGCTTTACATATATATTGTACATTCACATCAGTCCCTAACCCTCAAGGGGTGTACAATCTAAGGTCCCTAACTTACATTCATACATACACATACTAGGGACAATTTAGACAGGAGCCAATTAACCTACCAGCATGTCTTTGGAGTGTGGGAGGAAACCGGAATACCCGCAGGAAACCCACGCAGTCACAGGGAGAACACGCAAACTCCAGGCAGGTGGTGCCGTGGTTGGGATTCGAACCAGTGACCCTAGTACTGCCAGGCGGAAATGCTAACCATTTAGCCACTGTGCTGCCCATATTTACAGTTGTGACCAAAATTATTCAACCCCCAATGCTGTAAAGGGGTTTAGGGACTATAGTGTACATTTGGAATTGTATTCAGAATCAAATCCTACAAGGACGTTGTAACTACCCAAATGCAACTAAAATGACATCAATTGTTTATGTAATACAGTAGTAAATGGTTCTTATGTGGTTTCTTCATTGCCACAATTATTCAACCCCTTAAAGACTACCACTCTGAAGAACAGAGGTTCATACAGGTGCTTTCCATCAGGTATTGAAAACACCTGTGGATGTCACCGAGCAGCAATCAAGCATAATAAGCACCAATTAGGCAGCTTTAAAATGACTGTGATACTCAGCTCCTTCTAGACATTTACTGGTGTGGTTACAAACATGGTGAAGGCAAGAGAATGGTCCAGGAAGACAAGAGAAGAGGTGATTTCTCTTCACAGGAAGGGCAATGGCTATAAGAAGATTGCAAAGATGTTAAACATACCAAGAGACACCTTAGGAAGCATCATTCGCAAATTCAAGGCAAAGGGCACTGTTGAAACGCTACCTGGTCGTGGCAGAAAGAAGATGCTGACTTCGACTGCTGTGCGCTACCTGAAGCGTAGAGTGGAGAGAAGTCCCCGTGTGACTGCTGAGGAACTGAGAAAAGATTTGTCAGATGTGGGTACAGAAGTTTCAGCCCAGACAATAAGACGCACACTGCGTAATGAAGGCCTCCGTGCCAGAACTCCCAGGCGTACCCCCTTGCTGTCTCCAAAGAATAAGAAGAGTCGACTGCAGTATGCCAAAAGCCATGTGGACAAACCACAAAAGTTGTGGGATAGTGTTCTGTGGACTGATGAAACAAAATTAGAACTGTTTGGGCCCATGGATCAACGCTATGTTTGGAGGAGGAAGAACAAGGCCTATGATGAAAAGAACACCTTGCCTACTGTGAAGCATGGTGGAGGGTCAATCATGCTTTGGGGCTGTTTTGCTTCTGCAGGTACAGGGAAGCTTCAGCGTGTGCAAGGTACCATGAATTCTCTTCAGTACCAGGAGATATTGGATGGAAACGTGATGCAGTCCGTCACACACCTGAGGCTTGGGAGACGTTGGACCTTTCAACAGGACAATGATCCCAAGCATACCTCCAAGTCCACTAGAGCATGGTTGCAGAGGAAAGGCTGGAACATTTTGGAGTGGCCATCGCAGTCACCAGACTTAAATCCGATTGAGAACCTCTGGTGGGACTTAAAGAAAGCAGTTGCAGTGCGCAAGCCTAAGAATGTGACTGAACTGGAGGCCTTTGCCCATGAAGAATGGGCGAAGATACCCGTAGATCGCTGCAAGACACTTGTGTCAAGCTATGCTTCACGTTTAAAAGCTGTTATAACTGTAAAAGGATGCTGTACTAAGTACTAAGATTGAATGTCACTTGGGGGTTGAATAAAACTGATAATGCTGTGAGCACAGAAAAGACATTTGTGGTTATTTCATTATAACTGTTATGTTATATTTGTCTGACCTACAAGTGCCTCTTTAATGTAAATGTAAGCAAGATGACTGAATGATCAAAAGCAATGTCAAACTGGCCAAAACACTCAATTTCAGTGGGGGTTGAATAATTTTGGTCACAACTGTATGAGCAAACACATAAAAAAAAAAATAATAAGTGAACATATAATAGCTTTATATATGTAAAGTGCTGCGTAAATTGACAACGCTATATAAGTACCTGAAATAAATAAATAATAGTCCGTAAACATAAAAAAACAAAAATTAAACAAAAAAAAAAATTAAAACAACCAAGTCCAAATAGGTGCATATACACCAAAAAGTTTCCAATTACTCCTAAGTGCAGGTGATATTGTGGATGTGCATCACCCCCGATGGAAATAATCCGTATGTGGCTAAAATGCCCCTTCACCTCCTTGATGCGACCCTCAAAGGGCCAAAACGCTTTTGTTATTTGAAGCCAGGAATCTTCACTGGTAGTGGACACCTGCTCAGGTAGATATCCCCCTCACTAGGAACAGCCAGGTCCCCCTCCAGTATAAAGCATCCAGCCACCAACTCACAGATAGGATAAAGATAAAAAGAAACCACCCATAGTGTAAATCCTTTTTAATAGGGACTCTCAAATCACAACACAGCCAGATGCCCACCCACATTTAGTAAGATTGTAACAAGCTTTTCAAAAGACCTCATGCTAAAGGTGTACTTGCATGGGAACTCATTGGGTGCAGCAAGATGGCGACCACACCAGAAGTATGTCACCACACTCGCGTCTTACGCTTTACGTCACGCTATCATGTGACTTTTTCAAGGCCGCTTCAATCTCTATATCAATAATATATCAGCCACCACCAAAAGAAGAAGTGGAAGAGGACCTCAATATGTTCCATGACTGTACCAAAGACAGTTAAAAAAAAAAAAAAAAGAAAAAAAAAAAAGATATGCACCCCTTAAAAAGAGGCTTACCACCAAAGGAAGAAGTGGAAGAGGAACGCAAGATGTCCTATTACTGTACCAAAGACCGTTGCCAAAAAGCTATGTATACATGTTTTTTTCACAAAGTAGGACCACCAACAAGGAAGAAGTGTAAGAGAACCTCAAGATGCTCCATGAATATATCAAAACCAGTTCTGAAAAAAGGGTATGTATTCATTTAAAAAAAAAAAAAAAGGTGGTCCACCAACCACTACCAAATGAAGAAGTGGAAGAGGACCTCAAGATGTCCCTTGACTGTACCAAAGAACGTATGTATGTATACATTAAAAAAATACGGCGATATTGCAGTGGTAGGGTCTGTATGAGCTACACCTGAACTTTTAAATATATCAAAACACAATAATAAAATTGTAGTATATGGAATCATTCCAATCCTCAAATGCGGTGGCTGCATTGGTTTTCCTTTTCTAGGCTTTTATTTATTTTATTTTCACCTTGTAATCCTGCCAGTAACACTGTCCTAGGTGACGACGCTCACTCATGCTACTGTATTTATGGACCCTAGGATAGGACCACATACACCTCCCTCTCTTCGCATCCCTATTACTTGGTGGGGGGGTTCTGTAGCCATCAAAGATAGCTGGAAACAATGTATTTGATACAGACGTGGAGAACACAGCTGACAAGATATCTGGTAGGGCTCACAGATACGTCTGAAAAATGCTTTTAGTTGTATATTTAATGGACAAAATTGTTCTTTGGAAGGGCTTACATACACTCCAAATGGAAACCTGCCCAGAGGAAACACGTAGTTTGCCATGGCTACTTGCCAGCACCACTCTCTTGGCTTCAGTGTTTACCCAACAGCATAAATATTTCATGCCCCTGACCTGGAACAAGTATGCAAATCTGGAGCTCCGACTACCAGATGGATGCTTGTTCCAGGTCAGTGACTCCAAACCGCTAAAGCCAGAGGCAGCCAGCATTTCCAGATGGAGGACACCAATGGCAGTCTACAGGTTTCTCTTGGTACACATGCACTTTAAGGGAATCTCTCAGGATGGAAACATGGGGAAACTGCTGACTTATTTTTGAAGTTGCTAGTTACTGGGCTGCCATTAGACTTCAATACATGGTAAGCTTCTGACCTAGATAAGCATAGGCATATTGGGTGTTAGGACACCTCTAATGTACATCCTTGCTATGGATCAGTCACGCCCAGGGGTGGAATGACAACTCATGGGGCCCCCCGGGCAATAGGGGATCATGGGGCCCTTGTGTCCTTGCCCACACTCAAAGCACACCCAAAAAAGACTATTAAAAAAAGGTAACAGGGCCTTTTCATAGGGCCCCCTACTGACCCCCGGCAGTGCCCGAGTTCTCGAATGGTCAGTCCGCCCCTGGTCACGCCATAAGTAGTGAAAGAACAATATAGATAAAAGCACCAAAAACAAGCCAGCCTTGGCAGTTCCCACATGTCGACCCTGAAAGGTGCCTTTTAAAGCCATGCTCCAGACAAACATCTAAACATACAGCTGTAATACAGAAGTGGGAGCTGCTTACTTATTGCCTTGACTATTGTAACTCCCTCCTCATTGGCCTACCTCATCGCAGTCTATCCCCTCTTCAGCCTATCATGAATGCTGCTGCCAGACTCATCCACCTCACCAACCGTTCTGTATCTGCCATCCCTCTCTGCCAATCCCTCCACTGGCTTCCCATTGCCCAACAAATAAAATTAAAAACATTAACAATAACATATAAAGCCAATTACAACTCTGCCCCAAATTACATTACCAATCTTGTCTCCAAATATCACCCAAACCATACTCTCCGCTCCTCGCAAGACCTCCTGCTCTCTAGCTCCCTTGTCTCCTCCTCCCATGCTCGTCTCCAGGACTTCCCCCATCCTCTGGAACTCTCTACCCCAATCTATTCGACTATTGCCTACTCTGCTCACTTTTAGGTTTTCAGAGATCACCTATCTCTTCAGAGAAACCTATCCTGCCTTCAGCTAATAATGGAATCTTCTCTTCCTCCTACCAGTCCATCCCCCACAGTTATTACTTTTTGTACCACTAGCCCCTCCCTCTTAGATTGTAAACTCCAAGGAGCTCCTAGGAGCTAACCCTCTATCTAATCTAACCCTCTTGTATTGAACTGTATTGTTGCTGTATTGTCTCCCTTTATATTGTAAAGCGCTGAGCAAACTGTTGGTGCTATATAAATCCTGTATAATAATAATAATAATCCCAAAAGATTTTTGCTTTTATCTGCCAAGTTCCAAAATTTACACAGTCTAGCCAGACAGCCAAGTCAGGTCAATGACGTTACTGCTCTCAACTTGATCAGTTAAAGCGGTAATAAACCCAAAAACAAAAATGTATTACATTGTAGCTCACTCATTTTTTAGATGTGGTGGCTGTATTAGTTTTAAATTGTTAGGCTTTTCCCCTTTATCTTCACCTGGTGATTCTGCCAATAAGTCCGTTATTTTCCATTTTCTTCTACCAGACCAAGCTGTCGAAAAAAAATGTCAGTTACAGGATTGGAATAAACTGTTTACCATTGCCATGGGAGCTTACAATGATCAGCCTTTGTTCATTTATGTAAAACCTTTATCCCCAAAGGAAAAGGAAACAATTGGTTCTGTAACCGCTTTAAAAGTGTTAGCCAAGACCATCTAAATCTGCTATCTAAAGCTGGTCCTACACAGTTTTTCCTTCAAACACTTGTAGAAAAATCCATCAGAACATCCTTTCTTGCCATCATTGAGACAACCTGTTTCATTCGCAAGCCCTTAAAATTTCATCTAGACCGGTTATCTGAATGTCATCTCAGATGTAATAACATTTGTCTTTAAAATATGTACAATCCTGAATGAAAACCTTTCCATTCAAGAGCTATTTTCAATAGCAAACAAAAACGAAAACAAAAATTCTCTAACAAAATTCTACTGGTGTATGGCCATCTTAACACTACTCTCTATGCTGCTGTCCAAAAGGTGTCTGAGTGGCTCCTCCATCTAGAGAGGAGACACCCTAACACTGATAATACATTAGTTTTTTTTCATCCAGCAGGCTGATCAAAAAAAAAGAAGATTCCCCAATCTAACCCCTATCTCCAAGAGAGATGGATGGGGGAATCCTCCCTGCTGTGCTATTGTATTCTTACACTGTCAGAATACACTGATCAGCGCTGCAGCTGATTGGCTGCAGCCGCTGATCAAATCAAATTCTCCAACATCCCGTTGGACAAATGTCAAATGCTACATCAACTTCTGTCAAGCGGAAACAGCTGTAGATGGATCAAAATTTGGCCCGCCCCTGCAGAACTGACTAACTTTTCGATCCATCTATGGTCAGCCTATGACAGAAGTGTGTTACTGGCAGGATTACCAGGTTAAAATAAAAGGAAAAAAGCATAAAAAAAGAAAACCAATGCTAATACCACATTTAAAAGTATATGTAAACCCTCACCTTGTAAAACAACCTATTCAGTTTACAATACAAATGAAAGGTAAAATATTTGTGTATAGATATTTAAACAAAAGTGATCACATAACTTCTGTTCTCAGCTGCATAAGAGCTGGGGGAGGAGAAACAGCAGAACATCAATCTTTCCAGTGAAAGGCCATGTGGGGTGGGAGGTGTCAGGACAAGTCTAATCACTGGAGATGAGCAGAGTTTCCAGCACATGTCCCTGGCCCAGCATAAGGGCGAATAAACATGGCCTCAGGGTTGGTGGTCAGTAGGAGGACATGGTATCAGTGGAAGAAATAGTGCCCCGTTGTTGGTGTCAGTGGGAGGAATAGTGCCTCATATCATTGGGAGGAAGTGTATCCCAAGGGCAGCATAAAAGCTAGCAAAGGGCCATATCCAGCCCTCGGGCTGCAGTTTGGAAGCCCCTGATCTAAGCTACTATATTTTGTAGGAAGTTGTCACTCTTCAGTATGATATTAAACCAACCACCAAGAGAACTGATATCTACCTCTTTATCCAAAATGTCTAAATACTGCAAATGTATTCAAAAATTACCAACCATTTCTCTGTAACAAAGCTTGCTTTGGTGTACCCTACTGCCTTTTTTAAATGTCATAACGATTTGATTTTTCATGAACTCAATTAAAAGAATGATATGGAAGAACTGTAACAGAGGAGACCAGAGAAAAAAAAAAAAAAGAGTGTGATCAATGCAGACCAACTGGACTTTAGATTTAAAGGGATGCAAGGAATTTGGTTGCTCTTGGCTACCATTCAAGTATAGTTATAGAAGGAGCTTTCAAGCAGTGTTTAGTAACATTGTGCTGGTTAACAGGTGATTTCTGATTGGATGCTAGTGGTGACAACACACTACATATATATGTGCTATATCTACCTGACATCAACACAAACTTTAGTTTTAAAAAAATATGCTTTTATAAAAAATTAAATAAACATAAAGAATATTTCTTCCATGTAACTTTATATGGATATACAATCCACAGTCACACCATTTAGTTTCATAGATATATTTTTTTCTTTTAAATTAATGAATATATATTATCTATTTTTATTCCACACACACAGATAGATAGATAGATATATTTATTTCAGGTACTTACAGTCATGGCCGAAATTGTTGGCACCCTTGATATTTTTCCTGAAAATCAAGTATTTCACACAAAAAAGGTATTGCATTAACACATGTTTTGCTATACACATGTTTATTCCCTTTGTATGTATTGGAACAAATATAAAACAGAGGCAGAAAAGCAAATATGACATAATGTCACACAAAACCCCAAAAATGGGCTGGACAAAAGTATTGGCACCCTTAACTTAATATTTGGTTGCACACCCTTTGGAAAACATAACTGAAATCAGTCGCTTCCTATAACCATCAATAAGCTTCTGACACCTCTCACCCGGAATTTTGGACCACTCTTCCTTTGCAAACAGCTCCAGGTCTCTCTTATTGGAAGGACACCTTTTCCCAACAGCAATTTTAAGATCTCTCCACAGGTGTTCAATGGGATTTAGATCTGGGCTCATTGCTGGCCACTTCAGAACTCTCCAGCGCTTCTTTGCCATCCATTTCTGAGTGCTTTTTGACGTATGTTTGGGGTCATTGTCCTGCTGGAAGACCCAGGATCTTGGACGCAAACCCAGCTTTCTGACACTGGGCCCTACAGTGCGACCCAAAATCCTTTGGTAATCCTCAGATTTCATGATGCCTTGCACACAGTCAAGGCACCCAGTGCCAGAGGCAGCAAAACAACCCCAAAACATCATTGAACCTCCACCATATTTTACCGTAGGTACTGTGTTTTGTTCTTTGTAGGCCTCATTCCGTTTTCGGTAAACAGTAGAATGATGTGCTTTACCGAAAAGCTCTATCTTGGTCTCATCTGTCCACAAGACGTTTTCCCAGAAGGCTTTTGGCTTACTCAAGTACATTTTGGCAAACTGTAGTCTTGCTTTTTTATGTCTCTGTGTCAGCAGTGGGGTCCTCCTGGGTCTCCTGCCATAGCGTTTCATTTCATTTAAATGTCGACGGATAGTTCGCGCTGACACTGATGCTCCCTGAGCCTGCAGGACAGCTTGAATGTCTTTGGAACATGTTTGGGGCTGCTTATCCACCATCCGGACTATTCTGCGTTGCAATCTTTCATCAATTTTCCTCATCCGTCCACGACCAGGGAGATTAGCTACAGTGCCATGGGTTGCAAACTTCTTGATAATGTTGCGCACTGTGGACAAAGGCAAATCTAGTTCTCTGGAGATGGACTTGTAACCTTGAGATTGTTGATATTTTGCCACAATTTTGGTTCTCAGGTCCTCAGACAGTTCTCGTCTCCTCTTTCTGTTGTCCATGCTTAGTGTGGCACAGACAGACACACAATGCAAAGGTTAAGTGAACGTCTCTCCTTTTTATCTGCTTTCAGGTGTGATTTCTATATTGCCCACACCTGTTACTTGCCCCAGGTGAGTTTACAGGAGCATCACATGCTTGTAACATTCTTATTTATCCGCAGTTGTGAAAGGGTGCCAATACTTTTGTCCAGCCCATTTTTGGAGGTTTGTGTGACATTATGTCGAATTTGCTTTCTTTCCTCCCTTTTTTTGTTTTGTCCCAATACACACAAAGGGAATAAACATGTGTATAGCAAAACATGTGTTAATGCAATACGTTTCGTGAGAAATACATGATTTCCTGGAGAAATATCAAGGGTGCCAACAATTTCGGCCATGACTGTATATAGCGCCGTCAATTTACGCAGCGCTTTACATAAATATTGTACATTCACATCAGTTCCAAACCCTCAAGTAGCGTACAATCTAAGGTCCCTAACTCACATCCATACATACACATATTAGATAAAACATTTTCCCACTTAAATGATATATGCTGTATTACTCAACACAATAACAAGCACACGATCTTCATATAAAATTTTCTTTTAATTAATATATATATTTATTTATTATATATTTTTCCTACATAAATGATATATGGATATATGCTGTATTCATCAATACAGTCACACCATCTTGTTTTTATATATGTATTGAGTAACATTAAAATATAAATATATATTAACATTTATTTTTTATATATAATTATATATATATATATATATATATATATATATATATATATATATATATATATATTTTATTACTATTATTTTTTATAAATATATAAGTAGATGGTTTGACTGTATTGATTAACATTAAACAATATGTAAAATGTACAAAAATAAATAAATAAATGTATATGTGTATATATATATATATATATATATATATATATATATATATATATATATATATATAATTGTTTCCCCTACATAAATTATATATGCTGTATTACTCAATACAATCACAGTCACACCATCTAGTTGTATAACCCGGTAATAAAAGCTATAGAAAAGATTTACCATTTTACTATATTTCCAAATACAAAAAGACACACCCTTATTTCCAAAATCATTTCTAAAATGTAATTCCTTGACCATCAATCAACACAGACAAAAGTTTCTAGATGCTAACAGGTATGGCTGGGATAACATACATATAAAACAAAATTAAATCATAAATTATGAAAAATCACAATAGTGCAACATAATTTTAAAAAAAGAATGAGAAAAAAGCAATTAAAAAAACTGGAAAAAAAGGAAAAATTCATACAAAACTCTACCTTCCAACAGTGAACATTTCACAATGGACGTCTCTTCACAGAAGATGAATCCAATAAGAAAAAAAAAAGTCCACACAAGGACTCATCCAAGGTTTAAGGCAAAGGAACCAAGTCTAGAGGATCCTTATCTCCATGGATGTTAGTTCATCAATACAAGAGGTGGGAGCCAACCTGCCCGTTTGTCAGAGTAGAAGCCAATCAGTGATGAGAGGTAGCCCACTGCCCCCTCCTCCTGGGGAAGTACCCAGCTCATTAGAATCTGAACAAGATCATCATCCATTGTCTTACCAATATGCTCCACTGTCAGAGCTGGACAGCGCTCATCACACTGAATGAGGGCTCAGGATTTCTATAGAGGAGCTCACTCACCACACCAAGAACCCACCTACTGAAAAGTCATGAAAGGGTGGGGGATAGGTGTCATCTCATATTAGATTTTCTCATAACGATCCTAGCGTAGCAAAATGCATCCCCACTGTGGCACTCAGTGGGCGGTACAGCCCCGCCGAACGCAACCCATTCAATTGAATGGGGCTACCCAGAAACCACATACATTGCCACAACGTCATGCAATGCAATCGCACTCTGCACAGTGGTGGTGTGGCCGTGTAAAATGTTTAGGGGTTAAAAACAGATGGTGAGGAGGCGACAATGGATGCCAAAAGCCCTCTAAAGAGCGATCTACTGTGGATCGCTCTTCAGAGGGCAACACAAGTGTAAAATGGCTCGGTCTACCATATTGAATGAGCCTGATCTGTTATTCCAAATTTTATTTCCATCTGTGTGTGTGTGTATAATATATATATATATATATATATATATATACACACACACACACATACACACACACTTTTTTGTATACATATAAATATATAAATCTTGCGTAAAATGAGAGGCTATGGCACACCTTTTGACAATATTTGTTTTATATATATATATATATATATATACACATATATACACACACACACACATACTCACACTATACACTGTATAGACAGAGATATAAAATTGGGGTGCGGTGAAGAATTGGGTTCACCAAGTATCATGCAAGGCACAGAATGCCAAGCTAACCAATCAGCATTGATCAGTGAGATCTGATTGCTTGCTCTTTGGTCGGGCTCTCTCCACCGACTCCCATCAATAGGACAGAACATGTCTATAAAAGAACAAAGTTTCCGAAAATCTCTCGGTAAACAAACAGCACTGACTCATATGACATCAAAGCCGGCATTGAGGCACAGGGTGGTGTACACCGTCATCAGACATGGAAATGATAATCGGTTATTACGGTGAGACGACCCTCAGATCAAGGAGTCCCTGTAATCCCAGGAATATTGATCTGCATTGTTATCAAATAAAAGAACAATGGGGAATCCTCAGGGATAGAGATGACGGCTGAGCACTATGTGTGTGTTGGTGTGACCCTGGGAGGCAGAGAATTGTCAGTGTGCTGGAAAATCCAATGCACCCAATTATTGTTATGTTGGGTGACCATACACGCTTGATGTGCAACTGTATCAAATCGATACAATCAAATAGGCACAACGTCCCTTCTGATCGATCTAGATTGGAGTCGATCAAACTGGAAATGATTGTTCGTGTTGAATTGAATCGGCAGCACTGAGGTGCTTTATTCATGTATACAATCGAAATCCGAGCAATCAAATTATAAAAAGGCCAGTGCCCACCTTTATTATTATATTATTCATGTATTTAAAGGTCCATGGCCCATCTTTATTATTTCATTAATGTATGTAAAGGGCCAGCACTTACCTTTATTAATTACTCATGTACTTAAAGGACCAGTGTCTACTTTCTTAAAATTGTATTCATGCATTTAAAAGGAGCAGCATCAACTTCTTAAATTGTATTCATGTATTTAAAGGGCCAGTGCCTAAATTATTTTATTCAAGTATTTAAAGGGCCAGCACCCACCTTTATTATTGCATTCATGTATTTAAAGGGCCAGCACCTACCTTTAATTCATTCAAAGGGCCAGTGCCCACCTTTAATAATTCATTCATGTATTTAAAGGGCCAGCACCTACATTTATCATTCTATTAATGTATTTAAAGGGCCAGTGCCTACCTTTATTAATTCATTCATGTATTTAAAGAGCCAGCGCCCGCCTTTATTAATTCATTCAAGTATTTAAAGCACCAGCGCCCACCTTCATTAATTCATTCATGTATTTAAAGGTACAGTGATCACCGTTATTATTGCATTCATGTATTTAAAGGGCCAGCACCTACATTTATCATTTTATTATTGTATTTAAAGGGCCAGCGCCCACCTTTATTAATTCATTCATGTATTTAAACGGCCAGCACCTACATTTATCATTTTAATAATGTATTTAAAGGGCCAGTGCCTACCTTTATTAATTCATGTATTTAAAGGGACAGCGCCCAACTTTATTATTGCATTCATGTATTTAAAGGGACAGCACCTACATTTATCATTTTATTAATGTATTTAAAAGGGCCAGCGTCCACCTTTATTAATTCATGTATTTAAAGGGCCAGCACCTACATTTATCATTTTATTAATGTAATTAAAGTGGGCCAGCGTCCACCTTTATTAATTCATTCATGTATTTAAAGGGCCAGCACCTACATTTATCATTTTAATAATGTTTTTTTAAAGGGCCAGTGCCTACCTTTATTAATTCATTCATGTATTTAAAGGGACAGTGCCCAACTTTATTATTGCATTCATGTATTTAAAAGGGCCAACTCCTACATTTATCATTCTATTAATTTATTTAAAGGGACAGTGCCTACCTTATTCATTCATGTATTTTAAGGGCCAGTGTCCACCTTTATTTATTCAATCAAGTATTTAAAGGGACAGAGCCTAACTTTATTATTGCATTCATGTATTTAAAAGGCCAGCACCTACATTTATCATTTGATTCATGTATTTAAAGGGCCAGTGCCTACCTTTATTATTTTGTAGATTATGAGAATGTACGGTGAAACCTGCGATACAATTAAAAACTTAGTACTGTCACTTCCCCACTGTCGTATTGTCACTTCCCCAGTGTGTTATATGGATCAGATGGGTTGTAGACTTGAGACTGATAATTTTTATCAGGAGACTGACTGGTAATGAATTTGATCATTTATTGAAGCGTGTATGGCCACCCTTAAGGCTCATGTTACAATCTGATTGTACAATCCTCTTTATGATGGCCACACACGGACTAATGACATTCAGGCTGGCCATATATTATACAATTTTCCTGTAGATTTACCATCAGCTATGAAGTGTCAGGGCCTGCCTGACTGCATGCAAATTGAAAGTGTTTAGGTTTGACCTCATATTGTATGGTCTTGGTAAATCTAAAGAAAACTGTATAATGTATGGCCAGCCTTAGGATCATACTACCGATTTTTTTTTATATCTGAATGGAAAAATCGAAAAGATTGTGTGCGGCATACATCTAATGCTCATATAAAATGATTTACTTTCCTATATTCTAATTTTTGATCCAGACTGATCAGAATAATTTTTAATAAATGTATTAATTTTGCTTGAAATCCGATCAGATTATTTGCGTCTGTGAAGAATCCATTAATTGGATCAGTTGATGTATGGCTACTATTGGATGTAGTAGAACAGCCGCCTGATTGGATACAAACTGATTGGATAGATTCAGTTGATCCTCCTATTACAGAGTTTTGGTTTGATTGTAACGTGTATGGCACTGATCTTCCTATTTAAAAGGAAGAAAAAAAAAAAACTCTTTCAATAAGAGCAACCAAAGATGATCCAATGAAAGGAAGACAGGCAATCGTTCTGAGCGACCACGGGAGCCGCCAACTGTTGCGCTTGTTCGATGGCCAGCAACGGTCCAATAGTTCCCTTTTTGTATTATAATAGAGAGGAGCGATGGATGATTTGGCGGAGAAGGCGCAATGAGCGAATTGTGATGAAGATTACGGTGGAGGGAGGACACCAATAACAGAACACACCTCATCGCCCCTCATTCACGGTGAGATATCTGCTGGGGAGGACGCCGTTGTCAAAGACGGTCCTCTACCTGGGGAGCACCAACGCCACTGTCTATGCAGGAGACATCAGGATGCCAGTCAGCCACATCTCCCAATAAGGACATCAGCCAGTGTGGGGGAGTCTGAATGAATGAGCGGCCAGGGTGGGGAGCAGCCAACACAGGGAGCATGCTGCCCCCTCCTCTTCCCCATCATCCTCACCCACCCCCATCCTCCTCCTCCCCCCATCACTCACCGCTTGAAGTCTTTGGCCACCATCTCTGCCCTCTGCTCTCAGCGCGTCCCCGCCGGACAGGCTGGCAGGGAGAAGCCGGGGGGAGGAGCCCACATCGGACAGCCGGACAACTGGCACTGGGGCTCCCCGCTCACTAGCCGGGCTCCAAGCCCAGCCCCTCCACTCGGCCCACCGCGTACGTCACCGCCCCTTCTCTGACCCCAGCCGGGTGAGTGACAGCGCGACGTCACTGAACACGCCCCCTGCTCTGCTTAACCCGCACAATGCCGTGTTCCAGGGAGGACAGATCCCAATGGTGGGGTGTATGTTGTACCAACCAGATGGGGGGAAACAGAAATATACATTTATATACATTGTGTATACCTATGGGGGGGATCGAAGATATTCATGAAGGATGAATGTCATCATAGTGGGCGGATCATAAGAAATGCAATGTGAGAGAAAGGATACAGGATAGAGATTATATATAGATGGATAAATAGATTATAGATAGATTATAGATAGATGGATAAATAGATTATAGATAGATTATATATAGATGGATAGACAGATAGACAGATAATGGAAGATAGATAGATCGATCGATCCTTTATCTGCTGTATATTATCTATCTATCTGCTATATATTATCTAGCTAGATCGATCGATCGATAGATAGATTAGATAGATAGACAATAGAAGATAGATAGATAAATACATAAATAATATATAGCATATAGATAGATAAGGATAGATATATACATAGATAGGTAAATAAAGAATACAGCAGGTATACAAATAGACTAGATGGATAGATAGATATAGATAGATAGATATAGATAGATATAGATAGATAGATAGATAGATAGATAGATAGATAGATAGATAGATAGATAGATAGATAGATAGATAGATAGATCGATCGATAAATAGATATGGGATAGATAGATAGATTAATTAGATTAGATTAATAGATAGATAGATAGATAGATAGATAGATAGATCATATATAACAGTTAGATAGATACAGGGCACAACAGTTAAGTATGGGGGAACATTACATTTAGTATAACTGGGGGTTAGTAAAGCGTTAAATAAGAAAGACGTATATTTCACAATATTATTACACTATATCCTTTGCTCTCAGGGTTTCTCAGTAAACAGATCTTCTGTATTTATATTTTACTCTTTAAAGATCTATATTTAGTCCCTTTGACAGATGGAAACATTGTATCAGGATTTGTTTACATTCAACTGACACTTCCTAGGCATTCCCATCATTGTCCTAAACCTTACAGCTGCTGACATCTCATGACACCTGGATGGATGTTTTTTTTTAAACCTGAGACATGAAATATGAGCATATCCCTCCATATGTGTTCTTGTCTCAATTAAGAGCACATAGGGGTTGATTTACTAAAACTGGATCACTCTGGTGCAGCTGAGCATGGTAGCCAATCGGCGTCCCATTTCAGTTTGTTCAAATAAGCTTTGACAAAAAAAAAAACCTGGAAGCTGCTTGGTTTCTATGCACAGCAGCACCAGATTTTGCATTCTACAGTTTTAGTAAATCAACCCCTAAGCAGGGGCGGACTGACCATTTGGAAACTTGGGCACTGCCCGAGGGCCCGGGGTCAGTAGGGGGTCCCATGAGATGCCTCTGGTACCTTTTTCATAGGCTTTTTTGAGTTTGGGAAAGGACACAGGGGCCCCATGATCCCCTATTGCCCGGGGCCCCATGAGTTGTCAGCCCGCCCCTGCCCCTAAGTGTCATTTCTGTCTGCTGCTTCGTTCCTTTGTTATCGGCATGAATCACTTCTGACAAGTTCCTGACACCAAGAGAAAAATGGTGACGGGAGTGATCTCCAGCTGATTGACAGCTTCAGCTATATTCCTGTGTGCTGTGTGGAGAGGAGTGTGTCTCTTCTCTCCAATTGGCTCTCAGAGCTCTCCTCACTGAGCTCTGTAAAGTGTAACTTCAGCTCTCCACCCCCTTTTTTATGAACTTTCAGACAAGCTTTATAAATTCAGCACTTTGAATGGATGTAGAGAAGAGAATTCTGCATATAAACAGGTACAGCTTATGTAGGAGGATTTGTTTAATCTCTTTTTATCACCTAAGGCCAGTCACTTCACTGGGTATATGGAAGGGTTTACAACCATTTTAAATCTGAAGTTTAGTTTTGGTAATTTTTGCAATGAGCGAATTGTGATGAAGATTACGGTGGAGGGAGGACACCAATAACAGAACACACCTCATCGCCCCTCATTCACGGTGAGATATCTGCTGGGGAGGACGCCGTTGTCAAAGACGGTCCTCTACCTGGGGAGCACCAACGCCACTGTCTATGCAGGAGACATCAGGATGACAGTCAGCCACATCTCCCAATAAGGACATCAGCCAGTGTGGGGGAGTCTGAATGAATGAGCAGCCAGGGTGGGGAGCAGCCAACACAGGGAGCATGCTGCGCCCTCCTCCTCCCCATCATCATCATCCTCACCCCCCATCCTCCTCCTCCCCCCATCACTCACCGCTTGAAGTCTTTGGCCACCACCTCTGCCCTCTGCTCTCAGCGTGGCCTCGCCGGACAGGCTGGCAGGGAGAAGCCGGGGGGAGGAGCCCACATCAGACAGCCGGACAACTGGCACTGGGGCTCCCTGATTTCAGACAAGCTTTATAAATTCAGCACTTTGAATGGATGTAGAGAAGAGAATTCTGCATATAAACAGGTACTGCTTATGTAGGAGGATTTGTTTAATCTCTTTTTATCACCTAAGGCCAGTCACTTCACTGGGTGTATGGAAGGGTTTACAACCATTTTAAATCTGAAGTTTAGTTTTGGAAATTTTTGCAGTTATATTGGTCCAACGTAAGTATGTTTGTGCTCTGAGATCCCTGTGGAAGCTGGAAATCACTGTAGTAGACCTCACTACTCCAGTGTCTGTTGGTGCCTCAGCATGGGTAAAGAAAGCCGACAATCCCCGCAAGATGGAACGGATACATCCTGTGGGGATCATCGGCTTGCTTTAAAACTTACCTTTTCGTGGAGAGGGTCCAGTGTCACCCCGTGCGGTAGGCGTCACCTGGTGCGGCGCGCACCCCCCGCACCTGCCTCAGGACGCCACTAAGTGTGAGGCTTACATAGACTTTAAATTGCAAACTGCAGGTCAACGTGCCCAAAATGCAGTGCACTGGGCTTTTTTTCTGAAGCACTGGAAAACAACGTATTAAAGTGGTAGTAAAGCCACTCATAATAAAGCTTACCTGTAGGTAAAAAGAATATCTCCTAAATGTGCACCGTTTAGGAAATATTCAGGTTTTTCTTACAGCAGCGCATACGCTCTGAAGGAACAGCATACCCGTTCCGTTCCTTCAGGGCACTGTGCCGTGTTCCGAGACTCCCGTGCACATACGCAGGAGTGACGTCATTGCAGCTGGGCCAGCCAGATGGCCGGAGCTTGTGAACTCGGAGGAAGACCAGGTGAAGATGGAAGCCTCTACAGTGGTGACAGCACGCTGCTGGAGGACTTCGTTTTAAGGGGGGATATGATCAACATGTATAAATACATCAGTGGTTCATATAGTGAACTCGGTGTAGAGTTATTCACCCTGAGGTCATCACAGAGGACAAGGGGGCACTCTTTACATCTGGAGGAAAAGAAATTTAATCTCCAAACACGTAAAGGCTTCTTTGGAATGTGGAATAGACTCCCTCAAGAGTTGGTTCTTGCTAGCTCAGTAGATTGCTTTAAAAAGTCTTGGATTCTTTCTTGGATACACAGAATATAACTGGATACTAACATTTATAGGTAAAGTTGATCCAGGTTATATCCGATTGCCTCTCGGGGGATCAGGAATGGATTTTTTTTCCCTGCAGGAGCAACTTAGGTCATGCTTTGCTGGTTTATTTGCCTTCCTCTGGATCAACTGTGGGTATAAGTTTATAACTTTTTTTTTTAATGGTTGAACTGGATGGACTTTTGTATTTTTTCAGCCAGACTAACTATTTAACTATGTAAGGTAAGTTTTGCATAATGTGCTAGTATGTGATGCATACTAGCACATTATGCATTTACCTTACAGGGGATTTTTGTTCTCCTTATACGCAGTTTACTACTGCTTTAAAAGGAACAGACTATTAAGCTCACTTAAGCTATCCATAATCTAGTCTAGAAGATTTTTGAATGAACATTTGTACAAAAAATTCTTAATACATTCGATCACTTAGTAAATGCCATTTGAAAGTACTTCAAAATTCTGTTTGCTTTTAACATTGGATTTTAAAATGAATTAACTTTCCCGAATGGAAATAACATACCATTCATTCGAGAAAAGTTTTACAGTCCTGCTCCTGAAATGCTCTGGTCACTGTGGTAAAAAAACAAAGGTCAATTTGACCCCAATAACAATTAAGAATCAAATGAAAGTTATTATTATTATACAGGATTTATATAGCGCCAACAGTTTGTGCAGCGCTTTACAAAATTAAAGTTCTTCAAATAAAAAAAAAATGTAACAGAATGTTACTAGTGTATGACCAGCTTTAGCCCTCACTGGAAAATGAATCTGAAAAAGTTGAGCTTGGAGCCTGAATCGTCTTTGGAGAACAAACTTATATCATTGTATCAATGTAAGGAAAAACATTGTAGCATTGAACTTAATAGGTTCTCAAGAGAATTCCAGGTATCCTCCTACCCGTCTTCTCAATGAAATATCTGCTAGTTTGTGGCCGGCATTAGGTCAGCCTAAATAAAGTAAAGCACCCTTCATTCCCTCCAAGATCTCTTGAATTACTGAAGCAGTTAGGACCAGAAACAAGGTCAGCCACCCTGAAAACAAGAAGAAAATACTGGGACAGGCCAAAGAAGGTAGCACATAACCACAAGCTTTAGAAGAACCCCGGTTTGGAGATGTTCACAGGGTAGACCAGCCCTTTCCAACCTTTCAACACAGAGGAACCCTTGAAATAACTTTCTGGTATCAGGGAACCCTGCTAAAAATCACTATATCTACAATTCATAATAAAATAATGCGCTGATCAGGGTGAAGAATGCTCCCTACACTTGTGGACATTGGAAAGAATTACCCCTTTACAAATAGCTAAAAAGATCAATGGTTTCAGTGGGAACTTATTTGAGAGGCAGAAATTGCTCATTGCTCAAGGAACCCTTAGCAACCTCTGGAGGAACACTAGGGTTCCATGGAACCCTGGTTGGGAAACCCTGGGGTAGACTATTCTAAATATTACATACTTTCTGGCTGGCTGTCAACATAGTCAATATATGTTTTCTTTTAACTTGCTGGATTGTACAGGAATTCTTCCTGTAAAGTGATAGCCAGAGATTCAGAAAGACATTGCATTGCTGTCAAAGTTCCAAAGTCTTGATGAAGAAAGAGTGTTCTTGGCTCACACATTATATTGCCTTTTTCTTCTATTAATCAATTTTATCAATAAAAACTTTGGACTCTTGGGCTCTTTTTGGCGCTCTCATTGGACTGTATGGTTGTATGAAATGAGACCATCACCACCAAACGATTGCGAACGTTTTTGGTCTAAAGACAGTAAGGAGTCATGGCTGAATTGTAATGGTTTGTATTGTGTAGCCGATTACCTCCAAGTATGGGAAACTGTAGCCGTTATTGTTTCTAAACACTTAACTCATTACCTTGACTTACAGTACATACCCAATTGTCACATACAACTCCTGATTGTGAATTCACTCATTCAAAGCTGTGTCTACACACTAGACATGTTAGTTAATGGACAAAAAAAGTTATGACGTCACATGATGTGAGTTCGGGCCCATAGGAAAATTAATTCAATTTTCAAATTTGTTTGTTAATTCAGATTCGTATAATGAATGGATCCCAATTTAGTTCCATTTGTTGATTCGGATGCACATGATGCCAGTACTTCAAACTAATATCACTCTTTGGCTTTCAGGAGCACATTGTGGGTGAGGAAAGCCTTTTAGGATAGAAATAGGGATCTACTATTGCTGATTATTTTATTTAAAAAATGGCAAAGCTCCTGGGCTTTCATTATTCTTCTTACTTTATTACCTATTAAGCCACTGACCCAGGAGTACGTATGCAGCCAGTGATGTCGGAACTTCTCTGCTACCAACTTCTTTCAGGTCATTGACTGGCTTATTAGGTGAAGCAAAGATGTCAACAACATTTGCACTTTTAAGCAACCCTTTTGTTAACGATCCTGATTCTAAATAGGCATACTTGGACAAAAGGCTACTCAATATTATTATTATACAGTATTTATATAGCGCCAGAAAGGTTTGCTCAGCGCTGTACATTATAGTGGGGGACAGAACATGAGACAATACAGTAATAAAACAATACACAAGGGGTCCGAGGGCCCTGCTCTTTCGAGCTTACAATCTAGGATCTACCTTTCCAATTACCCATGCCACAAGAACATCACTAAATAAGGAAGCAAAGCGGGCAGCAGCAAAAGGGAAGCCCCCTGACAAAAGCCCCCCCCCAGACAAAATTAATATGCTACAATATAAAAAATAATAATAACAAATAATAATAATATATAAATAATAGTAATAAAATAACTAATAAAGTAGTATAAAATCTATATTAATAAAAAAAATTGATCAAGATTTTGATCAAGATTTTGCCAGCCATGAAAATGTATGACTGTCATTGAGAATGTAAACCAACTCTGTGTATGAGGGGGCCCCCGAACCTGAAGTACCCTGGGCCCCCCAAGGTCTAAATCCCTTCACTAACTGATTTTAATAGCTGCATACTTATTCCTTGTTAGTGATGCACTACTAGCAATTCAAGGATAAGGATAACAGCCTTGAAGCTTGCTACATAAAAACAAATCCGCATTGGCAGATTCCATCCTTCTATCTAAACAGGTTCCCTCACACCTATGTATTGTAGTAACTGCAGTACATTGTATAAGGTAGGGTGCTATTATTTGAATGGCATCCAACGTTGAAAAAGTAATTTCATTGTTATCAAATTATCATTGTAAATGTTAACATGTGACACAACACAGTGCTAAAATGCAAAGAGTCCCTAAATGTTTATTGGTAAATAATAAGACCATAATAATACATATCAACAATCCCAAACCAATGCTGATCAGATGCATTTTTGATATTAGATTATACTGTAAATACGACAATCCTACACACCAAAACTGTTACACCTTTACCAGGAGACAGACTACCGTCCATCTGATCATGCATACATTTCCATGCACTCCACCCATATGGGCATGCCCCACCTTTCTGGGGTTTGAAAATAAGTCCTGGAAACACACATATCCTATTATTCTTTCTAATTCAGAAGCAGCAATCTGTACTTCTGAGCTCCTCTGCTCCATAATACTGAATATTTATTTTGCATACTCTATAATTAATTATGATGAGAAGGGAAGACAATAAAGCAGTCTTTAGGATTCTCTTATAACTTACACAATCCCACGAGGCTGTCTGGGAGTTTTTGCAGGTATTTGTTTAGACCTGAGGAACCACCTGTTTTTATGCCTAGACAAGTTCAGGTCCCCAAGACAAAGCTTGCACGCTCACCTCCTACGCTTCCTGAGAGATTGCAGCTTCTAGGTCAACAGGCAATTTGGTAAAAGCATTTCATCCAGTGAATATAACCATATATTAAAAATGCAATTGGGTGATGGAGAAATTTTCTATGTCTTTGTTATGGCTCACTAATACATAAGAATGCATCCCAATGCATCCGAACCAAAAAAACAAAAAAATTGAAAATTTGCACATCTACTGAATAGCACATATCAAGACATGAAGATGGTTTGTACTTCTGCAGAGCACATCGTCTCCAGTGCTTGGTTCCAAGATGAAACCTCCTTTCTCAATGCAGAGGAACTTCAAGTGTGCAAAAACATAGTGCATCTACACAAGCCTATGTGCACTTTAAAAGCTCTTTCTTTTTGGTACAAAAGCATAGCAGTACGAAACAATCAAAAGTTTAATTTCACATTTTGGACCTTGTCCAGCCTTTTTATCATGCTAGGACCATACTGGATAGGTATTATCTGGTTATAGGAAGAAAGAGTTTACCAGTGATCCATATTCCGGAAGGTCACCACATGTAGTCCTGAGAAGGAATTGGATGAAGGTGCTGGATCCTAAATGGCTTTATGTTTGCAGTATGGATTGCAATATACACTCACTGGCCACTTTATTAGGTACACCTTGCTAGTATCGGGTGGGACTCCCTTTTGCCTTTAGAACTGCCTTATTTCTTCATGGCATAAATTCAACAAGGTGTTGGAGATTTTAGTCCATATTGACATGATAGCATCACACAGTTGCTACAGATTTGTCAGCTGCACATCCATAATGTGAATCTCCCGTTCCACCACATCCCAAAGATGCACTATTGGATCTGGTGACTGTGGAGGACATTGGAGCACAATGAACTCAGGTGTCCATTTATGAACCAGCAGTAATAGATCGCTGCTCAGTTCTCCGGCATTCTCGGAGAACACAGTTCTCCTGTGAATGCCGTTTATGAAGCATATGTAGATTAGTTCTCCCCAACGAAGGGAGAACGGTCTACAAACGCTGGAAAATGGCTGATTTTACTATAATCTCGCGAGATTACAGTCAAAGATCAGTTTAATAAGCAGAGGTAAATTATCTCTGCTTAGTTTGCGGTCCCTCCGATTCTCCAGCTCTGGGCTGGAGAATCTGGAGGGAGAACACAGAACTCCAGTGAAGGGCTGACATGTTCTCCTGAGTGTTATAAACTGTGAATGACCAGAGAATAGCCTCTGAATCACAGCTATTCTCTGTGTCATAAAAGGACACCTCATTGTCATGTTCAAGAAACCAGTTTGAGATGATTTGAGCTTTGTGACATGGATTATCCAGCTGGAAGTAGCCATCAGAAGATGGGTACACTGTAGTCATAAAGGGTTGGTCATGGTCAACAACAATACTCAGGTAGGCCATGGTGTTTAAATGATACTCAGTTGGTACCAAGGGGCCCAAATTGTGCCAAGAAAATCTCCCCCACATTATTACACCACCACCAGCCTGATCTGTTGATCCAAGCAGGATGGATCCATGCTTTCATGTTGTTTATGCTACATTTTGACCCTACCATCTGAATGTCACAGCTGAAATCAAGACTCATCAGACCAGGCAACATTTTTCCAATCTTCTATTTTCGAATTTTGGTGAGCCTGTGTGAATTGTAGCCTCCCTTTCCTGTTCTTAGCTGACAGGAGTGGCACCTGGTGTGGTCTTCTGCTGCTGTAGCTCATTTGCTTCAAAGTTTGACGTGTTGGGCATTAGAGATGGTAATCTGCATACCTTGGTTGTAACGAGTTGTTGATGACCTCAACAAGCACTGCTCGATGGATTGTGTGTGAAAATCCCAGTAGATCAGCAGTTTTTTAACTTCTCAGACCAACCCGTCTGGTACCAACAACCATGCCACGTACAAAGTCATTTAAATCCCATTTCTTCCCCATTCTGATGCTCAATTTGAACTTCAGCAACTTATCTTCACCACGTCTAGATTCCTAAATGCATTGAGTTGCTGCCATGTGATTGGCTAATTAGCAATTTGTGTTACCAAGCAATTGAAAAGGTGTACCTAATGAAGTGGCCTGTGAGTGTATGTAGCGGAGTGGAAACATCTCTGGGAGATGTTTCAAGCAAAATGCAAAAAATCTAGGAGAAGGAAGCAGCACACTGATTGTTGAGATATGGAATATTGTTATTTTCTCACAGTACAAAACTAGCCAAGGCTTGAATCAGCTGCTAAGGCCTCTTTACTGTATATAATACTCATACTACATTTTTTAACCCTTTTGAGTCTAGCATCACTTCAGTCTAACTTTCACCAGTAAATTGAACCCTGATGAAGGTTAAAAAATTAGTCAGGCTTAAAAAGGCAAAAGTCCATCAACCAAAAGAAAAAATAAATAGGATATATAAATAAAAAATGTCCATATGCAGAATCCTCTACCCAAAGTTGATCCAGAGAAAGTAAAAAAATTCTATAAAGCATGGTCTGATTTGTTTCAGCAAGGGAAAAAATAAATTCCTTCCTGATCCTCCTGTAGACATTCCATTGGAACCAACAACGGTGGTCCTTTAGAATGGAATGTGTCAGTTATTTCTTTTGGATATATTTGGATTGAAATATCCAATATCAGTGATCTTGCATTCCCATGTAACTCTTTCTACAGGCCATGCTGAACTGATATCTCATGGGGGCTACTGGTCTTGTTGCTCAGGTTTCATAGCTTCCAACTGTCCCTCATTTAGAGGAACTGCCCTTTTTTGACTAAATCAGTCATCCCTCTTTTTGGTCTTATATGTACCTTGCTATACAAAATGTGATATTTTTTCCTACCAAAAGAGTTATGCTGCACTAAACTTTTTATTCAACCCCTATATTACTGCATTTACTATTTTGAAAAGCCAATATAAAGAAAAAGTTGAGGCCAAAAAAGCACTTGTGTGGTTAGTCAATCATTTTCTGCACATCGAATCTTTGGGATTCATGTAACAGGGGCCATGGTAAGGAAATGTCCTTTGCCTACATACTGTGCTAAAAGGAGTCCCTCTTTATCAGTTTGGAATGTTGGGAGGTATGCAGTTTAATTTAATATAAAGAATATGGCAATAATAGGTATTTGTATTTCATAGTAAAATAGATTCATTTCACCATTTTGTTTGGCTCTGCATGTCTTTTTCTTTCTTGTACATAGCAGTTATGTTTATAGTTACAAATAACGATGCAACAGCATTTCACCAGGGAGATCGCTTGTTGCTCAACGTCAGTAATTGCTATTCCAGAGAGAAATATGAAGAATACTGTAGCTGTATACAGTGAGTGCAGGAGCTGCCATAACACAAAGTTCTGCCATCAGGTTACAATGTCAATTAAGGTTATATCCAGCAGCAGCTGAATTGTCACACCTTTACCACAAAAGGAAACGGTGATTTACTGCAATAACTCAATATGGGACACTAGAGAAAAGAAAAGAAAAAACGGAGAGAAAAGAAAGAAAGAAAGAAAGAAAATAAGAAAGAAAGAAAGAAAGAAAAAAAGAAAGAAAAAGAGAAAGAAAGGAAAGAGCAAGAGAGAAAGGAAAAGGAAGAAAAAAAGAGAGAATGAGAGAGAGAGAGAAAAAGAAGGGAAAGGAAAAAGAAAGAGCAAAAGGAAAAGAAAGAAAGAGAAAGAAAGGAAGGAAGGGAAAGGAAGGGAAAGGAAAGGAAGGGAAAGGAAAAAGAAAGAGCAAAAGGAAAAGAAAGAAAGAAAGAAAGAAAGAAAGGAAGGGAAAGGAAAGGAAAGGAAGGGAAAGGAAAGGAAGGGAAAGGAAAAAGAAAGAGCAAAAGGAAAAGAAAGAAAAAGAAAGAAAGAAAGAAAGAAAGAAAGAAAGAAAGAAAGAAAGAAAAGGAGGGATGGGCTCCCTCAGGATTACCTGCCCTTGGTCCATCCATTAAATACATGTACTTCTACTATGAGGACTCTCAACATTGGTAGAGTTAGGACCACAGAATATCGGGGTGTCGTGATGTGGCTCTGTGGCTTACGTATGTATTTGCAAATGTGTGCTAACTAAACCCCTGTTTTTAAACGCACATTGTTAGACAGGTTAATTTGGTTGTTGGCTAGCTGAACTGGCTATCTTATCCCCCTTTTTGATAAGTGATACCTATCTATGTTCCTTGCTGATAAAAGCCTTTTTTAGACTGGGGCTGCTGACCACTGTTGTTGGTTAGCTGGCTGGCAAGTTGAACAGGGTAGCTTTAGTAGTTTGATAGCACTTATTGTACATTGACATCAGTCTCTGCCCTGAAGGAGCTTACAATCTAATATATATATATATATATATATATATATATATATATATATATATATATAGATATACAAAGTATCTACAGTTCCAAGCCTACTTTTATTTATTTTGGCCTCGCAATGTCACACAAATCTGTGGACGTCTAGAAGAAAGGTTAATTCAGCGACTGGCTGCAATATTCACATCACAGCAGACATACTATAGCTAAGAGTTCCCCCAGGAGCAATTATGTAATGAGAGTCTGAAGGGATTTTGCTGATTGGCATCTAAGTTGAATGCTTCAAAAATGTCACAGCTCTGTCTTGAATGGTCTGTCTGCTTTGCAATAATTAATAGGTCAAAAGTGAAATAAAATAACCATTTGCTACTCTAGGTTGATGTGATAAATGCTACATTCTAGGGGATAATACCATTGTTAAAAGTTGTCACTGGAGGTGGATATATGCTTGTCTGTAGTATTTATGACGCCAATCTGACTGTGAAATAAACTTGGAACTGAAATCATCTTTAGGCCTCATGTACACAGGGCATCTGTTCAGCCCCTCTGAATGCCAGAACTGCTGGCAGAAGAAAAGCCTAAGTCCCAGTTCACATATATGTGGCCATGCGGGCCGTGTTTTTTGCGCGGGCACGAGAGCCCATTCATTTGCACTTCTTTCGAAAACGCAGCCCACACGGGAACCTCGGTTCCCAGTACGGTTGCGTTTTCCAGTGTCTGCGGCGTGCCTTTAGAATTAATGGAACCCGCCCACGGGTCCGCATTTCTCTATGCGGCTGCACAGATTTTTGTATGGATCTGCAGCGGCATCACCCGCACAGATGTGAACCTAGCCTAAAGACATGTATTGCACATGTGTGTCGAGCCTTTAGGCACACGTTATAAAAATGCCAGCAGCGTTAGCTGTAGAATGCTGCAATAAAAACATGTTTTTTTTGGCGTTTTTTAGCTTTTTTGCACTAGCTTTTGTCAGAGTTTTTCAGCGTTTGTGTCTTTTAGTAACGTTAGTAATCATGCACAATGGACATTTTTACAGCGGCTGTTTTTGGCTTTTGGCGTTTTTTTTCTACAGCCAGTAAATTTCCCAGCATGTTATCCTATGTGTCCAAGCACACATAGACTGGAATCAGCGTTTTTTGGCAGGGATGTCTTTTGGCTGGAAAAAAACCCCAGGACTAGTAGGTTTCTAGAGGAGTTTTTAGCTGTAAAAATGCTCTAACTCTAAAAAGCGCTGAAAAATGTGGCAAAACGCGGTAAAACACCACAAACCTGTGTTTTTGGACTTTTTTTAACCAAAAAATGCTAAAAAACGCAAATGCTGAAAAATGCTGCTTAATGCGGCAAAACATCTCTAGATGCTAATGCAAAAAAAAAAAGCTGAAAAACGTGTTTTTAATGTGACCTTAGAAAGCTAACGTTGACAGCGTTATTAAAATGCCCCGTGTGCATGGAGCCTTATACTCCCACAAAATCTTCAAGCTCAAAAACCCTCATAAATGCCAAATAGCCGTGGTTTTTTTTTAGCGTTTTTCAGCTTTTGTCAGCGTTAGAGCATTTTTACGTGCTCCTCTTGAAACCCGCTAGTTCTGGGTTTTTTTCCAGCCAGAAAACACTCCTGCCAAAAAACGCTGATTAAAGCCTATGTGTGCATGAACGCATAGGATAACATGCTGGGGAGTTTACTGGCTGTAGAAAAAAACGCCACTGTAGAGAAAAACGCCAGAAGCCAAAAACAGCTGCTGTGAAAATGTCCAGTGTGCATGAGGACCTAAAGTGTTGCTAAAGCCACAACAGTAAAATCAAAGTCTGTATATGCAGTAATGCATACCTGTTACACTCACTGTGGAACCTAAGGGGTTAATCCTCCACATTGTGTAAAAATAGTGTTTGATCCTGTGTTCTCTGATCCTCCCCTTCTTCTACTGTCCCCAATCCATCAATCCATAGAACAGAGCCTTGGGGGAAAGTTGCACATGCTCAGTTTAGTGTGTATTGCTAGAGAGTTTTTGTTTTCTTGGGACAGTGCATGTGATCAGCACAAGACCAATCAGCTCCATCCGGACAATGGGTCATGCAGCCTCATAGGACAATCAGGGCAGAATAAAAACTCCTCCTACAAGCTTTAACCAGTGCTCTGCTGGACACTGATAGAAGCCACAAGACTGCTGATGAGAAAAAATATTTATCAGTTTATATTTACTAAAATAATTGCATTTCCATGTTGTGTGTACTGTGGGAGACCATATATAGTGAATGCAGGGTCCTGGGTTTAGTAACACTATGTCCATTGGCCAGAATATTAATTTATTCTGGCCATTGGAATTCATTAATGCTCAAACGTGACTAAATGCATGTGCAGTACGCAGCTTTAGGCACTTTTGTTAAGCAGTTTTCTCCTGCCGGGAGTTCTGGTGTTCAGAGGGTGTGCATGAAAAGAAGGACAGACAGTTACAAATGTGGTGTGCTCAAACATTAGTGGTGAGTGTAGAAATGACCCCCCATAGATTGTCCAGTGTAGAAACAGAGAAGCTGCTTCAGCCTGTCTTTTCCTAGGCCACAGCTGATGCATTTCTCCCTTCCACAGCGCTTAATCATTGAGGATCTATGCAATGAAAGTGTTACTAAACCCACAACAATAAAAACAGTCTGTATATACCGGCGTAAAGCATGCTTGGTATACTCACTGTGGAACCTAAGGGGTTAATCCTCTGCATTGTGTAAAAAGGCTGTTTGATCCTGTCTTCTCTGATCCTCCCCTACTTCTACTGTCCCCAATCCATCTGCTGATTGTAAAGAGCAGCAGTGCACATGCAACCTCTGGGGTCATTCAACCTCATAGGACAATCAGAGGAGAATGAAAGCCTACAAGATTAACCAGTGCTCAGCCGGACACTGATAGAAGTCACAAGACTGCTATACACTGCTGATCAGAAAAGGTATTTAGCAGTTTATATTTACTAAAATAATTGCATTTCCATGTTCTGTGTACTGTGGGAGACCACTTATAGTGAATGCAAGGTCCTGGGAGACCAGATATAGTGAATGCAGGGTCTGAGGAGACCAGATATAGTGAATGCAGGGTCCTGGGAGACCAGATATAGTGAGTGCAGGGTCCGGGGAGACCAGATATAGTGAATGCAGGGTCCTGGGAGAATGGATATAGTGAATGCAGGATTCTGGGAGATCAGATATAATGAATGCGGGGTCCTGGGAGATCAGATATAATGAATGCAGGGTCCTGGGAGACCAGATATAGTGAATGCAGGGTCTGGGGAGACCAGATATAGTGAATGCAGGGTCCTGGGAGACCAGATATAGTGAATGCGTGGTCCTGGGAGACCAGATATAATGAATGCAGGGTCTGGGGAGACCAGATATAGTGAATGCAGGGTCCTGGGAGACCAGATATAATGAATGCAGGGTCCTGGGAGACTAGATATAGTGAATGCAGGGTTCGGGGAGACCAGATATAATGAGTGCAGGGTCCGGGGAGACCAGATATAGTGAATGCAGGGTCCTGGGAGACCAGATATAGTGAGTGCAGGGTCCGGGGAGACCAGATATAGTAAATGCGGGGTCCGGGGAGACAAGATATAGTGAATACAGGGTCTGGGGAGACCAGATATATTGAATGCAGGGTCCTGGGAGAACGGATATAGTGAATGCAGGGTCCTGGGAGACCAGATATAATGAATGCAGGGTCCTGGGAGACAAGATATAATGAATGCAGGGTCTGGGGAGACCAGATATAGTGAATTCAGGGTCTGGGGAGACCAGATATAATGAATGCAGGGTCCTGGGAGACCAGATATAATGAATGCGGGGTCCTGGGAGACCAGATATAATGAATGCAGGGTCCGGGGAGACCAGATATAATGAATGCAGGGTCCTGGGAGACCAGATATAATGAATGCAGGGTCCTGGGAGACCAGATATAATGAATGCGGGGTCCTGGGAGACCAGATATAATGAATGCAGGGTCCGGGGAGACCAGATATAATGAATGCAGGGTCCTGGGAGACCAGATATAATGAATGCGGGGTCCTGGGAGACCAGATATAGTGAATGCAGGGTCCTGGGAGACCAGATATACTGAATGCGGGGTCCTGGGAGACCAGATATAATGAATGCGGGGTCCTGGGAGACCTGATATAATGAATGCAGGGTCTTGGGTTTAGTAACACTTTAAGGGTCAGTTTACACTATAGAAACGCAGTCCAGATGCATTCCAGATGTGTTTTTGCATGTGTGTTTTTGATGCAATTTTGATGCATTCCAGTTCATTTTTTCCCCTCTTTTTCTTCAACTGAAAAAGGGACATGTGCAGTCCAATGCGTTTTTGGTGAGTTCTGGTGTGTTTGTGATGCGTTTTACCACATTCCAGTGCACTTCTGTGCAGAAAAAATGCAACCTGTTCTACTTTTTTTTTCTGCACCCGGAACGCACTGGAAGAGCAAGCACTGATGTTGACAACCATAAAACCTACTTTCTGTGCGTTTTGGATGCAGAAAAAAAGCAACTGAAATGCATGGAGTGTGAACTGGCCCTAAGCCCTGTGGGAGGGTGAAACGAATCAGCAGCATAAGGGGGTTGTTGCCTGGGAGGAGACAGAATGAAGCCACTTCTCGGTTTTTGCACTGGACTATCCTCGGTGTGCAGTGCCCAATCTTCTACAGTGGATGCTACAAAATTACATTGTTGCTGATCATTGGAATGAGGAGACTGAGGAAATGTTTGCCGCTGTCTGCAGCAGACTGATGGTATCATCTTAGCCTAATAAAAATCATTAGACTTAGGTTTGGCTCACATATACGCATTTTGCATTTTATGCTTTTCGCAGTTTGATTTGCATTTTTCTACAAGCATTTTTGACACATTTTTACCGCGTTTTGTGTATTGATCAGTTTTTTTTTTGCTAAAGTAGAATTTTTTTTTGTTGCCGGGCAGAATAAAAATGCAAAACTCAAAACACAAAATGAGGCATAACCGTGACAAATACACACTACCATGCATTTCAGCAACTTCTCTATTGAACTCTGTTGTAGCAAAAGAGCTGCTTTTTGATTTTAAAATAGTCCCTGACCCTTTCCAAAAACACTGCAGCTCTAAAAAGCATAGATGTGAACAAGTTCTATAGGAAACCATGTTAAATGGACAGTAGTGCATTTCTGCAAAAAGCACTAAAAACGCATTGGTGTGAACGGAGCCATAAAGCGTTAGTAAACCACAGGGAAAAAAATCCCCTTTAAGGTAGTGGTATAATGTGCTAGTATGCATCACGTGTAGGACCTACCTTAAAACGAAGCCCTCCAGCGGCTTCTATCTTCACCCAGTCTTCCTTCCAGGTTTGCGAGCTCCAGCTGTCTGACTGGCTGGGCCACGATGATGTCATTCCTGCGCATGCGCGTGGGAGTCCCGGGCCACTGCACAGTACTCTGAAGGAATTCACGGGTATTCCGTTCCTTCAGAGCGAATGTGCCAGCTGTCAAAAGGAGCGAATATCTCCTAAACGATACATGGTTAGGAGATAATCATTTTAGCTTTATTATAAGCTGACCTGTAGGTAAAAGTAAAAAAAATGAGTTTACTACCACTTTAAGGGCCAGTTCACACTGTAGAAATGCAGTCCAGATGCTTTCCAGATGCGTTTCCACATGCACGCTTTTGATGTGTTCTGGTGTGTTTTCGATGCGTTCCAGTGTGTTTTTTATGCATTACAGTTCATTTTTTCCCCTCTTTTTCTTCAAATTAAATAGGGATTTTTTGATGTGTTTTGGTGCGTTCCAGTGCGCTCCTGTGCATTTTTTATGCGTTTTACCGTGTTCCAGTACAGTTACATAGTTACATAGTTAGTCTGGCTGAAAAAAGACAAAAGTCCATCCAGTTCAACAATTAAAAAAAAAAAAAGTTACACTCCTACACCCACAGTTGATCCAGAGGAAGGCAAAAAACCCAGCAAAGCATGATCCAATTTGCTCCTGCTGGGAAAAAATTTCCTTCCTGATCCCCAGAGAGGCAATCAGATATTCCCTGGATCATCTTTACCTATAAATGTTAATATCCAATTATATTCTGTGTATCTAGGAAAGACTCCAGGACTTTTTTAAAGCAATCCACTGAGCTGGCCAGAACCAACTCTTGAGGGAGTCTATTCCAAATTTTCATAGCTCTCACTGTGAAGAAAACTTTCCATATTTGGAGATTAAATTTATTTTCCTCCAGACATAAAGAGTGCCCCCTTGTCCTCTGTGATGACCTCAGGGTGAATAACTCTACACCGAGTTCACTATATGAACCACTGATGTATTTATACATGGAGATCATATCCCCCTTATGTATTATACATGGAGATCATATCCCCCTTATGTATTATATATGGTGATCATATCCCCCTTATGTATTATATATGGTGATCATATCCCCCCTTATGTATTATACATGGAGATCATATCCCCCCTTATGTATTATACATGGAGATCATATCCCCCCTTATGTATTATACATGGTGATCATTTCCCCCCTTATGTATTATACATGGTGATCATATCCCCCTTATGTATTATATATGGTGATCATATCCCCCCTTATGTATTATACATGGTGATCATATCCCCCTTATGTATTATACATGGTGATCATTTCCCCCCTTATGTATTATACATGGTGATCATATCCCCACTTTATTGCCTCTTCTCATAAGAGAATACATTCAGTTCCTCTAATCTTTCCTCATAGCTGAGCTCCTCCATGCCTCTTATCAGTTTGGTTGCCCTTCTCTGTACTTTCTCCAGTTCCCCAATATTCTTTTTGTGAATTGGTGCCCAAAATTGAACTGCATATTCCAGATGAGGTCTTACTGATGATTTGTACCAGGGGAAATGATATCTCTCTCTCTGGAGTCTATATCTCATTTAATACAAGAGAGGATTTTGCTCACTTTAGAAACTGCAGCTTGGCATTGCATGCCATTATTAAGCTTGTGGTCTACCACAACTCCCAGATCCTTCTCCACCATTGATTCCCCCAGTTGTATCCCCCCTAGTATGTATGAAGCATGCATATTCTCAGCCCCCGAGTGCATAACCTTACATTTATCAACATCAACTCTCCCCTCCTCTGACCTCGCAACCGCCCTACCCCCCACCACACCTAACATCCCGCACACTGTAACCTCCCCAACATTTAGCTCCTTCAGCCTTGCTACCACTGAGGAGGTCACTAAGGTCTTCTCAGAAGCCCGCCTCACCACTTGCCCCCTTGACCCTGTCCCCACACAACTTCTCCGGTCACCCTCCTGCTCCATCCTACGCTCCCTCACCCACATCTTCAATCTCTCCCTATCTACTGGCGCATTGCCCTCCCCCCAAAGCACGCGCACTTCACCCCCATACTCAAAAAACCCTCCCTGGACCCCACCGACCTGAAAAACCTTAGACCCATCTCCCTGCTGCCATTTACTTCCAAGCTCCTTGGGCGCTTAGTCTACAACCACCTAAGCACCCACCTCACTGACAACAACCTCCTCGATCCACTACAGTCTGGCTTCCGTCCCCTACACTCCACCGAAACCGGCCTACTCAAAATCACTAATGACCTGCTAACCGCCAAAGCTAATGGCCACTACTCAGTCCTCCTACTCCTCGACCCCTCTGCGGCCTTTGACACAGTTGACCACCCCCTCCTCCTTAATAAACTATACTCCCATCAGAGACGCCTCTCTCTCCTGGTTTTCCTCCTATCTATCCCAACGCTCCTTCAGCATTACCTATAACGCAACCACCTCCCCCTCTCTCCCCCTCTCTGTTGGGGTCCCCCAAGGCTCTGTCCTCAGGCCCCTTCTCTTCTCCATCTACACCTCCTCCCCCGGCAAACTGATACACTCCCATGACTTCAACTATCACCTCTACGCCGATGACATGCAAATTTACCTCTCCACCCCTCGCCTCACCCCTTCAATCTCTGCCCGTATAACCCACCTACTGAACGACATATCAGACTGGATGTCGCTCCATTTCCTCAAATTGATCCTTTCCAAAACTGAGCTCCTAATTTTTCCCCCAGCCCGCGCCTCTTTCCACCATCTCCATCACGACCAACAACGCCACCATCAGTCCCACCCCACAAGCCAAAGTCCTAGGTGTCACTCTAGACTCAAACCTGTCCTTCCAACCCCATGTCCAATTGTTGGCAAACTCATGCAGGCTCCACCTCCGCAACATCTCCAAGATACGTACGTTCCTAACCCCAGACACTACTAAACAACTCCTTTATTATCTCACGTCTGGACTACTGCAACTCCCTCCTCACCGGCCTACCTCGTCACAGACTATCCCCGCTTCAGTCAATCCTGAACTCAACGGCCAGACTCATCCACCTTATCAACCGCTCCACTTCTGCCACCCCCCTATGTCATTCCCTCCACTGGCTCCCGATTGCCCAACGCATTAAATTCAAACTGCTAACACAGACATACAAAGCCATTCATAACGCTGCCCCAAACTACCTCACCGACCTGATATCCAAATACCACCCTACCCGTAATCTTCGCTCCTCACAAGACCTCCTACTTTCTAGCTCCCTGGTCTCCACCTCCCATGCCCGACTGCAGGACTTCTTCAGGACTTCCCCCATCCTCTGGAACTCACTACACCAATCCATCAGACTATCACCTACCATCCTCACCTTTAGGCGCACCCTGAAAACCCATCTCTTCAGGGAAGCCTACCCCACCCTCACCTAACTGCCAATCTCCTCCACTCCTCCTACCACTCCATCCCCCACAGCCACTTCCTCCTGTACCACTATCCCCTCCCTCCTAGATTGTAAGCTCAAAAGAGCAGGGCCCTTGATCCCCTCGTGTTTTGTTTTGTTACTGTATTGTCTCATGTACTGTCCCCCACTATAATGTACAGCGCTGAGCAAACCTTTTAGCGCTATATAAATACTGTATAATAATAATAATAATGATTTGTACCGGGGTAATATGATATCTCTCTCTCTGGAGTCTATACCTCTTTTAATACAAGAGAGGATTTTGCTCGCTTTAGAACCTGCAGCTTGGCATTGAATTCCATTATTAAGCTTGTGATCTACCAGAACCCCCAGATCCTTCTCCACCATTGATTACCCCCATTTTACCCCCCTCTAGAATGTATGATGCAGGGGTGGACTGACAACTCATCGGGCCCCCGGGCAATAGGGGATCATGGGGCCCCTGTGTCCTTGCCCAAACGCAAAAAAAAACCTATGAAAAAGGTGCCAGGGACATCTCATGGGGCCCCCTATTGACCCTGGGCCCTCTGGTATGAGGCATGCATATTCTTAGCCTCCAAGTGCAGAAACCTTACATTTATCAACATTAAATCTCATTTGTCACATAATTGCCCAATTACACAGTGCATTGAGGTCGGCTTGTAAGTTGAAGACATCCTGTAAGGACGTTATTCCACTGCACAGCTTGGTGTCATCTGCAAAGACTGAAATTGGATTTTTCATCCCAGAAATCCCTGTGCAGAAAAAATGCAGCCTGTTCTACTTTTTTCCTGCAACCAGAACACACTGGAACTGCAAGCACTGATGTGAACTATGACATTGACAACCATATAACCTATTTTCTGTGCGTTTTGGAAGCAGAAAAAAAAAGCAACAGAGACGCATTTAGTGTGAACTGGCCCTAAGGTCACGGACTGTTTTTTTTTTTAATAACAAGTACATCTTTTATTAAAAAAATGATACAGTTTTGGTATACTTTTGACAAGTGATTTATTCGTGGAGATGTGTAAAGTAACCAAAAGGCCCACTTTACAAGGCTATCTAACTGTTTCCCAGTAAAGATTTGGAAGTGAAAATGGGTCATGCTGTAAAAAATATTTCATTGAGGCAGATGAGGCAGCGAGCAGGGACTGGGCAGCCTCGATTCACCGGAATCAGTCACAGTAACAGACGGCATTCATTCACAGAACAAAGGCCTTTGTCCATGCTCAGTGAGCTCCATATGAGAATTGATGTCACATGAAGCCACAGTGTGCCTCTCCGAGCATTCCAGCAGTCTGGAGACCGATTGATCCAGCATTAAGTGCCACTTCATTTTGCAGATCACGATTATGTTTACTCATCCTTCTAACCCCATTAACGTACTAAAATCGATGGATATCTGTATTGCCTATATATATATATTTTTATATATATATATATGTACAGGGCAGAGTTCCCGATATATTAAACAGAACCTGAGGATAGATCTGACATTTTGGACTTGAAAGAGGGTGGGTGGTAGGAAGACCATCTTCCAGGATTTAGAGTGGGGAAGCGTTCAAACCCTTGTCACATTTTAAAGTTGAACTCTGGGCACAACAACTTTATTTTAAATATATTCCTCAATAGGCACAAAGGATTGAAATCCCCTTTGTGTGCATCAAATACCTTTGCAAACTCAACTATTGCCTTGTAAAAGTAGAAATGACATCATCACTGTGCTCTACATAGCCTGTTCAGAGATTGGAGCTGTGGGAGGGGCTCAGCAGACTCCACCCACTACAGGCTGCCTGCAGAAAACTGCAGGAGGGGGTGGAGACAAGACCAGTCACCCTGCACAAGGACAGAGAGAAGAGCTGTGGGAGGGGCCCAGAAGGCTCCACCTATTACAGGCTGCCTGCAGAAAACTGCAGGAGGGGGTGGAGACACGACCAGTCACCTTGCACAAGGAGAGATAGCAGACCTGTGGGAGGGGCCCATCAGGCTCCACCTACTATAGGCTGCCTGCAGAAAACCGCAGTAGGGGGTGGAGATAAGACCAGTCACCCTGCACAAGGAGAGAAAGCAAAGCTGTGGGAGGAGCCCATCAGGCTCCACCTACTATAGACTGCCTGCAGAAAACTGCAGGAGGGGGTGGAGACAAGACCAGTCACCCTGCACAAGGAGAGAAAGCAGAGCTGTGGGAGGGGCACAGCAGGCTCTACCTACTACAGGCTGCCTGCAGAAAACTGCAGGAGGCGGTGGAGACAAGACCAGTCACCTTGCACAAGGAGAGATAGCAGACCTGTGGGAGGGGCCCATCAGGCTCCACCTACTGTAGGCTGCCTGCAGAAAACTGCAGGGTGGGATGGAGACAAGACCAGTCACCCTGCACAAGGAGAGAATGCAGAGCTGTGTGAGGGGCCCAGCAGGCTCCACCTTCTATAGGCTGCCTGCAGAAAACTACAAGAGGGGGTGGAGACAAGACCAGTCAACCTGCACAAGGAGAAAAAGCAGAGCTGTGGGAGGGGTCCAGCAGGCTCCACCTACTACAGGCTGCCTGCAGATAACTACAAGAGGGGGCGGAGACAAGACCAGTCACCCTGCTCAAAAAGGGAGAGCAGCAGCGACAGGTCTTTATACATAAAGCTCTGCGCAGCGGTAAAGTTTCACACTGGATTGTATGGCACAGATCTGGAAGAAATTAATCTCACTAAAAAAATCTAAATAAAGAAAAAAAAGTGACTTTTTTTCTAGAAAATGTTGCCTAAGCAGTTCAGTGAAACTAAACTAAAGTTTTTGCCAACTAAAAAAAATCTGTATCTGTAAGCCAAATAAATTTAATTAAATAATTTTGTTTATGTCACATTGTTTGGGTTGCTGTCAATTTAATGTATAAGACAGAAATATCAGTTTTCATTTGGAGGTAGGTTTTAAAGCTTGATTCCAGGCAACAAAAAAATGCACTTATGTATTAAATAAAAATCAATAAATGCATGTAATTTAAAAGCAATATGTAGTGGATCACTTTTCAAAGGATGGTAGAGCAGCATCTGCCAGCTGTTTAGGAGGCAATCTTCCTTTATACTGTTCTTTACCTGTGTATTCAGCTTTAAACAGACTATTATTCTCTATCTAGAGAGATCAGCTGCAGTCTGCCCTGATGGTAAATATGTAAAGTATTTCTTTGGCCAACTTACATAGCTGTTGACTGGCAGAGACCCAGAAGGAAAGTACAGAACACACATAACAACATCCTGGAAAGGAGGAAATTGCAGCTCGCTTTGTTGCAACTTGCAAGCTATTAATAACACAGGTTTTCCATCAGACGAAGAAGAACAACAAGCTAGAGGAAGTACTTTTTACTGTTCTGACTTTCCTTGGTTAAAGTACTTTATTCGCTTCAGTGAAAGAGGGAAAAGGTTATGAGAACCGACAGTGAAGCACAGCCATTACCAACCAGGGTTCCTCCAGAGGTTGTTAGGGGTTCCATGAGCTGTGGCTGACTGACCTCTCATCTCATGGACCTGCATAATTCCAAGGCCAACACCCCTTGGCAGGACCACAGCCATGACACCAATGTCCTTTTAGCTGTCTATAATGGAAATTTTCATCACCACCATATGGGGGGAAGGGGCATTCTTCACACTGACCACTAATGTAAAGGGGCATTCTTCTTACTGACCACCAATGTAAGGGAAATTCTTCCCACTGACCACCAATGTAAAGGGGCATTCTCCCCACTGAACACCAATGTAAGGGACATTAATTCCAGTGACCACCAATGTAAGGGACATTCTTTCCACTGATCACCACTGTAAGCAGCATTCTTCCCACTAATTACAAATGTAAGGGACATTCTTCCATTCTTCCCACTGATCATCAATGTAAGGGGCATTCTTCTCACTGATCATCAATGTAAGGGGCATTCTTCCCACTCACCACCAATGTAAGGGGGATTCTTCCCACTAATCACCAATGTAAGGGGCATTCTTCTCACTGACCACCAATGTAAGGGGCACACTTCCCACTGATCACCAATGTAAGGAGCACACTTCCCACTGATCACCAATGTAAGGAGCATTTTTTCCATGGACCCCAATGTAAGGGGCATTCTTCCCAATGACTACCAAAGTAAGGGCCATTCTTCCCACTGACCCCCAATGTAGGGGTGCATTCACACCTGCGAAAGAACCCGCACCCCAATTAAATGCAAGAACCCCAGTGGGGGTTTCCGCGATTAGCTGTGTGCAGCCACTCATATGTAATTGCTCATGCAAGCATCACATGTGAGTGATTAGCCCTGGACTCACGCAGTCTGCTGACTTTTGGACCATTAAATATATAATTAAAAGACTTTTGTTGAGAAGCACAAAAACACCAGTTGATCCTTCCAGAAAACCTGAGCACTAATAACGGACTAAAGAACCCCTTCTCTCCTGTTATGGAGAAGATGAGAGGGTGTGGAGTTCTGTACCCCTGTCCTAGGGTGACAACGTTGCTCCTCCATAGATACAGTATGGTAAGTGAGTGTTGTCACCCCAGGTGTATTACTGGTAGGATCTCCAGGTAAAAATAAAGAAAAAGCACAAATGAATGTAGCCACCACTTCCAAGGACTGATAAGCTGCAATAGGTTCTATTTTTGCTCTCAGGCATAGATACGCTTTAATTATATAACGTTCTCCTTTAAATACATGAAGACTAGGATTTTTTTTTCCAGAACACCATGGGATTAATTAAAAAGTGGGTGTAATGCAAAATATTGATTTGCCCACATCAACCATTTAAAAAACTGAGATCTTCTAACACTCACTAGAATACTGAAAAATGACTGCTGGATTTGGATGAATCACGATAGACAATATCTCTTTATAGCGCACACACGGTTTTATTTTTATTTATTTTTATTAGACATAAGTTGAGATATGCATTTCCTACATTAAATATAATTTGAGAAAGATAAAGTTCAGGAACTGATTTTATGTCTAGTGATGATAGCAATTGGAATTTCAAGTATTCAGCAAACACTGTATTTCCATGGCAACTGTTTTTTAACTGCTCCAACGCATTGGTTTTTTTAAAATTCTTACTCACTTTGTGCATCGACTGTAAGTCATTCAAGCATGGCTGTGATGCATACGACCCAAAGCTGGATTAATGGTACCATAAATATAAAGTTGCTTCCCAGTCAATCAAAGTCTACGATATGAAGATAAATAACTTTTTTGTTTTTAGAGATGTTGATGCTTCAAATGCCTCAATTATGGTTTGTGCTCAGGACTGGAGGAGGGGGGGTCCCCAGTCCAGGCAAAGAAAAGTGGATTTAACCACTTCAATACCGGGCACTTTTACTCAGGGGCGGACTGACCATTTGGAAACTCAGGCACTGCCAGAGGGCCCGGGGTTAGTAGGGGGCCCCATGAGATGCCCCTGGTACCTTTTTCATAGGCTTTTTTGAGTTTAGGCAAGGACACAGGGGCCCCATGATCCCCCATTGCCCGAGGGCCCCATGAGTTGTCAGTCCGCCCCTTCTTTTACCCCCTTTCTGCCCAGGCCAATTTTCAGGTTTCAGTATAAGTAAAAAAGGAAAGTGAGCGCTCTCTGGTCAGCAGCTAAAACACTCAAGGCAACCAGTATAAAAACTTGTCAGAAACATATAATAAATAAGTGCATTGCTAAAAATTAGTAAGGATATAGTCTGCCCCACGTGAGAAAATTAGATAAAATTTCAATAAATAATTTGCCCAACAAATAGATAAATGGAGGTGATAGTCTGTGCAGATAGAATGGTGCGGAATCACAATAAAATCCAGTGGCGGTGCTCCAAATAGTGTGGTAGAATTACGCACTCACTAGATGCGTATTATAAATACGCAATGTATGAATCAGTAGAGGTCTCCTTTACAGATATAGGTCTGGTCTGGGACACGGATAATCCTCCCTCAAGGTGGTGTTGTCAAGAGCCCACAGGAGAGTAAAAGGATCCAGCTGGCCAGAGGTCCCTTTCAGGGATGGATGGGTGCAGGTGCCCGCTTTCAGGAACTCCCTTCTCTGGATTTGATGGGTGGCTGGGTCAGGCGGGCTCTATAAGTAAATAGCTCCTGGAATAGTCCACATCCCTGGGATAATTGATCATTCACAGCCTGATCAATTATCCCAGGGATGTGGACTATTCCAGCAGCTATTTACTTATAGAGCCCGTCTGACCCAGCCACCCATCGAATCCAGAGAAGGGAGTTCCTGTAAGCGGGCACCTGCACCCATCCATCCCTTAAAGGGACCTCTGGCCAGCTGGATCCCTTTACTCTCCTGTGGGCTCTTAACAACACCACCTTGAGGGAGGATTATCTGTGTCCCAGACCAGACCTATATCTGTAAAGGAGACCTCTGCTGATTCATACATTGCGTATTTATAATACGCATCTGGTGAGTGCGTAATTCTACCACACTATTTGGAGCACCGCCACTGGATTTTATTGTGATTCCGCACCATTTTATCTGTACAGACTGTCGCGTCCATTTATTTATTTATTGGGCAATTTATTTATTGAAATTTTATCAAATTTTCTAATGTGGGACAGACTATATCATTACTAATTTTTAGCGCTGCACTTATTTATTATATAATTTTCAGGTTTCAGCGCTCTCAAACTTTGAATGACAATTGCGTGGTCATACAACACTGTACCTAAACTAAAATGTTATAATTTTGTTCACACAACTTTCTTTTGGTGGTATTTAATCACCGCTGGGGTTTTTTATTTTTTGCTAAATTAACAAAAAAAAGGCCGAACATTTTGAAAAAAACACATTTCTTTGTTTCTGTTATAAACGTGTGCAAATAAATAATTGTTCCTCATAAATTTGGCCAATATGTATTCTGCTACATTTCTTTGGTGAAAATAACCCAAATCAGTATTTATTATTTAGTCTGTAGGAAAGTTATAGAGTTCACAAACTATGGGATATATACCTGAAAATTGATCAACCCTGAAGTACTGACAGCCAATCTAACTTCTTGTGTTATTCGTTTTTCGTGTTTCAAATTTTAACATACCCGGGATGTTTACTAGACTCTTGTTGGGACAGATTTCAGTGAGTTATTCCTAAAAATTACAGGCCTACAATAAAAAAATACATATTTCCATGCAAAAAAATGTACCGCTTTGAGCACAGAAATATGGACATAATCAGACCGCTAGGGAGGTTAAAGGTCCACTATCAATAATTAAAAATATCGTGGTCTATTTTTCAATGTTTTTCAAGATTCACACTAATCGCAATAATCCAACGGTCATACATTTTTAAGAATTGAATCTTAGCTCAGTGACAACCATGTCTGTGTAATTAGAAATGTACTAAATATACCAAATACTATAATACTGTACAGAATGTACTTGATAACCCCCTCCAACCATAAAGAACGCATCAGTTCTGCTAATACAACGTAGAAAGGCAAATGCTGTCAGACAGGAAAAGAAGCTTTTAGCAAATATCTTGGTTACACTTAGATTCCATTAGGAAAAAAAAGCTAGAACTCTGAGACTCCTCCTGTACTTCAGGGCATTTGGTTGTATAAGAAGAAATGTATTTTATGTATGCAACAGATTAGGTTGCAATGTATTCTAAAGATATAGTTCCAACATGCAAAACCTTTCAAAAGGGGGGTATTTAAGTGTTTTTTTTTTCTTTTCCGCATTTACTAGAATGTGATCAGCTCAAATGAATAATATTTTAAAAGTCTATATCATTGGTCTCCAAACTGTGACCCTGGGGCCGGCTGTGGCCCTTTAATTGCATTTATCAGGCCCTTGAAGCATTATTCCTGCCCCTGAAACCAACAATGGGGCACTATTCCTTCCACTGACACCAACAATGGGGCAATATTCCTTCCACTGACACCAACAATGGGGCAATATTCCTTCCGCTGACACCAACAATGGGGCAATATTCTTTCCACTGACACCAATGATGGGGCATAATTCATTCCATTGACACCAACATCGGGGCACTATTCCTTCCACTGACACCAAGGGCGGACTGCCAACTCATGGGGCCCCCGGGCAATAGGGGATCATGGGGCCCCTGTGTCCTTGCCCAAACTCAAAAAAGCCGATGAAAAAGTTACCAGGGGCATCACATGGGGCCCCCTACTGACCCCAGGCCCTCGGGCAGTGCCCGAGTTTCCAAATGGTCAGTCCGCCCCTGGCCACAACGCAGGATGGAAAAATGCCCTCTGGCATTCTCTATGGTGCAAAGCAACATGGGACAGTTAGATTTTTTTTTAAAGGGGTTAAAGGCAGTGCCTGAGTTTCCAAATGGTCAGTCCACCCCTGCACTGGCCCCAACTAATTATCTCCCTAATACCAAACATTGGGCATTGTTTACTCCCACTGACCACAACCAGCCTGTCCTAAAGTCTGTAGGACAGTAAATTGAAATTAAAATAAAATAAAGAAATGAAGAAATGCAGCGCAACAATATATACATAAATATGGTGCTAACAATCTAATACGTGGATATATAAAAGTGAAACAACAGAAAGCTGTGCTTGTGAGAATCAATGTATGCTATACCAGATGTCTTCCAATGCAAACATATAAGCACCCATAAAAACTGCACATAAGAAGTGCTATAAATATATAGTGCACACAAATACCAAATAAATAGTCCCACCGGTGACTATTTATTATTAAAAAATGACGTTTGTCTTCATAGTACTTATTGCCATACTTGTCCAAACCAACAAGTGCACCAGTTTTTTAGATCACCAGACCTTAGCAGCTCCCAGAAGGAACCTAGCAGTCCCCGAGCCCGGGCACAAACATAATTTTTTAGCACGTCACCGGAGATGCCCCTGGTACCTTTTTCATAGGCTTTTTTGAATTTGGGAAAGGACACAGGGGCCCCATGATCCCCTATTGCCCAGGGGCCCCATGAGTTGTCAGTCCACCCCTGGTAAGGTGCCAGAGTCTGTTGAGTGCTAAGACCAGCAGAGCCAGAGACAAGGGCAGGCTGCAGCTGCACAGAGAGGCACATGATCTATAGGAGGAGTTCTGTCCTCCTCTCTGCTGCCAACTGCTGAGACAAGGTAAGGGTGGCGACGGGGGGTAATGCGTGCCGCCATGGCCGTCTTAATAGCATCGTGGACCCCTGGACAAAGTAATGAACTGTAGCCCATGCCAGCCTGCCCTGATTTTCGCACCTATTCTCAAGAATGAAAGTATAAATAGTTGATAGAATTAAACATATATTTATTAATGCTTTCAATAAAATTGATTTGAACCATTAAGAAACATGCCATAAAAAAACACCAATCAGCACAAGGGGCACAGTATGGGGGCAGAAGGGCACAGTACAAGGGGGGGGGGGTCAGGAGGGCACAATACTAGAATCAGGAGGGCACAATACTAGGATCAGGAAGGCATAGAACAGGTTTTGGGATGCTGCTTGGGACAGCTTAGTAAAAAGCGTGCCTGTCCCGGCAAATCCGGGACAGATGGCAAGTATGATGTATTGCAAGATTATGCACCTGGGGCCCCTGGGCAGTGATGCCCATGCATTAAGACAGCCCTAGCTGCAGGTGACTCCACCCCATGTGTACAACCCTGAGTGGCTGCATAACCTTGTTCAGGTGGCCAGTCACTGGGGTAGGGGGATAAAAACATGGCTCAATCTCCTGGTTTTACCACAGGCTAGCTCCATGTGTGAACAAACCTTTGGTATCATTTTTAGGGTTAGGTTTCTGCAGGGTTCAGGGATCAATCTTTAGGTTTACAGTGAGGTTAATTTTTTTAGGGCTGATAAACTATATCTTCCTGTGCTCTCCCTCCATCTTAATAGCATCATGGGCCCCTGGGCACAGAAATGAACTAGAGCCCGTGCCAGCCTCCCCGAATTTACGCACCTACTCTGAAGATTAAAGGATAAATAGTTGATGGAATGAAACATATTTATTAGTACTTGCAATAAAATGTATTTTGATCAATAAAAAAAGTCATAAATTAAAGATTATTCTACACAAAGTTCACAAGACTGGGGTGGGGGTGGAGGGCAGAAGGGCACTGTACAGGGGGGATTCAGGACGGGATCAGGAGAGCACAGTAAAGGTTCTGGGATGCATTCTGGGACAGCTTAGTAAAAGGCGTGAATGTGACTTTTTGTTTTGTTTTTGTTTTTCGCTGCGTTCATTTTCGATGCGTTACTTTTGATATATATTTTTTCTGCTGTTTTGATACATTCCGGTCTGAATATGTATGGTTTTTGGTGATTTTCTGTGATTTTTTTGTACTTTATCCCAAGTAGACATGCATTTTTTGTATACATTATTATTTAAATTTTGATTGTTTATAAATGTGGCTTCTTAGCCCATATATTCTTGGGATATTTACCCGCTTTTATCTGTGTTTGTGTATGTTGTTTAATTTTTCATTTTATTTTTCATTTACAATTTTTTCATAATTATTTTTATCCATTATTCTTTTTCTCTTTTTTTGTTTCTCTTTTTAATTCCACTTCTCTTTCCTTTTTCTTTTCCTCCTTTCTTGTTGTTCTCTGAGATCACTGTTTTCAATACAATGGTTTTATATGTTTTGTTACAATGTATAGGCGAATCCTCAGGATTCAGGAGTGCTGATTAGGACAGGTGTTCTTTTTTAATTAATATCTATATAAGATGGCACTTTTGTTGTTTTCTTTGTTATGGTTAAGCACGAGATCATGTGAAACGCGTTAACAGGTCCTGTATTCATGTCTTGGTGTTTTGTGTGTCCTGTGGATCAATAAATACACACTATATTCATCTATCATCTGGTGTGTGGCTGGCTCTTCTTCCTATTTAACCTCCCTGGCGGTATTCCCGAGTGTACCACAAGCGGTAACCCCGAGCTATACTCGGGCTTACCATGCAGCACTGCTCCTCGATCCCTCGATTACTTACCTTGTCCTGCGCTCCTGCAATGTCCCCCCTGCAGTGTCCCCAGCAATGTAATCCGGCAGATGCCGTCATCTGTCATCTGGGTTCCGTCCCCTGCGAGCGTTGGGACGTACGGGGGACGGAACGGCGGGAAATTTGAAAATGACAAAAAATTACATTCACAGAAATCACTAAAATCACATAGTAAAACATTACTCTATCAAACCATTTCACATACATTTTGTCCCGAGTGCTTTGTCCTGTGCCCTGCCTGCATTTTTACTGTTATTTCTGCCTGGAAACTGAGAAACGTCCATGGCATCCAAAAAGTGTCCCTTTAGGTCAAAATCTGTTTTAGACCAGCTAGAGAACAGCGATAGTAAATCAGAACCACTTGCAGAATTGAGTGATAATGATTTGTGGGAAAATTCGTCATCAGACACTGAAAACGATTTTGCAAGATCAGTGATGTGCGAACTTGGTGCTCTATTTCAAATTTTTGGTTTGATTATATTATTGAATTAAATTTATTATTATTATATTATTATTTTTTATGATTACTTATTAAATTATAATTTATGATTTTGTGTTTCAAATTTTAACATACCCAGTGTGTTTACTAGACTCTTGTTCGGACAGATTTCAGTGAGTTATTCCTAAAAATTACAGACCTACAATATAAAACACCAAATTTCCATGCAAAATAATGGTACCGCTTTCAGCACCAAAAATCTGAAGTAATCATACCGCCAGGGAGGTTAAAAAGCGTGACTGTCCCAGCAAATCCGGTAAAGTATGATATAATGTAAGATTATCATGAGGCCCCCATGCACCTGGGCACCTGGGCAGTGCCCAATGGTGCCCATGCATTAACACTGCCCTAGGTGCTGCAGCTGAAGGAGAGGTGAGAAGGCCACATGAAATGGGTTGGTGGTCCGGATTCAACCCGTAGGCCTTGTGTCTGACACATGTTTTCTATACAGATACATTTTGCACCTAGTAACATGGGACAATTTTTAAACCATGAAGGGGGCCTGGACAGAATATGCAAGTTCCTCTTTAACCATGGCTTCTTTCGAATTGTGCTCTTATTAAACTGGTAACTGGTCCTTTGGTCCACCTTTAACCATTTCACTAATACACACACTGGGCAAATATTCAATACCAGTAATGAACTTTCCATTACTATCTGATCCCTATACATGAACACCACTGTAGATGATGGATTCAGTGTACCTGCCAGCAAATTGTAACTGAAAATAACAGTACCTTGACATCGCGGCTCCTGTGCTGGAGAGGAAATTGTAATAGATAAAGAAAGGTGATATGTTCATAATATAGAAATGTTTGCTGAGACCGGAGTGTACACAGTTCATTCACGGAGGGTAAACACGCAATGCGTGGCTGAAGTATCAGCTGCAAGATACAATTTCTGGAGCACAGCCGTCCACTTATCTCAATGCCAGTATTTGCTTTCATTTTGACCCAATCTATATATATAATGAACAAGTTCAGTTTTTTGAAGAATGAAGAAAAAGAAAAATTATTCATTGAATATTTATATCATAATTTTATTTTTTTTTTTACTAAAGGTGTACCTCGGTTTACGAACGCCTCGGTTAACGTAATTTTCAGTTTACAAATGAAAATCCATTGAAAATAATACCTTGGTTTATGAATTTTTTTTCGCAATACGAAACGTTTAAAGCGCCGACCCCGTGCCTTTAAAGTGCACTTTATAAAGAGTTTAGAACAGACAAGACTTTTTTGACTTTTTTTCTGACTTCCAGAACGGATTAATTGGTTTTCAATGCATTTACGAATTCATTTTTAATGATGTCCCTGTACAGTGTTTATGAATTTAAAGTGCACTTTATAAAGAGTTTTGAACAGATAAAAGACTTTTTTTTTACTTTTTACTGACCTCCGGAACAGATTAATTGGTTTTCAATGCATTCCTATAGGAAACCGTATTTCGGTTTCCAAATTTTTCGCAACACGGAACGTCCCGCAGAACGCATTAAATTCATAAACCGAGGTACGCCTGTACTTTATATTTATTTATTACAAATTATCATAAGGCTATGGGGTGGATTTGCTAAAGGCAAATAGACTGTGCACTTTGCATGTGCAGTTGCTCCAGAGTTTAGTAAATGAGGTGAAGCTTCATTTTGCAAAGCGTACTCAATCACATGCAAGGGGAATAAAAAAAACAGCACTTTTGCTTGTACATCATTGGATGACGGAAATCAGCAGAGCTTCACCCAGAGGGGTAACTAGAACCTTCAGAGCTCCAGTGCAAGAAACCATGAAGAGCCCCTAATCGGGGCCCTTCCCACTGATCCTGAGGTCCTTTACTCCCATAGTGGGGTTCTTTATTATGGTTCCAAAGCAGGCCACCTTACTGCCATATTGGGGTCCCTGATCACTGACTCTATTCATTTAGACATGGAAAGGGCCCTTATCCCAGGGTCCTTTACTCCCATAGTGGGACTCTTTATTATGGTCCCAAAGCGGGCCACCTTACTGCCATATTGGGGTCCCTGATCACTGACTCTTCATTTAGACATGTAAGGGGCCCTGATCCCAGGGTCCTTTACTCCCATAGTGGGACTCTTTATTATGGTTCCAAAGCAGGCCACCTTACTGCCATATTGGGGTCCCTGATCACTGACTCTATTCATTTAGACAAGGAAGGGGCCCATAAATTACACATTTACTGGCCCCTTCCCCGCTCTGTATCCTGACAGATCCCCAGGGGGCAGGGAAGCATACAGGGGCTTGGGGAAACAGGACAGGGATAGGTAGGAGGCAGCAGAGGAACCAATGCCCTTCATTTCCCTCCTGCAGCCACTGAATGTCTGTGGGAGGGAGAGGAGGAGCAGCCAGCATTCGGCGGCTGCATGGAGGGATCATTTCCTCTACATGCGGTCACCCCAGCTGCTCTCCTATCCGGGTGAACAGGGGGGGGGCTCACGGGCCCCTTGGAGCATGGGGCTAGGTTGCAATGGTGACCCATGTACACATGCACTTGGCTTCACTTCATTTACTATGCGCTGGAGCAGCTGCACTTTCTGAGTGCACGGTCTATTTGCCTTTAGTAAATCAACCCCTATGCATTCCGGCACACTGCTTGTAACTGCCTTGCTGTGTTGAGCCAAGTGATCCCCTGCCTCACAGATAAATTATAGGTCTACAGCAGCGCAGGCAAGAGGTATTTTCACTGGAGTGGGTGGCTAGGTAACGGAAACTACTAAACACCAATGCAGAGGTTATTGCTTACCCTGACACTTGCTGGGGGATATTGCTGGAGGTATCAGTTGGCCATCAATTTTTATTGGCTGCCTGAGTTGAATAGTAGACCATCTTTTTATATGAATAAACTGGATTTTTCTTCACGTTTAGAAGAAGCAAGGGACTAGCTGGAGAGTTTTTAGCCACTGGAGATGTACAAATCCCAGACGGCCACAACAAGTGAATCTTGCAAGAATAGAGCTGAGGAAGGGGTGTAAATTAACTCTTTTTTACCCTTTGAGTGAATGTTAATGCCAGGAGGCGGTGGCGGCATCCTGATCACATGATGACTATGATTGGTAGAGAGAGGATTAGCTTTCAACACAACCGGAAAACTGACCACGCTGTGCTCTCCTGCTTAGTGTGGTCAGTTTTTAATATGAAAGCTGAGGGACTAGCAGGAACACCAGTGATTTCACACAATGGAACAAATACAAAAATAACAGGATATTTTTCATACAAGTACATGGAACAGCAGACACATATCAGGAATATGAAATGTTAGGTTTACATATTCTTTAAGGTGATTCTAAAAGCTCAAGGTTTTTTACCTTCATGCATTCTATGTATGAAGGTAAAAATTCTTCTCTGAGCTGTTCCCCCCACAGACCTCTGATACTTACCTGAGCCCCCTCTCGATCCAGTGATGTGCATGAGAGCCTTGGCTCTCCAGGGACTCACCCTCTTCATAGGCTGAGACAGCAGCAGGAGACATTGGCTCCCACTGCTGTCAATCATAGCCAGTGAGCCAATGAGGAGAGAGAAGGGGTGGGGCCGCGTGCTGCAGCTCTGTGTGTGAATGGACACGCAGTGCAGCAGGTCAGGAGTGAGCCTGCTTGGGTGCCTCCATTTGTTCTGGGGGCACTTGGCATGAGGGAGGGGCCAGGAATGCCTGCCCTCTAAATGTTACTCTGCATCCATTGCCTGTGTGCGCTCCCAGGGAGCACGCAATGCTGCGATCTGTGCCCGCTGTGTCCACCGGACACTGTACAGATTGCTGTACAGGACCGCTGTGTGAGGTCCCAATTCATGTGATCACTGATTGGCCAATCAGTGATCTCATGAACAGTAGTAAACAAGATATCACTTCCTGACATCATTGTGTACTACGTGTGAATTCTGTGAATGATCATAGAGATCACATGGTAAAAGGCCATTAACAACAGCCTTGTACCATGTGATAAGCTGTGACCAATTACAGCTCGCACAGTATTTCTCAATGGCTGGAAGAATGTAGTCAGAGAGAAGAAGAAATTATTGCTTTTACAGCCTTCATGGGTGTAAAAGCAATCAATGTAAAAAAAAAAAAAAATCTTGAACAGCCCTCACAAGTAGTACAGTATTACTATGGTGACGCTGTACTGCTAGGGTGATGGTATGTAAAAAAAAACAAAACATAAATAATATATAAAAAAACCCGAAAAATTTAAAAAAACATTATAATAATATTTACATTATAATTATTTTTCTATAAACTGATTTGCGTTATTTGTTTTACCAAAAAAGTAGCAGAATACATTTTGCCCAAGATTTATGAAGAAAGATTATTTATTTGCAAAACTTTATAAGAAAAACTAATTTTTTTCAAACTTTTCAGTCTTTTTTCATTTACATAGCAAAACAAAAAAATCCCAGTGGTGAATATATACCACCAAAAGAACGTTCTATCTGTCTCAAGGAAATGCTAAACATTTCATTTGGGTACAGTGTTGCATGACCACGCAATTGTAATTTACAGCGTGACAGCGCTGAAAGTTGAAAATTGCCCTGGACTGAAAGGGGGTGAAAGTGTCCGGACCTGAAGTGGTTAATATCACTTTAACCCACTTCTTCAGCTATGTACACTTTATAACTCCAGTCCAGGGGTGAACTGACAACTCATGGGGCCCCCGGGCAATAGGGGATCATGGGGCCCCTGTGTCCTTGCTCAAACTCAAAAAAGCCTATGAAAAACATACCAGGGGCATCTCATAGGGCCCCCTACTGACCCCGGCCCTCGGGCAGTGCCCGAGTTTCCAAATGGTCAGTCCGCCCCTGCTCCAGTCATTATTATTTATTTATTTTATGGAATTAGTGACAGCAATAGAGAATGATAAACCCAAGCTTATCCTTTTGAGAAAATATCAGGGGCTGGACATGGACAGTGCATGGATTGGAATCCCTGAGCTAAAGGTACCAATATACTCTGGGCACAATGTCGGAAGAGCGGGATCTCAAAAAAGGACAGCACAGAGGGAAATGTAATTAACATGTCACACCTATCAACGGCTGTCCTTTCTAGGGATATTTCCAGTAGTTACCTTTTAAAAAATCTGCGATGCCGACAGGATATGCAGGTATGACGAGAAGGCCTGAAGTAGTTAACATTCGTTACATTTGCTCCTCTTAGCACAACCTGAAAAACAATCTTGAAAAATGAGCCATGTCCAAGAATCTAGACAGACCACTTTCAACAAATCACTTCTCCGAGTCCCTGTAACTTTAGACGTTTCAGTAATATTTCATTTCTAAGCGACTGTTCGGTCTGTGTACAGAGAAGTATACTTAGTAGGAGAGGATGGTGAAAATACCATTTACACACAAAGGAAGGATTGGAAGATCTTGGCGTATTCAACTGCAAATAATTATACATTGCAAGGTGGATAACGTAATACATTTTACATTTAGGGTTGAGTCACGGTAATCGGCTGGACTTGGACAATAAAAGTAGCATGAGAAGTAACAGCAAAGTTCCTCCTACCTTCTCGAAACCGGCCTGGGATAATCTTTACAATTTGACTACTGTTTAGTGCTGGGGTTCCCAACCTTTATTAGAACTGGGCCAAGTCAATTCTTCCAAAAATGTCCACGCCCCAAAAGTAAAAAATTAAGTTTGTGCCCACACATTAAAAGTATGGGAATGCAAAACACGTATTGAAATGCTGGAAGTCTCTGGATGGAACTGGGTGTCACTATAGGGGGGGGGGAGTTGTTGAGGTTATAAGGGGGGTGGTTAGGGGACTTGGTAGCAGACATGGTGGCCCTGTAGGGGATAAGGTTTCTAGAGGTAGCTGTTTGGTATGGTTGAACGTTGTTGGAGTGAAGGGTTGGAGGGCCACTGTCGGAAGCTGAGCAGCAATCCCTCCTTGATTGTAAGCTCGAAAGAGCAGGGTCCTTGAACCCCTCATGTATTGTTTTGTCACTGTATTGTCTCATGTACTGTCCCCCACTATATTGTACAGCACTGAGCAAACTTTTTGGCGCTATATAAACACTGTATAATAATAATAATAACAATGATGCCCCTCTGGGGGTACTGTGGGCCACTATGGGAAGTTGGGGGGGCACTGTGGGGGATTGAGGTTGTGGGGTGGTTAGGAGACTCTGCACCAGACTTAGTGGCCCTTTGGAGGATACGGTTTTTGGAGGTAGCTGGGGTACTGTTGGTCACTGTTGGAGGTTGGGGGTCTAACGAAGGGCTGAAACAGGTTAGGGGCCATTATGGGAGGTCCGGCAGCATTGCGGAGGCTGCTGGCTCTCTTAGGGTACTGTGGACCACTATGGGAATATGGGAAGCTTGGTGGCACTGTGTGTGTGTGTGTGTGTGGGGGGGGGGGGAGGTTGAGGTTATGGGGTGGGGGTTAGGAGACTCTGCAGCAGACGTAGTGGACCTTTAAAGGATAAGGTTTCTGGAAGTAGCTGGGGAGGTACTGTTGGACACTGTTGGAGTTTGGGGGTCCAGTGAAGGGTTAGAGCAGGTTAGGGGCCACTGTGGGAGGCTGAACAGCATTTTAGAGGATGATGCCCCTCTGGGGGTACTGTGGGCCACTATGGGAAGTTGGGGGGGCACTGTGGGGGGTTGAGGTTATGGGGTGGTTAGGAGACTCTGCACCAGACTTAGTGGCCCTTTGGAGGATACGGTTTCTGGAGCTAGCTAGGGTTACTGTTGGCCACTGTTGGAGGTTGGGGGTCTAACGAAGGTCTGAAACAGGTTAGGGGCCACCATGGGAGGCCCGGCAGCATTGAGGAGGCTGCTGGCTCTCTGAGGGTACTGTGGACCACTATGGGAATATGGGAAGCTTGGTGGCACTGTGTGTGTATGTGTGTGTGTGGGGGGTGAGGTTGAGGTTATGGGGTGGGGGTTAGGAGACTCTGCAGCAGACATAGTGGACGTTTAAAGTATAAGTACTGTTGGACACTGGCAGAGGATGGGGGTCCAATGAAGGGCTGGAGCAGGTTTGAGGCCACTCTGGGAGGCTAGGCAGCATTGTGGAGGCTGAGGGCTCTCTGGGGGTACTGTGGGCCACTATGGGAGGTTGGGGGGCACAGTGTGATTATGGGTGGCACTGTGGGGGGTTGAGGTTATGGGGGAGGGGGGGTTAGGAGACTCAGCACCAGACTTGGTGGCCCTTTAGAGGATAAGGTTTCTGAAGGTAGCTGGTGAGGTACTGGTGGACACTGGCAGAGGTTGGTGGTCCAGTGAAGGGCTGGAGCAGGTTAGAGGCCACTCTGGGAGGCTGGGCAGCATTGTGGAGGCTGATGGCTCTTTGGGGGTACTGTGGGCCACTATGGGAGGTTGGGGGGCACAATATGAACCTGGTGGCACTGTGGGGGGTTGAGGTTATGGGGGAGGGGGGTTAGGAGACTCAGCACCAGACTTGGTGGCCCTTTAGAGGATAAGGTTTCTGAAGGTAGCTGGTGAGGTACTGGTGGACACTGGCAGAGGTTGGTGGTCCAGTGAAGGGCTGGAGCAGGTTAGAGGCCACTCTGGGAGGCTGGGCAGCATTGTGGAGGCTGATGGCTCTTTGGGGGTACTGTGGGCCACTATGGGAGGTTGGGGGGCACAATGCGAACCTGGTGGCACTGTGGGGGGTTGAGGTTATGGGGGAGGGGGGGTTAGGAGACTCAGCACCAGACTTGGTGGCCCTTTAGACGATAAGGTTTCTGAAGGTAGCTGGTGAGGTACTGGTGGACACTGGCAGAGGTTGGTGGTCCAGTGTAGGGCTGGAGCAGGTTAGAGGCCACTCTGGGAGGCTGGGCAGCATTGTGGAGGCTGATGGCTCTTTGGGGGTACCATGGGCCACTATGGGAGGTTGGGGGACAATATGGGAGCTGGGTGGCTCTGTGGGAGGTTAAAAAGGAATTAAACTCCCAGAATTGAGTTTTTCCAATTTAACACTCTCCCCTCCTCCACAAGCAGAATTGTGGTATTTTTTAAAATCTTTTCTATTTTTTTTTTAAATTTCAGACCTGCTTCCTTGGTCATCTTGGCCTAGGATGCAGTTACTGTTCAGCTAAGAATTTTCCACTATTTTTAAATTGCCCTTTTTCCCTATATCACTTAACTCCATCTAGTGACCAAATGTTGTATTTTCCAATTTTTAAATCAACAATTTTACATTCAAACAACACAGGATATAGCCTATTTACATTCTCTGTTTGTGGCTTTCCTACAGAACAATTGTACATGTACATTCGCTGGGTGAATTGGTATGCAAATTCTTTATAAATCAACCCCTAGGGATTATAGTGCTAGCTGTAATATAGGAAGCAGCAATGAGGGAGTACAGAAGCGATGAGTATATAGGGTTTGGGGTGACCCCTTTGCAGAGACATTGTCTCTTTGCCCTGCATGGGTAAGGTGACAGAGTCTGTTAACATACAAGGTGTCCCTGTCCCCATTTCTTGATTCTGGCGCCTCCTCCCTAGTTGGTGGTCCCCTAGCCTAAGCAATTGCTTGTTTTATCTAGACCTAGAAAAAAGTCCTGATTGGATAAGAAAGGATCTTACAAGGTCTGACGGCTACAGTTTCATAGCATTGAGCCCTGGTTCACACGGATGCAGTGCAGAATTTGCAGCGTTTTCAGTGCGATTTCCACACCGCATCACATTCGCACCCCGTTCATACGAACCGATGCAGGTGTGTATGTTAAGTTAACAACACCACAAAATTGGTGCGCAAAACGCGGTGCGAAATGCAGAATCGGATCGGATGGGTGTGAATACTTATGCGATCAGATTCTAGTGCGGACCAAAAAAAGGGTCCTGCGCATTTTTGGTGCGGGTGCGGTGCAAATAGAGCCATACAAAATGCATGGCTCCAATCGCACCGCATACAAATCGCATGTGATTTGTACAGGAATGCGGTGTGGTTCCTGTGCGAATCACATGGGATTTACTGCACCGCTGTAGTGTGAACCCGGCCTCAGTGGTAATATAACCTCTTAGTGAATATGCATATGTCACCTTTGGCCTAGAATATTCCCCTTGGAACCTTGAACTTGTACAATCTTCATTTGTCTTAAGTGTAAAGATGCATGTTGCTAGCCGATCTAATCCTTCTTTGTTAATCATTGGAAGCTGTAAATAACTTCTCAGAATCAGGTTATTAGGAACCAGGTGATAAATGAGACTCTGAATGGAAAAGTGCGTTAATAATGCAAGAACGCTCATTAGTTATCAGCTGTGACTCTGGCTTCTAAATAAGCAAGACAATGGCCTCCATTCATTATTGCTTATGCCCCATGCAGCATGTGGTTTCCACAATTTAGGGTATAGATTAGTCCCTTCTGCGTGAGCATAAAACACATTGCCCAGAACAGGGGCGGACTGACAACTCATGGGGCCCCCGGGCAATAGGGGATCATGGGGCCCCTGTGTCCTTGCCTAAACTCAAAAAAGCCTATGAAAAAGGTACCAGGGGCATCTCATGGGGCCCCCTACTGACCATGGGCCCTCGGGCAGTGCCCGAGTTTCCAAATGGTCAGTCCGCCCCTGGCCCAGATCCTGTCCCTGCTAGCCAGCAGAGGCACTTAGACTAGGTTCACACCTATGCAGGTTGCGTTTGAGCCGTTTCTATATTGCGTTTTGCATTGCCTTTTTGGTTTTTGCTGTTTTTTTTCATTTTTTTTCTTGTTGCTAGGCAGATTTAACCACTTCCTGTCTGGCCCATATATATATATATATATATATATATATATATATATATACACGGCCGGACGGGAGCAGTGCAGGAGTGGGTGGTTGTTTATAAACATCTTCCCGCTTCCCTGCCTGTGTACACCGATCGCTGTACGGGACCTCTGTTTGATCAATCTGTGGATTGAGCATAATGGATCGGAGTCCGATCCGTTATGCTCCCCAATCCGCAGATCCGATCCATCCTGCGGTGATTGTCGGCATGCAACCTATATGGGGTGACACCGGACCCGTTCCACGAAAAGGTAAGTTGGAAAGCAAGCCGACGATCCCCACAGGATGGAACGGATCTGCGGATTGAGCATAATGGATCGGAGTCCGATCTATTATGCTCCCCAATCCACAGATCCGATCCATCCTGCGGGGATTGTCGGCATGCAACCTATACGGGGTGACACCGGACCAGTTCCACAAAAAGGTAAGTTGGAAAGGAAGCCGACGATCCCCATAGGATGGATCGGATCTGCGGATTGGGGAGCTTAAGTTATACAGTTCCGGGTATCCCATGCTCCCTATCCCCATCCAAGTTCATCATTCACCAATAAAACCCACAAAAAGAAACCCCTACACTGATTCTTGAGTCAATGAAAGACTGATGAAAATTCTGTGTGCCTGGTTGCCTGTGAACTAAAGGGGAGGAAATAGGTCCAAACTGACAGCGGATCTTTAAGGGGTGCACTACATTTACAAGGGCAACCAGAGCTGGATCATACACAAGGCAACCAAGGCATCAAAGGATGGCATTTCTCAAAACTAATAAGCTTTTCCTTCAAAACCCATGTAAGAGTGGGTGCTGAATAGGTTTTTGATATGTTTTTAGTTACCCTCAGGGGCGGACTGACCATTTGGAAACTCGGGCACTGCCCGAGGGCCCGGGGTCAGTAGGGGGCCCCATGAGATGCCCCTGGTACCTTTTTCATAGGCTTTTTTGAGTTTGGGCAAGGACACAGGGGCCCCATGATCCCCTATTGTCTGGGGGCGCCATGAGTCGTCAGTCCGCCCCTGCGCATGCCAGTACATGAACTGATTGGATAGAACTAGGTTGATGCCAGGTTGAATTCGGGTGCATGCATTTAAAGCCTCGGATTCCGATCCATTATGCTCAATCCGCAGATCCGTTCCATCCTGTGGGGATCGTCGGTTTGCTTTACAACTTACCTTTTCCTGGAGCGGGTCTGGTGTCACTCCGTGCGGTAGGTGTCACGAGGTGCGGAACGCACACCCTGCACCTGCCTAGGGACGCCCCCTGCTGGGTTTAATACAACTTTAAGGACTATTAAATAAAAAGCTTTTTTTTTTTCTTTTTTTAACAGTCTTGGAGAAATATTTAAATAAATCACTGATGGGAAACAATAAATCTTTCCACTGTCATTTGTGGTTGTGTATGACTCTGCAAGTAACTGCATTTGGAAAAATCTATGGCTTCAGCAGGGAGGTGGCTGCTGTTTATCCCGAGACCACAATGCAGAAAGCACTTGGATCTTCCAATCACTGGTCGCGTGTTAACACATTATTGCTGCTGGCGATAATACAAGGAAAGCTGTATTTACCATTCATAACATAGCAATCATAGGCCTATGCCCAGGGCTCCACCAATGTACAATATTGACAATTTCTCTTTGCCTTGTTTGCTCACCTTGTTAAAGGGAATGCATACTATTATTGTATCTATTGTCTTTATTTGTGTTCACTAATAAAATAAATATACATTTCAAATGTTCCTTTACCAGGTAAAAATTAAATATTCTTTTTTCATTAATATTGCAATGTTTTATTATTTTATTATTTTTTTCTTCCAAGATCAACAAGTATTGATTGCCCTTATCAAACAGGTAGAACAAACCACTTTCAATGATATATTTATCAGATTAAAAAAGAGAAATACATTTTTCAGGGTTTGCGTACCCTTTATTAATCCGTTATATGCAAGTACCACCAAGCATGCATGTAGTGCTGAAACTGAAATTAGATATATCGTAAGCCACTCAGTAAAGAGGACACCTCCGGTAACAACTTGTAAGAGGGACTTTGTGATTGACTTGAAGTGGCACCAAGAGCAGAAGTCCCTACTCCTAGCTTCTGTCCTGCTAGAACACTTTCCCTAATGCTGAGGCTGAACCCTCCGCCATCTTGTGCCCCATTCCATGCCAGAGATCTCCTCACGACATTCTCTGCCATAGACCTTTGCATCTTCAAAGGAAGGAATGTCTACATATAAAAGTAGTTTGCTGCACTTTACTGATGGAGTTCAGGGAATGGCATACCAGTCACATCACATCAACATAGATTTTGGAGTCACTTGACATTACATAGTCAATCACATTTAGCGGACAGTCCGCAGTAGGCACATGTGAAAGCATATGAAGCACATTGGTAGCCATTACCCTTTTAACAGTCTCTCCTCCACCCTGGGTCATTGGTACTCATGGGGCTGAGCGCTCTATAGTCACCTCCTCCTTGGGTACACCTTTTCTTGGCCTCTCCAAGGAAGCAGCCTCACTCAGGGAACATTTGCCCTGGCCTAAAAGGCCTTTTGTAATCCATCCTAGCCCCCTCCTCCATAAGGGACAGAAAATATCCAGCCAGCTCTTCTTGGGTACAGTTTTACTCCTCCTGGGCTCCTGCCCTATCCAGATACTGGTTAAATTCACATAGGTGTGGGGTGTTTAGCTCCCATGTCCCAAGTACTGCAAGGGCTCCTTCTTACCTGACTTATATATGACATCACTGACTCACCCATGACATCACTGTAGGGGGAAGTTCTACCCAGTGGTATCCCGAGGCAGGTGCGTGCGGTGCGGTCTGCACCGGGTGACACCGACCGCACGGGGTGACACCGAACCCACTCCACAAAAAGGTAAGTTGTAAAGCAAGCCAATGGTCCCCACAGGATGGATCCGATCCATCCTGCGGGGATCGTCTGCATGCAACCTATACGGGGTGACACCAGACCCGCTCCAAGAAATGGTAAGTTGTAAAGTGTGACACCAACCCTAGGGACGCCTCTGGTTCTACCTAAAAGGGGCCTAGCTCCTGATGACATGTCTGCTTTAATCAGACACGATATTTGTACAGAGCCACCTAGTGGTAATATGGCTAACTGCACCTGCCTACAAGCTTTTCAAGTACAGTATATGCTGATCTGCTGATCCCAGCCTTATATGCAAGCCCCAATGCTGGTCACGATGAGTGGGTTTCTTGGATTTCCTTCTAGATAGTACATCAAGAGTACATCTTTTTGTGAAAAAAATACAGCATATACAATTGCTGCAGAAGCCATAATGTAATTTAATGTTAATAAAATGACTTTTCCATTTGAATCTACAGCCGATGTAATTTTCAGTAAGATACAAGGGGCAAGCTGGAGACGTTCTATACACCGCTAGAGCATGGGCGCCCCCAGAAATGTCATTTCCTGCTTGTGTGATTGGCTCACTGATTACTGTAGAACACTAAGATACATCAAATGTTATGTATCCCCTACAAGAGAAATGTTTAGTTTTGATGGGATGCTTTACAAGGGTTAAATAATTGTATACTGCAACTTTTCTCATCAGAACATGAAGAATGCACCGGCTGATTATAATGAACCAGACCCTCCCATTCAGAATCAGTATTCAAAGGACATAGTGGAACAAAAAACTTTTCAGCAGTTTCAGAGCAGAAACATGAAGAACTCGACAACAAATTTGTTAAAATACCTTAAATGTACATTAATCATCTGGAGTCGATTTATTTTTCTCAACAAAAGCGGAGTTACTCTTTAAAGCTTAAGTATACATATGGCAATTTTACAAAGTTACATTGGTCCAGCTTGGAGCATTGTAAGTATGTATATACCATACCTGTGGTATCCCCATGGAAGATGGGAATCACTGTAGTAGGCAACACCACTGATCTCCAGTGATCCCCACTAGCTTCCAGGTCCCATGATGAGTGGCTGCTCTGCTGCTTACTGAACACAGGAATGCACTCAGCATGGGTGCCATTCCGAGAACACTTTGCACTGTCCTAACGTGTTTCATTCGCATGATCACCAGGTGAAAATAAAGGAAAAAAACAAATGCTGCCAATACATACAAAGACTGTAAGCTGCAATAATTGACATATTATGGGGCATTTAGAGGCAGTATATGTTGTTAATGCTGATGATTTCAAGCACATCTAATGCAAAAATGTCCTCCAAAGAGAATACTAGAATGTCTTGCAAATTGACAAATAAGCCTTACTAAAACAACAACACTGAAATGATAGTGTATGCCAGCTAGAAATCAAATTGTTTTCCGTCAGCTAGAGCAGACAAATAAGGATTCCCAAACATTGATATTCTTGCTCTAGGTGGAGCCTGGTTAGCTGAATAAGCTCTAACTCTTTATTCTGGGGCTTTATTCTTCCTCGCCACAACAAACACACATAAGGCAGCTCATTCAAGTGAACCATCATTGCATGCAGACTTTACTGGGACTGTACTTATGTGCACCACCATAAAGACTGGGCCCCAATGCTAGCTGGCTGAAGAACAAGGGTAAAGGACTGTCCCCGCAGATTGCCTCCCTACAAGAACTTCACTGGATGTCCATAGTAAAAAGTACGTCAGTAGGATGGTCTGGGTCTTAGCATAGCCATTCATACAGAGTGCACTCTAATCAGTATAGCCTACTAGCTGCAACAAAGTTGTCATAGTACAAATCACCATTGTTACAGTTATCTATGCAATTTACTCAACGCTGATTTGCATATTATCAGGTACAGATTAATCCTAATATATAGATTTTTATTCAAAACTGCTATAATACAGCGACTCCTTTGTCTAGAGCAGGGGTCTGCAACCTTTAAGACATAAAGAGCCACTTGGACCCGTTTCCGAGAGGGAAAAAAAGACTGGGAGCCGCAAAACCATTGCAACATTTAAAACAAATCCGACACTGCATATATTGCGAGAAGCGCTCTGGTCATGAAGGGGGTTTAAGGGCCCAGTAAGCAAAGGGTTAACCAGGGCCACAGTGTATCGTCATAATCACAATCATAGCCTTAGGTCAGTGGTGGGCAACCTTTTTTTTCAACTGAGCCAAATCTCGCCAAAACCACGATTGAAATTTATTTTGAGAGAAACATTTTTAAAACTGAAAATACATCCCCCATATAGTAATTCATCCCCCATAGTAATTCATCCCTCATATAGTAATTCATCCCCCCATAGTAATTTATCCCCCATATAGCAATTCATCCCCCCTATAGTAATTCATCCCCCATATAGTAATTCATCCCCCATATAGTAATTCATCCCCCCTATAGTAATTCATCCCCCATAGTAATTCATCCCCCATAGTAATTCATCCCCCATATAGTAATTCATCCCCCATATAGTAATTCATCCCCCATAGTAATTCATCCCCCATATAGTAATTCATCCCCCATATAGTAATTCATCCCCCATATAGTAATTCATCCCCCATAGTAATTCATCCCCCATATAGTAATTAATTCATCCCCCATAGTAATTCATCCCCCATATAGTAATTCATCCCCCATATAGTAATACATCCCCCATAGTAATTCATCCCCCATATAGTAATTCATCCCCCCTATAGTATTTCATCCCCCCTATAGTAATTCATCCCCCATATAGTAATACATCCCCCATATTGTAATACATCCCCCATATAGTAATTCATCCCCCATAGTAATTCATCCCCCATATAGTAATTCATCCCCCATATAGTAATTCATCCCCCCTATAGTAATTCATTCCCCCTGTGTCAATTCACTTACCTTTGCTCCGCGCGTTCCTCTAGCTGTGTTCCCGCGCCGTTCTGGTCTTCAGGGCGGACTGTGAGAGGAGAGGAGTTCGTCACGCTGCCCCGCCTACATCCTGACAGCCAATGTTTGGAGGAGGGAGGGGAGCGGGCGCCCGGCACATAGAAGAGCTGCATTAAAAGAGCCGCGGCTTGCCGACCCTATTGCCTGTCACCTGGTGGGCAGTGTGCTCCGGAGCCGCAGGAAAGGTGAAAAAGAGCCGCATGCGGCTCCGGAGCCGCGGGTTGCCGACACCCGGTCTAGAGGATTGTGTTAGACCTGCTCTCTACTTGTTTCTGAATGTACATATTGCCATCCTCTTTAAAATAACGCATTGCTTTATTACTAACCAGTCTGGTGTTTTCTTCCTGATACTGAGTTGTATTGTGTGCAGGATATTTATATTTGTGCTAGTAATAGTAATACAATAATCTCTTTGCATAACCTGGTGTGTCAGAGGGGCTGAGATCGCTCAACAAGTCAAAACAGAAGAACAGAGAACCCAACCTACCAAGTGACCCCTGTGGGGGTAGTGCTACATAAAAATATTGTTTAATGACAGCTAAATAAATAAATTGCTGCCGCTGACCATACTGCTACACAGTTTACATTAGAGGCAAAATAGAGTGGAACCTCATGTGGTGACATGAATGTAAGTATATCAGGATGGCATCTTTCCAGAAGCTTGTTTGTTCTCTTGTGGACACATTTGCGCAAGATAAGAGATAAGAACAGCTGATGAGAGAGGGAAAAGTACAATGGACTCTAGCTTTGCCTGACTATATTTATTTTAAAGGGACCTACCATCTTCCTAAAGTGAAACTCCAACCAAAACACTTGTTTTGGACAAAGTAAAGCAGGGTTAGAACCTCTGGCAGTTGTGTATAGGGAAGATCTCTCCCTGGTCCCACCAAGACAGTGTATAAGGGGGCAAAAACATCAATTAAAAAACTCTTGCCTGCTCGATCCAAATGTTAAAAAGTTTGCAAGATTTTTTTTTAAAGTACTCTAATGACCCAACCACTCTTGTTTTCTTTAAGGCTACATGGCATACAGAGGGTTTGATGTATTTCAGAGTTTTGACAGTTCCCCATCTTCTCCCTGGACAACAAATGTGTGTTCACTAGGACAGAAGTGAATCCTCCACAATGGGGGCACTTTGAAAAAAAAACGGAGGTTCTAATTCCTTACTACTCTATCTAAAACCAAAAAAAAGTTTTGGATTGGGTTCTACTTTAAAGCAAACCTGAAGTGAAAAAAAAAAATAAACTGCAACCACCTCTAGGTGCCAAGTCAATATTCCTTGTGTATGTTGCCGCTGCAGGTGGGTCCGCCACACAGGCTCTTTCACCTCCAGTGTATTCAGGTGCAAGCACCGCTCATCCAGCCATATGGAACAAATGCAATAGAACCCAAAGGGCTGCACACTTGAAAACTGCATCCACTTTACTGGTAATCTTTAAAATGTCATATACAGTAACAGTAGACACTGTGGGAGCAAGGAAACACAGTCGACGCGTTTCGTGCTGCTAGGGGTTATTCATAACATAGTCATAAAATGCGTGACTTAGTCATGCAGTGCAGAATGCGTTGACTGTGTTTCCTTGCTCCCACGGTGTCTACTGTTGCTGTAGATAGAGGTTTAAAGATTACTAATAAATAATTGGATGCAGTCTTCAAGTGTGCAGCCTATTACATTTGTTATACAAGTCAATATTTAGTACCTGGGGTGTCTCAGATCAACAGGCACACGAATATACAAAAATCAGCCAGCCCCATTGGTCAAGAGCTTTCCACTTCCACCTTCCACCATTGAATCCTCTGTACTGGCCATATATAAAATGCCTGAAGTCCCACCTCTAGCTGTAAACGTTAGTTTGCAATATTCATATATAATATTTAACATTTGTTTAATGGGGCAGCACAGTGGCTAAACGGTTAGCACTTCCCCCTGGCAGCACTAGGGTCATTGGTTCAAATCCCAACCACAGCACCACCTGCCTGGAGCTTGCATGTTCTCCCTGTGCCTGCATGGGCTTCCTCCGGGCACTCTGGTTTCCTCCCACACCCCAAAGACATGCTGGTAGGTTAATTGGATCCTGTCTAAATTGGCCCTAGTATGTGTATGTATGAATGTGAGTTAGGGACCTTAGATTGTACACCCCTTGAGGGTTAGGGACTGATGTGAATGTACAATATATATGTAAAGTGTTGCGCAAATTGACAGTGCTATATAAGTACCTGAAATGAAAAAATATTTTTATTTAAAAGCTTCTTTCAAATATGCTGTATATATATAATATATATATATATATATATACTATATTGCCAAAAGTATTGGTTGGGACACCCTTCCAAATCATTGGATTCAGGTGTTCCAATCACCTCCATGGCCACAGGTGTATACAATCAAGCATCTAGACTGCTTCTACAAACATTTGTGAAAGAATGGGTCGCTCTCAGGAGCTCAGTGAATTCAAGCATTTTGGACAATTTCAAGCTCCCAACATAACTAGTCACTATTGCACAAAGCAAGGTCCATAAAGACATGGATGAGCCAGTTTGGGGTGGAGGAACTTGACTGGCCTGCACAGAGTCCTGACCTCAACCTGATAGAACACCTTTGGGATGAATTAGAGCGGAGACTGTGAGACAGGCCTTCTCATCTGACATCAGTGCCTGACCTCACAAATGTGCTTCTGGAATGGTTAAAACTTCCCATAGACACCCTCCTAAACCTTGTGGACATCCTTCCCAGAAGAGTTGAAGCTGTTATAGCAGCAAAGGGTGGGGCCAACTCAATATTGAACCCTACGGACTAAGACTAGGATGCCATTAAAGTTCATGTGTGTGTAAAGGCAGGCCGACCAATACTTTTGTCGATAGTGTGTGTGTGTGTGTATATGTGTGTGTATATATATATATATATATATATATATAAATTCTCCCTGTGCCAGAGTGGGTTTCCTCTGGGTACTCCAGTTTCCTCCTACAAACCAAAGATATATTTGCTCCTGTCCAGGGGCGGACTGACCATTTGGAAACTAGGGCACTGCCCGAGGGCCCGGGGTCAGTAGGGGGCCCCATGAGATGCCCCTGGTACCTTTTTCATAGGCTTTTTTGAGTTTGGGCAAGGACACAGGGGCCCCATGATCCCCTATTGCCCGGGAGCCCCATGAGTTGTCAGTCCGCCCCTGCTCCTGTCTAAACTGACACTAATATGGGCATGTATGTGAGTTAAGGACCATAGATTTTAAGCTCCTTGAGGCCAGGGACTGATATAGATTGTGCCATGAATGTACAATATATATGTAAAATGCTGCGCAAAATGCTTCATAAATTGTCTTTAATCTATAAACAATAAAAAAATAAAAATAAATAATTATATATACCTATATACAAGTGGAAGTGATGCGGTGTGCGTGTGACCTTGTAGCCATGCCCTTCCAGCCAAAATTGGGCAGAAATTGAGCAGAAAATTGTATAGTGTATGCCCAGCCTAACACACATTTTGGGGCGGTGCATCATCAGGAGCCAGCTGCAAGAATTGGGAAGAGACCGCCAGCTGAAGAAGATGGTGGCGTGGCATCCAGCATGCGGTGGCAAAGCTGCAGATGACAACAGACCACACAGAATTTGATAGACATGACTATATTTCTTTAAGGACAACCAAGTGCAAGGTAAAATGGGGGCTGAAAAGACAAATGAAGAAAGGGGGATGAGGTTCCTCTTCAAGAAAATGAAGAAAATAAATTCATATCCTTTAAGAATATCATCCTATTTCCACCCTGTACTGTGAGACTTGAGTAGAAAGTACAAAATCGCTGTAAAACTCCATTTCTTTGGCTAGTACAGGATAGCTTTAATATGTAGCAGCAGGGGACATTGAGTCTTTGCCAATGTTATAATTACTTGAGGAGCTGCTGAATGCAGAGGCTGAATTGCACCGGCTGACCCAGCTGTAACCGACCGGTTTAAAATTAGGCTCTAAGGCTCTTAATCCAGTATTTAATTGGCGCAAGCTGCAGGTGGTAAAATCAGGCATCACTTGATGTGACTTAGTGATGTGACATAACTAGGGTTATTCACCATGCGAATAATAACGAGCGCATTGAACCGGTGTGGAACTAAACTAAATCAAATCCCAATTTTTTTTCATTTTAGATAGAATGGGGAATTTTTCTTTTTGGCATCTATGTCTGCATTAAGAGATTTCCCTTCACTTCCCATCCATTACACACAACAGGAAGTAAGAAGAAATCTCCTTTTAGACAGTTGTAACTGGAACAAGGGTCCCCATTGGGAGATTTCCTTTTTATCCCTGTTCTGATGGACACTCGAAACAATGCATTTTGCATTAGACATGTGCTGTAACAGAACCGACGCCAGACTGCGCTTGGGTACTTCCGTTAGACTATCGTTTCCCCATCCGAACACCGACAACAGACACCACAGCTGACAATACAAGTATCCCGTGAAGATATGTATCCCTGAAGCAACTGCGCATGTGCCGGTTTCAGGCCGAAGAAGCTGATCTCCAGGTTGAACCTATAGGGGGTTAACTGATCTTGCAACCCATAGTGATCCACGGGATCAGCTTCAGCGGTTTGCAGCCTGTAAGGGATTAACTGTGGCAGCTCTGTGCTAAAGTCCGCAATCAGCTTCTTCAGCCTGAAACCGGCACATGCGCAGTTGCTTCAGGGGATACATATCTTCACAGGATACTCATTTTACCTCTACACCGGGGGCAGCTGTCACTGTGCTGGGAATCCGGGGTCACCCCAATAACTGGCCAGGACCTTCACAGAGCCCAGAAGCTCTACTGGCATCCTGCTCCTGCACCCCCTGTGATGGTGTCACCCCGTGCGGCCCGCACCCCCCTAGGGACGCCACTGCCCTAGGGTCACACCTAAGCCTTTTTTTGCAGCATTTTGCAGAAATGCAGTAAGTCAATTTAACACGATTTCCTATGGGACACGTTCACATCTCCGTATTTTCACTCGGTGCGTTTCTTGGAAAGGGTCAGGGACTTTTTTGAATGAAAAAAAGTTACCTTTTTGGTTCTATAGACTTCAATGGAAATGCTGCAGAAAAGCACGTATTGCATTTTTGCTGCATTTTTTGCTGCATTTTGCATTTTAAATCTGCCTAGCAGCAAGAAAAAAAAAAAAAAAAACTCTCACAAAATGCATAAAAAATTAGTCAAAAACACAGGTGCAAAAACGCAAAGCGTAATGCAAAAATGCAGAAACGGGTCAAACGCAACCTACATAGGTGTGAAACAAGCCATAAGTATATCTGCTCTTCCATGTCCCCTACCTCTCCAGTTAACATTTGCAAGGGGGGGGGCACAGAGCCACAAGAGAGAAATTTCAGGCTGCTTGGAGCTGGGCTTTAAAGTATATGCAAAACCCTTACCTTGTAAAAGAACCCAGTTCAAGTCTTCATTCCCACCAAATCTGACTTTGAAATTTTGCGACCACACTTGAAATCGCACGATTTCAAAGTCGGATGTCAGTGCAACTTCAGGTGCAACTAGGAAGACATCTGTGTGACTTCATACACAGATGTCTATGCAAGTCGCAGCTGAACTTGCAAAAAGCAGTGCATGAAGCCAGGGCGGACTGACAACTCATGGGGTCCACGGGCAATAGGGGATCATGGGGCCCCTGTGTCCTTGCCCAAACTCAAAAAAGCCTATGAAAAAGGTACCAGGGGCATCTCTTGGGGCCCCTTACCGGCCCCGGGCCCTCGGGCAGTGCCCGAGTTTCCAAATGGTCAGTCCGCCCCTGGCATGAAGTACTTTCAAGATCGGTGTGATTCTGATGGAACCGCACCAATATGACTGCTTCCATTGGGGACAATAGGGTGCAACTTGTCGCATGACAAGTCGCACCGGTGTGACCAGGGACTAAAATAGAAATGAAAAGCAAAATGTTTGTGTATAGATATCAAAAACTTTATATATATATATATATATATATTTTCCCCATTTTTTTTTATAGCTGATCACATTCCGTTTTTTCTCAGCTGCATAAGGATCTTCCCAGTGAATGGCTGTTAAGGGGGAGTCTGAGTAGATGAGTAGAAGTCTAATCATTGGAGGAGGGCAGCCTGTGTTTCCAGCACAGCCAGAGAACTGACCATGCTGTGCTCCCATGCCTAGTGTGGTCAGTTTTTAATAAAAAAAAACAAGGGGACTGGCAGAAATTTCACACAAAGGAAGCAATACAAAGAGAGCAGGAGACGTATTCATACAAGTACACGGTACAGCAATCACATATCAGGAGTAGGAAATGTCGGGTTTACATATTCTTTAAATATGGATGCAACATGAAGCATGGTATGGAAGGTGGACCTGACAACGCACATGTTCATTTACAATGTACAATTGATCTTACATGTCAAAGGGAATTTTTTTTTCCACCAATCTAATATTACAGGATAGTGTTCATCTCCTTTATTGCCCAGCACTGAATTATACATTGTACACTGCACTAGACTGTGGACTTTACCCGTGACATGTGGCACCCTAGCTTACTGAACTGTACCGAGGATCATGTAATCTGATTATTCAATTCAGTAATGTAGTACATAAGATTAAAGCAACACAAACATGACCTTGTAACGTAAGCAATTTAAAACATGCTATCTGATCATTTTCGCACATTGTGCTGATTATTGAGATATATATATACACAGGGCGTATTTACCACAAGGCAAACAAGGCATTTGCCTAAAGGAGCATTTTTCAGGGGGGGCAGCACTGTCCCCTGGAAGAAGGGAGGGAAGAAGGGACACATGCGGCATGGGGACCAGGTGGGATCCGAGAGAGGCTGCGGACTGCTTGATAGTTTATGGAGAGCCAGACTCTTGTTCTCTGGGATGTCTGGAGCTGTGAAGGTGAATGTCTTTCTCTCTCTCGCCGGGGGGGTATGTTAGTGGAAGGCTCTTTCAGGTGGGAGATGGGCAGGGGTGCTGTTAGTTAATGTCAGGCTCTCTCCATGTGGGGGCACCCCATTTTTGTGTTGCCTAGGGCAGCACAAAACCTAAATACGCCACTGGTATATATATATATATATATATATATATACTGTATATAAAACAAGTGTATTCTTGTCCCACCAGGAACACAAGGGCTCCTCATCAATCACCGCTTCAACCATTCTATAACCCATGCATTCTGTGACTTGCAACAAGCATGCCGGTCAAACAATTATTGATATGGGCTCATTCATGCAAATTAATTGCCCTGCTTCTTATTGTATTTTTCAATGCATGCAAACAAACTGATATCGGAAAATCTTTTGTTTTCAGTAGAGCCCTTTCTAGTTATTTGTTGGGTTTCAGTTCATTGGAAAATGGTCCTTCATTCTGCATTTCTGGTGGGTTTTTTTTTACCATTTTTGTCATTCAAATAAAATGGGGACATTCTGAATCGCCAATTGTGAATGCAGCCTTAAAGTGTGAATCCAAAACTTTTTAGACTGGGTAACTGTGTAACAACCATCTCTGGACCAGCATCCCAGGTTAGAAAGCAGATGCTTACTCTTGATAATGTTTATACAAAGATGGCTCTTTTTGGGGATAAAAGAAAGTTAAGGATATAGTGCTCTATGAATGGAGGAGGTGGACCTTTCATTCATCCGCTCGTCCTCCATTCATAAATCGCTTTTCATTCATACAGGTGTATAAAATCATCCTCTAGGCATGCAGGCGGCTTCTACAAACATTTGTGAAAGAATGGGTCGCTCTCAGGAGCTCAGTGACTCCAAGCGTGGTCCCGTGATAGGTTGCCATCTGGGCAATAAGTCCATGCGTGACATTTCCTGGCTACTAAATATTCCACTCTCAACTGTTAGTGGGATTATAACAAAGTGGAAGCAACTGGGAACAACAACTCAGCCACCAAGTGGTAAGCCACGTAACATGACAGAGCGGGGTCAGCGCAGCTGAAGCGCACAGTGCACAGATGTCACCAACTGTCTGCAGAGTCAATAGCTAAAGACCTCCAAACTTGGTGTGGTCTTCAGATTACACAACAACAGTGTGTAGAGAGCTTCCTGGAATGGGTTTCCATGGCTGATCAGCTGCATCCAAGCCTTACATCACCAAGTGCACTGCAAAGCGGCGGATGCAGTAGTGTAAAGCATGCCGGACATGCTTCACACCATGAACACTAGAGCAGTGGAGACAAGTTCTCTGGAGTGATGAATCTCGCTTCTCTGTCTGGCAAAGCGATGGACGTGTCTGGGTTTGGTGTTTGCCAGGAGAATGGTACTACCCTAACTGCATTGTGCCAAGTGTAATGTTTGGTGGAGGGGGGATTATGGTGTGGGGTTGTTATTCAGGGGTTGGCCCCTTAGTTCCAGTGAAGGGAACTCTTAAGACGTCAGTATACCAAGACATTTTGGACAATTTCATGCTCCCTACTTTGTGGGAAGAGTTTGGGGATGGCCCCTTCCTGTTCCAACATGACTGCACACCAGTGCACAAAGCAAGGTCCATAAAGACATGGATGAGTGAGTTTGTGGTGGAGGAACTTGACTGGCCTGCACAGAGTCCTGACCTCAACCCCATAGAATACCTTCTGGGATGAATTAGAGCGGAGACTGCGAGCCAGGCCTCCTCCCCCGACATCAGTGCCTGACCTCACAAATGTGCTTCTGGAAGAATGGTCCAACCTTCCCATAGACACCCTCCTAAACCTTGTGGACGGCCTTCCCAGAAGAGTTGAAGCTGTTATAGCTGCAAAGGGTGGGGCCAACTCAATATTGAACCCTACGGACTAAGACTGGGATGCCATTAAAGTTCATGTGCATGTAAAGGCCGGCCGACCAATACTTTTGGCAATATACTGTACGTAATCACTGACACCAATGATCTTTTCGGCAATCAGTAATGCGGGATTCTTCCAAATGGCCACAAATGTAAGGATCATTCTTCCCAGTGACCATCGTGTACCATAAGCTGTAGACAAGCATAGTGGTTGGCAGGGTTCCCAGAGAACAAAAAGTTATTTTAAGAGTTTTTCTATGTTAAAAAGATTAGAGGGTTAGAAAGGCTGCTCTGCAGGATATGATGTATGATACTTACTCCTGACCCATGCGCTCTATAAACTATGTTGTACATTACATAGTCTTGATACTTGCACTGTATATAGTATGTTGTATGTTACCTGTTTCTGACCCACAGGATCATTTACCCTGCCGATACAAATGAAGGAGCTGCCATTCATGATCTGTTTTTCGAAGGTGCAGGTTCTGGGACCTTTTAAAGGTTCATTAAACCCAGACTATGAAAACCTCTCATTACATGCTATGTAACAGAGTCTGCACCAAAGGCGGACTGACCATTTGGAAACTCGGCACTGCCCGAGGGCCTGGGGTCAGTAGGGGGCCCCATGAGATGCCCCTGGTACCTTTTTCATAGGCTTTTTTGAGTTTGGGCAAGGACACAGACCCATGATCCCCTATTACCCGGGGGCCCCACGAGTTGTCAGTCCACCCCTGCTAACAACCAATCAGATTATTGAAATCAAGTTTCTGTTTCATCTTAGAATTATGCTGACCATACATGTGGCAAATTTCAATTTCAACCACATTTGACCTAGTCAGTTCGCTAGCACCGAAATCCTAAGGGTTTGAATGTGGAAAATAGTTGTTTCCAACAAGGAGATAGAATTCAGATTGCCTTGATCAAGCCCAGCAAATAAAAATCCAGTTGCCTCTCGATGAAATTGATGTAGTTTTGTCTGATTTCAATTCATTTCTTCTGGACTTGTACTGAAGGTGTCACCAGTTTGATCCATCAAATTCTGGTGGTTAATCGAATTTATGGGTGCTTCCTTTTAGGCAATCACTTTCATTTGTATGTTCCATTCTTGGGTAATCAAAAGTTGTTGAAACTGACGGAAAGTTGCCCATGTGTATGCCCGGCTGTAGGGTGGTAGGGTCTTATTGACAAAAGAAATGCAGAATGTTCTTCTTATGAACAGTGCTGCCTATGACTTTGGACATGATGTATCAAAAGTATGATGGCATTGACTGTTTGTACATGAGTCAGTAACCACATATTTTATTTTTTCAGGTATAAAGTAATTGAATTGCTCTTCTATCTAGCAATGGGATTTTCTCCTGCTCTAGTAGTGACATCAATGGTAAGAATCCACCATAACTAAAATTGAATTGGTATTGCCACTCCTACATTTTTTTATGTGTTTCCTTTATGGTGTTCAACTCCATTCAGATGTAAAGAAAAAAAAACGAGTGTAGTTATGTTTGTATTAAAAATGTCACACAATATTTGTTTTTGACTTAATATCAGTCTCCTGTTAACTATTGTTCAGCATGCAGACTGGGAAAAAGGAGGGGCAGCCCTTGGGGCCATTCAGGTTCTTGCATTCACATATTATTTATTTATTTACTTTTTTGACATAGACTTTTTTGAGTTTAGGCAAGGACACAGGGGCCCCATGATCCCATATTGCCCGGGGCCCCATGAGTTGTCAGTCCGCCCCTGGTCTGCACACTCACAAAACCACTAAAGCATTTGTTTTGTGTAGATTGAAATATACCTGGTTAATCCTGCCTTCAGCTGTCCTTCCCTCTTTGTCTGTGTGCCCGCTGCAGCTGGAGATTGTGTAGAACAACTGTTGTCATCTACTGAGCATGCTCCAGTGTTAATTCCCTTCTAAGCTCTTCCTTTTCTCTTTTTTCTTATCTGTACAGCCCACATGACTATAAAGTCATACATATGGGTGTATACAGAGTTCTAAATGACACTCCCCTCCCTTCTCCTCCATGTCCTCCTATTGCTATAATAGTATGCAAATTAATTACATTCACTAGGAAACTCACAAAAAAGTTTCGTTTTAATATAAATCAGCATTAAATATATCTCATGTAATTGCTGATATATGTGAAGCAAAAAAAGAGCCTTGGATGCAGATGTCATCTTTGATTCTGCCTACACCATATTAATACACAAAAAATACATATTTGATGTTCAATAAAAATTTTTAGAGAGCCGTAAAACTTTTTTTTACATTTATAATTTTTTTGGCCATGTGACCGGTAGACATGTGCAGAACAAAAAACAATTTGTTTAGTTTCCAATCGATTTGTTAAGTTACTAATTTAATTTCATTAGCTTAGTTTGCTTTGTTTATTCGTTTTCGACTGGACTCAATTTTTTTTAATGATTTGAAGTATTCAAATCAAATTCGAAACGAAAAGATCAAATCGATTCAAATGTAAGAATCGCTAGTTCTATTCTATACTATTCTATTACATTTTTTTAATGTTCTATTCTTTTCTATTCTATTCTTTTAATGTCTATACTTTTCCTTTATTTTCTATTCTAGTCTGTTTTACTCTATTCTTTTCTATTCTATTCTGTTTTATTCTATGCTATTCTTTTCAAAGTTCACATTTTGGAAGACGGCTATATTCTTTCTATTCTATTTTTTTACTTTCTATTCTATTTTATTTTATTCTGTTCTTTTCTATTATATTCCTTTATTTTCTATTCTATTTTATTATTTTCTATCATTCCTTTATTTTCTATTCTTTTTTATTCTATTCATGTATTTTCTGTTCTTTTCTATTCTATTCTGTTTAACTCTATTATGTTTATTCTATTCTGTTTAATTCTATTATATTCTTATCAAAATTGTACATTTCGGACGACGGCTATATTCTTTCTGTTTTAGTCTAGTCTATTTTTTCTATTCAATTTTCTATTTTCTAGTCTATTCTATTATTTTACATTCTATTGAATTCCTTTATTTTCTATTCTATTTTATTCTGTTTTTTTCTATTCTATTCCTTTATTTTTTATTCTATTTTATTATATTCTTATATTTTCTATTCTATTCTATTCTTTTCTGTAATTCCTTTATTTTCTATTCTTTTGTATTCTATTCATGTATTTTCTGTTCTTTTCTATTCTATTCAGTTTTACTCTATTCTTCTCTATTCTATTCTAGTTTGTTTAACTCTATTATTTTTATTCTATTCTGTTTTATTGTATTATATTCTTTTCAAAATTTAAATTTCGGATGACGGCTATATTCTTTCTATTTTAGTCTAGTCTATTTTTTCTATTCTATTTTTTATTTTCTAGTCTATTCTATTATTTTACATTCTATTGAATTTCTTTATTTTCTATTCTCTTTTATTCTGTTTTTTCTATTCTATTCCTTTATTCCTTTATTCTATTTTATTATATTCTTATATTTTCTATTCTATTCTATTCTTTTTTGTAATTCCTTTATTTTCTATTCTTTTGTATTCTATTCATGTATTTTCTGTTCTTTTCTATTCTATTCTGTTTTACTCTATTCTTTTCTATTCTATTCTAGTCTGCTTATTATTTTCAAAATTTTAGTTTCGGACGACAGCTATATTCTATTTTATTCTAGTCTATTTATTCTATTCTATTTTTTATTTTCTAGTCTATTCTATTCTTTTGCATTCTATTAAATTCCTTTATTTTCTATTCTATTTTATTCTGTTCTTTTCTATTCTATTCCTTTATTTTCTATTCGATTTTATTATATTCTTATGTTTCTATTCTATTCTGTTTTATTCTTTTCGAAATTTGCATTTCAGAAGATGGCTATATTCTAAGACTAATACGCATACAGTAGTCTTTGAAAGAAACCAGCAATGGTCAGCAATATGTTTATATTTCAAATTTGTTTTCGAATTCAGTTCAAATTCGATTTGAATTCAATTGGAATTTCAGACAAAATTTAGTTTTGTTATTTCAGATTCATGTAAATTCGTGACTATAGCAACTTGGAAATTTGCATCCGAAATCTCTGATTAATGAAAATGTATGTAAAAAAAAATGATGGCAATTAACATTTCTCTGTTTCGTATCACTTTAGGAATTTATGGAACCTGGCAGATCTATTTTCATTACTGGAAACACAAATAAAGTAGCAAATGTAGCCGTGTGGTTGCTTTGTGATCCGGTGCATGCAGCCATCATCCTACCACCATGAGACCTGGACGTCTGACTCAGCCTAGCTGGTAAATATGGCATTGACAGGAGCTCTGTACTGAAGGTGTATTGTGTCTGTTGAGTCTGGTAACTGCCTGGACTGCAATTAGCCGGTAATCATAGCGCAGCCATCCCCGGTGAATCACTATTCCCTTTTGTTATTGTGTGTCATAGACATCAAAGAAGATTATAGAAGATAAATAAACTCCCTAAGGCCTGGAGACAGCATTGTAATCTCATTAGAGGAACAGGCAGCTGGAAAATAACTGGTACCAACTGCAAACTTCGGAGGGGGGCACTCTGCATAAAATGAGTCATCATTGGTGACGCTCAATACATTTTTTTATTAATTATATATATTTTTGCCAATGTACAAATCATAAATATAAATACTGGAGGAGGGGCGAAACGCGTCAACGTATTTCCAGTTCTGGTGGATTCGTGGTGACGCCACATCTGGTGAGTGGAGCGCACGCCGGTTTGCGGCGCTCCGGAGTGACTTCCTGCTTTCCTTGAGGGAAATTCATATTATTCGCTGCCAATCCACTTTTGCAAATATGGAGTTGTGTCAAATACATTTGAGCACTCGGGCACTGCCCGAGGGCACGGGGTCAGTAGGGGGCCCCATAAAATGCCCCTGGTGCCTTTTACAGGCTTTTTTGGGTGTGTTTTGAGTGTGCGCAAGGACACAGGGGCCCCATGATCCCCAATTGCCCGGGGGGCCCATGAGTTGTCAGTCCGCCCCTGGACATATAATATGAGCCTCTGGGCCTATTATGAAAGCGTGAACATATCTTTTATCATGTGAGTGCATAAAGGGCAGCCTTTTTAGATGAAAGAGTTTTTCTTCCAGTATTGCACTAGTTGTGTTTTTATTTGTTTTCATTGTCATCTAATCATGGGAATTGTTTTTGGAGGATATCAAGTACAGAGTTATCTGGGGAGAATATGCCCAGTCTATAAAGCTTGTTTGACTCTCTAGCCATATCAGCAAAGAGCCCATTCCATTTGGTGAGTGGGGATTGGAGCAGTAATCATGGATGGTGTGAGCATAGTTTTTGGGATTGAGCACAATTTATATATATATTTTTTATATACTGTATCTTTGGAACTTTATTTGGACTTTTTTCAAATTAATAATGTTTTTGCGCTGTGGAGTGTTTATATTTATAATTGATTGTTTTTTTCCTTTCTTGAACAGCAGCATTTAGATTTTTATTGTGGTATATATATAATTTTTCTGTGGCGCAAGTTTATTATATTTTTATTCAATGCAAAAATCATGCCTATGCTTTGATCTTATTATCCCGAAGCCAAACTCCAACCAAAATTTCTGGAGTCGGGAAGGGTTAGAGCCTCTGTCAGATTTTATTTCCGAAAGGATGGTTTCCGAAAGAACCACCTGATTATTATGATATACCTGGGTATAAGCAAGGGAGAATGTTACCAGCACACCGAGGATCACCAATATGGGTCCAAAAGTTTTAATGAATGATCACATTCACATCGTTATAGCAAGGCAATGTTTCGGAGTCTCGCAGGACCCCTATATAAGGTCACATGCCTGATGAAGGGGTCCTGTGAGACTCCAAAATGTTGCCTTGCTGTAACTATGTGATCATTCATTAAAACTTTTGGACCCATACTGGTGATCCTCGGTGTGCTGGTGACATTCTCCCTTGCTGATTCTGTTCAGTTGCAGCCGATGGTCGTTGTAGCACCCACAGCCATTTTTAACGCAGCAACGTGTGCGTTTGATTTGTACACTTGCATACCTGGGTATAAAGCACACAATTATGATGTGCTGGTGACCATTCTTGTTCCTTTGACATTGCAAGATGGTGCCATCCGCCCATTTTAATTGCAGCAGTCTATATGAGCTGTATGCAAACCCTTAAGCCTCGTTTGTCCATGCTTTGGATCGCTCTTCAGAGGGCATTTGACAGGCATTATATCACCTTCTCACTGCCTGTTTTAACCCCTTAAACCTGCTGCAACTGCGTGGATTGAACGTGATGTGAGGGGGTTGCTGAGTGCCCCATTCAGTTGAACGGGCTGCGTTAGATGGGGAGTACTGCCATTCTATGAAAAGCAGCAGTTCTGAGCAAGTGGCTCCCTATGGTCCGTGTGCAGAGGGGAATCAAAGGACCCAGAAGATCGTGTTTATTATTATAGTAGCCCCGACCGCTACAGTGATTGTCAACTTCCCCAGCCTTTCATCAGGTATGAGATATGTGTGTAGCGCTACCCCCAAAGGAGCCACTGGAAATTTCCCCGCTTCAGCACCCTCAGCCAGTCACACAGCATTTTTTAACATTCTTGATCAGCCAAGGGGTTTTATTTTTGGCGTCTTTATTGGGGTACAATGTACTTGCATTGGGTACCCTGAACTGTAAAACTGTAGAATGTGAACAACTTGAGGACTGCTAAACGTCTGGCTGCTTTGTACAGGTTGCATGTTGTATTGCACATTTGTAGGCTGAAATGTACTTTATCTCTCTTAGTAGAAGTAGTAGTAGTATAACTCCTGGCTCTCTTGCGCTGCTCCTGGCTTTACCAAACTCAGTGTCTGAGAAGTGGTGTGCCTCTGGTTGACTTGCACAACTCTTGGCTGCACCCTATCCTGAATTGTATTGTATTGCACTTCTCCTTTAAATGGCTGGATTAAGTACTCACATAAGTCCCAGAATGTGGAGCCTCCTCACACCAGAACTGCTTGCTAACTCAACGCTGACCTAGTCTGTCCCTTTCTCTTTCCAGTAGGACCCTCAGCTAAGCTGACATCTTGATGGCTGTACTGAACCCCCTAGGCCTCTCTCTCCCTCCTCTCTTTTCTTCACCAGAGGCAGAGCACCCAGAACAGTGATCTCCTCCAAATGGCTGGACCAGACTTCCAGACCTCAGGGTATTTATGAACTTTCCCTCTCCCTACTGGGGATATCTCAAAAGGGATTGGCTGGAGATCCTCACACTATACATCTAGAATACTCTAGAAGAAGGGGAAAGCAGCAGACCAGTAACCCGTTAGATACTGCACAGGTCCTGACACAATTAATCCTTGCTCCTCTGCCTACAGTGGAGCCAGCTACATTTATCTACCAACCTACCATCTACGAGGGGGCTAAATGTGCACTTTGTGCCAAGCTTGAACTTAAGTATGCAATAAAAATCATACCTAGAGTTCAGCTTTAAAAGATGTTCCTGCTTTTGGGAAAACCTGCGTGTGATGCAGCTGATCTTTTCATGGAAGGAAGCAATTGAACATGTATTTGCCACTTCTGTCTTTCAGAAGTCACAAAGCATATAGTCTTTAAGCAAGGTCTATCAGCCTTCTCAGTAAAAAAGGTAAAAAAGTAAAAAAAAAAAAAGAAATTAAAATCTGCTCATTCAAAGCAAAGTAACTGGTTTGTTTGGTAATCAGACTTCTACATTGCTGGCCCCCCTCTGAAAGTTAGCTTAGATTGTTGCAACTACATGCAGAGATGTCTCCTCTCCCCTGTAGAACTGCTCTCAGCTTCACAGCCTGCAGACACTACCAGCATTGGTTGCTCTGAAGATCTCCCAGGACAAGGATAAAGGGTTACGCACAGCACTGTCCCTTGAAAGCTTGCTACACATGGCAGTCTCCCACCTTGTGAATCCCTGGGTGTGCTGATGTACTTACTCTGTCTTCCTTGCTGCCACTGCTCCCAGACATGGATCCTATTCATTCTGTGATGCTGAATGGATCCTCCCGAGCCAGCCCGAGCCCAACCTGGAGGCCAGCCCCCCAGAACTAGGGGACCCCTCCCAGGCCACAGAGAGCCACCTCAGCACTCCATCTTCCACCCGACTCCCCTGCCAGCCTAACTCTTCCATATTAATGGGTTGGCCTCACCACTCTACCAGGGCCTCCAAACTTGGGATTGGTTAGACTCCCATAAACACGCAGATTAGGTCTCCCCCTCTTCTGCCCACTGGCTTCTGGAAGCTTCCATGGTCTTCCAGAACCAGGTGGAGGCTGTAGAGTCCCATCCTGTTAAGTCATCCAGCTTGACCAGCAGTAACCCTACCTAATCACAGACTCACACAATTACCATGAGTCATACACAATAAATTTACCTACACTACCATTGTAGCACACTAGAGGGTGCTACACTAGTATTGTCCTAGCCACTTATAAGAAGCTAATGTGGCAGGATGACAAAGTAGAAGACCAGTTAGAAGACAGAAACAAAGTACTGTCACTAGGGCCATGCTGGGGATGGGTAATGTCTGAGAAGCGCCCATTAGTTTTTTTACTGCCCACCAGTACTTGGTTGCTAGGATGCAGGCGGCCAGGCATGCTGTCCATTGAGAGAGCTGTGCCGCGGCTGGCTCCCCCATGCGCATTTGTGGGAAAGATGTCATAGTGGCTTGGCCATTCAAATGACTGAAGCCCAAGAACCCGGAAGGAAGACCGGGTGAAACCAGAAGCCCTCTCAGCGGTAATAGCTCAGCATATCACATGTGATTCACATAGGAACAGCACCGCATTCCTGTGTAAATCACAAGCAAATTCCGTGAGGTGCAATTTGAGCCAAACATTTTGTATGGCTCAATTGCACCGCATTCGCACCAGTTTGGTCCACACTAGAATTGGATTGCAGGGGTATTCACATCCATGCGATCCGATTCTGCACATTGCACTGCGTTTTGCAAATGGGTGTTGTTAAATTAACTTCGCATACACACCCGCAGCGGTTTGCATGAATAGGGTGTGATTGTGATGTGGTGCGAAACCTGTGCAAATTCCACACTGCAGGCTCAAAGGTAAGTCTGTGATAATGTGCTGGTATGTGATGCATATTAGCATATTTTGTCATTATTTTGCAGGGGCCCAATTTTTTTTACTGTTTTTTTTTAACTCCTTTACATGGTTCCTTTAGATCAGTGGTCTCCAAAACTGCGGCCCCAGGGCCAGATGTGGCCCTTTGCCTACTTTTATCCGACCCTTGTGGCACTATTTTTTTCCACTGATACCAACAATGGGGCATAATTCCCCCCACTGACACCATTAAAGGGGCAGAATAACTCCTAATAACAGGTCACAGTTCCTCCCAATGACACCAATGATGGGGTACAATTCCTCCCAATGACACCAATGATGGGGCACAATTCCACCCACTGACACCATTAAAGGGGCAGAATAACTCCCAATAACAGGTCACAATTCCTCCCAATGACATCAATGATGGGGCACAATTCCTACCAATGACACCAATGATGGGGTACAATTCCTCCCAATGACACCAATGATGGGGCACAATTCCACCCAATGACACCAATGATGGGGCACAATTCCTCCCAATGACACCAATGATGGGGTACATTTCCTCCCAATGACACCAATGATGGGGCACAATTCCACCCAATGACACCAATGATGGGGCACAATTCCTCCCAATGACACTAACAATGGGGCCCAATGACAGTAACGATGGGGCGCTATTCCTCCCAGTGATACCAAAGATGTGGCATTGTTTGTTCTGCAGAAGTCTGGACCCTTTCTACTCCCAAAAGTCCAGCCCCCACTTGGGTTTGAAGAACAGTAAACTGGCCCTTTGTTTAGAAAGTTTGGAGACCCCTGCTTTAGATGACTCTGCTTTAACTCTTTTAGATGACCCTTTTTTTTTTTTTAGATATATCTCTTTTTTAATACAAATAATTATGCAGCAAGAGTGTGAGAATGCTGTCGCGGTTTCCTTGATGTTGCCCTGGAAACAAAAGTGCTGAACACACTGAGCTTTTTTTTTTTTAACGCACATAATATAGCTTTTTTTTTTTTTCTATTTATTTAGTTGAAGCTAGGAAATTCTCAGGGATAAAGTATTGGCATTATGTGAATGGAACTCGTGTACAATAACTCTCTGCTTAGGATGCCAGCTTAGAAACTGAGACAAAACAAGTGTTGTGGTGACGGCGGCATTAGGACAGCCATTGAAGCTCGACGCAATGTACTTTCGTTTGGTGGATTTGTCCAACCGCACAAAGACTCTGGTATAATAAGGGGGAGCATAGCCGTTAGCTAAAAGCTTGTGTGCGACTTTTGTTTTCAGTGCATCCATAGCAATGAATAACCTGCCTACTCTTGTGCAGCAGGGAAAAAAATGTGTTGAATAGATCCCTACAATGAGAGATATGATACTTTAAGTTGCTGGTGAATTTTAACGGGCTCCACCATATTTTCTTGATGTCCCAGCCCTCCTTTTCTTTGAGAAATTCTAGGATTTGTACTGAAGAGCAATTGGTACAAAAGTTCATCCCACATCAAGGACTTTCTGAAACATTTAATGGTTAAGAGAATTAAATACCTTCAACAGGTTTTGGAGGAAAAAAAGCCTTCTTCGGGGTTTGAACAGTCCATGTTATTAAAACCAAGAGAAAATGCAATAAGGGACCAATGTGAAAGACTAATGCAGGGGCAGACTGACAACTCATGGGGCCCTGGGCAGTAGGGGATCATGGGGCCCCTGTGTCCTTGCCCACACTCAAACCACACCCAAAAAAGCTGTCATCAGTCAGTGTCCCTGATCATCGCCACACCAGTTATATGATGACGCTGCACTGCACTTGTGACCAGGGGCAGACTGACAACTCATGGGGCCCCCGGGGCAATAGGGGATCATGGGGCCACTGTGTCCTTGCCCAAACTCAAAAAAGCCTATGAAAAAGGTACCAGGGGCATCTCATAGGGCCCCCTACTGACCCCGGGCCCTCGGGCAGCGCCTGAGTGCTTGAATGGTCAGTCGCCACTGGAATAATGTCTATAATGTCTGAAGATAGCGCCAGTCTTCTTTAACCACTTGCCCTACAGAGGATTTACCCCCCTTCCTGACCAGGCCATTTCTTGCGAAACGGCGATGTGCTAATTTAAATAAAATATAGTGCTGTTGCGCTTAGGAATAAATATTCATGCAACTTTGATAAGTATATGCTGCAGTCCTAATTTGTGAACCAATAACACAAAAACAAACAAAATACCATGTGGACCGCGCATAAATTAAGTGCATTAAATTCAGCAATACATGAATAATAATTCTTCACATATACAAAGTGAATAATTGTAACATTCAGTCCCAATTCGGAAAATTATAGTGCCCAAGTATTAGTATTCAACACCTGGGCACTTTATTTTTCCGAAATGTGATTGAATGTTACAATTATTCACTTTGTATATGTGAAGCATTATTACTCATGTATTGTCAAATGTAATGCACTTAATTTATGCATGGTCCATATGGTATTTTGTTTTTTTAGCTGCGTTACTTTGACTGACAATTGCGCGGTTATGCAACGCTGCACCCAAATTATGTCCTTTTTCTTCCCACAAATAGAGCTTTCTTTCGGTGGTAGTTGATTGCCTCTGCGTTTTTAATTTTTAGTACTATAAAAAAAAAGACCGACAATTTTGAGAAAAAAAACCCTATTTTTTTGCTATTATACATGTCCAGTAAAAAAATGTTAAAAAATCAAATTTTGGCATAAATTTAGGCCAAAATGTATTCTGCTACATGTCTTTGCTAAAAAAAAAATCCCAATACGTGTAAATAATTGGTTTACGTGAAAGTTATAGCATTTACAAATGGCGATATAGATACTAGAATTTTTTATTTTTAAACAGCGACTTATTACGGGACTGCTGCAGGCATTCTGACACTGGAGGGAACTGACTGTCACTGACATCCCCAGTGACACCAATACAGTGATCAGTGCTAATAAAAAGCACTAACACTGTACCAATGACACTGGGCAGGAAAGGGTTAACATCTGTGGCAATCAAAGGGTTAACTGTGCTGTTTGACTGTGTGCTTTACGTGTAAGCACACTGCTTTGTATTGCTCTGCTATACAAAAGTCCTTTAAGTGACATAAACTTATGTACTAGGCGCTCCTCCATATGAGGTGAGACAATTTAATTCCCGGAATGGACTGAAAAAAAAATGTGTACAGTAGCGGCTGTTGCCGTCCTCAAAGTAGTAGTCTTTAGGAAGGTTTTACACTATGGAGAGGCTCTCTTCCCTTTTTGCCTTATATGAAATTTCATACTATGAGGATCATTTATACCCTGTTGGCATGTTCCTGGTTTACTGTTGAGGCTACTGTGGGAGTATCTTTTTGACACTGGAGGATATTATACAAGCACTCTTTGACCATTCTTATTGCAAGATGGTCAATAGGAGCTGGTAAGTGTGTATCCCATTACCACTTCGGGTGGAGGTGTTGGGTAATGTCACTCTATGCCAGGGGCGGACTGACAACTCATTGGGCTCCCGGGCAATAAGGGATCATGGGGCCCCTGTGTCCTTGCCTAAACTCAAAAAAGCCTATGAAAAAGGTACCAGGGGCATCTCATGGGGCCCCCTACTGACCCCGGGCCCTTGGGCAGTGCCCGAGTTTCCAAATGGTCAGTCCGCCCCTGCTCCATGCTATTTGGAAGGAATTAATTTCCCATATTTTGAATTCTTTATGCATATGTGGTTTTATGTTTGTGGTATTTTTGTATAATTTGAACACTTGTAACACTAATTCAAGTTGAGAGCAATACAGTTTATTTAAGTTTCTTTCAGAAATATCAGACACAGCTTCTGTATAGAGAAAGAAGGGTTAGCCGCACATGGGAGGATTGATGAAATGTAACAGATAATTTATTGATCCATCAGAAACAAAGAGCACCAGGACATGTACAAAGCTGTTAACGCATTTCACACGATCGCGTGCTTATGCATAACAAAACTTTTGTTATGAATAAGCACATGATCGTGTGAAACGCGTTAACAGCTTTGTACATGTCCTGGTGCTCTTTGTATCTCATGGATCAATAAATTATCTGTTACATTTCATCAATCCTCTGGTGTGCGGCTAACCCTTCTTTCTCATTCCATTACTTGTCTTGGTTTGATGTGGATTGTTCACCTGAGCGGTAACTCCTCCATTTTTCTTATACAGCTTCTGTATAGAAATCATTGCAGAAAGCCAATAGTTAAAGTGGAGCTCCACCCAAAAGGGGATTTTATGCTTTAAGGACTTGTCCCCCACACCCTGTTAAGGATTGGCACCTTTGGGGAGTGGGTAGGAAAGCAGGCACCTGAAATTGACAGGTACCCCTTTCCACTTCCACTGCGATTGCCTAGGCAATTGGAATCAGTAGTTGTCCTCCCCTCCTCCCTCCCCGTGGTCTTCTGGGACACGTGACAGCTCCCTGAAGACTACGGGGCCATTCATAAAGCGCAGTGCTACTCGCAAGCCACAAGCTGTCACAGCCGGGTGCCCACACTGAAGATGCTGGCACTGGGAACACAGGGTGGTCAGTGAAACTGGCTGCGGGGGACACGCCACAGGATCGAGGAACAGGTGAGTATCCAATTTTTAAAAGTCAGAAGCTATAGTTTTTCTAGCTGCTGACTTTTATTTATTTTTTATTCTCACTGTGACTCCACTTTAAAGTTCTGGCCTTTCCTTCTATACCCTGTACAGTGCAATTCTGCCCCCCCCCCCCATACTGTGCCCTTCTGTCCCCCCATACTGTGCCCTTCTGCCCCCCCCCCCCCCATACTGTGCCCTTTGTGTTGAATAGTGTTTGATTTATGGCATATTTTCCCTGTTGTTTAAAATCTATTTTATTGAAACTACTAATACTGTACATATATGTTTGATTCTATCAACTATTTATACTTTAATTCTTGAGAGTAGGTACGTAAATTGAGGCAGACTGGTAGGGGCCCCAGTGCATTACTTTGCCCAGGGGCCCATGGTTCTATTAAGACAGCCCTCGCTAAAGCAGTAATATTTAGAAACAAAAAAAGCCATGCACTGTTTTACAACCACTGTAAAGCTGGCTAAACACTTTGATTTTTTTTTTTAACACTTGTTTGCTTTTCAAATTGTTAGTGGGAGTCAAATCTATATTGACGTGGACTGCAGTGGAAAGAAAATTTGAAGGAGCAGAATGGAAATTTTTTCTTGAATGACCAAATTTCTACCAGTGTATGGGGTTGTTTATTCAGTACAATACATTCTCTCCAAAACCAAATGCAAAAAAGTAAACAAAATTCTGAAACACACTCAATGGACCATTGTCATGCCATCTCATGTACTGAGAAATGTTCGTATGAACGTTCATTCAAAAATCTACTAGTGTATGGCCAGCTCAAAGTATAACTAAAGGCAAAACTTTTTTTCTAGTTATTGGATACAGTGGATAGGAATTAGACCCCATGGCCTGTTTTTATTGCTCTCTGTACCCCCCCCCCCCTTCTTGGTGAGATTTACCCTCTTTGTTTGTCCTGTTTATCATTGTCGCAGAAAGTGAAAGAGAAAATCCTAGATTCTTGGTTGTCGCCAGAACAAAATCTTCCAATGATATGACAACCATGGTTTTCCTCTCACTTCTTGCTTTGGCTACGGGACAGGAAGTGAAGGGAAATCTCCCCAATGAGGCACAGATGCCAAAAAAACCTAATAGGGGTTATAACCCCTATATGGGCAGCACAGTGGCTAAATGGTTAGCGCTTCCACCTGGCAGTACTAGAGTCATTGGTTTGAATCCCAACCACAGCACCTCCTGCCTGCAGTTTGCATGTTCTCCCTGTGCCTGCGTAGGTTTCCTCCAGGTACTCCAGTTTCCCACACTCCAAAGACATGCTGGTAGGTTAATTGGATCCTGTCTAAATTGTCCCTAGTATGTGTATGTATGAATGTGAGTTAGGGACCTTAGATTGTACACCCCTTGAGGGTTAGAGACTGATGTGAATGTACAATATAGAGTATATGTAAAGCGCTGCATAGATTGACAGTGATATATAAGTACCTGTAATAAATAAATAAACCCTCCCTTAGGCTGCTTATACACAGATCTGTTTTTATTCCGCTTTTGCGTTAAAAAATGTCGAAGAAAATGCATGATCATGTATTCCTATGGAACCATTCACACCGATCTGTTGCAGGTCCTGTGCATTTTTAAAAATTCTGCTTGCTGCAGGTTTGGTGTGGTAAAAAAAACTCACCAAAATGCACCTCCCCATTGAAATCAATGGACAACATGGCAAAAACGCATCAAAACACACCCTCATTGTGTTTGGTGTGGTTTTTGAGTCACATGTCCTGTAAAAAACACACAGCAATCACAGTAAATACTTGGCAAAAATGCATAAAAAGTAGCATTACTCGTCTATCTTAAATCTACTGCAGCGTTTATGTAAAAGTATTGAAAAAAAATCAGTGATGGAATACTATCTGTCTTTGCCAGACGCGTGCTAGTTCTTCCCCTTCCCTTTCCACTCTCTGATCCCTGACTGTCTTTAATGATCACATTATTCATCTTCTGTTTGTGCTGTTGCTGCATTTCAATCATTCCAGGCCCCTACTAGCACTGCCGGATAAATTCTCCATGGAGTCACAGAACATCTGTCGTACTTAGGAAAAGAAAACTTAGAGGTACAAGACATATTTCTATTATAGTGATGGTATCATGGTACTTATTTCCCTGGAATAGTTTTAAAATTACTTATTCCAGATATAAACTCGATCACTAAACTCTCATATAAGCTCATTGTAGTTTCAAAAGTCTACGTCAATATGTTTACATCTGCAATGTTCAAAACCATTTGAAGACCAAACCATTATATACTGCTCACAAATTAAAGGAACACTTTATAATCAGAGTCTACCATCAAGTCAATGAAACTCCTGGGATATGGATCTGGTCAGTTAAGTAGCAGAGGGGGTTGTCAATCAGTTTCAACTGCTCTAGTGTGAAATTAAAAACAGGTGCACTCAGGGGCAGACTGACCATTTGGAAACTCGGGCACTGCCTGAGGGCCCGGGGTCAGTAGGGGGCCCCATGAGATGCCCCTGGTATCTTATTCATAGGCTTTTTTGAGTTTGAGCAAGGACACAGGGGCCCCATGATCCCCTATTGCCCGGGGGCCCCATGAGTTGTCAGTCCGCCCCTGGGTGCACTAGATAGGCAACAATGAGACAACTGCCAAAACAGGAATGGTTTTACAGGTGGAGGCCACTGACATTTTTCCCCTATTTATCTTTTCTGACTGTTTTTCATTAGTTTTGCATTTTGCTAGTGTCAGTGTCGGGCGGGCGGTGATCGAGAAGGTGGTGGGGGAGGGGCAGACGTGTGCGGTCCCTGGAAGACGGATCTCTGATAATTAAATTTTTCTTAGGGATTTGGTTTATTATGCACAGAGCAATAACACGCCACTGGCAGTTGCAGGCTTTGACTTGGAGAAAGCGTACGATCGGGTGTCTCACTCCTTCCTGTTTACGGTACTAAAGAGTATGGGGATGCCGACGGATTTTGTTGAAATGGTGCGGTGTCTAAATAGGGGGATTAGTAGCAGAGTATTGGTGAACGGCAACCTGACGGAGCCGGTGTGGATTAGGTCAGGAGGGAGGCAGGGATGCCCGTTGTCCCCAATTGTATTCATATGTGTCATGGAACCACTATTGAGGCATGTGGAGAAAGACAAGGCTTTCAGAGGATTGTTTGTGCCCGGAAATAACGGGGAGCATGCAAAAATCATGTGCTACATGGATGATGCGGTTTTTCTGTGTAACTCTAAGAGGGATGTGCTGAGAGCAGAACTTCTGCTCAGCATCTTTGGCAGTGTATCCGGTCTGAGAGTCAATTGGGGGAAAAGTAAAGCATGTGCGTTGAGTGGATCTTGTGACCTATCAGGGTGTAAGGTGGAGGTAGTGGAAGAAATAAAGGTGTTGGGGGTGGTATTTAACAGGAGTTTGACGTGTCAAAAAAATGCAGAGGAAGGTGTGGAAAGGATGGAAAGAAAGTTGAGTTTCTGGAAACTGAGGAGCCTGACTTTGTCCGGAAAAACCTTGATCGTGAAAGCTGTGATCTTACCGTTATTGGTGTATTTTGGTGTAGTCTTCGGCCTTAACAAACGACTTACCCAGCGGGTGACAAGGAGTCTGTTCATATTCTTCTGGGGTTCCAAGATGGAGAGAGTGGCAAGGTCAGAACGAGCTGGGGGGTATGGATTTCCAAACATTGACTTGTTCTTGAAGGTACAGTGGTGGATGACACATTGTAAGACTTTCATGGGTGGAGGGAAGGTTGCGAGCCTCATGAGGTTCTTGATTGGACGGCCCGTGGTAACGTGGGGTTGGTGCGAGCAGGATCTGAGAAGGCCATGGTCCTTGGTGTCGCCAGCATACTATATTGGCATGAAGGAGTTTTATGACAGGAATGGTTTGAGAGAGTTGGGGGTGGGTGCCTTGAAAAAAGAGATGCTGTGGAAATGGTTGAGGAGAGGGGAGGTGGTGGCTAATATAAGTGGATTAAGTTCTAAGTATGCGGAAAAGTGCTGGAAGAATTTGGGAATTTTGGGAGTGACAAATAGGCAGAAGGAGATTGCATGGTCGATGTTACACAATTGTCTGACTACGTGTGCTTTCCTGAAAATGATGGATTTGGTGAGAAGTGAGAGGTGCCCGAGGGAAGGATGTGGAGGGTGTGAAACGACGAGGCACGTATTTTGGGAATGTGGCTTTGCCAAGGACATGTGGAGGCGGTTGGATGGCTTCGTGCGGAGAGTGGTGGGAACCAGGAGAGTGTCCTTTGAGTCTGGAGTATTGGGGTTGGTGGAGGGGGACAAGGATGTGAGGAGGAAAATGCATGTCATTTCAGCTGTGGTAAAGGAAGTGCTGTGGGATGCGAGGTGCATTCTGTATAGGAAGAAGGTGGTGCTGACGGAGGAGGATTGTGTGAGGTGGTGCGGTGCTAAGATGTGGTACATGCTTGCTGTGGAAAGGAGGAGGTTGGGGAAGGAGGAGGCTGATAGATTGTGGGACGTGGATGGGTGGAAGGAAGGGGGGGGGGGTTTGGATGTAATGTATAATATTTTAATTGTGTGTTTTTTTTATACTTCTTTCGCTAGTATGATGCAAGGAACATGAACTGGTGGTTGGTTGTGTACAGCCCGGGTTTATGATTCAGTCTGACAGCGAAAAGAAAAAAAAAAATCTGCTCCTTTGTGCAAGGAGGAACAGGATGAGCATTGACAGAGCCTCCAGCAGGTCACTGGTATGAATGTCTCTGACCAAACAATCAGAAACAGACTTCCTCTAGTGGACGCTATGCTCACTGCCCGATACCATAGAGCTTGATTGGCATTTGCTATTGAACACCAGAATTGGAAGGTCTGCCACTGGCACCCTGTGCTTTTCACTGATTAGAGCAGGTTCACTCTGAGCACATGTGACAGACATGAAAGGGTCTGGATAAGCCGTGAAGAAGGTTATGCTGCCTGTAACATCGTTCAGCATGACCGTTTTGGTGGAGGGTCAGTGATGGTCTGGGGAGGCATATCCACGGAGGGACGCACAGACCTCTACAGACTAGACAATGGCACCCTGACTGCCATTAGGTATTGGGATGAAATCCTTTGATCCATTGTCAGAACCTACACTGGTGCAGTGGGTCCTGGGTTCCATCTGTTGCATGACAATGCCTGGCCTCATGTGGCGAGAGTATGCAGGCAGTTCCTGGAAGATGAAGGAATTGATAACATTGAATGGCCCCCAAGCTCGCCTGATCTAAATCCAATAGAATACCTCTGGGATATCATGTTTCGGTCCATCCGCCGCTGCCAGGTTGTGCCTCAGACTGTCCAGGAGCTCAGAGATACCCTGGTCCAGATCTAGGAGAAACACCCCAGGACACCATCCGTTGTCTCATTAGGAGCCTCCCACGAAGTTGTCAGGCATGCATACAAGCATGTGGGAGCCATACAATCTACTGAGTACCATTTTGAGTTGTTGCAATGAAATTTCAGGAAAATGGACTACCCTGCTGCATCATTTTTTCACTTTGATTTTTGGGGTGTCTTTGAATTCAGTCCTCTGTAGATTGATCATTTTCATTTCCATCAAACGATGGGGAATCCATACATTCCTAACACATCACCCCGTCCATATCAGTATAGACATCCAGCAGGAGATTTTTCCCCATTGAGATCTGATGTGTTTTCAAAGTGTTCCTTTAATTTTTTGAGCAGTGTAGCAGAGGCCCTAGAGAATGAATTCGGTATTTGCACAGCAGTCTTTCAAACTCAATTTATTTGGGAAAAAAATAAACTTTTTTGAATTTCAATGCAAAAAAACCCACAATACATAACCCAATCTTTTTCTGTAAAATATAAAAGAGTTATATCGAGTAAATAGATACCAAACATGCTACATTTAAAATTGTGCACGCTTGTGCAACGGCGACAAACAACATTAAATATAGGTGACACTTTAAAAGCCTTTACAGGTTACTTTAGATTTAAAGAGGGATCTGGTACTAGAATTATTGCCCATGATCTGACGTTCGTGGTGATACTTCACATGTGTGGGCCGATCGCTGTTTGCGTGCGTGCAGGACCAAAGCGCGCATTCACCTTTGTGTGCGAGCACGAGGGAATGAGAGAATTTTAATTTTTTTTAAATATTAATTTTTTTTTACACTGTTGCTTTTTTTTTTTTATCACTTTTATTGCTGACACAAGGAATTTAAACATCCCTTGTGACAGCAATAGGCATGTGAAAGGTACTGTTTATGGAGGAATCTGGGGTCAAGTAGACCCCAAATCTCTCCTCTACACTTAAAAGTATCTGCAAACAAAAAAACAGAGAGTGCACCAGTCTAGTGCATTATCCAAAGATCAATTTATTAAAAATAGCATAAAAAATATTCACTTGTGGTGACACTGGTTCTGTGAGCATTCACGAATATGTTTGTAAGTATTTTTTTTATCCTATTTTTAATAAATTGATCCTTGGCTAATGCACTATGCCCAGTGAGCTCTCTATTTATTTGTTTGCAGTTGCCACGTCGGACCCCCCCAGTCGTTTGTGCGAGCAGCAAAGCCTATCATTTCCGTTGGTCTACTTCCATCATTTATTTCCATGTGGTACAGTCAGGAGAGTGGCCTGTAGTTCTTCTCAATAATGCGCAGGAGATTTTTTACTATTACACTTAAAAGTATTCCAAAGCACCAAGATCTGTGTTTTTTAATGCCTTTAAGTTTTCTAAAATGGCACCATTTACATCTGGGTACAGGTCACTGCTTCCGGGTTTCCATAGCGGAGAGACGATCAAAGCCGCTCCTGGTTTTGTTCAGTTGTTCCACCAGGTGGAGGAGGAACTTGATGTTTGCTTGAGTGTCCAGGTGGGACAGGAGAGCCAGAGCAGGCGGCAAAAGGTGGTGGGGGAATGTCCCCTCCCGCTGCTTGTAATAGTGATCGAGTGGCTAGTTAGCTGCTCTGATCACTATTTCAAGAGAGGTGACCCCCAGCTCTAAAAGACTGTATAACTGAAGGAATCATCCCACTATACCTACTCAAACTCCAGCGAGGTACGGGAGCTCAAATGGTTAAATAATAGCTTGTGACCCTGCCATGAAGGTCCTTGTTCAGGTACTTTCTGTAACAAGGTGACAACACTCTGTCACTGTCTCCCGATTGTGCACCTGCGTTGTCACTTTCTCATGTGGGTTTCCAGTGGAAGCTACAAGTGGCCCTTCCAATACACCTTAGACATGCATGGTCCCCTGTTATCATATTTAGGAAATCTGGCCTGAAAAATGCCATGAATCCATTGCTGGAGCCAGGGGCGGACTGACAAGTCATGGGGCCCCTGGGCAATAGGGGATCATGGGGCCCCTGTGTCCTTGCCCAAACTCAAAAAAGCCTATGAAAAAGGTATCAGGGGCATCTCATGGGGCCCTCTACTGACCTCGGGCCCTCGGACAGTGCCCGAGTTTCCAAATGGCCAGTCTGCCCCTGGCTGGAGTACATGTACTGTTCACGTGAAGTGGCTGCAAAGAGGTGGTAGGAGATTAGCAGCACTGAGATGCAACAAATAACAAAAAAAGTTGAAAGCAAATTTTTTTATTTTCATTATGGGTGCATTAGGAAAATAAATGTCATTCAGTTTGGGGTTACAACTATTGTAAAGGTTATTTTTGTTTTAATATGTTTTATACAATTTTTAATTACTTCTATAAAATCTTTGTTTTACTTTTTTAGAGCCTTCTTTTAAAAATCAACATTTCTTACAGGGTCCATTCATGATACTGAAATTGCTGAGCGTTCTAGGATTTTTAAACAAAGAGCACAGCAGTATCTTTTACCTTTTAGATCTTTTTCTAACTGAAAGTCTTTATACAGCCATACAGAGGAACAAAAGAGGAGCAGAGAAGGCTCCCTCTCTTCTGACTCATTTGGCTGTATGTGTGTGATGAATCAAATAAAAAAAAAAAGTATTTTCTAAAATTAATTTACTCTGCAGGAAAGTTCAACCTGAAAAGTGCTTGCAGGCAAACTTAAATTTTACCTTCTGTGATTGGCCATTATTTTTTCTTAATATGTAATACTAGGAAACAAAATGTCAGTTCCCATGAGGCCATGGAAGATTTCAATTCTTGCATTCACTTTCAGGGTTAAGGGCTTGTTCATAAGTGCGGCAGCCCTTGCTGCCCCTCTGAAAAGCAATTCCATGTGTACAACCCTGAGTAGCTGCATGACCTTGTTTAGTTGGGCATTCAATGGGATAGGGGGATAAAAACATGGCTCAATCCCCTGGTTTTACCACAGGCTAGCTCCATGTGTGGGATAATTTTTAGGGTTAGGTTTCTGCAAGGTTCAGGGTTCACTCTTTAAGTTTACAGTCAGGTTATTTTTTTAGGGCTGACAAATGATATATTACTGTGCTCTCCCCCTGTGGTCAGGGCCGTCTTAATAGCATTGTGGGCCCCTGGGCAAAGTAATGCACTGGGGCCCCTAGTAGCTTGTCTCAATTTACACACCTATTCTCAAGAATGAAAGTATAAATAGTTGATAGAATTAAATATATATTTATTAGTATTTTCAATAACATTGATTTTAAAGAATAAGTAAACATGTCATAAAGTAAACACTAATCAACCCAAAAGGCACAGTATGGGGGGGGGGGGGGGTCTGATGGGCACAATACTGGAATCTGGAGGGCACATCTGGGATGCTTCCTGGGACAGCTTAGTAAAAGGAGTGACTGTCCCGGCAAACCCGGGACAGTTGGCAAGTATAGTGATTGCAAGACTATCGTGGGGCACCCATGCACCTGGGGCCCCTGGGCAGTGGTACCCATGCATTAAGACAGCCCTGCCTGTGGGTGACCCCATCCAGATCACATCCACTTTCTTGGTGACCCCCCACCCTAATTATGCGAGGAATCACCCATTTGTGGACTCCCAGTCCCTGAGACACTGTCATCCTGTTCCACGTGCCACATATATCATATCTTTCTAGGCAGTCCCATCTCGATTACGTCTACTTTTCTTGGTAGCCCCACCAAAATCACACCCACTTTCTTGGTGCCCCCAACCCTAATTATGCAGGAATCACCCATTTTCAAAAGCCTAGTCCCTGAGGCACTGTCATCCTTGCCCCCGGCTTACACATGTGTCCTCCTTCTGGGTGGTCCCACCTTGATTACGTCTACTTTCTGGGTGGCCCCACCCAAATCACACCCACTTTCAGGGTGCTCCAATGCTCATTATGCATGAACCATCCCCCTTGGAGGCCTGGATCCCCTCATTTACACCCTTTTTTTGCATTACTACACATGCTCAGTAACTCAAGTGTAATGCTGTGACCAGGGGCGGACTGACCATTTATAAACTCGGGCACTGCCCGAGGGCCCGGGGTCAGTAGGGGGTCCCATGAGATGCCCCTGGTACCATTTTCATAGGCTTTTTTGAGTTTGGGCAAGGACACAGGGGCCCCATGATCCCCTATTGCCTGGGGGCCCCATGAGTTGTCAGTCTGCCCCTGGCTGTGACGTCAAGATCAAGAGCATCAAGATATGAGACTGTACATTTATGCATTAACCACATAGGAAGAAAACAAAATGCCAGCTGATAGTGTTCTTCAATGACAGGAAGCCAGTGGTATGCTGAAAAATACCCCCTCCTCTACTAGAACATCTTCAGTTAAAATATCATTTGTTGTGGTAATCAGTCATAAAAATGTATAATGGCCCTTGGGGATCCTCTTTAGAAGTTTCTACCTATTAAGTTGATGCATGGGTCAATCCAGCACAGCAATGCCCCCAGCACAATTGCCCCATGTACTCACTTGTTGGTCCTGAAAGTCAGCATTGTGAAGATCCAACTTGCCTGAGTCATACAAATGCCCGATAATCTCTTTAGACAACTGTAATTTTCTTCTCCAGCACGCCGGTTTTGTTCTGATAGGCCTTGCCCCACGTAGCACTTTGCTGCATTACCACCAAGCGGATGGGCGAGCGGTTCTCCGGCACGGTCTCTGGGGCATACTCCTTACTGGGGTCCCGACCCCGACAGTCATAAAGCACACAAGACACCAGAAAGACCAGCAGGAGGATGACATAACTAGCTACCAGGATAATTAAGTTCAGTGTCACGGGGTCAATTTCTAAGTAAAACTCCATTGCGGCCCATATTCCGCCCTGGAGCGAGGAAGACGGCTGTCTGGGAGACCCCTGTGGTCCGGGGGAAGCAAGGAGCAGGGGGTGAATGGATGGGAATGGACGCTCAGGATTGTGCGGTAAAAATACATTTAATCCTCTACACTCATTTCTAGGCTGCATGATTAAAGCGGCTCAGTTTAATAACTTAATCCCGGCCTTTGAAGACCACGGTGGAGATGCACTTTCCTGATTGTGGCAAAAGCACCGTCATATCACCCGTCAAAGCTGATTAAATATGGGATTGTCTACCACATTCATTTTCTGATTATTTAAGAGTGATTGGACGGTGACCCTGCAAGGTGAATGGGGGAGGGGTTATCGTATTTGAATATTTTTGCAACTGAAACCCGGCGGAGAATTGTTGAAATTTCCAGAGTATGGCTAAAAGTTGATTTCAAAATTGTGACCCTTAAATTCTCCAATTATGGTAAATCCAATTCTGGGGTCATCAGCAGGGGTGGACTGACCATTTGGAAACACGGGCACTGCCTGAGGGCCCGGGGTCAGTAGGGGGCCCCATGAGATGCCCCTGGTACCTTTTTCATAGGCTTTTTTAAGTTTGGGAAAGGATACAGGGGCCCCATAATTCCCTAGGGGCCCCATGAGTTGTCAGTCCACCCCTGGTCACCAGGCAACTTGCACAACTTTCTTTCTCAGATATACCACCAAAAGTCAAAATGAGTAAAAAGATTAAAGAGCTGTTTCTGGTCTCCAGCTCACTGGGGCAGCAGGCAACATGAAACAGCTACATATGAAATTCTTGGGAGGATTCATGGGATAAAACTGATAAAAATTAGTTAAAATACCTCCCTGCAAGACGTGAACGCACCTAAAGTGGTTGTAAACCCTTCCATATACCCAGTGAAGTGACTGGCCTCAGGTGAGACACAGAGATGAAACAAATCCTCCTACAGAAGTTGTACCTGTTTATCTATAGCCTTCTCTTCTCTATAGCTGTTCAAAGTGCTGAATTCATAAAGCTTGTCTGAGAGTTCAGAAAAAAGGGGGGCGGAGAGCTGAAGTCACACACTGCAGACCTCAGTGAGGAGAGCTCTGAGAGCTGATTGGAGGGAAGAGACACACCCCCTCAGCACAGCACACAGAAACAGAGCTGAGGCTGTCAATCACAGGCTGTGTGCTGGAGGCCCCTGCCCTGTTACCATATTTCTCTTGGTGTTAGGAAAACGTGTCTGAAGTGATTCATGCTCGTAGCAGAGGAATGAAGCAGCAGACAGAAATGACACTTAGTACTCTGGATTGAGACAAGTACACACTATAGAGGGATATGCTTTGTTCATATTTCATATCTGAGGTTTACAACCACTTTAATACTTAACTGTTAAAGGTCCTGCACCAACACTTTCTTGTGAGTGCTGAGCTTTGGGCCTCTTCATTGGCTGGCGTGGGATGATGTCAATCCTGCACGTGTGCAGCAGGCCATCATCCTGGCACTTCACGGGTATATGGAAGGGTTTACAACCACTTTAAGCCTAGGTTCACACATATGTGGTGCCAAATCACTGTGTTTTCAGTTAGCAGTTGCAGTCTGATCCCCTGCGCTTGCCAGTCACCGCTGTAGCTGCTTCCATCTTCACCTGGTCTTCCTTCTGGGTTCACAGGCAGTATAAATTGACTTGCCGCGGTGATGTCACTCCTGCGCATGAGCACGCGAGTCACTGTTTGCGGCACAGGGCTCTGAAGGAATGGCAAGGGTATGCCATTCCTTCAAAGTGCATGCGTCGCTGACATCACCTGGACCCTGCATTCACTATATCCGGTCTCCCAGGACCCTGCATTCACTATATCTGGTCTCCCACAGTACACACAACATGGAAATGCAATTATTTTAGTAGATATAAACTGCTAAATACCTTTTCTCATTAGCAGTTAGAGCAGTCTTGTGACTTCTAGCAGTGTCCAGCCGAGCACATGTCAAAGCCTGTAGGAGGAGTTTTCATTCAGCTCTAGGAAGATGCAGGACCCCTGACCTCTGTCTGGACAGTGCTGACTGGCCCTGTGCGGATCACATGCACTCTCCCAAGAAAAAAACCCCACCCTTGCAATACACACCATACTGAGCATGTGCAGAGTGACTCCACAAGATATGCCCTATCAGGAGATAAGAGGGGGACACTGAAAGAAGGGGAGGATCAGGGAAAACAAGATCAAACAGTGTTTTTACATGAAGAAATTGTGAAGTGGCGAGCGAGCGACCAGATATGATTGTCTATCCTATTATGTCTAGATGGATGTTTGATGTCTATTGTTTCCTCTACTATGGTTGTGAACGTATACAGTAGGTCAAATAGATCTTTGTTAGGTTATACCTATATATCCTTCTCAAGCATTTAACAGGTAAAATTGCCCAAAGTTAACCTCAACCCATTGAATTATGATCTCTTCATATCTTCCGTTAAATTTAATTAATCTCTTTTTTGTCTATCCCATTATGCCTAGATGATATTTGATGCCCATTATATCCTCTACAACTGTTTTGGACGTGTAGGCCAATTTAGATAATTTTTAGGTCATTTTCTCCTAGCTCTGTGAGTTTTCACATCCAGGGTGAGCAATTGAGTCCCATATATATGTGTATATATTTGATTAAATACTCTGTATTGGATATATTAAAGTTGTTTGGTAATTGAACAATTTTCCCTTGATATACCTTTAGACTGCTTTGGCGGTAGAAATTTCCTCAAAAAATCTTCCCTGAAGAAGCCCGTGAGGGCGAAACATGTAGGGAGTAACTACAATTACATAACCAAGTTTGAATCTCAGTTGTATTCTTAGAACTAAAATTGTTTTTATGTTTCTGTATTTTTTCCTTTCTTAAGTTTTTTACAAAAATACGAAATAAAAATGATATAACTTTTTAATGTTTGATATTCATGTTCATGCACCCTGAAAGTCCCATCTTCTCTATTGAAAATTAGTGTTTTTGCATATTGCAGAGGATTAACCCCTTAGGTTCCACAGTGAGTATAACAAGCATGCTTTACTGCATATACAGACTGATTTTACTGTTGTGGGTTTAGTAACACTTTAAAAGTGGCATCTTTGTTGTCAGTGTGCATGTGGCCTAAAGCAAAACTAAGCCTAACAATTTAAAGTTGTTAGGCTTTACATGTTGTGAGAAGGCAGTCTCTTCTGCAATAAACCTACGCCTACCTGGTCGCAGGGCTGGATCTAGGGTGGGTGCTATCATGGGCTGTGCCCCCCAGATTTTAGCTGTGCCCCTACTAGGTTTCTGAGAGTGCATCCACTAATCCATAAGTCAGTCTGATGCAGACTGTTGATGTAAGGAGGCACTCTTATGGTCACAATCCATGTAATGGGGAACTCTGATGGAGACACCTGATGAAAGGGGGCACTCTGATGGAGACATCTGATGAAAGGGGGCACTCTGATGGAGACATCTGATGAAAGGGGACACTCTGATGGAGACACCTGAAGTAACGGAGATCTCTGATGGAAACACCTGATGGAAGTGGGATTCTGATGGGGACATCTGATGTAAGGGGGACTCTGATGGGGAAACCTGATGTAAGCGGGACTCTGATGGGGACACCTGATGTAAGGGGGGACACTGATGGGGACATCTGATGTAAGGGGGAACTCTTTTAGGGACATCTGATGTAAGGGAAACTCTGATAGGAGCCTGATGTAAAGGGGGGCTCTGATGGGGACCTGGAAGTAAGGTGGGCTCTGATGGGGACCAGATGTGAAGGGGGCTCCTAATTTGGACTGTGATGTATGGGGGACTCAGATGGGGACTGTGATGTTATGGGGACCTTGATGGGGACATTGATGTAAGGGGGCACTCTAATGGGGACACCTGATGTTAGGGGGCACTCTGATGGGTACACTTGATATAAGGGGGTAATCTGATGGGGACACTTGATATAAGGGGGCACTCTGATGGGGACCTGATATAAATGGGGACTCTGATGAGGACTCCTAATATAAAGGGGGACTCTGACAGGGCCATCTGATATAAGGGGGCATAGGTTCTTTTTAATCACCGTAATCTAAAACAGTCTAATACATTCTAGTGTTTCCCAAGTTGTGACACTGTGACAGACTGTCAGTGTCTCATACAGTGTTGACATTATGCCCCCTGACGTTTTCTTACTACACCCCCAGATCGAATCAGGCAAGATCTGGCCCTGCCTGGTCGGCACGGGATGATGTCACTGCTGTGCATGCGCAGCAGATAGTCATTCTGGTTCACAGTGATCCCTGGAATGTAAACTGAGTTGGGCATGCACAGCCCAGCTTACAGCGGCCAGCCCGATCCCTACGTGCCAGAATGACTAGCTCCTATGCACGTGCAGGAGTGACGTCATCCCACGCCGCACACAGGAGAACTTGCAACAAGGCGATGGACCATTGGAAAGGTAAGTATTGATCCCTTTAGTTCTGCTTTAACTGTCCAAAACAGTTACATTCAAGGCATGCCATTACTGGTAAATTTCACAGTTGCTTGTGCTCTCAACCGAACTGTCAAGCCATCAACTGGCTGGTGTCATAACTGATCACACGTGCAGCACTTTGGCAACTGAGGATCAAGCATGGATGAGCAAGGTATTGCTCTATCACTGGCACTTTACATTTTAAAATGAGGCCTAGCATGCCAAAGCTGGACAGGGAGCGGTGCATGGAAAGCAAGTAAGTGTTCTTCCTCCATTTTTGTAGCAATCAGGGGCGGACTGACAACTCATGGGGCCCCCCGGGCAATAGGGGATCATGGGGTCCCTGTGTCCTTGCCCAAACTTAAAAAGCCTATGAAAAAGGTACCAGGGGCATCTCATGGGGCCCCCTACTGACCCCGGGCCCTCAGGCAGTGCCCGAGTTTCCAAATGCTCAGTCCGCCCCTGGTAGCAATCCTGTTGCTGGTGAATTCCCACTTGCACTAGAATCACAAATATGAAATTAGCCATGAAGTAAACCTAAGGGGCTGCCATTGCTGATTAGGAGGATCATGAAACTAGCTGTACATGGCAGCCAATCAGCTTCTAAATTCATCTTGTTCAATTAAGCTTTGTCAATGAAACCTGGAAGCTGATTGGTCTCTATGCAGAGCTGCACCAGTTATAGTAAATCAACCCCATTGGGTGCTGCCATAACAGACGATTTACAGGGTGGCCCTTGTCACCTTGGCAACAGTGGAGGTGGATCCCGTGAAAATTCACTGAGATCATTGCCATGGCTCTTGGTATTTTGTTGCCATAGTAATTACTGCAGAAGTTGCCATGGTTATCCCCTCCTTCGCTGCCATAGTAACGGACATTTTGTTTCTGTGGCAACATATAGGGACAGACTCCATGTTCTGCTACTTTATTCAGTTTGAATAAAAAAAGGTTTAAAGTAAAAAAAAAAATGTTTGTAATTCCTGGCTGATCCGGGATCGGTATTTGCTCATATCACTGCCATTATTCGGTTCTTTGCATTCAAAGCTTGCTTCCACTTTAGGTCTTATTCACACTGGGTGTGTGCCCAGCTATCCTGAATGCCTTTCTCCTGGCAGGAGAAACACGCCTATAGCCGCATTTTTTAAAATGTGTGTAGGTGCGTTTAGAGGCATTCAAAAGCATTAAGCATCTTGGCATTTATTCATTTCATTGCCCTGAATATTAAAGTAGAGCTAAATGCAATTTTTTCTTCTATTTTGGATAGAGTAAGGGAGGCGTATATCCCGTCAGTTTATTTTTTGCAATCTGTGTCCCATAGGGGAGATTTACCTTCACTTCCTGTCCCATAGCCAGAACAGGAAGTGAGAGGAAATCCTTGTAAATTAAGGAAATCCCTGGGGCTCTCCCCACCTGGTCACCAGAACTAGTGTCCCCATTGGAAGATTTCACTTCTATTACGTTTCTGGGAACAACCCAAAATGTGGGATTTTCTTTTTCACTTTCACTTACAATGATAATGGTAAACAGGTGAACCTCCTAATGGGGACACAAACAGCAATAACAACTTGACAGGGGTGCTAATCCCTCTCCACTCCATCCAAGTCTTGCATGGAGTCATTCTTTAATTTATTCTGGCCATTGAAATGAATGAACACTCAAGGCTTGACAAAAAGGTATCCTCGAAACACGTTGTCACCCACACATCTGATTTGCCCAGCAGATCTCACAGCAGTGGGGAATGCTGCGCTTGGTTTACACACACAGGCAGGTTCCAGCCGGCACCAGCGAGCTTCTCTTCTATTGATTACATTGTCTCGATTCTGCACTGATCCCCGCTGACATCTGGCTGCTGTAAAGTGAGTCTGCTTTTCTTTTTTAACCGGTTCCCGCCCGGCCAATAGCACAAAGGCGGCCGGCAAAATACCTCGTTCCTCCGGGTGGACGCCACATGGCGTCCTTTAAGGCATGCGCAGTGCGCCTGCCCGCAGGGCCGCGCAGTGGCACGATCTGTCACCGGCTGTGTACCTCGGACACGGCTGATGACAGATCTGTGTACCGGCCCCGTTTCCAGTACCATGTGACCTGCTGTGACCAATCACAGAAGGTCACATGACAGTTGTATACAATGGATGGCTTCATTCATGCCATCCATTGTATGCTAGTGTGTCTAGCTGTGAATGGCCACAGCAATCACATGCACAAGCTGGGCCAATCACAGCCCAGCTGTGTCATGTGATTAGCCATGGCCAAATCACAGCTAAGCACAAAAACCCCCCCTGAATGAATCGATGTCATTCAGGTGAATGCTTGCTTATAGCAAAGTAATTCTTTGCTATAAGCAAATTATGTAAAAAAAAAAATACTGATCACTTCCCCAAAGTAGTACAATGTTACTATGGAAACATTATGCTACTTTGGTCATAGTGAAATATCAAAAAAAAAATCTTAACCGCTTGCCGCCCTGCCACTGTGTATATACGTGTGCAGGGCGGCAGTGGAGCGCAAAACCATGTTTTAAAACTTGTTCCGCGCTCCCGACACTTTCGCCGGTGACACCCGCGGGTGACACGATTTGATCCAGGAGGGATCAATCATTAGATTTCAGCCAGTGATTTCTGGCTGAAATGACATGATCGGTCCCTGTCCTATCCTGTCCTGTGTTGACATATACACAGGGCAGGATATGATGTCATTCTTCCCTGCCTGGACACATTCCGTTCCAGACAGAGAAGACACAGTAAAAGTGAGTACACAAGCACTACACTACAGTTAGAACACACCTAGGACACATTTAACCCCCTGATCGCCCCCCCCCCCCCCGTTAACCCCTTCACTGCCCTGTCACCAGTGTCACTGATCAGTGAAGCGATTTTTACTGATCACTGTATCAGTGTCGCTGGCGACTTCCGATAGAGTTAGCGCCCCTCCCAGATAGCGCCAGTTTGCCCGCCAGTACACCAGTAATCCCATTTAACCCCTTGATCGCCCCCCCCCAGTTAACCCCTTCACTGCCCTGTCACCAGTGTCACTGATCAGTGAACCAATTTTTACTGATCACTGTATCAGTGTCGCTGGCGACTTCCGATAGTGTTAGCGCCCCTCCCAGATAGTGCTAGTTTGCCCGCCAGTACACCAGTAATCCCGTTTAACCCCTTGATCGCCCCCCCCCAGTTAACCCCTTCACTGCCCTGTCACCAGTGTCACTGATCAGTGAACCGATTTTTACTGATCACTGTATCAGTGTCGCTGGCGACTTCTGATAGAGTTAGCGCCCCTCCCAGATAGCGCCAGTTTGCCCGCCAGTACACCAGTAATCCCGTTTAACCCCTTGATCGCCCCCCCAGTTAACCCCTTCACTGCCCTGTCACCAGTGTCACTGATCAGTGAACCAATTTTTACTGATCACTGTATCAGTGTCGCTGGCGACTTCCGATAGTGATAGCGCCCCTCCCAGATAGCGCCAGATTGCCCGCTAGTACACCAGTAATCCCATTTAACCCCTTAATCTCCCCCCCCAGTTAACCCCTTCACTGCCCTGTCACCAGTGTCACTGATCAGTGAACCGATTTTTACTGATCACTGTATCAGTGTCGCTGGCGACTTCCGATAGTGTTAGCGCCCCTCCCTGATAGCACCAGATTGCCCGCCAGTACACCAGTAATCCTGTTTAACCTCTTGATCACCCCCCCCCAGTTAACCCCTTCACTGCCCTGTCACCAGTGTCACTGATCAGTGAACCAATTTTTACCAATCACTGTATCAGTGTCGCTGGCGACTTCCTATAGTGTTAGCGCCCCTCCCAGATAGCGCCAGATTGCCCGCTAGTACACCAGTAATCCCATTTAACCCCTTAATCTCCCCCCCCCCAGTTAACCCCTTCACTGCCCTGTCACCAGTGTCACTGATCAGTGAACCGATTTTTACTGATCACTGTATCAGTGTCGCTGGCGACTTCCGATAGTGTTAGCGCCCCTCCCAGATAGCGCCAGATTGCCCGCTAATACACCAATAATCCTGTCTAACCCCTTGATCGCCCCCCCCCTGAGTTGACCCCTTCACTGCCCTGTCACCAGTGTCATTGATCAGTGAACAGATTTTTACTGATCACTGTATCAGTGTCGCTGGCGACTTCCGATAGTGTTAGCGCCCCTCCCAGATAGCGCCAGTTTGCCCGCTAGTGCACCAGAAATCCCATTTAACCCCTTGATCGCCCCTCTCCCCCCCCCAGTTAACCCTTTGACTGCCCTGTCACCAGTGTCATTGATTACAGTGAACAGATTTTTACTGACTGTATTACTGTATTAGTGTCACTGGTGACTTCCGATAGTGTTAGCGCCCCTCCTAGATAGTGCCAGTTTGCCCGCTAATGCACAGGATTTTTTTTACCAAAAACATGTAGCAGAATACATTTTGGCTTAAATTTATGACTAACTTTGAGTTTACGATATATTTTTTATAGCTGAAAGTAGAAAATATTGTTTTTTTTCAAAATTTTCGTGGTTTTTTTGTTTATAGCGCAAAAAATAAAAAGCGCACAGGTGATAAAATACCACCAAAAGAAAGCTCTATTTGTGTGAAAAAAAGGACGTAAATTTAGTTTGGGTAAAGCATTGCATGACCGCGCAATTATCATTTGAATTAGTGCAGCGCCAAACAACGAAAAAAGGCCTGGTCATTAAGGGGGGTAAATCCTCTGGGGCTCAAGTGGTTAAAAAAAGAAAAAAAAATGTAATAAAAAATTAAAACTAATAAAATTTGTACTGTCACCAGTCAGTGTCTATTTTGCAAAAAGTGGTCATTTGGGGGATATCTGTACAGTTCAGACATTGTTGGACCTCAAGAAATTAGATTGGCTGTCAGTACTTCAGGATTGATCAATATTCAGATCCATACCATAGTTTGTGAACTCTATAACTTTCCTACAGACTAAAATAATACATCCTAATTTGGGTTATTTTCACCAAAGACATGTAGCAGAATACATCTCGGCCTAAATTTATGAAGAACAATTATTTATTAGCGAACCCCTCTCTCTCTCTCTCTCTCTTTCCCATTTTTAGCTAGTACAAATTGCGATACTTTATATTATTATTATTAACTGGTTAATCAATCAAAATCAACCCCCCCCCCTCTCTCTCTCTCTCATTTTTAGCTAGCATAAATGGGGATACTTTTTGAACATACTGGTTAATGTTGGTTAATATCTCTCTTTCTCATTTTAGCTAGTACAAATTGGGATACTCTTTATTATTATTAACTGGTTAATATCTAAGTTAATAATTAAAAATAATAAAAGTTAATAAATAATCTCTCTCTCTCTCTATTGGATGTGAGGAGTACTACGCGCAGGAAAAGTCTGCCATCTATTGGATGAGATGAAGTACTACACTCAGGAAAAGTCTGACATCTATTGGATGTGAGGAGAACTACACTCAGGAAAAGTCTGACATCTAGCGGCTGAGATGAAGTACTACACGCAGGAAAAGTCTGCTATAAATTGGCTGAGATGAAGTACTACACTCAGGAAACGTCTGCCATCTACTGGCTGTGAGGAGTACTACATGCAGGAAAAGTCTGCCATCTATTGGTTGAGATGAAGTACTACACACAGGAAAAGTCTGACCTGTTTTTTTTTTTGATTGAAAAGATACTTTTATTACAGAAGTATAAAAAACAACATGATACTTTGTAATCGGGGTACATCTCACCCTGTACTGCGACGCAGCGCACCACATTGCAATACAGTTCCAAGCATACGATAAATACATTCAGAAATAAATACATTCGCTCAGCGGTATGATGCCTGACGTGATGTGCGTGGAGGATGCATCCCCAGACCAACACGTCATGCATAACGCTGCATACCCCAAAAACCATAGCATCCTAATACACAATACGTTTCCTAATGTCACAAAATCATGCAAAAACGAAAGCCGACTGTTACGCTATACAACAAGCATCGGGTGTGTGTGAGGGGGGGGGGAGGGGGAAAACACAGGCCCGAAGCTTTATTGAAGGGACAAAGACACGCAAGGGGGAGCAGGGGGAAGGGGAAATCTTCAGACGTCCTCTTCCTCCTTAAAGTCCATCAAGGTATAGTCTCTGAGCAGACTGAGGATCAGTCTGCGGCAGTCCTCAATGGACATCCTCTCCCGCTGGTGGATGAGGCGCTTTCTGGCGCACCATAAAGCGTCCTTAAAACAACACAGCACCCGCCAGGCGCCGTCAATGTCCTCCAGAGAAAAAGTTCCACAGAATAGTCCATTCAACACCCCAAAGTGAGTGATGGCTGTCTGTGGTACAAAGTCCTTGAGTTCAGGTTCCAGGGCCCCCAACAGGGCCTGAGCAAATGAGCACTCCCAGAAAACGTGGTGAGACGTTTCCTCATGGATGATGCAGAAGGGGCAGTGTCTGTATCTGCTCAGGTTCCTGGCATGCATAAATGTCCTGAGAGGCAACCCCCCTTGGATTGCCATCCATGCCAGGTCTTTGTGTCTGTTGGTGAGAATGTTGGAAGAAACATTCCTCCAGACCACCTTGCAGGTGTCTGAAGGCAGGCCTGGAACCGACTCCAAAATGTCGCTTGCTCGGATGAGCTTGTAAATGGTCTTTGGTTTCCACAAGTCAGGCTTGACTCCCTGCAGCCCCTGCTCCCTGATGAACTTGAAGGTATCCAAGTAGTACCAAGGAGTGTCCCAGTTGTAGGGGATGGAACTATCCCAAGTGTCCCACCCGAGGGACCTCCAGAGAGGCAACAGGAAGAAACGAGACATTGCGTTCCCGCCAGAGTCCATAATCCTTTTGGGCAAAGTTCTGCGGATGCAGTTGCAAGCAAAGAACACCCTCAGTTGGGTGGCGATGTCGGGTACGCCCTTACCGCCCTTGAGGGGTTCCTTGAACATGACTGCCCGCTTCACTCTGTCCATCTTGGAGCCCCAGATGAAGTGAAACACCGCCCTGGTGATGGCCTTACAGGTGTTGACCCGAGGGGGCCAGGCCTGGGCGAGGTACTGCAACACAGGGAGAATTTCGCTGCGGAGTACCAGTGTCTTCCCTTCGATGGTGAGGTCTCTGAGGCTCCAAAGTCCAAATTTTTGACGCATCTTTGCTAGTCTCTCCTCCCAAGACTTCAGGGCTGCGCCCTCGACACCAAACCAAACTCCCAGAATTTTCATGAAGTCTGTCTTGATGCCAAAGGGCATGGATGCAGAAGAAGGCAGGAACCACTTTCCGAAGAGCATGACTTCCGACTTCCCGCAGTTGACCTTTGCCCCGAAGCTTGGCCGAAGTCCTCGCAGGTCTGGACGAGCTGGTCGATGGAGCGCTGGTTGGCACAGAACACCGTCACGTCGTCCATGTAGAGCGAGCACTTCACTTCCCTTCTGTCTGGTCCCGGTGCGGTGATTCCCCCGATCTCTGGATTCCGTCTGATGCATTCGGCGAAGAGCTCTATACAGCAAACAAAAAGCAGAGGTGAAAGAGGGCAGCCTTGTCTGACCCCGGAGAGGACGGGGAAGGGGTCAGTTTTCCAGCCGTTCACCTGCACGGAACTGCAAATATCATTATACATAATATCAACGTACGAACAAAACATTCCCCCGAGACCAAACCTGCGCAGGGCTCTGCACATAAACCCATGAGAGACACGGTCAAAGGCCTTTTCCTGATCAAGACTGACCAGGGCCGCGTGCACATGGCGGTCCTTGATGTATTGGACCGTGTCCCGGACAAGCGCTAGGCTGTCCGCAATCCTGCGGCCAGGAATGCCACAAGTCTGATCCGGGTGGATTATCTGTCCGATGACAGCCTTCAACGCCAATTTTTCAAGTCACATCTCTCCCCCTTACGCTTGTACAGGATCGTGATCATCCCCTCCCTCAACGAAGGAGGCATCTTGCCCTTCACCACCATCTCCTTGTACAGCTCGAGCAGGTCCGGGCCCACGAGATCCCACAGCGCTACATAGAGCTCCGCTGGGAGACCGTCGCAGCCCGGGGTCCTGCCTCGCCTAAAGGATTTAGCAGCAGAGTGCAGTTCCTCCAACGTCAAGGGGGCGTTGGTGGCCGACAAACCTGCAGGATCAATAGCATTAGAGATACCTGACAAGAACCTGTCGGCCGCTGCCGTGTCTGTTTCTTTGGGGGAGTAGAGGTCGGAGTAGTAGTCGCTGACCACTTCCATCACGGCCTCCTTCCCTTTCTGGAGCGTTCCGGTCTTGTCACGCAGCTCTGACAGGGGTGTGTGTCCTGAGTGGAGTTTCCTGAAAAAGAAAGAGTTACACTTCTCACCTTTCTCGAGATGCTCCACCTTGGCACGGAAGACAATGTGCCTGGATTCTTCCTCAAAGTGCTTTTTCAAGCACTTCTTGGTGTCCTCCAGGTCTTGCCTCACGTCCCAGCCACAGAGATGAAGGTCCTTCAGGGACTGCAGCTGACGCTGCAGCCTCCTGAGTTCCCTCCTCCTGGCGCACACTTGCTGGCGTCCCCTGGCCTGAAAGAAGCTGCGCAGCTTGACTTTCACGAACTCCCACCAGTCGCTTACCTTGGGAAAGAAAGACTTCTCCCCTCGCCAGGCACCGTAGGTTTCCCTGAGCTCCTCTAGCAGTTCCTCATCGTCCAGCAGGGTGCAATTCAGCTTCCAGGAGCCTGGGCCCGGGGCAAAGCCCTCTCCCAGATCACCTTGAAAGTGAATGGCCCTGTGGTCAGAGAAAAAGCAGGGAACCATGGAGAACCCGCGGTGCCTGACTGCCCTGGAGGTGAGCACAAAGTCAATCCTGGAGCGCACAGATCCATCGGGGTGGCTCCATGAGTAGTTCACGGAACCGCGCCCCACGGATCCCACTGCGTCTCGCAGGGAAGCCTCCGCAATCACCTCCCGGAGCAGCTTCGAGGTGGCGTCGAGTTTTGCGTACATGCAGGAGCTGCGCCCATCCTCCTCTATCGGACAGTTAAAATCACCGCCGATTACTACTGTTCTCGTTGTGACGAGTTGCGTCCGCAGGGTTTGGAAAAGTTCCAGCCGCGCGTTCTTCTCCGGGGAGGCGTACACGTTGATGAGCCTAACAGGCTCCCCCACCCAAGAACCGTCTATGACCAGAAGGCAGCCACAGACGAGCTCATGGACGGAGTCAACAGTGAAACGTCCTCCCCTGATAAGAACCGCTACCCCTGCGGACTTGCAATCGCCACCCCCAGACCAGTAGGAGGGACCGTGGGTCCACTGGGAGGACAAATGAGTGTACCTCCTCAGAGGGGGAAGTGCGCACTCCTGAAGCATGTAGACATCACTCTGCTGTGTGGAAAGAAAGGTCAGCACAGTCTGCCTCCTAGACACATCCTTGATGCTCCTCACATTAATGGAAAAGATAGAGATCTCAGCCATCATGGGAAAGAGATGAAGGGGTTAGTCGGCAGGGGCTGTGCTTACCTCCCCTGGGGAGGGGGGGCGACCTCTGCGGCCTGGCCAGGGTCCTGGCTCAGTCCGATCTGGTTGAGGACCTCGTTGAGGACCTCATCGAAGTCGGTGGAGAGATCTGGCCCCGACCGGGTCAGAGCCATCTCTTCTTCCACCTCTTCCTCTTCCTTCAGTGTGTCGAGGTCCTCCCCCACGGGGTCGGGACCTGCGGCATCCTGGAGGACAGCAGGCCATTTGGTGGCGGAGGAGGGTTCCTCCGCCGCCGGGCTAGCCTGCTCCTTCTTCCGCTTCCTGATCCCCGCCGCAGAGCTGCTGACGGGGGTGGCAGGGGGAAGGGGCGGGAAATCCTCCTGTGAGGACAGGTCAGGGGGGGTGGAACCGGGCCCGGGAGGGGTGGGGCAGGGGGGCCAGGGGCGGGAGGGGCAGGGGCGGGGGGGGGCAGGAGGGGCAGGGGCGGGGGGGCAGGGGCGGGAGGGGCAGGAGGGCCAGGGGCGGGGGGGGCAGGAGGGCCAGGGGCGGGAGGGGCAGGGGCGGGAGGGGCAGGAGGGCCGGGGGGGGCAGGAGGGCCAGGGGCGGGGAGGCCAGGGTCCGGGGGGGGGGGTGGGGTGGGGGGAGGGGGGTTCCTCTTACCTGGGTCCTTCTGAGGCTTCTGTGGCACTGGTTTGGCAGCAGGGCCCTTGCTCAGGGCCCCAGCATACGTCCTGCTTCTCTCTGTGCAGTCCCTGTAGTCGTGCTCTGACCGTCCACAGAGGTTGCAGGTTTTGGACCTCGGGCAATCCTTGGTCTCGTGACCTGCAGACCGGCAGAACCTACATGAAAGCACATGGCAATCCTTACCCTCGTGCCCCGGCTGTCCGCACCTGCGGCATGACTGGGGTTGATCCGGGTAATGTAGGAGTCCTGCTGACGCTCCCAGGGAAAAGCATTGTTGCAGGTGTTGGAGATCTCCAGCGGGACGATCTCTCAGCAATCTGCAAAACACAGACCACTTACCTGTCCAGAAGCCGTTGGCGTCTAGTATCCGGACTGGGTCCTTCAACACGACGCAAAACCTTTGGAGATAGGTGGCGATGTCTCTTCCAGGGACGTGAGGGTTCCTCATGGATACCGTGATCCGCCTTTCGTCCCTTTGAATGGGAGAATTCGCAATAAACTTGCGGAAAAGGGAATCGGGCCCAGAGGTCTTCACCGTCTCCCAGTACCTTCTGCATACCTGTAATGATACAAAAGTTACGAAGAAAATACCTTTCATGAAGGATTGCACCGACAGGGTCTCTGCCTTGCTAAATCCTTGTTCAAGGATCATCTTCTTGCCGAAGACTTCCGGGGTCATGTCCGGGACTCTGCCTTCCACTTTTTTCAGCCGCAGCACGACTGTCTGCTTCATCCAGGGCTCTAGGGGGGGGAGACCGTCTGCAGGGCCGGGGCGTTCTGAGGTGGAGGTGGAGGCGGAGGGGGCTTTTCCCGGGGTCTTGGCAGGGGCGGCGGCGGCGGTCAGCGACTTCTTGGTGGTCTGCTTCTTCCCCATCTTGTCGCAGAGGAGTTCTCAGGAGGGCTTCCCAGAGATCTTCAGCGGATTCCTTCTCCTTCCTCGGCGGCTTCACTCTTGCTTAGCCTTTGAAAAGGCTATTGAGCGTCTACTGCCCGGAGGTAGTAACGCAGAGTGAACAAGGGGGGGGGGAAGATCACAAACTCGTTCTGTGTGGGGGCTAAGCCTCAAACCCAATAGCAGCAAGCAGGTGAAGCCGAATTTAATCGACGATCCTACCAGGCTGAGTAGAGGGTACCCCACACAGACCAAATGGCTGGGATAGATGCAAGTGGTTCTCAACGTCCTAGCTGGAAGCAGGGACACCCCTAAAGGCAAGGTCGATACTACACTGGATCTTAGCCAAAAGGCCGAGAAGTGGAAAAGTCTGACCTCTTTTTTGGATTGAAAAGATACTTTTATTACAGAAGTATAAAAAACAACATGATACTTTGTAATCGGGGTACATCTCACCCTGTACTGCGACGTACTAGGCAACTGGTTAATCAATCAAAATCAATCCCCCCCCCCCTCTCTTCTCATTTTTAGCTAGTACAAATTGGGATCTCTCTCTCTCTCTCACTGTTAGGGAGAGCAATGTGTCTAATTTGCATATTTGCTCACTCCCTCTCTCCTCTTGTCTGCCATCTATTGGCTGTGAGGAGTACTACACTCAGGAAAAGTCTGCCATCTATTGGATGAGATGAAACATCACCAAAAGTAAGCTCTATTTATGTGAAAAAAAATGATATACATTTTGTTTGGGTAGAGTGTTGCATGACCGCACAGTTACCAGTAATGCCGGCCATAGACGGGTTTAAAATTGGCAGATTTTTTGGCCGATAAAAAAATTGGCCAATTTTCGCATCATTAGTGGGTTAATTGGTTGGCCATTTTTTGGGGTTTTTGCACATTTTTTTATCAGTCATGTTGGAAAATTTGCAGCCGATTTTGCCGATCGGCTGATTTTCTTGGCAATGATGGGCAAATCAGCCAATCGTTTTACCAATAAAAAATTTGCGCATGAGCCGTGACCTGAGAAGAAGAAGGAGGAGAAGGAGGAGAAGAAGAAGGAGGAGAAGAAGGAGGAGGAGAAGAAGAAGGAGGAGAAGAAGAAGGAGGAGAAGAAGGAGGAGGAGAAGAAGAAGAAGGAGGAGAAGAAGAAGAAGGAGGAGAAGGAGGAGAAGAAGAAGGAGAAGGAGGAGAAGAAGAAGGAGGACAAGGAGAAGAAGAAGGAGGAGGAGAAGGAGGAGAAGAAGAAGGAGGAGAAGGAGAAGAAGAAGAAGGAGAAGAAGAAGGAGGAGAAGGAGGAGGAGGAGGAGAAGAAGAAGAAGGAGGAGAAGGAGGAGGAGAAGGAGGAGAAGAAGAAGGAGGAGAAGGAGAAGAAGAAGGAGGAGAAGGAGGAGGAGAAGAAGAAGGAGAAAGAGGAGAAGAAGAAGGAGGAAAAGAAGAAGGAGGAGAAGAAGAAGGAGGAGAAGGAGGAGAAGGAGAAGAAGGAGGAGGGGGAGGAGAAGAAGGAGGAGGGGGAGGAAAAGAAGGAGGAGAAGGAGGAGGGGAAGGAGGAGAAGAAGAAGAGGTCCACTATTATATTTTATATGAAAAAGTCTTGCGGTTGCAACAAATGTATCCATTTGTATCCAAATAAAAACATCTGTATCCAAATAATGTATCTGTATTGCTGTCACATTGTATGGTGTGCTCCCGCCTCTGCAAGGGACAGAAGTTATGTGGTTAGTGCCAGCCATAGACGGGTCGAAAAATCGGCTGATTTTTTTTAACCTTGGTGGTAAATTGGCCAATGATTGACCCCTCTATGGCTTGCATTGGGGCCAGTTCACACTACATGCGTTTCAGTTGCTTTTTTCTGCATCTAAAACGCACAGGAAGTAGCTTATATGGTTGTCAGTGTCATAGTTCACATCAGTGCTTGCAGTTCCAGTGCGTTCCGATTGCAGAAAAAAAAGTAAAACAGGCTGCATTTTTCCTTCACAGAACTGTACTGGAATGCGGTAAAATGCATAAGAAATGCACCAGAACGCACCAAAAACACACTATTGTCCCTATTTAAATTGAAAAAAAAGAAAAAAATGAACCAGAAAGCATCAAAAACACACTGGAACGGTTCAAAAAAAGGCTTTTAGGCTAGGTTCCCACCTATGCAGGTTGCGTTTGAGCCGTTTCTGCATTGTGTTTTGCGTTTTTGCACCTGTGCTTTTGCTGCGTTTTTTATACGTTTTCCATTTTTTTTTTTTTTTTCTTGTTGCTAAGCAGATTTAAAAAGCAAAACACATAAAAAAATGCAGTAAAATCGCATCCAAAATGCAGCAAAAATGTATTGCGTGCTTTTCTGTAGTGTTTCTACTGAAGTCTATAAAACTAAAAACGCAACTTTTTCCATCCAAAAAATGTTCCTTACCCTTTCCAAAAAATGTGAGAACGCAGAAATGTCAACGTGTCCCCATAGAAAATCATGTAGTGCGTTTCTGCAAAACACTGCCGAAAATGCTTAGGTGTGAACAGGGGTGGACTGACCATTTGGGAACTCGGGCACTGCCTGAGGGCCCAGGGTCAGTAGGGGGCCCCATGAGATGCCCCTGGTACCTTTTTCATTGGCTTTTTTGAGTTTGGGCAAGGACACAGGGGCCCCATGATCCCTTATTGCCTGGGGGCCCCATGAGTTGTCAGCGCCCCTGGGTGTGAACCTGGGGTAAAAATGCACTGGAACATTTCATAAATTTTTCACACCTATGCAGGATGCATTTGAGCCATTTCTGCATTGTGTTGCGTTTTGCACATGTGTTTTTGACGCTTTTTGCTGTCACTTTGATGCATTTTAAATTTTTTTCTTGTTGCTAGGCAGATTTAAAACGTGAAACGCATCAAAAATGCACTACATGCTTTTCTGTAGCGTTCCCATTGAAGTCTATAGAACCAAAAATGCTACTTTTTGTGTTCAAAAAAGTTTGTGAGGGTCAGTTCACACTACACGCATTTCAGTTGCTTTTTTTCTGCATCCAAAATGCACAAAAGTAGGTGATATGGTTGTCAGTGTCATAGTTCACATCAGTGCAGGGGCAGACTGGCCATTTGGAAACTCTGGCACTGCTCGAGGGCCCGGGGTCGGTAGGGGGCCCCATGAGATGCCCCTGGTACCTTTTTCATAGGCTTTTTTGAGTTTGGGCAAGGACACAGGGGCCCCATGATCCCCTATTGCCCGGGGGCCCCATGAGTTGTCAGTCCGCCCCTACATCAGCGCTTGCAGTTCCAGTGCATTCTGGGTGCAAAAAAAAAGTAGAACAGGCTGCATTTTTTCTGCAAAACACTGTACTGGAACGCAGTAAAACGCATCACAAACGCACTGGAGTGTACCAAAACGCACCAAAAAATGTGCTAGAACGCACATGTCCCAATTTAAATTGAAGAAAAAGCAAGGAGAAAAAAATGAACTGTAATGTATAAAAAACGCACGGAAGCGTGTCAAATGCGCACATGCAAAAACGCATCCAGAACACATCTGGACTGCGTTTCTATAGTGTGAACCGGCCCTGACCCTTTCCAAAAATGCCCGGGGTGAAAACACGGAGATGTGAACCTGTCCCATAGGGAATCATGTTAAATGGACTGTAGTGCGTTTCTGCAAAACGCTGCGGAAAATGCTTAGGTGTGAACATGGGGCAAAAAAAACGCACCAGAATGCAGCAAAAACACGCATTCAGAAACACATCCAGACCGCGTTTCTATGAACCGGCCCTAAAAGTAGCACAGTGCTAAGTAATAAAACAATGGCCAGGTCAATAATGGGGGGGTAAAAAAATGTTTGGAGCTGAAGCGGTTAAACCAGCAGACAGATGAAGGAAAAGACTTGCCCCGTGTGAGGATCGAACTCACGACCTTCAGATTATGAGACTGACGCGCTACCTACTGCGCTAACGAGGCGCTGGTTGGTCAGAGATGTCCTTCATATATTGCTGTCAGCTACACTTTTTCTGTTCTCTATTATTATGATGATGATTATGATTATTATTATTATTATGATTCATGACAATGATTCTTTGTTTGTTTTCTTCCCTGTAAATGCGATCTATTATATATAATCTATATAATATCTCTATAATAACTATAGAACGTCTCCTTTCCTATGGTTGTCATTGTGAACATCTGGCTGGCCGCCCTTCTAGACGTAACTGACGGACTGAAGTTGCCGGTATACACAGAATGAGATCCTTCCGTTCCGAACGGAAAGCTGGAATCCAGCAGTGCGGGAGAACGTCCAGCAGATGGCGGCAGAGGCCGGCCGAGCTCCCCGATGACGTCACTCGGCTGTGTACATTGTATCCGCACAGAGTGAGCTCAGAGTACCGGAGATCGTCGCTCGGTGCTGGTCGGGGGACTCGGGAGGAGAAGATCGGGGGGGTAGAAGAAGTCAGCGGGGAATCGTGTGAGCGGAGTCGGGGTTGGCAGAGCTCAGGATGCCGTCAGAACGGCCTTTTAAACACAGGAGGAGCTTCGGTGAGTGTTGACATGTTATGGACGATTCTATTCCCATCATTGTTCCCTGCTAGCCGGCCTTCCATTGTCCGCACACAAATCATGGATCTACCATGGATCCTAGGGAACAGGGACGTTGCCCCTAGCAACCGATTAGCATACATCCTTCATCATCGCTGAGTGGTTGCCATGGGCAACAGCGCCAGATCCAATGAAGGGAGCAGTCGGAAGTAGCAACCAATCAGCATCCATCTTCTATTTTCATAGCTTAAACTGAACAAGCTGAAGCTGGAAGCTGATTGGCTGCCACGCACAGCTGCTCCAGCCTAACCATGGGTAGGAAATCGAACAAAACAAAAAAACAATTGGGTCGGTGTGACTTTCCTATGGTTAGTGTGCTCACTGCAACAAGTCGATTTCTGTTTCAAGATCGGAAAGGAACAAAGAAAGATTTTTATTTTTTCTAAGGATTTTCTAATCATTAGTAAGCCAATTGTCGTAAAAGGAAAAAAATGAAGTGAAATGCTCAGTAGCGTTAGAGATTAGGGGAAAAAAACAATGTTTAATGTTTGAAAACGATTGGAAAAGTGCTGAAAGATTTATTGGGCCATCGAATGTTAGATCCAAAGAGCGGTTCAAATTTTTTTTTCCTTCACCCCCCCGAAATTTCATGACCAGCTTAAGCCGTGAGCAATACTGCTAGTAGTAGAGAGCGATCGCCCCCCCCCCCCCCCATGTTTAGTGCTGAAAATGATCATAAAACGATTGAAGTTCCCATACAATGGTTGCGTCATCGAATGTTAGATCGATAGAACATTTGGTATTTTTTCCAATTTTTGTTTCATTTTTTATGGCCACAGCTGAGTAGGAATCTAAACCAATCTGGTATGAGGCCGAATGATTGTTCGATATTTGCATAGTTAATCTCGACCTTTGATTTCCACTATTTAACAAAAAAAAACAGCCATGTTGGAAACATTTTTCCCAAACGAATGCATTTCAAACCCTGGGTCACTCCGAATACGATTTCTAAGTGGTGCGATTATGGGACCACATTTAAAGTGCAACTTCAAATAGCACTGATAGACACAGCTGCGATTTCAGTGCCACTTCATTTACAGTCTATGAGAGGTAAATCGCACTGAAGTGGTGAAAAAGTCACGCAGGAACTGTTCTTCAAATTGCGCTACTTAAAATCGCACCGATTAAGACAGCACCGTAGACAAACATTCGATGTGACTTCAGGTGCGATTTGCTGCAATTACATTGCATCACTTCTGATCATAAAGAAATCGACTGGAAAAAAAAAACAAGGATTTCATGTTGAAACTGATTGGAAAAAATGTTGATGTTGGCTGGAAAATTGATGGGATTGAATGTGATATCGAACAAACGTTTCAATTGTTTTTGTTGAATTTTCATTTGTTTTTCTACTCCTCTATGGCCACATTAGTAGACTTTTGTTTGACATTTTTGTTGTATAAACATTCGTTCATTAATTTCTGTAATAATTAGTCGGGGGAAATTGTCGTTCCTTTTTGACCACAGTGACGGGAATATTCAAAGGCGTGGGATGGCAATTTTTTCTCGAATATATGGATTTCTAACAGTGTATGTACAGTAGCTTTCATTCGGTAAAGTTCATCTCTTTGGAAATTGAATGTTAAAAGCAAAAGACCTCTTAAACTACTTTGGAACGACGTGCGAATGTTCTGAAATTTTTGTACGATTTACTGCGACTGTTTGTTTGAAATTCTACTATTGTAGACCCAGCTCTAGTAAACCCCCTTCTGTGAGTCCCATTGTCTCCAGCCAGGAGATTAGAGGACAATGGGGCTCTGCCAGACTATTCCTCCTTCTCAGTGCGGGGCAGACCAGGCCGAACCCTTTCTTTGTGATCGGTGGCTTCATGTGATCCAGGTTGGTCCTCAGCTTTCTCTGGATCTTGTCTTGGTAGGGACTATGGTTAGGGTTGCAGGGACCAGCGATGAAAGCAGACAGCTGCAGCCCCCATTGATTGTTGATGAGTGTCACGAGTCCCTTGTTTTCCAAGTCAGATGTACTTCTGCTTGTTCCAAAGTCTACAGCCGGTCACCAGAGGTCAGGGAAATGTTGGTTGCTCAACAGGCCCTGCCGAAGAAACGTCCATGTAGTGTAGCCCTGGAGGAGAAACAACTGCTAATGTCTTTGTAAGCTATAGAGAAGGCTCGTTGAACCCTCCACCTGTTTTACATATATCTACTATATCTGTGCTATGGTGATGTACTAGGTTGGTGCGCCCTCTTTGTTGTTGCTTTTATGAACCCTTTACCCTGGAGGAACCCTTTTCTGGTCCTTGGGAGCCCCAACTAAAAATGATATTTACAGTTCATGGTATATTAGTGTGATTAGCACAGTGTAGATACAGGATATACACAACATAAAATAGAAACTCTGACACCAAGAGCAGATCATGGTACACCTGGTACACTCTTCCTAGAAAGCTGAGGGGTGACTCTGCTGGGCATTCGTAGATGTAGGGGGGCTTTGATGGGCACACATAGATGTAAGGGGGGGACTGTGCTGGGCGCGCATTAGTGTAGGAGGGGGACTGTGATGGACAATCCATCTGTGATGGGTGTTAGTCGGAGGCCCTGTTATGGGGGGGGACTCTGATGGACATGTTGTTGGGGAACTCTGATAGGCACTCCCGGATGCTGGTAGGGGACTCTGATGGGCACTCTCGGATGTTGGCGGGGGACTCTGATGGGCACTCTCAGATGTTGGCAGGGAACTCCGGCAGGCACTCTCGGATGTTGGCGGGGGACTCTGATGGGCACTCCTGGATGTTGGTGGGGCACTCTGATGGGCACTCCCGGATGTTGGAAGGGCACTCTGATGGGCACTCCTGGATGTTGGAAGGGCACTCTGATGGGTACACCAGGATGTTGGAGGGGCACTTTTGATGGGCACTCCAGGATGTTGGAGGGGCACTCTGATGGGCACTCCCAGATGTTGGAGGGGCACTCTGATGGGCACTCCCAGATGTTGGAGGGGCACTCTGATGGGCACTCACGGAGGTTGGAGGGGTACTCTGATGGGCACTCACGGAGGTTGGAGGGGCACTCTGATGGGCACTCCTGAAAGTAATGGGGACTCTGAAGGGCACTCCAGATGTAAGGGGGCCCCTCTAATGAAAAAGGTTGCTGTAGAGAGATTACTGAACTAGAAAAAGCAGCATTGTGTAATCCTGTTTTGTCACTGATAATTTTTGTGTAGAAACCTGAATTCTTCCCTACGGGGTAGGTAAAAGAGGTGGTTGCCTTGGGCATTGCAGCAGGGGTGGGGTCAGAACTTTCAGCTTATGCTGTTGCAGCTGAAGTAGTTGCAAACTCATGGGTGGGGGCACCTTCTTGCCATTTTGCCATGGGTGCTAAAGGGCTTTGTCCCACCACTGCTGCTCATGTAATCTGGACCACTAAAAAGCAATACAAAAATATAGTCCTTTATGATCCAGATCTTAGTTTACAGCAGGGGTGGGAAAACTGCGACCCTCCAGCTATTGTGGAACTACAAGTCCCATCATGCCTCTGCCTTTGGGAGTCATGTTTGTAACTGTTTTGCCATGCCTCATGGGACATATAGTTCCACAACAGTTAGAGGGCCACACCTGGTCTACAGCCAGAAGATAACCATATTTTGAGTGGAGATCCCACCCTGTCCGATCCCAACCTTACAGTGTACAGTCAAGTGATCTCTAGACTTGGGTTAGCCAGCACTTGTTGACTAACTGAGGTCTGGACTGGGGAAAAAAAGGGGCATTTACCCCTGGGCCTCTACTGTACTAATGAGAAGTTGTTGAAATGGTGGTCTTGAGTAGAGAACCTTCACTATTCAGACACTTATTAGAATAAAGCCTACACTCAACGACACATGGTGGGCATCATATAACTATCAGACCTATGATCTCAGCTTCTACAGAGGGAGGGATCCAGCTTTGAGTTGTCCTATGACCAAATGCCAAGGAACACCAACCTTTCACTATGGTCCACCTATTGGCCCCTAGAGGACAAAGCATTGATGTAGGGGTTGGAGGAAGGAACCATGGCGTGCAGTTGGGGACACAACCATTCAGTACTACCTGGACTTTCAAATGCTGAAGGGATTGACATAGGCTGCAGCACTGAAATGGAGAGAAGTTGGGAGATACGGGCTGCCACAGAGGTGGGTATAAAACATGTCATGTTGTAGGGAACTTTCAGGGTAACTTTAAACCTACCACAAGCCTGGCTTACCCATACTTGCGTTGTATAATAAATAAGATCATCATGTTCTTTCATTCAAAAAGAAAATAATCTCCATTGTTGCTAACTGCAACAATAATTAACAAAGTCTATAATTGGATCACTAATGCCGGCCATACATGGGTCAAAATTCGACTGATTTTTCATCCGAAGAATAATCTGCCGATTTTCGCTCTGTGAGTGGGTCAATGGCACTGGCCGATTTTCATGGTTCCTCCCCTTTTCGGCAATTGGGCATGTTGGAAAATCCTTGAAAAACTACCGATTTTTGACTCAATGATGGTCAAATCGTACAATCATTTTTCCAAAAAGAATATGCGCATGGGCCGTGACCTGGAAGGAACAGAAGTTTCACCTGTTATATGGGGTGAACTTTATGACTTGGTCGGCCGATTTTTGAAATCACCATCTGATTACTGAGCGAACGACGGTTTCAATTTTCGGACGAAAAATCGCTCAGAATTCGAACCATGTATGGCCTGTATAAGGCTCGGTTCACACTCCTGCGACTTTGGATCCAACTTGTGACACCCAAAGTTGCAGGACATGTGAATTGCCATGCTTTTCTATGACAGCCGTTCCAGTTACTACTTCTGAAGTCACTGCACTTTCAGAAAAGGTTCATGTACTACTTTCATGCAACTTTTAATCTCAAGTTGCATCAAAGTCTCACTCCAAAGTCGCACTGAAAATCACGCAACTTTGGAGTCTCCTAGTGTGAACGGAGCGTAATCTTGAATGTGAAAGGTCCTAGGCTAAGGTCTACTGCCTAGATTACACTGGCGATGGGGTGAAAGAATGCTGGCTGGAACGTTCCGGGGGTTCTCCCGCACGTACCGCGTATAGTCTACCGTACAATGAGATAGCTGTATGCGCTTCACTCATGTAAATATCAATGTACAGAAGCATCAGCATTTACCTTTGTATGTGCGTAAGATGTCTTTCCTGAATGTTGAAATACATTTTATGCGCATGCGTGTGTGAACGCCGATGCACAGAAGCTTCAGTGTTACCAAACGTATAGCCATTCACTTGTATAGCAGGCTGTATGCAGCTCCCAGGGAACCGAAAAACGGCTGGAACTTTACTCCCAGCATATTTTCAGCCTCTCGCTGTCCATATGCATGAGGCCTTCTAATCCACCATGGATTTACAACCAGGAGGTTTCTGGATTATATAGAAATGATGGAGAACACAGAAAATGCAATATTTAATCTATGTCCTCTACATGGGATCACTGGGTACTGCATAGAAAACCAGCTCTGTCTAATCCGGTCCTCATAATCTGCCATCAGAACGATCACTGGTAGAAAATCGTCCCCTTCTAATGATCTCCTGACCATCTGCTCCTATATAGAACTCGTCATTCAGCCTTTTGTATTTACTGACAATCAGCATAATTACAGTGTTGGGGTTAATGATTGTGAGCTGTGTGATAAATGTACTGAAGGCTAGAATGTTTTCACCCAGCAGGTGATGGCTAATAACAGGTGTCCCCGTCACGTGGTGTTTATTTCCTTGTCACATTGCTGTACTCTTGTATTTCCTGTGATTCATCAGTTCTGGAATCTAAAGCGGTTAGATTAGTTTAGATTGAATACATGTGTACATTTCCAGTACCAGGAACCCAGTGAGAAAGCCACCTGGCATGCAGTTCTGGATCTTCAATGCTACTTCGATATCTGTCAGGGTCAGTGCTTGTAAATAGTTGAAGTGGAACTCTGGGCAGTGCAAAAAGTTTGGATGTTTTAAGTCGGACCAGCTAAAACTGATATTTTAGTTCTTGGGAGGTGTTTCTTTGAGAGTTCCTGGGTCTTTGCAACTGTTATGGCCATTATGAGGGGCTCCCACTCTCCTTGTTGTTGTGTTTTTTGTTTTTTTTTTACTATATATTTCAGATAGTGTAGCATTTGTAACGAAACAAAGAAACACTCAAAATCCCCTGGTAGACAGCAGCCGAGTCAGGAATTATGGTAGATCTCTCTGAGGTTTCAAGATCTTTAAGAAGCCAAGGCTGACTCAGCCCATTAGGCTTCCTCTATAACTAAAATATCAGGGTATAATATTATATTTTATATTATATTTTAATATTATATTTTATAAATGTATATATTATATTTAATAAAATGTAACAGCAGGAACTGGAACAAAGGAACACTCAAAACTTCCTTGTAGCCAGCTGCATGATTAGGAATTATGGTAGATCTCTCTGAGGTTTCAAGATCTTTAAGAAGCCAAGGCTGACTCAGTCCATTGGGCTTCCTCTATAACTAAAAGATCAGGGTATAATATTATATTTTATAAATGTATATATTATATTTAATATTATATTTTATAAAATGTAACAGCAGTAACTGGAACAGACAAAGGAACACTCAAAATTTCCTGGTAGTCATCTGCATGATTAAGAATTATGGTAGATCTCCCTTTTGAGATATCTAAGACCTATGAGAAGCCAAGGCTGACTCAGTCCATTAGGCTTCCTCTATAACTAAAATATCAGGGTATAATTATATTTTATAAAATGTAACAGCAGGAACTGGAACAGATAACGGAATGCTCAAAATTTTCTGGTAGACAGCTGCTTGGTTGGAAAGTTTGGTAGATAACCCTATTTGGGGTATCCAAGACCTTCAAGAAGCCAAGGGCTAACTAAGTCCACAAAGCTTCATCTATAACTAAACTATCAGGGTATATTTATAATTTGGTGAATATAACAGCAGGAGCTGGAACAGACAAAGGAACACTCAGAACTTCCTAGTAGTCAGCAGCATGATTAGGAATTATGGTAGATCTCCCTTTTGAGGTATCTAAGACCTATGAGAAGCCAAGGCTGACTCAGTCCATTGGGTTTCCTCTATAACTAAAATATCAGGGTATAATTACATTTTATAAAATGTAACAGCAGGAACTGGAACACACAACGGAACACTCAAAATTTTCTGGTAGACAGCTGCATGGTTGGAAAGTTTTTGGTAGATAACCCTATTGGGGGTATCCAAGACCTTCAAGAAACCAAGGGCTAACTCAGTCCACAAAGCTTCATCTATAACTAAACTATCAGGGTATATTTATAATTTAGTGACTATAACAGCAGGAGCTGGAACGGACAAAGGAACACTCAAAACATCCTGGTAGCCAGCTGCATGATTAGGTATTATAGTAGATCTACCTTTTGAGGTATCTAAGACCTATGAAAAGCCAGGGGCTGACTTAGGCCATGAGGCTCCACTTATAGCTAAAGTTTCATGTTATACACTCACCGGCCACTTTATTAGGTACATCTGTTCAGATGCTTGGTAACACAAATTGCTAATCAGCCAATCAGAATTTGAATGTGGCATGGTTGTTGGTGTCAGACAGGCTGGTCTGAGTATTTCAAAAACTGCTGATCTACTAGGATTTTCACGCACAACCATCTCAAGGGAAATCGAGACTCATCAGACCAGGCAACATTTTTCCAATCTTCTGTTGTCCAATTTTGGTTAGCCTGTGCAAATTGTAGCCTCCTGTTCTTAGTTGACAGGAGTGGCACCCGGTGTGGTCTTCTGCTGCTGTAGCCCATCTGCTTTAAGGTTTGAGGTGTTGTGCATTCAGAGATGGTATTCCACATACCTTGGTTGTAACAAGCAGTTATTTGAGTTACTGTTGCCTTTCTATTATCTTGAACCAGTCTGCTCATTCTCCTCTGACATCAACAAGCCATTTTCATCCACACAACTGCCACTCACTGGATATTTTCTCTTTTTTTGGACCGCAAAGTCACTTAAATCCTCTTTCCTCCCCATTTTGATGCTCAGTTGGAACTTCAGCAAGTTGTCTTCACTACGTCTAGATGCCTAAATGCATTGAGTTGCTGCCATGTGATTGGCTGATTAGCAATTTGTGTTATCAAGCAATTGAACAGGTGTGCCTAATAAAGTGGCTGGTGAGTGTATGTTTTAGAGGATGTAACAGCAAGAGCTAGAACAAAGGAAGGGTCAACATTCCCCAGTAGACAGCTGCACAGGTTTTAATTTTGGTATATCTCCCTGTTGGGGTAGACCTACAAGAAGCCAAGGGTTGACTCAGACCATTGTGTTTCACCTGCAACTAAAATATCACATTTAGTTAGATTGGCCCTCCAGATACTGCTTTTAACATACTCTTTTCATGTGTAAGGCCTGTACACACTATGATCGCCTGGTTTTCCTCTGTTTCACAGCAAGTCGAACTCGAGGATGGCACAAATTGTACAAAAATTCTTGAACATCCAAGGATTTTTTTTTTTTGTTTGTAGCAGCGTTGTAGCGTAGATAATTGTTGTTTGTTTCTGATCAAGCTCAGTCTTTTGTCTCTGATTTTTCTCAAAAGAAAACCATACATATTGAGTGGAAATTGGACATTGTGTTCACATTTGAGAAATATTTTGATCCCTTTGGAAATTTAATTGGGAAAGTCTAAATTGGATGTTGAAAGTTGTGTAAACAATTACGAAAATTGAATGTTCGGTCCTCGTACGGAATTTTTCTTCTGATTTTCTCATAGTGTGTACCCACGTAAGCCTTGCTCGGTTGGTGGTAAGTTCTCTGGCACCTCTGACACCAAAAGTTAAGACAATATCCATTGTTGGTGACCTTCGGGACACATTATCTTCTGAATCCCAATAATGTCAAAAATTCATTGTGGTAGGATATTTGTGCACAATGGTAGCAGCTGGCTTGCAGGGCATTGTGGTTTATTGGAGGTGGGGGTTGTCTTTTTTTTTTTTTTTTCTTTTTTTATGCCTGGAACGTAAAAACTTCTCAGCTTGACTCCTGTGGTAACCCTGGTGGGCCCTCTAGGTTGAGGTTCTGGTGTAGTAGCACTGGCTGTAGAGACAATCCCCTTGGTACGTCTTCGTTCGTGGAAATGAGAACAAGGAAACTTGCAGAAAAATGAGCACATCGGAATGATTTTCTTGGTAAAACCAGGACACTGAGATCTGGTCATGGGTTACTGATTTACAGACTGTAGAAGTACATTGCTTGATTCACTTGCGTGTGTGTGTTTATCAGCACTGAGGAGTCTGTTATGAGGTTCTATATATGAATCAGGAATTTTCGTCACTTCAGAGGTGTGTTGCTGGAGGGTCTGGACTTCAAATGGGTTCCAGAATATTTAACATTCCCATAACATAATGATATCCGGAGATTATTTTTTCCAGGCTGACATTTCAGTGATTGGATGGCATTTGTGTAATGGCTTTGACCATAGTGCAAAGATGGCCTCCAACCAAAGCTTTTGTTTCAGGTTTGAATAGATTGAGAATGGGTTAAAAAGGCCTTTCTCAACCAGGGTTTCCATGGAAGCCTTGGATTCCTCCAGAGGTTGCTGTGAGGTCCTTGAGCACCCTCCTGAGATAAGTAACCATTGACACCAATGATCTTTAAGCTGTGTGGGGGAGGACATTCTTCCCAATGACCACAAATGTAAGAAGCATCCTTTCCATCCAATATTGTACAGTACATTGAGGTGTGGCTTTAGGAATTATCAGGAGGGGGTTCCCTGAAAGGTATTTGAAGGGTTACTCCATTGAGAAAAGTTGGTTATATGCATTTACAGATTAACATTTGTGTCCCTTAAAGGGGATCTTCACCTTCCTAACCCTCCTTTTTTTTTTGTTTTTTTTTTGTTTTTTTTTTTTTTAACCCCTGTTTACCTGTGTTGGGTTCTACACAATTCAGATACTCACCCACCCAGTAGATCCATCGTTGTCCTGCCAAGATCCTCTTCTCGAGTCCCACATCCCATGTTTGTGTGTGACATCATCAGGAAGCCTGCCAGTCAGCCATCGGAGTCAGCCGATGGGCCTCCCGATCATGTGCCACTGGGCCTGCCACCTTCTACTCTTTCAAAGACTGGGATATGTGACAGGTGTTGGCATTGGCAACATTAAGGGCCCATTCACACCAGTGGACGCACATTATGCTCTGTAAAACACGTCTGCTGGTGTGTGTAGTGTACGGTTGGTGTGATGTGTTGTTACAATGTGTGATGCTGTTTTCTGTTTTACCTTTGTTGACCTATCACTAAATTATATTTCATTCTACTCTGCTGCAGTGCATTGCATCTCTCCGTAATGAGCTGCAAAGAAATCAACCTGCCCTACTCTACAGCATTGACCTGAGACTATAGGACATGAGGCTGATTGCCTTGTTGGTGTTAGGACTGTGTTGGGCAATACCACATAGCGCAGTCCAACGGGCCTGTTGTGTATGAGCCCTCAAGGCTTACTTACACAGCAGTTTCTGCGTTCAGTACTGCATGTGCGTTTGGGACGTTTTGCAGTGTTTTTGGTTGTGTTTAGGACATTTTTTTTGTGATTTTGTTTATTTTTTTTTTATATTTGCATTTGCAGTGTTCTCATGTATGTATTTTTTTTTTTTTTTAACCATTTGTGAATGAGTGGCCTGCACAGGCAAAACAACATACCCATACTTCACTGCATGTTCCCAGGTTTCAGGTGCACGTGCCCACCTGCTGCCACTGTGTACAATCACAGAGGGAGTATGTGGACGTGCACGCACCCAAAACCTGGGAACAGGCAACGAGGTATGGGTACAACACTGCCTGTTCCCAGGTTTTGGGCACACACACGCCCACCTACTCCCATTGTGACTGTATATAGCGGGAGCCTGTCCGCAAGTCCCAGGACATTCATGGCCAGGACCTGTTGATCTGCTGTGTATAGCCCAGAGCTCTGTGTTGACAGTCAACACAGGGCTTTGTACAGAGGGAGTCATCTCTCCTTTTGCTTTGCAGGGATGAGAAACTAAGGGATCATTAGTAAAACACAGCACACTTTACACATAATACATATAGTTAGGCACACACGTAACAACTTGAACACCCTAGATGTTAACCCCTTCACAGCCAGTGTCATTAGTACAGTGACAGTGTAGAGTATTATCACTGATCACTGTATTAATGTCACTGATGATTTTAGTGACAGTTAGCCAGTTCCCCCCAGCATCAGTTAGTGTCAGATTGCCCACCACACTATCACAGTCCCACTATAAGGCACTGATCACCGCCGTTAGTAGTATAACAAAAAAAAATTCCAATGTATATACCATAGTTTGTAGACTCTACAACTTTCAAGCAAACCAACCAATATACTCTTGTTGGGATTTATTTTATCAAAGACATATAGCAGAATACATTTTTTTTAATTGTATAAGTTTTTTTACAGCAGAAAGTAGAAAATATTGGGGGGGGGTGTTTAAAATTGTCTGATTTTTTTTTTTTTTTCATTTTAATAAAACAAAATGTGAACAAATACCACCAAAACGAAAGCTCTATTTGTGTGAAAAAAATTATATAAATTTTGTTTGCATACAGTGTTGCATGACCACACAATTACCAGTCAAAGTAGCACAGTGCCGAAAGGCAAAAAAATGGCTTGGTCTTTTAGGAGGTAAAATCTTCCGGAGCTCAATTGGTTAAATAAATTTAATTTCTCTTGCATGCGATCAAACTGCTTTTCAGGCTAGGTTCACACCTATGTAGTTTGCGTTTTGACCCGTTTCTGCAGTGCGTTTTCAATGTGCTTTGCGTTTTGGGGGGGGGGGTTTGGCCAACTGGTTTCTGGGCAGATCAAAACGCATCAGAAACGCACGCAAAGTGCAGCACTTGCGGTTTATATGTAGTGCTATTGATGTCTATTGGAAAGAAGTCCCTGAACCTTTCCAAAAAATTACGACCGCAAAAAACGCATAGTTGTGAACGTGATCCATAGGAAACTATGATAAATGGCATGCACTGCTTTCCTGCAAAATGCATAAAAAAAAACACACAGGTGTGAACCTGGGCTTAAAAACACGCTTGACTGCATATGGTGTAAGGGCTCATTTGCACCTCAATCCCCACCTTCAGTGTGCAGTTCCACATGGGCATTTACATGCATTTATAATGTTTGTGGTGTGTTTTTGCCATGTTTGCAGTGCATAGTTTAGACACGATCTTACTGAGTTGCATTGAAATGCATTTGTGGTGCATTGATGTACGTTAACCCTCGGTTCACACCTATGCTCTTTCTACAGCATTTTGCGGAAACGCGGTACTGTCCATTTAACATGATTTCTTATGGGACAGGTTCACATCTCTGCGTTTTCACCCGGTGCGTTTTTTGGAAAGGGTCAGGGACTTTTTTGAACGCAAAACGTTTCAATTTTGGTTCTATAGACTGCAGTGGGAATGCTGCAGAAAAGCATGTATTTCATATTTGCTGAGTGTTTGCCACGCTTTTGATGCGTTTTGCGTTTAAAATCTGCCTAGCAACAAGAAAAATTGAAAAACATGGGAAAAAAAAGCATCACAAATGAGGCAAAAACGTAATGCAGAAACGCACAAAACACAACCTGCATAGGTGTGAACCTAGGGTAAGATATGTTTACATGTGAAGAAATGCTGTACTTTTTTAAACGCACATTAAAGTGCTAATTTAAATACATTCATTTTTATTTTTTTTGCATATGCGTTCATGCTGCATTTAAAAATGCGTTTGACTGCGTCTGGTGTAAATGAACCCTGAAAGCAGTGTTTTTCCAGGCAGGTGGTGACCCCAAATGCCCCCCATTTAGGTCAGAGGAGTCTGTATTGGTTGTGTGAGGTAGGTTAGCCGTCTGTCCCTAATTCTGAAGTCGGCACATTGACAGTTCTATTTGTGACCCCAAAGTCGGTGTGGCAGTGACACGGCGTTCAGTGTTTTTCTTAGAACCTCGCAGTGTTTACACCTGAATTATACACAGAGAACATGGCTGCCCTCCAGGGCCTGTCCTTCCTCCAGAAAAACATGACACCCCCCTCCTCCTCCCTTCCTCCCCTCACAGGCTATTTTCATCTCTGGCTCTCCTCACTTGTTTGTTCAACACGAGCCGTTCCATCTATTAAAGTCTATCTATAGCCAGAACACTTCAGTTTTCTATAGATCGTAGAAGAGTTAGCCTTGCTTTCATTGCTGTCTAAGGCATTGTTGTGAAGATTCCTCCTCACATCCTGTCCCTGTGACAGTTGCCAAGACAGGAAGTGAGGGGAAATTGCCAGCGGGGACACAGACCACAAGGTATGGCTTTGTCCTGCTCTAATAGGGGATTGCAGAGGCCTGTGGTGCCGCAGGAAGTTATTAGAAGTACCTCAAAGTGTTACTAAACCCTGGACCATACATTCACTATATCCGGTCTCCCCAGACCCTGAATTCACTATATTCAGTCTCCCCGGACCCTGCATTCACTATATCTGGTCTCCCAGGACCCTGCATTCACTATATCCGGTCTCTCCGGACCCTGCGTTCACTATGCCTGGTCTCTCCGGACCCTGCGTTCACTATGTCCGGTCTCCCCGGACCCTGCGTTCACTATATCCGGTCTCCCCGGACCCTGCGTTCACTATATCCGGTCTCCCCGGACCCTGCGTTCACTATAGCCGGTCTCCCCGGACCCTGCGTTCACTATAGCCGGTCTCCCCGGACCCTGCGTTCACTATAGCCGGTCTCCCCGGACCCTGCGTTCACTATAGCCGGTCTCCCCGGACCCTGCGTTCACTATAGCCGGTCTCCCCGGACCCTGCGTTCACTATAGCCGGTCTCCCCGGACCCTGCGTTCACTATAGCCGGTCTCCCCGGACCCTGCGTTCACTATAGCCGGTCTCCCCGGACCCTGCGTTCACTATAGCCGGTCTCCCCGGACCCTGCGTTCACTATAGCCGGTCTCCCCGGACCCTGCGTTCACTATAGCCGATCTCCCCGGACCCTGCGTTCACTATAGCCGGTCTCCCCGGACCCTGCATTCACTATATCCGGTCTCCCCGGATCCTGCATTCACTATAGCCGGTCTCCAACAGTACACACAACATGGAAATGCAATTATTTTAGTAAATATAAACTGCTAAATACCTTTTCTCATCAGCAGTTAGAACAGTCTTGTGACTTCTATCAGTGTTCAGCAGAGCACATGTTAAAGCTTGTAAGAGAAGTTTTCTTTCTGCTCTAGGGGGATGCAGAACCCCTGACCTCTGTCTGGATTGGCCCTGTGCTCATTAACAGGCACTCTCCCAAGAAAAAAAAAATATCTCTAGCAATACACACCAAACTGAGCATGAGCAGAGTGACTCCACAGATATGTTTTATCAGGAGATAAGAGGGGGGCACTGGAAGAAGGGGAGGATCAGAGAAGACAGGATCAAACAGCCTTTTTTACACAGTGCAGAGGATTATCACCTAGGTTATACAGTGAGTATAACAAGCATGCTTTACTGCATCTACAGATGATTTTACTGTTGTGGGTTTAGTAACACTTTAACCCCTTTTCTACTGGGGCAATTTTTTTTTTACTTTTTATACGTGAAATTTGCAATATTAGTTTGAAGAGTAATTTAACTCTTTCAATGTCAGGGCCATTTTTGCCCCCCCCTTTTTTTTTTTTTTGCACACCTACCCATGTCAGTCCTTAAATTTGCGTGCACCCGTGAAACGGAAACTACCTTTGGTACCCTAGATGTTCACTAGGCAACACTTTAACTCTACTGTAGACCTATAGGAGCTATTAAAGTGGAACTTTTTAAGTAAAAATGTGCAAATGGGCAGAAGAGACGTAAATTAAAGTGTTCTTAAACCCACAACAGTAAAATCAGTCTGTATATGCAGTAAAGCATGCTTGTTATAATCACTGTGGAACCTAAGGGGTTAATCATCCACATTGTTTAAAAAGGCTGTTTGATCCTGTCTTCTCTGATCCTCCCCTTCTTCTATTGTCCCCAGTCCATCTACTGATAGAACAGAGCCTTGGGGGCAAGCTGCACATGCTGAGTTTGGTGTGTATTGGTAGAGAGTTTTTTTTTTTTTCTTTGGGACAGTGCATGTGATTAGCATAGGGCTAAACAGCGCTGTCCAGACAGAGGATCAGGGGTTATGCAGCCTCATAGGACAATCAGGGGAGAATGAAAACTCCTCCTACAAGCTTTAACCAGTGCTCTGATGGACACTGACAGAAATCACAAGACTGCTCTAACTGCTGATGAGAAAAGGTATTTAGCAGTTTATATTTACTAAAATAATTGCATTTCCATGTTCTGTGTACTGTGGGAGATCAGATATAGTGAATGCAGGGTCCGGGGAGACCAGATATAGTGAATGCAGGGTCCTCTGAGACCAGATATAGTGAATGCAGGGTCCGGGGAGATCAGATATAGTGAATGCAGGGTCCGGGGAGACCAGATATAGTAAATGCAGGGTCCTGGGAGACTAGATATAGTGAATGCAGGGTCCGGGGAGACCAGATATTGTGAATGCAGGGTCCGGGGTTTAGTAACACTTCCTGTTCGCCCCTGTGCAGTGAGCTGCACATGGGCAGCTCATTGTACAAATTCAGCAATGCCAAGGTGACTGAACTCCCACGCATGCGCAGGAGTGATGTCATCTCGGCCCGGCCAATGGGCAGCTCATTGTACAAATTCAGCAATGCCAAGGTAACTGAACTCCCACGCATGCGCAGGAGTGATGTCATCTCAGCCCGGCCAATGAAAGTGGCTGGCTATCGCTACCCTGAAGCCAGCTGACGGGGAGCTCCAGGACACCATATTACAAGTATAGGTTTGCTTTAAATATGCACAATGGCCCTGAAATGATTGCTGTCATTGCGGAGTGCACGGTGATATGTAACCTGTGGTGCCAGCAACGTGTTCATATGTAGGTATGCCCGATGTGTGCACTGACGTGTGTGGGGGTGGGGCAGACTTAACATTTTTTGGAAGGGTTTTAAGTGCTTGGGTGTGCCTTAGTGAAAAAAAAAAAAATTAAAAAAATTTACAAAGGACTTTTACACAAAAAATTCTTTGTTTTTAGGCATTCTGGTGTTTTTTTGTTTCTGGTAAGCTGAGATATATTAACTTTTGAGTTTAGAAACCATTTGGTGTATTTAGTGAAACTTCATGTACATTCGTTATGTGCAAATGGGGACAAAATCAAATGTTATTAGGCTACTTTTTCTACAAGTCGCATGTTATTCAAATGAATAGAGTGAATGGTGAAAATACCATATTATAGCAATAGATGGAGCTGATGATCATAGGAAATAAATACTTATTTCCTATCGCCATCTAGCAGCCACAATGCAGTATATATTTTTTCTTTTTTTTGTACTGCGTTGTATTACATTTAATAAATAATTATTATAATAGAAAAAAAACAGCCCTTAGTTTGCGTTTTGAACCCAGTACAGCCAGAATCTGCAGGCTGTGCACTGTGATTGCAGGTACAAGATTCTGCACAGAGATTGATGCAGTAGAACAGTGGTCTCCAAACTGCGGCCCGGGGGCCAGATATGGCCCTTTGCCTTTATATGGCCTTGGGGCACTATTTCACCAGCCGTCACCAATGAAGGAGCACCATCTCCCCTACTGACACCATCAATGGGGCACCATTCTTCTCTTGGATATCAACAATGGGGCACTGTTCCTCTCATCAAAACCAATGATGGGGCTCTGATGTCGGGGCATTTTCTATTCCCATTGGTCACAGTCCAGCCCCCCTAAAGTCTGAAGGACTGTAAACTGGACCTTTGCTTACAAAGTTTGGAGACCCCCGCACTAGAGTCGTTTGTTTGTTTTTATGCACACTTGAATTGAGCCTGCTTTAGGCCCAATGTACACAGGACACTTCTGAACGATGGAAACTGACTGCTGGAAAACGTAGGTTAAATAACGTCTGTTTAGCCGCGTTTGCATATTGCGTTTTTGCGCGTTTGCGTTTAGAAGCATTTTTTTAAAGATAAGCACAGGAGATCCTCCCAAATGCCCAGAATGCACTGAAAAGTGGTAAATTATTAACTGTTTCAGGGAAATGCAGAGAGTAGAAGCAGAGACAGCAGTATGTGTTGATATTAGCTAGGTATGAGTTGCTCATTAACATTTCTTTTGTTTCCAAGGGTGGCAAGGTGTCTGGTGGAGGGAGTCATTAAGGTCACCTGGCAGGGGGTCTTCCTGAGGAATTTGAGGTGTGAATGATCATTAACATATCTTTTGTTTCCAAGGGTGGGAGAGGCCTGAGGTGTGAATTGGTCATTACAATGTGTGACAAGCTTGGTAGGAACATCCTGTGTTCAGTGTTTTGTCCATCTGAGCACCTTGAAAACACTTTGCATGCATTTTTCATGATGAAAAAAGGCTCTGGACAGCATCGGGAACTGGAAGAGTTAAAAAAAAATTGCAAACGCTTATAAACGCGATTTGCCACATTTACAAGCGTTTTGCGTTTGAAACCCTGATAAAATCGACTGCTGAATGCAAGTTTGGTGCGTTCAAAAAAACGACTGTGAACTCAAATGCCTGTAAACGAAGATGTGTACATGGACACATAGGAAAACATTAGGGTGAGTTCAGGGGCTGCTGAAAAAAATGCTGTTTATCAGCATATCAGTTTATCAGCTGCAGTGTACATGCGCCCTTAATCTATGTAGATCATGTGGTTTTGGAAAATGCTGCACTGTGGCCACTAGATGGAGCTGACAGTTGTAGGAAATAAGTATTCCTGATGAGTGTCTGCGCTGTCTAATGGTCATAATGTGGTATTTTCCTGATTCACTCTATTTTGAATGAATAACATTTGACCTGGAGAAAAAAAAAGCAACACTCCATTCTCATAGAATGAATGTATATGCAGTTTAACAGGACGAATAGTTCTGCACATTTTTTATAAATGCACCCCTAAGAGTCAGTTCGCACTACATGCGTTTTCAGTTGCTTTTTTTCTGCATACAAAACACACAAAGTAGGTTATATGGTTGTCAATGTCATAGTTCACACCAGTGTTTGCAGTTCCAGTGCATTCCAGTTGCAGAAAAAAAGTAGAACAGGGTGCATTTTTTTTCTGCACAGAACTGTACTGGAATGCGGTAAAACACATAAAAAATGCACTGGAATGCAAATGTTCCTATTTGAATTGAAGAAAAAGTGAGAGGGGAAAAAATGAACTGGAATGCATGAAAAAACGCACTGGAATGCGTCAAAAACGCATCAAAAACACGCATACAAAAACGCATCCGGAATGCATCTGACCTGTGTTTCCATAGTGTGAACCAGCCGTAAATGTAAGAGTCAGCCTACATTTGAAGATAGTTCTTGCTGCCTGCAGCCTCCTGGCTTTGAGAACATCCTACTGCCCCCCATCCTGGAAGGTGAGTCCTTAATTCAGCTCAGTGAGGGGCATTTCTCTGTCTCCAACATCGCCCTCTAATGGTGAAAATGCTGCTCTACTTCTGCGTTCCAGTTACCAGTTAGGATTTCCCTTTGTTCCTATTGTGTGTATTTTCTGCTCCACTATTTGTACATTTGCCAATGTTTGTCTCTTTTCTTTTAGCTGAAAGATGTGCAGAAGTTCATCAGATCCGCGAGCAACATCCCAATAAAATCCCTGTAAGTAAACAAAATATGTTAAAGAATCCCTGTCACTGTTTGTAAATCCCAAAACCAAACCTGCAAAGAAAAGGGTTAATATCTACCCCTCCTGCCACCCATGTTACCAATGACTGCTGAGTGCAGGACCTGGGCTGGCTGAAAAGTCTTCGACATTTATTTATTTATTTCAGGTACTTATATAGCGCCGTCAATTTACGCAGCACTTTACATACATATATTGTACATTCACATCAGTCCCTAACCCTCAAGGGGTGTACAGTCTAAGGTCCCTAACTCACATTCAAACATGCACATACTAGGGCCAATTTAGACAGGAGCTAATTATTATTATTATTATACAGTATTTATAAAGTGCCAATAGTTCGCTCAGCGCTGTACATTACAAAGGGGGACAGAACATGTGACAGAACAATACCAATACAATGCAAAACATGAGGGGATCGAGGGCCCTGCTCTTTCGAGCTTACAATCTAGCTTACCAACTATCACCATACCAACTGTCACTATGGGGTTTATTTACTAAAGCTGGAGAGTCCAAAATCGGACTCCCTTCTGCATAGAAACCAATCAGCTTCTAACTTCAGCTTGTTCAGTGAAGCTTTGGCAATGAAACCTGGAAGCTGATTGGTTTCTATGCAGAAGTGAGTCTGATTTTGCACTCTCCAGCTTTAGTAAATAAACCCCTATATGTCAGTGCTGGTTTTTAAATGCAATTGCTATAGCCTGCCGGCAGTGATCATTGTTTTTTACCAGCAGAAATATATAGCAATGTGGGAGGGATTCCCTCATCAACACTGACTGTGTTAATGGGGAAATTGAGCGTTTTTGTTTTTTGTTTTTTTGTCTTTCCACCACAAGTGGAAAGAAAATTGCATCATTCATGGGCTGCTTAAGTTGCTGGAAGGCAGCATGTGTGACCTGCTTGAGGCCAGACAGTTGACAGAATGGCAGCTGAGACCACAGGGGGACCCTTACCTTGCCACAAACAATTTGATTTGTCATTTGAATCTGCAAAAAATCCCCCTCTAGCGGGACCCAGAGAAAAAAAAAATAACCCAATAACCAAAAAAAATTTTTTTTTGCTTTACATGCACATTACAATAACATTGCAGGGCAATCGGCACAAATGTTCTGATCTGAGGTTTCAAAACCAAAAGCACTCAGTCTACCGCTTACAGTATAAAACTTTTGTAGCCACTTCCAGGAAAGATGGTTTGCTAGCTGTACGTGAAATGTTCGAACAGAATGATGTCATCCAAAACACGTCCAGCCACTGATACGGTGACACAGCTTCTCCTCTGTTCTAGGTCATCATCGAGCGATATAAGGGAGAAAAACAGCTTCCCGTGTTGGACAAAACCAAATTCTTGGTCCCGGATCATGTAAATATGAGCGAGCTGGTGAAAATCATCAGGTAACCACGAAAAATATTCTATATAACAACACAGCCTAATGTCACCACCGAGATGTATTATATCCAGGGTTTGTCACAGAACTTCTCACTATATAAATAATTGTGACTATACTCAGTACAGATGTTTCTCATTTAAAGTGTAAGTTCACCTTCAGCAACATTTTTCAAAAAGCCCCATAAGGAATTCCATATCCCCTGAATAGAACATACCAGCATTTCTTTTTCAAATGCTGTTCCTGCTCCCATTACACATTTTTAAAAATTATTTCAGGTACTTATATAGTGCCGTCAATTTATGCAGCACTTTACATATATATTGCACATTCACATCAGTCCCTAACCCTCAAGGGGTGTACAATCTAAGGTCCCTAACTTACATACAAATATTAGGGCCAGTTTAGACAGGATCCAATTAACCTACCAGCATGTCTTTGGAGTGTTGGAGGAAACTGGAGTACCCGGAGGAAACCCACACAGGCACAGGGAGAACATGCAAACTCCAGGCAGGTGGTGCCGTGCTTGGGATTAAAACCAACGACCCTAGTACTTACTGCCAGGCAGAAGTGCTAACCATTTAGTCACTGTGCTGCTTCACATGCAACTGTGGGTGGCTGTGTCCAAAAACCACTGAGCCCTCCATCCTCCTCTGCCCTATCGTTTTGTAGGAGGGGCTGGGTGCTACAATTCTGTGCTCCATGTCGGCCACTCCGGGCCATTCAAACTGTGTGCATGCGCAATGTGTGCTCTCTAGCTGAGTTTAGCCACTGCAGCTAGAGACAGAGAGAGCGCAATGTGTATGCAATCCGTATGAACGTCTAGGATCAAACGCTAGGTGTTACACAATTGTAATGTCCTGCAAACGGCAGAGCAAAGGGGTATTGTGTGGGGCAGCAATTTCTGCGGAGATGTCCCCACAGCTGCATGGAGGAGCATTTGTTTGTCTTATCCATGGGATATGGAATTGCCTAAGGGGGGCAACACTTAAGACCTCAAGCATGCTAGGAGTCAAAAACACCACTTTTAAGGGCGTTTGACTTATGGTTTTTTTTCTTCCTATAAACGCCACTCGATATGTGTAACCATGCACACATAGGTGTTTAGAGGAAGAGAAAAAACCCAGGGTCAGCCCATTCAGGAGAGGAGCGTTTTGCCGCTAAACATCTGACGCGGCTAAACACGCTTACGTTTAGCAGTTGAGCATTCATTTTCAATGGCCAGAATAAATTAATATTCTTGCCAATGAATTGAATGAACACCAAAACCTTTGTGGCGCTGTTTTATCGCTGTTTTATCACACTGTTATGTGATTGTTTTATGTTTTTGGGGTTATATTCGAGATGTGCAAAGAGAGATCACTTGTAGGTATAACATTTAATAAAATAATGACAGCTACAGATAACAAATGTAATAATATTAGAAAATATACCCATATGGAAGAAAACTATATTTTAAAAATATTCTTCCCAAATATATTGCCATATATTTAAAATACTACAATTTTCAATTTAATATACTATATATATATATATATATATATATATATATATATATATATACAGCATGTTGAAATGCGTTTTTTATTGCAAAATATATGAAAAATATTTTTAAAAATACATTTCAAATATACTGTATGTCTATAAAAATCTATATTTTTGGAATGCATTTACAAATATATGTTAAAATTACTTTTTTATATGTTAAAAAAAATCTGAAGAATATGTTTAAAAATACTGGGCAGGAAGGGGTTAACATTTGGGGCAATCAAAAGGTTAACTGTGCTGTTTTACATGATGTGCTGTGTGGGTCTTACTAGGGAAACATGCTGCAGTGTATTTCTCTGCTATGCAGGGCGTGCGCCCCCGTCCGGAAATGCAACTCAGGTGTGTATATATACACGTGGTTTTACGTAGCCCCGCCACCCTGTAGCAGTTCTTCTACTATAGAGCAGCGGGCAAGCAGTTTAAAGAACACGCATTTGTTATTTATCACCAGGTTCTTGCTGGCGGTATTTTAGAAATTTACAAAATAACAATTAAAGGAACTCTGCACTGGCCAGAAAGTGAAAAGTATACAATGTATCAATGTGAAAATGTTCTCCTCTGAGCTCAGGTATGAAAATAAATAGTAACATTTCATCAGAGGGAGATCATTTTGTAAATGAAAGCACACTACAATGTTTTCATAGTTTCACATAATTGCTGTGTACCTTTTGGTGCACTTTTAGCCTGCCAAAAAAAAAAAAAAGTGAAAAAACACCAAAAATAACGCAAAATGTAAGCGCTAAATATTGCAAAACATAAATATTTAATGCATTCGATAAGTAACGCTTTTTTTTTTTTTTTTTTTTAATTAAATGACTACTTTTGAAATATCGCATTAATTATTTTAACTCAGAATTCTTGCGGTATTTATCTCTTAGTGAATTGACTCCTTGGCCAGTTGGTAATGACATTCCTTTGGTATGAAGTCAGCTAAGGTAACCAGGATATTGTGAGCCAATTTTAATAAGGAAACATGAAATTTACACATCACGCACCTAAACACATTTGAAAAAAGTGGAAACAGGTGTAATAGAGCTACCGCCTTCTCAGTCCAAACCTGGTGCTCAGGCTATGAGGCGTCCAATGCCTCTGTAAGACAAAATCCACTGGAGAAAAAAGTTGGCACCCGGGAAGATCAAGAAAATGTGGTCTTTATTAATTAAATCACATGCATACATCTGTAAAACAGTTGAGCTTCAATGCCATTTTCAGGACTAAATCTGCAATAATTTTTACTTATGGAAAATAAATGATGCTTTTAAATATTAGCTCCTGTTCTTAAATTTTATTATTTATAAAAGTCCATTGTTATTAGCAGTAGCTACAGTGTATCTTGTATAGTGTATTTCATTTACATTTTAACAAGCATTGATAATACTGACGTGATCTTGCTACATAGATCAGCTTTCAAATTGATAAGGGTGTTCACCTAACAGGAAGAACTCTAGGATGTACTTCTTATGTCTTTCAATAGTTAGCAAGAGTTTAGGGTTTTTTGAGGGTTTCTGTTGTTGTATTTATTTCATTAATAAAAATATTTATTTTCAGTTAGATAAATGTAAAATGTTGCGTATTAATATTACATTTTTACTACTTGCTGGTGGCAAGCTCCAGACAAAAAGACTGTGTAGAGACTAATGTACAGCTGTCATATGAAATAGGTCTAAAGAGAAAGAGAGATCAGATTATACACACTACGAAATAAGTATCCTCCCATGGGGGTTCAATATGTGCACGAACAGGAACCAAATTGAAGAGGAAACCGCAAAACTAGGTCCTGTAAAAACCAAAAATAAATATAACTAATAAAACAGGAAAAAGTATTTAAAAAATGTGCATACAACATTTGCTAGGAGTTGCAAAACCCACAACAGTAAAATCAGTCTGTATATGCAGTAAAGAATGCTTGTTATACTCGCTGTGTATAACAAAGGGCTAATCCTCCACATTGTTTAAAAAGGCTGTTTGATCCTGTCTTCTCGGATCCTCTCCTACTTCTACTGTCCCCAATCAATCTGCTGAGTGAACAGAGCTCTAGGAGTCACTCTGCACATTTCAGTGTATATGGCTAGAGGGTTTTTTTTTTTTTAGTCTTTGGGAGGGTGCATGTGATCAGCACAGGGCCAATCAGCACAGTCTAGAGAGAGGGTCAGGGGTTATGAAGCCTCATAGGACAGTCAGAGCAGAATGAAAACTCCTCCTACAAGCTTTTACCAGTGCTCTGCTGGACATTGATAGACGACTGCTATATACTGCCAATGAGAAAAGGTATTTAGCAGTTTCTATTTAGTAAAATAATTGCCTTTCCATATTGTGTGTACTGTAGGACAGAGATATCCAAACTTTCTAAACAAAGGGCCAGCTCACTGTCCTTCAAACTTTAGGAGGGCCGGACTGTGACCATCAGGAGCAGAACATGGTATTAGGGGGGAATAGTTTCCCATCATTGGTATCAATGGGAGGAATGGTGCCCCATCATTGGTATCAGTGGGAGGAATGGTGCCCCATCATTGGTATCAGTGGGAGGAATAGTGCCCCATCATTGGTATCAGTGGGAGGAATAGTGCCCCAGTAGGAGTAATAGTATTCCATCATTGGTGTGAGTGGGAGGAATAGTGCCCCATCATTGGTGTCAGTGGGTGTAATAGTATCCCATCATTGGTGTCAGTGGGTGTAATAGTATCCCATCATTGGTGTCAGTGGGTGTAATAGTATCCCATCATTGGTGTGAGTGGGAGGAATAGTGCCCCATCATTGGTGTGAGTGGGAGGAATAGTGCCCCATCATTGGTGTCAGTGGGTGGAATAGAGCCCCATTATTGGTATCCGTGGGAGGAATAGAGCCCCATCATTGGTATCCGTGGGAGGAATAGTGCCCCATCATTGGTATCAGTGGGAGGAATAGTGCCCCATCATTGGTGTGAGTGGGAGGAATAGTGCCCCATCATTGGTATCAGTGGGAGGAATAGTGCCCCATCATTGGTGTCAGTGGGAGGAATAGTGTCCCATCATTGGTGTCAGTGGGTATAATAGTGCCCCATCATTGGTGTGAGTGGGTGGAATAGTGCCCCATCATTGGTATCAGTGGGAGGAATAGTGCCCCATCATTGGTATCAGTGGGAGGAATAGTGCCCCATCATTGGTGTGAGTGGGAGGAATAGTGCCCCATCATTGGTGTGAGTGGGAGGAATAGTGCCCCATCATTGGTGTGAGTGAGAGGAATAGTGCCCCATCATTGGTGTCAGTGGGTGGAATAGTGCCCTATCATTGGTATCAGTAGGAGTAATAGGGCCCTGTTGTCAGTGGCAGGAACTATGCCCCACTGTTGCTGACAGTGGGGGGGAATAAGATCCCAAGGGCCAGATAAAAAGCAGGCAAAGGGTCACATCTGGCCCCAGGGCCGTAGTTGACCACTGCTGTAGACCACTGCTATAGGAGACCAGCTATAGTGAATGCAGGGTGATGGGTTTAGTAACACTTTAAGTAAGCTTGAAAAAAGTATTTAATTAATTTGGTCTAATCTTTCCCTAATCTAGACGTCGACTGCAGCTGAACCCAACCCAAGCTTTCTTCCTGTTGGTGAACCAAAGGAGCATGGTTAGTGTCTCCACCGCCATCTTGGACATCTATGAACAGGAGAAGGATGAGGATGGCTTCCTCTACATGGTGTATGCATCCCAGGAAACCTTCGGCTAATTTCAGCCAGCTGATCGCTCAGTGTGTACATTTACGCTCATGTGCTGATAGGAGCATGTATGTGAAGCTGTGCGCACTGGCATTAATGTTTGCACACGTTTTCTTCTGTAGTCCAACCAACACTCGTCTTTACTTCAATACTGTGCACAGACATTCCACATGCCTTGGCACACCTGCGTGTCAGAATCATTATCCATCGCTACGTACACCTCCAATAACATATCACATATCTTCTACACCACTCACTGTACACAGTCATTGTAATGCTGTCACAGTATAATTATATAGGCTGCAGGAACAATAAGTTAGGCCTCATGTATGTATAAAATCATCTGAAACGAGGACTGTGTGGTATGCAGGACAGCCAATCAGATTTTTTTTTTCTTTTTCTAAGCATCTTAAATGAAGGAATACTGTTGCTATGGGTAAAACAGATGATTCACCTTTCATAGACTTTCATAATGAAGCCTTCGGCCTTATCTAATAAAGTGTATGTCCAGCCTTAACCTTTTCCGTTAGTTTAAGATGGAGTGGGAGAGATTTACAACCCCTGGCAGATTTTTGCTGCGATCAGAGGCTCTGTTAGAGGGATTTCCTTCCCACTAAGGACCCTTTCACAGTGGCATGTCCTTGCAGTCAGTGCATGCTGGAGGTGCCATATTGCCTCTTAAATGCCTGCTAACCATGGGTCAGCCACTCTTCTATGACTAAGCTCCAGTGGGAAGGGCGAAACACGTTGGAAGCTTGGTCTGTGGGGAAGAGCCTGCTGAGGCCGGGTCGGGAGTGAGGTGTTCCCCATGCACATAGATTGCATCAAGTGAGTGCTTATAACGACACTCCAAGCTCCATTTTGGGTCACCATGGGTCAACTGCTGCTGACAAAACAATCCCATGTAAAAGAGTTCTAACCGTCTTTGACGATTTCACCAGACAGGAAGTTAGGGTAAATCTGCAATAGAGGCACAGATGGCAATAAAAAACTGACAGGGGTTCTATCCCTCCCCTATTTTGGTAAGAAAAAGCTTCTTTTTTTGTCTGTGTTGCTTTTGAAGATTTTCTCTCATTTTTGCTCTGTAGAAACAGTTGTCACCAGAACAGGAAGTAAGGTGTAATCTCTGTAACTGAGCCCTGGATAGCAGGGGCTTTAGTCCTTTACCAGTCTACCTAGAAAATGTAAGGTTTTGGCTGGGCACACACTTAAAGCAGTGCCACCCACAACAACCTACCAAAATTCAACTTACTCAAATACAAAATAATGGCAGTTGTCGCTATGTCAACTGCCAGTTGTCCTTTGCATTTAGCACCCCACAATGTTTTGTTTTGGTTTCTTTTTTATATATATATATATATATATATATATATATATATATATAAGCCGGCTATTGTTTTTAACTAACGCCATACTTGTATTCTCAGCCTTTTTTGGATCATAATAATTTCAGCTTGTGTATTTGTACCCACACCCACCGTCTTGTGACGTTCCTCAAGGGCCTTACACACGATCACTTCCTGTTTTCCACCATTTCTGACATATCCGAATTCTAGAAGCCACCGTTGATGATGGTGTATTTTAAACTGGAACTCGACATAGGTTCTGAAATATTTGAAAGATGTTGTAGATCCATTTCATGTTTATTCAATATGAGCGCTCTACTGCCAGGAGGCCTTGATGTTTTACAAAAGACGCTGAGAGATCATTTTCCAGCAATACGTTCGATTAGGAACTCATTCAGGTTTACACATCTTTTTGCATGTCGTTTATTATTATATATATATATATATTTTTTTTTTTTTTTAAGTGGCCACTAGCTGGCCTCATTATTTTCAGTTTGCGTGGTAAAAGTTGAAGACAAACCTTTTTAAGGGGCAAATTTTAATGGTTTTGTACAGGTTCGGAACCCCCAACCTTTTTGCTTGTTCTGTTGAAATGTATGGATTTTATGTAGTGTTTTTAACTTTTTTTTTTTTTTCTTCTTTTGACAATTCTTACAGGTTATTTTACATTTACTAAAATTTACTATGTGTATCTATAACCAGACACCCCTCTCAAAATCTGAAAAAATGTATAAAAAAATTATATATGTGTATAAAAGCTGATGTGTATATACAGAGGGATGTTCCATGTGTATAAAGATTAAATAAAATTATGTGGCAGACGATTTATTGTGGGTCTGGTTTATAAACCTCCTTTAAGTCCATAGTTTGCACATTTTTTGGCTGAAAGCTTTGCAGGTTGATTGCTGTAAATTCAGAACAACCCATTATGCAGTGCAGAGTCCCCAAGGCTTCACACTGCTCTATTGCAAAAACACAATAAAAATGCATATATGATTTTGGTGCATTTTTGGTGTGTTTTCTGGGTGCCTATTACCCGGCATGCACCCGTGAAATGTGGACACATGACTAATAAAAACGCAACTGCAGGTGCATTATTGATGTGTTTTCCATTCACTTCAATGGGGTGCAATTTTTTTTTACATGCATAAAGAAATGCAGCAAGCAGGACTTTTAAAAACATTATTATTATTATTATACAGTATTTATAAAGCGCCAATAGTTCACTCAGCGCTGTACATTACAAAGGGGGACAGAACATGTGACAGAACAATACCAATACAATGCAAAACATGAGGGGATCGAGGGCCCTGCCCTTTCAAGCTTACAATCTAGGAGGGAGGGATGGTGGCACAGGAGGAGATAGCTGTGGGGGATGGAGTGGTAGGAAGAGCGGAGGAGGTCAGCAAGTTAGCAGGGGGTGAGGTAGGCTTCCCTGAAGAGATGGGTTTTCAGGGTGCGCCTAAAGGAGAGGAGAGTAGGTGATAATCTGATGGGTTGGGGAAGGGAGTTCCAGAGGATGGGTGACACCCTGGAGAAGTCCTGGAGGCGGGCATGGGAGGAGGAGACCAGGGAACTAGAGAGAAGGAGGTCTTGTGAGGAGCGGAGTGTGCGTGCTGGGCGGTACTTGGATATTAGGTCAGTGATGTAGATCGGGGCAGTATGGTGGACAGCTTTGTACGTCAGTGTTAGGATTTTAAATTTGATCCGTTGCGCAATCGGAAGCCAGTGGAGGGATTGGCAGAGGGGGGTGGCGGAAATGGAGCGGTTGGAAAGGTGAATGAGTCTGGCAGCCGTATTCAGGATCGACTGAAGCGGGGATAGCCAGCGGCGAGGCAGGCCAGTGAGGAGGGAGTTGCAGTAGTCGAGTTGTGATATGATGAGGGAGTGGATGAGCTGTTTAAAAACATAGCTGAACAGTGTGGAAAGTTCCATTGGATGCAGGGATGCAATTGTCTTCTGTTTTTTTTGTGTGTGTGTGTGTTTTTTTTTTTTATTGAAAAATTGATAAAAAAACAATCAGTATGAAAGTTCGTATGCCTTCGTTAGCTGAGTCACATGAGCCAGTATTTTAAAGCTGAACTTCAAGAATGGGGCCATTCCAAATGGCAATGGTTAAATGCTCATTTAGGTCTAGGGAACGGGAAATAGCAATTTTACTTCCCTCCAGGGTTTAAGACCAATCCGCTGCATCTTCTCCACTAAGCTCTGGTGGTTGCAGGTCCTCTGATGTCATAAAGGCCAATGCAGAGCCCATAGCCCTACATTGGATATGAGTGCACCAAGGGAGAGTCCACTGCCAGAGCATAGGGGATTAGAGGAGAGCACCATTTGATGGGAGAGCTAGGGATCGGGCAAGTAAAACTGCTTTTTGTGGCTTTCTAGACCTAAATGAGCATTTAAACTGGGCAGTGTGGGGGCAGCCCCTGCATTGTTCTCCCCAGAGATTAGCTTTATAGGTATGAATAACTTAACATTTATATAAAAGGGTGGACTCACAGCAGCCATATTGTCAGTGTGGGTTGGAGATGTTTAAGTGGTTGTAAACCCTTACATATACCCAGTGACATGACTATCCTCCAGTAATACAAGGAGATGAAACAAATCCTCCTACATAAGTTGTACCTGTTTATCTGCAGTCTTCTCTTCTCTATAGCAAATCAAGCTTGCCTGAGATTTCAGAAATCAGGGCGGGGAGCTGAAATTAAACACTACAGATCTGAGTTAGAAGAAGAGCAATGAGAGCTGATTGGAGAGAAGGGACACACGCTTCCTAACAGAGCACACAGGAACAGAACTGAGGCTGTCAAACACAGGCTGTGTGCTGGAGCTCCTTCTGTCACCCTTTTTTCTCTTGGTGTCAGAAAAACTTATCAGCAGTGACTCATGCAGCCAGCAGAGGAAGGAGGCAGCAGACAGAAACGACACTTAGTACTCTGGATTTATACAAGTACACACTAGAGAGAGATATGCTTTGTTCATATTTTATGTCTGAGGTTTACAACCACTTTAGGGTGAGCTAATAATTCTGTGTAGAGAGATAATGTGTTTTTGTTTTTTTTTGTTTTTTTTTTCTTTCTAAACATGTCCCCCATGGCAGTGCCCAGCTTCCCATGCCATTTGTTTGACAATAGCTTTCCTATTACCCCAACAAGATTGAATATCAAAATTAATTCCCCATAGACTTCAATAGGATTTGTCATCTTCAAGCATGAAACTGTTCATGAACCAAAACCAAATATATTCCCTAATCCCTACTACTGATAAGATCATAGGGACCCATCGAGGATCAAAGTTCAGCTGTCCTTGTGTGTAATCACATCAGATGCAGTTTGATACCATTACAGCCGTACAAATTTTGAATTTTGAATCACCTGTCCTGATGACAACCCTGACCAGGCTAGGTAAATCTCAACAGACTGCAATAAAAAAAACTGATAGGTTCTAACCCTTTCCTAGCCCATCCAAAACTACAAAAAATAGTTTTGCCTATAGATATATTTTAAACACCTTTTTGCTGTAACTTTTGTAGTCCTATGTGCTGGGGCTAACCATACATATATAGATTTCTCTAATAGGTCTAAGAGATACATACTACATACATTCATCCATGCTAAACAGCATGGGTGGAAGAATCTCCCTGCCAGCTGTTGTATTCTGACAGCCAGCACCCGTGGATGTCAGAATACTCTAACAATGACTGCACTGGACTGGATGTAGTCTCTGTTCTGCTGACAATTTTCCACCCAGCTCCTTTGGCAAAAGTACATTTTTGTCAAGCTGGGTGGGTGGTGCCAAAGAGGATTCATTGTGATTCAGAGGATTAAAGCAAATCTATGGTCACAGTGTACAAATTAATTTTTTAACTTCAACATTGTAATAATAATGCAAACAATAGTTATAGCTGAAAATCCAATATAACCAGTTCCTGACCACCTGTCCGCAATGTATGGGCGGACACTGCAGGCAAACCGACGTACCCATACGCCGCTGCCTACTCCCAGGTTTGTGCGCATCCTCGCCCAGCACCTGTTGTGGTTGTACATAATGGGAGCCTGTCGCCTAGTCTCGGCCAATAATTCACAGCCAGGACCTGCTGATGGGCTGTGTGCAATCACAGCACAGAGCTCTGTGTTGGTAACCCCTGTACAAATCATTAGTAACACCTCATCTGGAATATGCAGTTCAGTTTTGGGCACCAATTCACAAAAAGAACATTGGGGAACTGGAGGAAGTACAGAGAAGGGCAACCAAACTGATCAGAGACATGGAGGAGCTCAGCTATGAGGAAAGATTAGAGGAACTGAATTTATTATTTCTGGAGAAGAGGAGATTAAGGGGGATATGATCTCCATGTATAATACATAAGGGGGGATATGATCTCCATGTATAATACATAAGGGGGGATATGATCTCCATGTATAATACATAAGGGGGGATATGATCTCCATGTATAATACATAAGGGGGGATATGATCAACATGTATAATACATAAGGGGGGATATGATCACCATGTATAATACATAAGGGGGGATATGATCACCATGTATAATACATAAGGGGGATATGATCTCCATGTATAATACATAAGGGGGATATGATCAGCATGTATAATACATAAGGGGGGATATGATCTCCATGTATAATACATAAGGGGGGATATGATCACCATGTATAATACATAAGGGGGGATATGATCAGCATGTATAATACATAAGGGGGATATGATCTCCATGTATAATACATAAGGGGGATATGATCTCCATGTATAATACATAAGGGGGGATATGATCAGCATGTATAATACATAAGGGGGGATATGATCTCCATGTATAATACATAAGAGGGGATATGATCTCCATGTATAATACATAAGGGGGGATATGATCTCCATGTATAATACATAAGGGGGATATGATCTCCATGTATAAATACATCAGTGGTTCATATAGTGAACTCAGTGTAGAGTTATTCACCCTGAGGTCATCATAGAGGACAAGGGGGCACTCTATACGTCTGGAGGAAAAGAAATTTAATCTCCAAATACGGTAAGGTTTCTTCACAGTAAGAGCTGTGAAAATGTGGAATAGACTCCCTCAAGAGTTGGTTCTGGCCAGCTCAGTGGATTGCTTTAAAAAAGTCCTGGATTCTTTCTTAGATACACGGAATATAACTGGATACTAACATTTATAGGTAAAGTTCATCCAGGAATATCCAATTCGGGGGATCAGGAAGGAATTTTTTTCCCTGCAGGATTAAATGGGATCATGCTTTGCGGGGGGGTTTTTTTGCCTTCCCCTGGATCAACTGTGGGTTGATTATAACTTTTTCTTTTTTTTTAATGGTTGAACTGAATGGACTTTTGTCTTTTTTTCAGCCGAACTATGTACAGAGGGGGCAATCTGTCAGAAACTGAGAGATCTAGTAGTAAAAGTAGCCTACTTTACACACATTACACATAGTTAGGCACACATTGATCACCCTAGATGTTAACCCTTCCCAGCCAGTGTCATTAATACAGTGACAGTGTATAGTATTATCACTGTAATTATTTCACTGGTGATGTCAGTGGCAGTTAGTTCCCCCCAGCATGATTTAGTGTCAAAATGCCTGCCGCACTTTCGCAGTCCCGTTATAAGTCGCTGGTTGCCGCCATTAGTAGTATAAAAAAAATTTAAATTGTAGCATATATACCATAGTTTGTAGGCACTATAACGTTCATGCAAACCAATCGATGTACACTTACTGGAATTTTTTTTTTTTTTTTTCACATTTTGGCCAAAATTTATAAAGAAATTAGTTTTTTTTATTGGATGTTTTATAAGAGAAAGTAAAAAATATCGGGGATTTTTTGCAAAATGTTCAGTTTTTTATTGTTTATATTGCAAAAAAGAGAAAACGCAGTGGTGATCAAATACCACCAAAATAAGGCTCTATTTGTGTGAAAAAGTTATATAAATTTAGTTTGGGTACAGTGTTGCATGACTGTGCAATTACCAGTTAAAGTAGCACAGTGCCAAATAGCAAAAAATGGCCTGCTAATGAAGGGGGTAAAACATTCCAATTAAGCCTACTTGAAAAATCTCCTTTCCTATTGGGAGCTCTACCTGTCTGCTGACTGTCTCTTTCCACAACTTCCTGGATTCCCTGCATGCTTTGTAGCTTCTCCTCTGCTGTTTACTTTCAATTTCTAAGGACTACATATTCCACAGTACCTTGCTGCCTGCAATCAATGATCCTGTGTAATGAATTTGCCTCCTGAAACTCCTCCTCTCAGCACCTCTGCAGTTCAGATGGCAGACTCTGTGACATGTGTGACACAGCAGTGCCTACTCACAGGTCATGGTGACTACATGTCCCAGAACTCAAAGAAGTCAATGTGTGGGGATCGTCACAAAGTAAGTTTACAAACCTCAAGATTGTTCAGAGTAACAAGAGTAGGCTGGAATTCTAATTGAAACACAACGTAGGAATGAATATATGATTTTACCTTTCGACCATAGATGCACTTTAAGGAAGAATTGGTCAGAATTTGAGCCGTGTATGGCACAATTTACTGTACCACATTTCAGTATGTATTTGTAGATAACAAGTCCCTGCCTTTATTTCACTGATATCACTCCCCAGCCAACAGCTGCTGAAATAAAATCTTGTCCAGAAAAGGATGGCATTGTTTACAGTGACTAAGATGTCACACAAATGCATTTCGAGAAGAATGGTCAAGCATTCCCATAGACACCCTCCTAAACCTTGTGGACAGCCTTGCCAGAAGAGTTGAAGCTGTTATAGCTGCAAAGGGCGGGGCCAACTCAATATTGAACCCTACGGACTAAGACTGGGAGTCCATTAAAGTTTATATACGTGTAAAGGCAGGCCGACCAATACTTTTGGCAATATAGTGTATATCCCATAGGTTGTAGACGCTATAAATTTCACAGAAACCCATTAATATACACTTATTGGGATTTTTTTTGCTCCTCTCTAGCCAATGTCCTGCTCCTTTTGCTTCATCCATATCTTCACAACCATTTGTTACCAACCTTTTGGTTTGTTCCTCAACTACACTTCCACTTGATCCCAACCTGCAACCATTTATTACCGACCTTTCGCTTGTTTACTGACTACACTTCTGCTTGATCCCTGCCTGCTTCTTCTGCTACTGGACCCTGGCTTGCTTACCTTTTAGTAGCAGAATACGTTTTAGCCTAAATGTATGAACACATTTTTTTTTATTGGATACGTTTAATAACAAAGCAGAAAATATTGTTGTTTTTTTCATTTATATAATAAAAAATAAAAAAACAGTGGTGAGCAACTACTACCAAAAAAGCTCTATTTGTGTGAAAAAAAATTATATAAATTTTATTTGTGTATATGTGTTGCTTGACCAAGCAATTGTCCGTTAAAGTAGCACAGTACTGAAAAGCAAAAAATGCCCTGGTCATGAAGGGCATAAAACCTTCTGGAGCTCAAGTGGTTAAGCAATTTTCTTTCCTGCAACCACGATTGCAGGAAAGAAAATTGCTCAATTCCCTTATCAATGCATTCAGTGTTCATGAAAACTTCCCACTGTCAGAATACAATGATCACTGCTGGTGGCTATAGCCGAGCAAAAAAAACCAGACAGGCTGATTGTTCTGAAGTTGAACCAGCTGAACCAGCCAAAGTTCGATCCATCTATGACTGGCTTTACTGCTGAAAAAAATGACCTGCTATTACCTTAAAATCCAACCAGTGGAAGGTCTGCTTCGAGAATGAAGACATTAAAAATGTAATTAATTAAAAATAACCATTTTTTTTATAATAAATATTAAAATGAAAGTTTTAATATTTATTATAATATTGTTAATGAAAATTTTTAACAAAAAAAAAAAAATTTGCTATATTTTGGTGACAGATCAAATAAGACAGCCAAAACATCACCTTCTGTTAAGTATGGGTTTTACAAACATATTGTAATGTATTTAAGAACATCGTGTTTTTTGACCCTTACACTCAGGGATCGCTTTCATGTTGGATGCTGTCTCCACAGAACTGTAACAGGTCAAGTGACTGAATGAGCCTATCCTTGTAATTATATACATGCTCTGTTACTAGAAATCATTAACCTTTCTGCAGCCCTTACCTTCCTAAGCCTGCGTTAACCATTACTATACCACACCTGTAAAAGGCCTTTAGGTAACAACATATGACATTGACAATGACCAACAACCAAGGGCGGACTGACAACTCATGGGGCCCCTGGGCAATAGGGGATCATGGGGCCCCTGTGTCCTTGCCCACACTCAGAGCACACCCAAAAAAGCCTATAAAAGGTACCAAGGGAATTTCATGGGGCCCCCTATTGACCCCGGGCCCTCGGGCAGTGCCCGAATACTGGACTGGTCAGTCCGCCCCTGCCAACAACGCACGTTCGCTCATAGTTATATCATATCAGCTATCTAGAGCAGTGACTAGCAATTTGTTGCTGTGGGTCTCCCTGGCTCCTGACACTGCCATCTGAGGAAGTCTGCCAATTATCTATGCATGCCTTATCTATCCATGTACACAGCAGATAAGGCTGGAACATTAACTTCTGTCCAGGACAGGATCCAATCTTCCACTCTTGTAGCAAAACTTCTGCTTCCTCCTGAATGGTTGGTGTATGCTATGGCTGTGGCATTGTCTGATCTGGATCAGATGACCCTCTAGGAAGATGGTCAGAGTCAGCTAAATCATTCAAAGCTTCAAGATGTTGAGCTGGAGATGAGATACTGACAAGCATTTCCTTTTTTACTGACGAGGTGACAAGAACTCCTCCCCAGCCCAACAGGCTGGCATGTGTTGTGAGGATCCTCCAAAAGACAGGATAGAAGGGCTTTCTCATTACAGAGTTGGATTCTTGAGCCACCAAGCCAAGGACAATCCAGTCCTCGGCAACAAGAAATTCGGTCTGTACAGGGACCAGATTGGTTGGCCCATTACAACAGAATGTTTTAATTGTAGAGGTCTAGAGTAAAATTGGGCAAATAGGACTGCCCTAAAGAAGGCATCAGACCCAGGACTTTTATGCAAAAGTGGAGAGACGGATGACTCCTGGACTGGACAACTCAAATCTAAGGCCAGAAAGTCTGGCCTGAGCTGTGTCCAGGACAAAGTTAGATGCTCCAAATTATGAGTTGGTTCCAGCAGCAATTTCTGAAGGGTTAGTATCCACTCAAACCTCTGTAACATGTGGGCCGTTAAAGCCATGTTGTCTGACAGAGTTCATAACGACCGTTTCTTCATCATCAGGAGGTTTTCTAAGTAAACCAAATGGGGAATGTTACAAGAGTGGAGCAGGGGTAATACTAGGGTTTGTACCTTGGAGAGCACCCAAGGTACAGACAAGAGGCCACAGGGCAGGGTAGTGTAGGGACCCCACAGCAAAGTGTAAGAAATGTTGATATGCAGAAAAGATGGGGACATGCAGGTATACATTTTTGATGTCCATAGGAGCCGGAAAGGGAGGCAATAACAGATTTGGTTGATTCCATGCAGAATTTCTGGGCTCAAATGAAATCATTCAGAGCTCTGAGATCCAAGATGGAGAGGATACCCTCTTTAGGATGTGGAATAGTCAACAGGTTTCAGTAAAATCCTTGAAATTGTTCTGTCAGCAGAATTGGGGCAATGATACCTTGATCCAGAAGACTTGACAGGAAGGTTGGAGGTAAGAAACTGAGAGGGTGCAGGGAGTGAAACCCCAGTATGTAGCCCTGAAATACCACCTCCGAGAGGCAAGTTGGCAACAAAGGTTATCGAATGTCCCTCAATTCTGGAAAGTGAAAGGCTTGTCTGAGTCACACTTTAAATGCCAGACCTTGTGGACAGACTGGAATCCAGGCTTGGAGGGTCTTGATGAAAAGTTCAAGGGAGTAGAGAAACAAAAGACAGCTTATCAGGGTGTTTTCAACTTTCACAGAAGAATTGGAAAAGTGTGACCTTTGGAGTTTTAACTGACCCAACGCTGGAAAAAGCACTGATAGAAGCAACAGGCTGGTCTTCTAGCTTCAGTGTGTTGTGAACTGTATCAAAAAGAGTGAAACAGTCATTGGGATAGTAGTACATGGATTCCTCAGGGGTAAGTTCAATGGTCAGGATGTGGAGCGACCTAGAATCAAAGTCTCTGCAGCCAATGGCTCAGAAGCTGCTAAGTTTGCTGGTAAATCATATATAAAATATGCAGGAGAGGGCGCAGGAAGGAGTGTATAGATGTATGGGCTTGGGGTAAGAGGTGTGCCTTAGGTACTCACGAAACCAGAAAACTGGTAGCAGGTGAGCGGTGGAAAGCCAGAGGTGACCAAGTTCCACATGGCTCTTTGCAAGCAGTAGCAGGCAGATGCTTCCTCAAAAGCTGGGTAAGGAGGCATGGAGGACACCTTCACCCAGCCAAAGATGTCAGTACCAGTACTAAATCCTACTCCATTAACCCTTCCATGGTAGAAACTGGCTGGAACGGAGAATAAAGGCACACAGAAACCTATGTAGCTTGTATAGCTCCAGGTGCTCGGCCTGACTGGCCTACTTACTAAGTCTTTAAAAACAGGGCAAGTGGCTCTGGACGTAGAAACAGTCCCCATACTGAACTCAATGCCTGAAGGTCACTTCCAGGCTGTCTCCACATTACTGGATGCAGTAGTCCAAAATCCATGCTAGGGGTCAACCATGCTGGATAGCTGCAATCAAAGAGACCAAACTTCAGCAGAAGGAAGAGCCCTGAATTAAAAAAAAAAAAAAAAGTACTAGCATAAAAATTGCTTAGTCTTTCAAGCAAGTGCATGCTGGTTATCCTGGGCTGGCCTACAGTTTTTTGTTTGCCAATCCTGTAGGCAGCAGAATAAACAGAAGGTTAAAGACTTCCTGTGCCCCTCAATAGATGAGAAAGAAATGAAGGTTCTCTATACAAACATTTGCCTACAGATCAAATTAAATGAAAATACAATATTGTGTTTGTCCAAGCAGTGTATACCGGGGCAGAGACATACGGAGACAAGCTTTGCTGTGTCCTATATCTGGGTATTACTCACTCTAGTACTGATTAGAACATTGATGTAGACATCTTCAACTGCTACTCAGGTTACCGTGGTAACATTTGTCCACAAGCATGGGAAAGTGGCACAGGAGAGACAATACCGAATCACAGCTGTGACGGTCTCTCCAGGTAATTGTTGCATGGGGCCACACTGGCTGCTACTAAAAGGCGCAGGAGACAACATAAAAATACAGATCTGTTTATTTCAAGTAGATCTAAGCCCAATCACTATAATTGTATGTAGTCTTTAAAGGAATAGTTCACCTGTACCAAAAAAATTGCTTATGCAGGTAAAGGGCACCTGTAGATGAAAAAAAAAAATGTGCAGTTTTGACTAAAGTTGGATAATTCCCTTGCTATAGGTATAGGTCATCTACTATAGGTATAGGTCATCTACTATAGGTATAGGTCATTGCACCAACTGTTGTCACCTTCTCCCCAAGCTGTTTGGCGATAGTTTGGTAGTCCAGTCCAGCCTTGTGTAGGTCTACAATCTTGTCCCTGACATCCTTGGACAGCTCTTTGGTCTTTGCCATGGTGGAGAGTTTGGACTCTGATTGTTTGATTGCTCCTGTGGACAGGTGTCTTTTATACAGGTAACAAAATGAGATTAGCAGCACTCCCTTTAAGAGACTCTTTTTAATCTCAGCTTGTTACCTGTATGAAAGACACCTGGTAGCCAGAAATCCTGCTGAATGATAGAGGATCAAATACTTATTTCCCTCATGAACATGCAAATCATTTGTTAAACATGCATTTCTTTTGAATTTTGTGTTGCTATTCTGTCTCTCAGTGTTACAATACACCTACCATTAAATTTTTAGACTGATCATTTCTTTGTGAGTGGGCAAACATTCAAAATCAGCAGGGGATAAAATACTTATTTCCTTCACTGTATAGAAAAAAAAAAAAAAAAAAACAACAAAATGTCCACTTTGATATATCCTGAATTTTCGATTTCGGTCCAGAATTTTCATTTTGGTGCACCACTAGTTAATACAGTGGGGCAAAAAAGTATTTAGTCAGCCACCAATTGTGCAAGTTCTCCCACTTAAAAAGATGAGAGAGGCCTGTAATTGGCATCATAGGTAGACCTCAACTATGAGAGACAAAATGAGCAAAAAAATCCAGACAATCACATTGGCTGATTTGGAAAGAATTTATTTGCAAATTATGGTGGAAAATAAGTATTTGGTCAATATCAAAAGTTCATCTCAATACTTTGTTATATATCCTTTGTTGGCAATGATAGAGGTCAAACATTTCCTGTAAGTCTTCACAAGGTTGGTACACACTGTTGCTGGTATGTTGGCCCATTCCTCCATGCAGATCTCCTCTAGAGCAGTGATGTTTTGGGGCTGTCGCTGGGCAACACGAACTTTCAACTCCCTCCAAAGGTTTTCTATGGGGTTGAGATCTGGAGACTGCCTAGGCCACTCCAGGACCTTGAAATTTTTCTTACGAAGCCACTCCGTTGCCCGGGCGGTATGTTTGGGATCATTGTCATGTTGGAAGACCCAGCCACGTTTCATCTTCAATGCCCTTGCTGATGGAAGGAGGTTTGCACTCAAAATCTCATGATACATGGCCCCATTCATTCTGCCCTGTACATGGATCAGTCGTCCTGGTCCCTTTGCAGAGAAACAGCCCCAAAGCTGCAAAGCTCCAAACACGACGAGTTGTGTTTCTACCAAACAGTTCTATTTTGGTTTCATCTGACCATATGACATTCTCCCAATCCTCTTCTGGATCATCCAAATGCTCTCTAGCAAACTTCAGACGGGCCCGGACATGTACTGGCTTAAGCAGGGGGACACGTCTGGCACTGCAGGATCTGAGTCCCTGGCGGCGTAGTGTGTTACTGATGGTAGCCTTTGTTACGTTGGTCCCAGCTCTCTGCAGGTCATTCACTAGGTCCCCCCGCGGGGTGAGATCTTGCGTGGAGCCCCAGATCGAGGGAGATTATCAGTGGTCTTGTATGTCTTCCATTTTCTAATTATTGCTCCCACAGTTGATTTGTTCACACCAAGCTGCTTGCCTATTGCAGATTCAGTCTCCCCAGCCTGGTGCAGGTCTATAATTTTGTTTCTGGTGTCCTTCGACAGCTCTTTGGTCTTCACCATAGTGGAGTTTGGAGTGTGACTGTTTGAACTTGTTATCAGTATAAAAGACACCTGTCCACAACCTCAAACAGGTGCCATTGATACAGGTAATGAGTGCAGGACAGAGGAGCCTCTTAAAGAAGAAGGTACAGGTCTGTGAGAGCCAGAAATCTTGCTTGTTTGTAGGTGACCAAATACTTATTTTCCACCATAATTTGCAAATAAATTCTTTCCAAATCAGCCAATGTGATTGTCTGGATTTTTTTTCTCATTTTGTCTCATAGTTGAGGTCTACCTATGATGCCAATTACAGGCCTCTCTCATCTTTTTAAGTGGGAGAACTTGCACAATTGGTGGCTGACTAAATACTTTTTTTGCCCCACTGTATGTACCCCCACTCCTAAAGATCTCCCTGAGCTCCCCTGGAAGTGTTGGATGCCTTTTCCCCTGCTAGGCACTGTGGTTCATTCCTTTTTCCACATTACTACTGCGCTCTCTAGTGATATAGTGGTCAGGAGAAGAAACCACACCATGCAGAGGGGGGAACAACCATTCAATCTATGCAAAATTGGTACAGATGCTGAAGTTTCTTCAGCTAGCAGAGGTTGGGAAGAGAGTGGAGATTGGCAGTCACATGCTTGCACTGGGTAGGTGACCAAGATTTACACAGTACCTGCAGAGAAGAAAAATAAAGGTCACCAGCCCAGCTCTGCTATCTGGTATGGAGCTGTACATCTCATAGCTGGATGGACAGAATCCCAAATCCTTGACAGGTAAAACAACTTCCCTATGTGTATTCCAAGCGGGTATTTAGCGGTTTAGCTTGCAGGTCACCCTTAACAGCAAGCTAAAAAAAGAAATCACTTGCAAAGACAATTTCTTTAACCTACTTGTGATATATCCCTTGTATCATCATAATGACTAACAGTCCAAACAATGTAAGAACAAATAAAAAGTCTCTGGTCTGTCCTCACAGATGTCTTTATTCAGGTCCCACATCCCACAAATAAATAAAATGTAGAAATATAGGTCAAATGTAAAACATTACAGTGCATACAGATAATTCTCTTTAAAAAAAAAAGTAAAGAAAATGTATGATAAGCATTTTCCAGTTGCATTGCTGTTAACCTCACAGCATGTCAAAAATCCAGCAGCAGAACTAGACGCTCCAGACACTGGAGGAGTGATCCCTTATTGGCCGATCATGCTCAAATCCAGCCCCCTAGGTCCCCCAATTACTGGACAAACATATCCCAATTTTTATTCAGCTTTCTTTAGCTCCAAGATCTGGAATTCCTATATGACAAAATTCTACGCTCTTCTTTCTCCTGCTATAAATATATGAAATTAAATATAACAGCGATTCAGTAATCAGCTGCTCTGTCCCCCAAAAAATCTAAAAAGAGGAAACACTAAATGTGAACTTGAATCGGTGTGAATTTCCACTATGACTCTACAATACTCGAATGCTTTTGATCCCACATGGTGGAGGGGTTTAGAAAAGAATAAACTAACTACAAGCTGTATGTATTGATAGGCAGATTAGTGGATGGACTCGTGATTATTGCATTTTTGGCGTTATTCAGTGTGGGATCAATGCCATTTGAGTACAGTAGGGATGTACTGGAAACTAGTTCACCTTTAGATCTTCAACTATTATTATGACCAGCCAGGTCTTTCAGAGAGCATCACACGTCCGCATATTAGTTCGCTGCAACTTTGGTGCAGTTTCAAGCAAAATGCAATTTCAATAGGTATCAGAGCTGATTCACACATGTACGGTGCGGACTGAAGCTCAGGTGTCACAGCTAAGTGATACAGTAGTTGCTCACTTGTTCAGGTCAGGTTTACATCAGGTTCAGGACAGGATTAGCTCAGGATCTTATCCTGTTCACACATATGCGGTTTAGAAACAGTTCCCAGAGAATTCAATAGCCTGTAATCCACACCTGAACCTGAAGGCACTGCTCAGAAATCGTACAGGACTCTTTTTCAAACCGCACTGAATCCGCACCGCCAGTGCACCGGACATATGTGAACAGGCACCATAGGAAGCAATGTTTTTTCACATGTCATGCAGATTAGATGTGGTTCAAACCATATCCAATTTGCATATATGTGAACAGGCACTAAGTTGCTATACACCAAAGTCTAAGGTGCCCATTTCTAAAGCAGCAGTATGATGTTACCTCAGCCAAAAAAAAAAAGTGCCTTCCACTTTGCTTGCTTATTGACTCAGAAGCAAGTAAAACCTCATATAGTGAATGAAAGAAATGGGAGCCTGATCTCATGACCAGGGGTGGACTGACAACTCATGGGGCCCCTGGGCAATAGGGGATCACGGGGCCCCTGTGTCCTTGCCCAAACTCAAAAAAGCCTATGAAAAAGGTACCAGGGGCATCTCATGGGGCCCCCTACTTGCCCCGGGCCCTCGGGCAGTGCCCAAGTTTCCAAATGGTCAGTCCGCCCCTGCTCATGACCCATCAAAGCCAAGCTTTCTTCTTATCACGGAGTGTTCTTTGCAGCATAAACACTGCGAGGTCTTGCAGAGAGCACTTAGAGATATCTGCCCCCCATAATTAATAAAATGTTTTTTAGTTTGGAACTCAAGGAATATCAAACATTTTGACTGGAGAAAAAGATCAACAAACCACAAACTTAAAGACCCCCATTGAAAACAGCTGCAAATTTTAAATAGCTTAAAGAAGAAAGCCTGTTTTGAGAGATCCAGGCGAGACGGCCAAGGCTGAGCACTGCTTCTGGCAATGTTAGCTTGCCTGGTTCCCAAGCTGACTCTGGGTTTTCTGGGAATTACAAACAGGTACGGGCTTATGACTTTTCTCACGCTCTCCTGACCTGAACACTTGATCCAGGTCAGTTACTCAAAGTAACATAGCAGCCAAGCAATCTACATTTTCAGAAGGTGGTCAGCAATGGCTGCCACCATGTTTTACTTCTGATGTACCAGTCATGGAGCAAGCACTTCTTAGAAGGAGATTAGACAACAGTGCAAACATGAGGTTGTGATAAGTTCTCTTTAACCCTATTATGGATCTAGTGTATTATGATCCAACTCGCTTATTGAAAAGGCGCTGGAATGGTCTGGAACAAACTTCCAAATCTGCTGAGGATCTATGTGAACACTGTGAGGATTAGCATGCCATGAATTGTCACTTGACCATGGAAAATGCAATTGTTCTGTGGCAAATCATTACAGTATATGTTTTCGGATTTAACACACCAATACTGTCAGTGTAGGATGTTCTAGAGCCAGGGAAAGCATCTCAAATTATCGATTGTTGAATGTTTCACTCTACCCAAAACTGAGCTCTTCGGTACAGGGGCGGACTGACAACTCATGGGGCCCCTGGGCAATAGGGGATCATGGGGCTCGTGTCCTTGCCCAAACTCAAAAAAGCCTATGAAAAAGGTACCAGGGGCATCTCATGGGGCCCCCTACTGACCCCGGGCCCTCGGGCAGTGCCCGAGTTTCCAAATGGTCAGTCCGCCCCTACTTTGATATAAGTAAACCCTGGTGGACTGAATCACCCACTGACTCTTTCAAATCTCCACCATCTTCAGTATTGAGATCGTTATCGCTCTGAGAGAAGTAAGTGGCTGACTCAGACTTTCAGCATCTACCCAGAAATTACAGAATAGATGTGGACTATTCCTTTAAAATCAAAATATATATCATAGCATGGGTGAGAATACACAGGAGCATTTGTTCAGGGTGAATGTAGGTGAAATGGCTTGACTTTTCTTTTTTTTTAGACCTGTAGGCACTGATCCAATCAGTATCCATGGCTGGCCAGTCTTTGCCTACCATTGATCAAAATATTGTACTGCCTTTCATTCAACACTGGCGCTGAATGACCTCTTCTGTTGTTTGATCAGTTGTTGTACCAGCCAAGAACGTTTCAGCCACTCCTTGTACAGACATAACTTGGGCACACAGCTACTGTGGACACAGGGAGATATTTACTAAAACTGGAGAGTGCACAATCTGGTGCAGCTCAGCACAGTAACCAATCAGCTTCCAGGTTTTATTGTCAAAGCTTAATTGAATAAACTAAAGTTACAAGCTGATTGGCTGCTATGCACAGCTACACCAGTTTTCGTAAATCCCCCGTATACAATACCCAAGTTAAATGATTTAGTCCACAGTGGCCATCAGCAAAGCCATAGGCAGCACAGCAAATATACAATTTCTGCAATCACGGTTTCTTTATAGGCATGTATTCTGCAAAGCAGCTTGTATTTTCAGTCCTTTGGCCATTTAAAAGGTAAGTCCACCCTCAGGCATGCAGTCAGCTACACTATATGGTTAAAATTTATGGCTACCAGCAACCTCCACTCCCTCCTATCCCCAATAACAGCTTCCACTGCTCTGGAAGGTGTTCTGTCTGTGTGAATTTATTTCTATTTAACCAAAGAGCACTTATTTTCACAGTTACATTTTGTAATCCCAGTGAGATTTTGTGTTAAAGGGTAACTGTTTCCAATATTCAACAAAACTGCCTATAGAATTAGATATGAGAGGCAGACATCCTTGCTGTCATAGGCTGCTTAGGTTTGTGTTTGCAGGTTTGCTCCTCAGGGTCAATTGAGACCTCAGTATTGTGGTAACATGCATTTCTACGCATGTCAATGCCTCCAAGTTCAGTGCCATTCATTGTAAATGGAACCCTAACACACTATAGAGTAGCAGGCAAAACACCTGTACTGCAGCACATCTGTGCATTGTGGTGCATTGTGTGGGGGAAAATAAAAGATCATGGAGTGTTTATAAGTGCATTGGCAGCCCTTGAAAATAAATGGGCTGCCTTAACAGATAGCGTGTTAATGCCGAGCAGTAATGCACCACAATACAACAATAGTGTGTAAATATACACGAAGTGTCATGCATGTGGCAAGCCCAGACATAATGAAAAATGGCCCCCAGAATAAAAATGCAACATATCAGAACAGCACTGGCTCTAAGGGCTGTAGTGCTTTTGGCAGATTTGAGAAGAAAGGTGAGGGTAACTGGAATATTAGTTGTTTTTCCAAATACAAAGTTACTCTTTGAAGTAAACCCGTGTTCTGCAAATACAGGGTAAAGCAGCAGAGTGACTTTAACGATGGGCCCCGCAGCTGCTTACTTCACCGTTCCTTTGCAAGAAGCAATGAAAAATACCTGCTACATCCAGGTGGCTGTTCAGGGATCCATTGCTGTCACATGGGGGGGAATAGTCCCTAGCCTTGTGTAAGCTCCAGCTCACGGCTCATACAAGGACTCCTGGTGGCAAGCGAATTGAAGGAAGGCAAGTACCATCAGCTGATAGGGCCACAACATGTGTACCTATTCTTCCCCGCATGGGCAAAAAAACGGGCTCACTTTACGGAAACCAATACAGAAGGCTGAATAAACCCTGTACATTTTCAGCAGCATTTTCTACACATAACTTGGTATTTGTCAAGCCCCACAATAATGCTGTGTTACCATTTCAGAGATGATTATTAAAAAAAAATAAAAAATAATAAAAACAATAGTGCAGCTCCCCTTGGTAACAAAACTGAAATAAAAGATGGACATCTGGCTTAGAAAAGACCTGCAGAGGATATCACCAGGTGCCTCACTGCAGCAACAACTGTCCATCAGCCTTCACCCCAAACATGCTGCACTGTATTCTATCTATAGGAATTTTCATTCATAAGCAATTCAGGCCTAAACAAGCCTACACAAAACAGGCTTCATACAGGCAAATGGACTTGTCTGCTTTTCAGATGCCTACTTGTCCTTTTCCATTAATACCATCTGTTTTTGCTTTTTTTTTTTCCTTCAATGGTGCTTCATGCTCAGCAAAGAATGATATTGCAACATGTTTGTTAGAAGGGGACAGGATGAGATCCATGCTGAATACCCTTGTCAAAAATCACTGTACTGTTAAAAAGTAGTAATAAAGAGTCCTCTTGCTTGTCCTTTAAAATGTTACGGAGGGACAGGCTTGAGCTGTGCCTCTCTGTTCCACAGGAGGGCGCTGCCCTCCATCAAGCCGCTTCCCTGATCTTCAAAGTCCCTCCATGGCTTTATTTTAAAATGAGAGTGGCTTCAGTTCCATCCTTCTTGGTTAGGTAGAGTCCGTGATGGAGGTGGTATTCTCTCCGAAGGAAGGCGTAAAAGTAATCTGACACCAGGAGAATCTGAAGAGGAGAAATACAAGTGTGTGAAAAATATTTCACTCCATGGTCGATTTAATCTACTCATATTTTGCCTTCCCCTTTGTTCCTTCTTTCCCTTCAACAACATGCTAATGAAACTTAAAATAAAACCTTTCCATTTTCATAATATGCTGCATGTCAGTGCCAATGATATCATCACTGGGCCGCTTTACTTCTCTTCACAATGCAGGCACATCATGGCTGGGGGGAGAGGCTGGCAGGGTGCTGTATATAGCGGCCTAAAAAAGGAAGCGGTGGCAACACCCACGTAGGATGCTGAACCTCCATGATTGAAAAAACAAATCCAATGAATACTATGCAGAGCCATACAAAGCAGCATTCAGGAGCTGACAGGGGAGAGATCTGTATTGTTTACATACAGGTCTCTCCCTCATCAATAATACTCGGAGATTGCCAGGTGTCGGTGGGGAATCACCGGCCGGATCCCGGTGATTGACAGCCGAGGCCACGAATGGCGGCGTGTGTAGGGTGCGCGAGCCCCCTACCTGGAACTGCAAAATCAAGTATCAATACATAATTTTGCACACCCGTGCAAACCTGTAGCATTATTTATGCTATAAGGCGGCGCAGAAGCGGTTAAGTCTGTCCTAAAATATTGAAGTTTTACAATTGTTGGATGTTACTGTGTGCTTCCAGCGGTTTCTCTCTGGATTATTATTATTATACAGTATTTATAAAGCGCCAATGGTTCGCTCAGTGCTGTACATTACAAAGAGGGACAGAACATGTGACAGAACAATACCAATACAATGCAAAACATGAGGGGATCGAGGGCCCTGCTCTTTCGAGTTTACAATCTAGGAGGGAGGGGATGGTGGTACAGGAGGAGATAGCTGTGGGGGATGGAGTGGTAGGAAGAGTGGAGGAGGTTGGCAAGTTAGCAGGGGGTGGGGTAGGCTTCCTTGAAGAGGTGGGTTTTCAGGGTGCGCCTAAAGGAGAGGAGAGTAGGTGATAATCTGATGGGTTGGGGCAGGGAGTTCCAGAGGATGGGTGACACCCTGGAGAAGTTCTGGAGGCGGGCATGGGAGGAGGAGACCAGGGAACTAGAGAGAAGGAGGTCTTGTGAGGAGCGGAGTGTGCGTGCTGGGCGGTACTTGGATATTAGGTCAGTGATGTAGTTCGGGGCAGTATGGTGGACAGCTTTGTATGTCAGCGTTAGGATTTTTAATTTGATCCGTTGCGCAATCGGAAGCCAGTGGAGGGATTGGCAGAGGGGGGTGGCGGAGATGGAGCGGTTGGAAAGGTGAATGAGTCTGGCAGCCGTATTCAGGATGGACTGAAGCGGGGATAGCCAGCGGCGAGGCAGGCCAGTGAGGAGGGAGTTGCAGTAGTCGAGTCGTGATATGATGAGGGAGTGGATGAGCTGTTTAGTGGTTTCTGGGGTTAGGAACGTGCGGATTTTGGCGATGTTGCGGAGGTGGAGTCTGCACGAGTTTGTTAAAGATTGGACTTGGGGCTGGAAGGATAGGTTGGAGTCCAGAATGACATCAAGTACTCTGGCCTGCGGGGCGGGTTTGATGGTGGCGTTGTTGGATGTGATGGAGAAGTCAATGGGGGGTGCTGACAATGTGACATGAGGAAGAGCTGAGGGAGTGATCCACTTTATACATGCATCGAAATTTGGCTGGTTCAGAAGAGACCGGTGGAATTTCAATCCAGGTACAGAGGTTAGACAAAAAAATTAAAACACTGCATGATTTACAGGTGTGAAAGTGATGGCATGTTAAGCGTTGAAAGTGATGTAACATTCTTTCCTCCCGCTGTGTGATGAGACACCTAGCTAACAGGTTAGAAGCGTCACTTTTGTCATTCGCTGCGTGCCCTGCTAGTAGTACGGAGTCATGTCAGAGCTTGCCGAGCTTCAAGGAGGGCAAATTGTTGGAGCCGTTTAGCTGGTGCCTCTGTGACTGAAGTTGCCTATTTATGTGTCGTGTCGAAGGTGGTGAGCAATGGCAAGCACTATTCTTTTACATCAGTTGTAATACAACAAGCTAGGAGAATAGGATGATGGGAAGAAAATAAACCCAATGGGCTCTATTAAAAACTGAGCAGCCTATTATCTGGTTTGTAAGAGATGTTTAACAGGACAGGTGGAACATGCGGTCATATGGCTCCTGTATCTATTAATACATACAGGCTTTGCACTCTAAACAAATCTGAAACTATGCTCCGTGACAAGACTTACCTGGCCCACGTTAAATGACAATGTGATGGCATAGAAGAAGTTTGAGTTGGCACTGCCTGCGTATATCCACAAGTGCCAAAGAACTGGAAAGAGTAGCGAACATACCACCAGCATGCACGAGACTATGAAGATGTTCCGCAGGACTGTAAGAATGGAAAAAAACAAAAAACAGAGCAACAATGAGCTAAGACATACATAGAGATAATATACATAGAGATATAGTACACAATGCAAACTGTTCTCTGATAATTATTTCCAAAAGATGAGTTTTCCTTATCCTAAATCTGTTTTCACAGATATTTAAAGCAGCTGATGCATATCCTTGGCAAATGAGTGCATATAGACCGTAAGTGGGAGGTTGAAGGAGATCAGCAGGATAAAGAGTTGGAAACAATATTAAAAATAAAAGTCAGTGTTTTATTATACACAGTGCTTTAGCAAATCAAGTATTACATTCAATCAGGGTTACATCTACTTTAACCAAGTCCAATACGGCTTAAAGTAGAACTAAAGGCAAAACGTTTTTCATTTTGGATAGTAAAGGAGGGTTATAACCACTTTCAGTTTCACTTTTTTTTTCCATCTGTGCCCAATTGAGGATGTATTTCTACACTTACTTTCACAAAATCAAAAACAGGAAGCAAGAGGAAATTTTTTCAAAACTGAAAGATTTCCTGGTTGTCACTGAAGGATAGCGCACCTAAGAGTCTGCAAGAGCCTGGCATTGCACCCGCAATCTACTGTTCATGGATGCAAAGCTCTGCAGGCTCCTTAGAAGAAAAAAAAAAAAAGCACTCTGGACCTGCAAAAACTGTGCATTTATAATTACTATTATTTTTTTTTTTTTTTTTTTAAAGGTGAACTTATCCATTACTGTTTATTTGAACAAATTGATCTCTTGTTGCTCCTTAGCCGCAAGATGAATCTCATTTGATGGGTCAGGGTCTGCTGGGCCCCGGTGCTAGTGTAAAAATCTTTGTTGTACATTTTTACTTTAAGAAATCTTTAATGAAATGTTCTACTGTTAAAAGAGAAAAAAAATAAATTATATATATATCATTTTTTTTTATTTTTTTTTGGTTGGTTAACTACTAAACAGCTAAAACAGTTTAGCTGTTTAGTAGTGATGATATTAGTATATCATTTAAAGTGGTAGTAGACTTGTTAAAAAAAAACCCCCACACATCTTTCTTCCCGCAAGGTAATGCCATAATCAATGTATACTAGCACATTATGAAAGACTTGCCTTGAAACAAAGCCCTCCACTGATAGCCTGGGCTTCCATCTTCACCTGGTCTTCCTGCCGGGCTTCGCTTAAATGGCAGTGCTGCAATGACGTCACTCCGGCTAATTCACACGGGAGCCTCGGCACAAAGCTCTGAAGGAATGACATGGGTATGCCGTTCCTTTAGAGCACATGTGCTGGGGCTGCTCACTGGCACATGTCCTATACGGTGCACGTTTAGGAGATATTCATTTTACCTACAAGTAAGCTTTATTATAAGCTCACCTGTAGGTAAAAATCAAGTTCAGGAATTCACCACCCAAGCAACATGCTGGCAAGAGGACATAAAGATGTGATCAGCAGCATGCTGCTTCTCCACTTGCTGTCTAATCATGGGCTGGTAAGGAAATGGGGGGAGGGGGGGGGGTAGTTGTTGAGACCTGTAAGGGTAGCCATACAAGGATCAAAAATCATCTGGTTCAGCAGGAACTAGGCAAATGTCTATCCATGTATGGGCAGGCTGGTTGTACAGGAGTCAATCGGTAGTGTTATTTACCTGCGGCAGACTCAGATTAGCTCTCTTCCACTGCCAAATAGGGCTGTGCGGCAGAGCTGTGCTCTTGTAGGTTGCACTAGCATATACGCATGTTATCGGTGTATTTAGTGGATTGCCTGGCGTTCAACTTTAAGATACAACATTGCAGCAAGCTTGTAAGAGACTTACATCTGGACAGGTGGGCCCACATAGGAAGCAGAGCCATGTAGAGTGCCACATCTCCCACGGTGGGGTATGACTTGAAAATGCAGATAATGGCCAGCTGTACAAATATCAGGAACATGGGATGCTCTCTACAATAATAATCAATAGAAACAATTTGAGAAAATCAATTTGCAAAGCTTTAAATACTAAAATCGACAACGACCACTCAACGGATCAAGAAAGACTGCGTTTTAATTGAACAATATTCAGAAAAGTGGGCAGAGGTTTACATTGACATTTCATATGTTATAGCTGTTAAAAATGAGTAAAGTGTGTGCAACTTACTTTAACTTGATGGTCAGAGGCACGGTGTAAAAGAACACATTGATCTGGAAGACACACACGAAGAACAAGCTGAAGTGTTCAAACATCTCCGCGAAGAAGTACCAGAACAAGCCAATATTTGGAGTCAAATCTGGGACAGAGAGTCTAAGAGGTTGGACACAAGAGATAAAGATCACATGGGTACGACTCGTATATCTGTCATCATTCTCTACAACAAGCAGGCCATGAACACTATATGGTGGTCAGACGCACAGACCTATAACTCCAAACACTAATGGCAGCATCCCGTCTACACTTTGCATGCATGTCATGCCGATTTTAAATTCAGAATCTCTTAAAGAGAAATTTAAAGTGGTTGTAAACCCCTATATATATATCCAAGGAAAGTCTGGGAAGATGTATTAAAGCGCATATCTAGTTTATTGTATAGGAAAGCAGCTAAAAAAAAAAAAGAAACATAAAAAAATACCATACTGTATGCCAGTGCGGGGGGGGGGGGGGGGGACCCAAAAGGTTCACACATATCACACTATCCTCACTGCTTATTAATAACCAAAGGGGTTATGATATGGGGATACCTGGAGCAGCGCTACCTTCTCTCCCTACATATATCCAGTGAAGTGACTGGCCTCAGGTTATACACAGTGATGAAACAAATCCTCTTACACAAGTTGTACCTGTTTATCAGTGGTCTTCTCTTCTCTACATCCATTCAAAATATGTAATTTATAAAATTTGTCTGAGCTGTCAAAAACAGGGGGCTGACAGCTGAAATTTCACACTACAGAGCTCAGTGAGGAGAGTTCTGAGAGCTGATTGGAAGGAAGGGACACACCCCCTCCACACAACTCACAGGAAAAGAGCTAAGGCTGTCAATCTGCTGAAGCTCCCTCCCATCACCATTTTTGGTGTCAGGAAAACTGGTCAAAACTGACACATGCAGATAGCAGAGAAATGGGGCAGTAGACAGAAATGACACTTCGGCTGGATTCACATCTGTCACGTTTTTTTACAGCATTCTTGAGCTTTGACAGGTTGTTTTAATAGCCAACAGAAAAAATATCAGGTTTCATCATTTGTTACAATGGTTCAAGCTTTTTCAATTGTTATTAATTTTTGTTTTTAAATTTTTGTCAGGAATTAGGCTTAACCTATTTATTTTTTATTCAAAAATGTTATATATATTTATACATGCATACATACATACATACATACATACACACACTTTTGTTTTAACTGCTTCCCCTGTGCAAAATCACGTATATACACACGTGATTTTGTATTTCTGGGTAAGGGGTGCGCACTCCCTACCCGCACCACCACTGGCTGCTACAGCTGTCAATCACCGGGTGCCGGCCTGAGATTCCCTGCCACCACTCGGCAATCACCGACTCTCACTGACAAGGTCTGTATGTTAACAATACAGATCTTTACCCCGTCAGCTCCAGCACACTGCTTTGTATTGCTCTGCATAGCAGAGCAATACAAAACAGCGTGCCTCCCTAGTAAAGAACATACACAGCTAACCCTTTGATCGCCCCAGATGTTAACCCCTTCCTGACCAGTGCCATTAGTACAGAGTCGATGCTTTTTTATTAGCACTGATTACTGTATTAGAGTCACTGGGGATGTCAGTGACAGTTAGTCAATCCCCCCTCCCCCCCCCAGTGTCAAAATACCTGCCGCAGTCCCCCTATAAGTTGCTGATCGCCACCATTACTAGTATAAAAAAAAAATTAAAAAACAACTTCCAGTATATATACCATTTGTGAAACGCTACAACTTTCACGTAAACCAATTAATTTACACATATTGGGATTTTGTTTAGCAAAGACATGTAGCAGAATACATTTTGGCCTAAATTTATGGCAAAATTAGATTTTTTAATTTTTTTTACTGGATATGTTTTACAGCAAAAAGTCAAAAATATTGGTTGGTTTTCAAAATTGTCGGTCTTTTTTTTGTTTATAGCGCAAAAATAAAAATAAAAAAACCCTCAGAGGCGATTAAATACCTCTAAAAGAAAGCTCCATTTGTGGGGAGATAAAACATGACAAATTTAATTTGGGTGCAGCGTTGCATGACCGCACAACTGTCAGTTAATGTAACGCAGCGCCATATCGCAAAATATGGCCTGGTCAGGAAAGGAGGGTAAATCCTCTAGAGGGTAAGTGGTTAATATTCGATTTTTTCGTTGATTATCATTTGATTTCATCATTTATTATCACATTATTTTAATTATTGCATTTTGAGCAGAAAAACGCACAAAAAAGTGTGGCAATGTGCAAAAAGGCTCAAAAACACAGGAATCACGCTTTTCAATGCATTTCTGTGGAGAAAAAAAAATGCAATCCATTCAAGGAATGCCATGAGTGATAACTGTCATATTTGCTTTGCCCTCAACTGAACTGTCAAGTCATCACATGGCTGGAGTCAAAACTGATCACCTGTGCAGCAACTGTAGATCAAACACGGGCTACAATGTCCACTTTAATGGATGTAAATTATAAACCGAGCTCCTGGTCTTCCCCCCCCCCCCCCCCCGTGCCCCCCCCATCCTCTCCATCACTACTAACAACGCCACCATCTCTCCCACCCCACACGCCAAAGTCCTGGGTGTCACCCTGGACTCCCACCTCTCCTTCCTACCCCACATCCAACTGCTATCTAGATCTTGCAGGCTCCACCTCCGCAACATCTCCAAGATACGCACATTCCTCACCCCAGACACCAAACAACTCGTACACTCCCTCATCATCTCACGCCCGGACTATTGCAATTCCCTTCTCACTGGCCTACCCAAACAAACACTATCCCCACTCCAGTCGATCCTGAACTCAGCGGCTAGACTCATCCACCTCAGCAACCGCTCCACATCTGCCTCCCCCCTCTGCCAATCCCTTCATTGGCTCCCGATTGCCCAACGCATCAAATTCAAACTGCTAACTCTGACCTACAAAGCCATTCACAATGCCGCCCCAAACTACATAACTGACCTGATACCCAAATACTACCCTACCCGTGCCCTCTGCTCCTCACAGGACCTCCTACTCTCTAGCTCCCTGGTCTCCTCCTCTCACGCCCGATTGCAGGACTTCTCCAGGACTTCCCCCATCCTCTGGAACTCCCTACCCCAATCCATCAGACTGTCACCTACCCTCCTCACCTTCAGGCGCACCCTGAAAACCCTCCTCTTCAGGGAAGCCTACCCCAACCTCACCTAACACCTGACCTCACCTAACAACTAACCTCCTCCACTCCTCCCACCACTCCATCCCACACAGCCATTTCCTCCTGTGCCACCTTCCCCTCCCTCCTAGACTGTAAGCTCGAAAGAGCAGGGCCCTCAAACCACTCATGTATTGTATTGTTACTGTCTTGTCTCATGTTCTGTCCCCCTTGCTACTGTACAGCACTGAACATACCCTTTGGCGCTATATAAATACTGTATAATAATAATAATAAAGGGTTTAGCTCCACTTTAAATACAGTAAATATTGAACAGGCAAACAAAAATGATACTCACATGAAGCCATAAATGGAGTGGATGAAGTCCCAAGAGTTTAGCAAGAAGAAGGAATGGCAAATTAAAACCGCAAGGCAACCCAGGTACAGCGATGAATACTGACAAGTGTAAAGCCAGAAATCCCTACTGGACATCTTCACTGGAATGAATTCTCTCTAAAATAAAACATATATGTTAGTACCGGCTTAATCTGCTTGTGCTATTATGGGTATAATGATATCAGAGGGTACCTGCAGTAGATAGAGGAGTGCTGGAGTAAACAGTGTGATTGGGTACAGGGACTGGTATGTAGCCAATGAGAGGAACACAGCGCTGAGAAGCGGACTACCTAAAGAAAACCAGCCAAAAGTTAGTAACCTTTGAGCACATTAAAAAAAATGTTGCAAAATCTAAACATTAAAATGTAGTAAAGACTGCCCAGTCTACCTTTGTGACCATATTTCAGGTTACACCCATATTTAGGGTGTAACATTGAATATGGTCACATTCCCCACGCCCCTACTCTCAAACTGCATTCCGCTTACCTGAATAGTGGGTTACCTCTACTGCAACCTACCGTTTGTGTGTAAATTTGGTGTGGGTGTACAGTTAGGTCCATATATATTTGGACACAGGCACAATTTTCATACTTTTTGGCTCTGTATGCCACCAGAATAAATTCAAATGAAACAATCCAAATGAATTTGAAGTGAAGACTTTCAGCTTTAATTCAAGGGGTTAAACATAAATATCAAGTACAAAGTTTAGGAACTGCAACCATTTTTATCCACAGTCCCTCCATTTTTAGGGGTTCAAATGTAATTGGACAAATTAATATAATCATAAATAAAATGTTCATTTGTAATATTTTGTTGAGAATCCTTTACTGGCAATGACTGCCTGAAGTCTGGAACCCATGGACATTACCAAAGACTGGGTTTCCTCCTTTCTGATGCTTTGCCAGGCTCTAACTGCAGCTGTCTTCAGTTGTTCTTTGTGGGTCCTTTCTGCCTTTAGTTTTGCCTTCAGCAAGTGAAATGCATGCTCAATTGGGTTGAGATCAGGTGACTGACTCGGCTATTGCAGAATATTCCACTTTTCCTTCAAAAGCTCCTGGGTTGCTTTTGCAATGTGTTTTGGATCATTGTCCATCTGTACTGTGAAGTGCTGTCCAATCAACTTTATTGCATTTGGCTGAATCTGGGCTGACAGTATATCTGCAGAATTCATCCGGCTGCATCTGTCACATCATCAATAACACCAATGACCCAGTGCCACTGGAAGCCATGCATGCCCATGCCATCACACTGCCTCCACCATGTCTTACAGATGACGCTTTGGATCATGAGCTATTACAAACTTACTCCACAGTTTTTTCTTCCCGTCATTCTGGTACAGACCAATCTTAGTTTCATCCGTCCAAAGAATGCTTTTCCAGAACTGGTCTGGTTTTTTTTTTTTAGATATTTTTGGCAAAGTCTAATCTGACTTTTCTATTCTTCAGGCTTATGAATGGTTTGCACCTCGTGGTGAATCCTCTGTATTTGCTCTTGTGAAGTCTTCTCTTGATTGTAGACAATGATACGCCCACCTCCTGGAGTGTCCTTCACTTGTCTGGATGTTGTGAATGGGTTTTTCTTTACCATAGAAAGGATCCTGCGATCATCCACCACTGTTGTCTTCCATGGACGTCCATGCCTTTTTATGTTGCTGAGCTCACCAGTGTGTTCTTCTTTCCTCAGAATGTACCAAACTGTTGATTTGGAAACTCCTAATGTTGCTGCTATCTCTCTGATGGATTTGTTTTGTTTCTGAAGCCTTACAATGGCCTGTTTCACTTGCATGGACAGCTCCTTTGAACGCAAGATGTAGGTTCACAGCATTAGATTCCAAATGTAAATACCATTCTTAGAATCAACTCCGGACCTTTTACCTGCTTAATTGATGAAGAAATAACGAAGGAGTAGCCCACACCTGGCCATGAAACAGCTTTTGATTCAACTGTCCAATTACTTTTGGTCCCTTGAAAAAGGTGGGATGGCTAATCTTAAGAGCTGTAATTCCTAAACCCTTCCTCCAATTTGGATGTACATACCCTCAAATTAAACCTGAGAGTGTGCACGTTCAGCCAATATCCATTGTATAAAACTATAGCTTGAATATGTTTTGGTAAATACCTGAAAAATGAAAAACTTGTGCCTTTGTCCAAATATGTATGGACCTAACTGTTTGTGGCTCCACCCACACAGCCACACTGTCCATTTATAAATCCATTTACAGGGATCTGGGAATGAAAACACTACAAATCCTCCCTACTACTGCGGCAGAGGGACTCACAGATCTCAAATGAAACAAGTGCAGTGATGTCACCACTAGGGATGCACTGAAATCTCGGTGGCCTAAACGTTTCGGCTGAAAACACCCTTAATTGGCCGATATGAAAATAGGCACTAACACAGGTTCCGAAAATAACCCCACCCCCTCGCCGCCACCTGCAGCCGCCTGGTAGTTCTCAGCCTTACCTGAGAAACCAATGAACAATCCCAGCGCTTGGCATAGAGATAAGTGAAGGAAAGATGGCCTCCACTCATCTCTATACCCTTGGAGGACCGGAGCGATGTAATTTCTGTTTCTGGCACCTTGTACACAAGGCCTTTTTTTTACATTTTTTTTTCTATAAAAGCACTAGATCAATGTTTTATTTTTATCTAATGCTTTACATTGAAGAGGAGAGATGTGGGTCTTATTGACCCCATATCTCTTCATAAAGAGGACCTGTCACTAATTATTTCTAATCATAACGGATGCATGCATTCCTTGTAATAGGAATAAAAGTGATTTAAATTTTTTTTGAAGGGACAGAGTAAAAAATAAACGAATAAAAAAAAAAGTGCCCCTGTCCCCCAGTGGTGAAAACATACGTAATCCATGCCCACAGATGTAAAAAGTGTTCAAACCACACATGTGAGGTATCGCCACGAACGTCAGAGCAAGGGCTATAATTCTTAAACTAGACCTCCTCTGTAAGGCTACGTTCACACTAGACTTGCGTGCAGGCGGCAGTGAGGCGTTTGGGAAGCGTTTTTACCGCTTCCCAAATGCCTCAGACAATTCTGCACATTGCAGCACATGGTGCTGTTCTAACGGGAGCGTTAGCGTCGCGTCACGGCAAAACGGACGCCTCTGGTTAAGTCAGGAGGCATTGAAGCCTCCTATTCTAGTCTATGGTGCCGCTCCGCAAACGCCATTTACACTTCATTATAGGCATTTGTGGGGCGTTTTTAACGCTCGGCAAACGCCTAGCAACCGCCGCAAAACCGGGCATGAGTCGTTTGCGGAGCGTTTGCCGAGCGTTAAAAAATGCTCCGCAAGCCGGACCAACGCTTGCCAAACGCTATAGGGGCGTTTGGCAAGCGTTGGTAAAACAGTCAAGTGTGAACGAGCCCTAACTTTTGCAGAAATATTTAAAGCGTCACCCATGGAGATCTTTAAGTACCGTAGTTTGACGCTATTCCACGTCCGCAATTTTAAAGCATGTTGGGTATCTATTTACTTGGTGTAACATCATCTTTCATATTTTACAAATAAATCAGTGTTTTTTTTTTCTTTTTTTTCCCTTAAATCATTAAAGCGGAGTTCCAGCTGAAAAAAAAATAAGTCAGCAGCTACATAAACTGTAGCTGCTGACTTGTAAAATACAGACACTCATCTGTCCCTCGGTCCAGCTGTGTCCTCACCACCGTTGGTTTCACCGGCTGTCTTCTCTCCCTGGCGCCGGCATCTTTAGTGTAGGTACCCGGCTGTGACAGCTTGCAGCTTTGTGCTGCGCTTTGTGAATGGCCCCGTAGTCTTCTGGGACCTGCCACGTGCCCCAGAAGACTACGGGGAGGGAGGAGGGAGGACAACTTCGGTTTCCAATTGCCTAGGCGATCGCAGCAGAAGTGGGAGCGGGGACCTGTCAAATTTGCTCCCCAAAGGTGCCAATCCTTAATGAGGAGCGGAGGATAAAGCATTAAAGCGGAACTTCCCCTTTTGGGTGAAGCTCCGCTTTCAAGTGTATTTATTTCCAAAAAAAAATTGTGTTTGAAAAATATATTACTTTTTAAAAATGGTCCATTTCAGTTTTCGGCTAAGTGCATCCTGAATTTCGGTTTCGGCACCAGAATTTTATTTTCGGTGCATCACTAGTCACCACACTTGTAGACCACTAATTACTTCCTCCAGCCCTATAACAGTACGCGTGTACCCTCATACAGACCCGGGGTTGAGATGTAAACAATGCAGAAGCCTGTGCACTGCACCCGCAATGATCTGTAGTCTTTAATTAAAATATTTAATAGATGCACATTTTTCTTTTAATAATGCGGAAGCAATACTTATATTTTTGCAAAAGGTGGACTATGCCTCTGAAGCTCATCTTTGGGCACAAATAAGTACAGCTTTTAAGTGTTTGCCTATTAACAGAGTGGCTCTCTCTTGCATCTACATTTCTCTTCCACAATCTTTCATAAAAGTCTTCTGGTACAAAATGGGATTATAAAATCGGTAATCTATGGCCATTCTCTGTGCACTGGATGACTGGTCTTCTTAACACCTCCTTTATGTTTCATTTCAAGCAGCACTGGCATCTTATGCCCAAGGAAGGTGCCAATTCTTTGCATCCTATACCATGTTCCCACCCACACGCTCTATTATAATCAATGTCTAGTGCCCTGACTGCAAACAGCTATCAGGACAATGACTGACATCACTAGTTTTGTAAAGAAAGTTTATTGAGCAGTGGAAATATGTAGGATAAAAATTGATGGAGCTCTAAAAAAGCGACTGGAGATGAGCTTTAAAGGGATGGTCCACTCATAACAGATACATCTGATTTTGGTATATGACAGCAATATCAACTGGCTTCTTCTGACTCCAGATGCCTTCATGTTCCCAACTCAGCCCACTAAAACTGGCCAGAGATGGATTAAAATTCGACCGGATTAGCAGTGAACGGCTGCATTTCAATCCATCTATGGCCCTGTTCCTGAGAAGTCAATCAGTTGATCGATTTCTTATGAACAGGCGTGTTGGAACATTTTGCTTCAATTAGCACATGCAGCCAATTGGCTGCAGCATTGATTAATGTATTCTGACAGCGGGGGGAGTCCCAGAATAGTCAGAATACAATGACATAGCAGGGAGGATTCCCCAATCCACACTTCTAATGTGTGGATGGGGGAATCAGTTCACCTCTTTTCATTCAGCCTTTTGGCTGAATGAAAAAACTGCCATGCATGGCCAGCTTAATAGTAGTCAACACCCCCCATGTGGTATTTTTTATATAAAGGACAATGCAGAGCGTGAGACTCCTACTGTTATAATATGAAGAATGAGAGTCTCTCTGGGGGTATAAAAGAATATGTATACAAAACATTTCATATTCCCGATACGTGCCCGTTGTACCATGCACTTGTGTGAAAACGTATCATTTTCTCTTTGTATTGCTTCCTTTGTGTGAAATCCCTGATGTTCCTGCCAGTCCTTCTGCTTTCCTTCTAAAAACTGACAACACTAGGCATGAGAGCACAGCATGATCAGTTCTCTAGCTTTGCTGAGAGGGGTTTATAATGGGGTCTTTTTTCTAATCTCTATACACATGTTTTGCCTTTCATTTCTATTTTAAACTGAATGAGTTGTTTTAAAAGGCGAGGGTTTACATATACATTAAGATGGGAGATTGTCAAAGGAGTCTCCAAGAAAAATAAAGCAGTGAGTGACTGAATAGGTCTACATCAAGAAGAACAAAATGTACTGGTGGACTGACCCTTTAAAATCAAGTTGGGCTATGGCTTAGCTAAAAATGTAACCTATGAACAACCATTCAACTGTCATGTATACAGATTTGTAAAAGAAAAACAAAAAGATCCTAAAAAGTTGCCTATAGTCAACAGGAATTTTTCTTCCTATAGCAGTCACCAAAAAAAGCCATTTATACAAACAAGACTCACCTTTCACTGTAGCCAAGATAAACAAGGCAATGATTGCATTATTGATGGCACAGGTAGATTTGGCCACGCAGGATAAAATAGTATAGGGATTTAACAAGTAGCTGCAAAAAAACAAAGTTGTATTAAATTTTCAGCCTTGTCACCAGTAAAGCTTTCAAAATAGATTCAGGGGATATACTGTAGATATGAGCAACCTTCCACCCTCATGGTAGTTCACATATTCTAAAAGTAATTACCCAGCAATACCAGGTATGTGAGCAATCCTGCAAGGAGCACCTGTTCTTGGCTGGTTTATGGTGAAATGATATTCCAGAATATGGCCCTTTGACAATATGCTCATCCGCACGAAACGCGTCAGTGTGGAGCCTAGCCAGTAACGTCACGCCGTCCGAGCCGCGTGGAGGTCGGCGGCCATCTCTGTTCCTGTTTTTTTGATATGTGAGTGTGTTTTCATTGCCTAATAAAAAACTCTTCAAACATACTACACAATCAGAGTTTCTTTGGGGCTGGCTGAACCAAGGAGCCCCCTCTTTTAAGGTGGAGTTTGAGTGTGGGTATAGGCGCCCTGCATCGATGAGTCCCTCATTGACTATTTGAATACTCATCACTGCATGCCTGATGACCTCCTGCTGGCTGGATGGAGGACCACAGCTGCAAGAACCGATTTGCTGATTACCTGCCGTGCTGATGGTCTGTCAGATGACCCTTACACCTTCAGTTCCTGAGCCCCAGGGATGGTCTGACAACTCAAATGCGCAGTCTTATGCACTTTCTGGTTAGTGCATATTATATATCCACCTAAAAGCCCGGAATCCACAGTATTTGCACCTATCATTGGGACTATTGTCATGTCGCAGGAGACGGCATTATTCATCGCTATAAGCACTTTATCCAACACCACTATTATTATATATTTTGGATTCAATTTTATTTTCAATATCAGTTTATGCCACTTTTAATCATTTGTTTTTATATTCATTTTAGCGCTGCATTTTCTATATTATTATACTGTGAAGGTTTGGGTCTGTACCTTTATGCTAGCTGCTTATGATCTACCTTTTTTCCAAGCGCTCGTAATACTCTCCCTCATTTTACAATGGCCCCAACAGTGCTCACTAGAACATTCAGAAGTTTAGAAATCTATCACCAATGCCATCAGTATGTTTTGCAACAATAAGGTTGTGAAGTTCTTGAGAGATCTATTTGCTTTTACCCACCATGAAATGTTTCTTGTGTGACATCTTGGTAATGAGACACCCTTTCATAGGTCATTAGTAGAAACTGAACCAGCTGATATTAATTTGCACTGACAAAGGGCAGGGTTGCTTTCTAATTACTGATAGATTTCAGCTGGTGCCTTGGCTTTCCATGCCTTTTTGCACCTCCCTTTCTTCATGTGTTCCATACTTTTTCCCTGTGTCATTCCATTTTATTACACATAACTTAATTTCTGAACTTTTTTGTTTTTGGTTTCTTTGTATGTATAGATTGCATTGATTGTTACCGACGTGGTGTAAATTTCATGTCAATAGCACCTTTAGAAATATATTTACCGTGTTCAATACTTATTTTACCCACTGTAAGTCACAAAAGGAAATCCTTTCAGCCATACTTTAATGTTTCAAACAACCCAAAAAGTGTAGTTGTTACCCAAACCTGAAAGTCCAGCTCTAGGTGGAGACTGGTATGTTAATAAAAACCTGTTGAAAAGGAAACATGGGAGCATCCACTGATGACCTCACGTGAAAATACAAATTGCCTGGCTTGAATACTTTGAGTCACTGACTGGGAAAAGTATACAGATTAGGAGTTACACAAGCTTTTTTTTTTTTTTTCTTTCAGGTCAGTGACCAAAAGTATCTAAGCCAGATAGTAAAGTCCTTCACCAGGTTAATTTAGATGCCAGACACCCATGACTTCAAACACATACTGTAGCTGTCTTGTTTACTCGCATTTTGATCAGATGCATAGAAAAAAAAACAACAAAAGCAACATTTTGTCCCCAGAATTTCTCCCATATGTATAACAGGGATGGTAAGCAGGTCTGGTATGCCCCATACATCTAAACCCAATCAATAAAATCTCATGTAAGTTATTACATGTTAACCCCACCAAGACCCAGCATCCCTTTAACTGGGCGATGATGCCCAAATGGAAGATGTACCAGATCATGTGACCAATGTAACTGACTTTCACAGTGAGTCGTATGATCAGGAGCCAGTCCTGCTGGCTCCAGCTCATTATTAAAGATCAAGTGACATCTTTGACAGCTGGGTCACTGTACTGGGAGGGCACTCTCAGCACAGAGAGCTCTGCATCCCATGGACACATATGAGCAGCGTGTGACTGTTAAACCAACCCTATTTGCTGCTGCACATATGTGTTACATGGGTGGTTTAACATCTGAAGCTGGAGATGCTGCCATGAAGGTCTTCTTCAGAAACTTGCTACTGTGAGATGACAACTGTCTCCCAATTGTGGTTCTTGCATTACCACCCTGTCACAAGGTAGAGATTACAAACAGCCATGTGGACATTGTGCAGGCGTGTTCTGCTGTCCTCACTATCAAGAAAATCTGTAAAGGCTTCAGCGAGATAATGTAGACAGGAAATGGTTAAAAACCAAACCAAAAAGGAAGTTAGCAACATATAAAAAAAAAAAAAAATAGGATTCCATCTACTTTACGTTTTAGACAGAATATAAAAAAAATGTAAATGTCTGTCAGGTTTTTGCTGCTGCATTTGTCATGCTGAAATGAAGATTTTCCCTAAATTCCTGTGGAGCCACCAAGACAGGAAACAAGCAAAATGTGTCCAAGGGACACTCACACAGCAATAATAGCTTCTTTTTTTTCCCCCCCAGCAGTGACTGTAGAAGAACAATAAAAAAATAGCTGTGAAGTGTATAACATTGGGTAAAGTCAGCACTATATAAAGAAAAAGACTTACAATATTGCCACTTTTAGTGGAATATAGTACATTTCAGTCGGTACTCTGAGTATTTCTAGGGATCCTGGTGAATACTTTTTAAGTTCCAAGTACAGTTTCTGCTGCTTGAACTGTGAAGAAAATAACAATTTGATCATTAAATACATAAACATTGATAATGACCATAACAGAAATCAATAACCTAAAACTGAAGGTGTAATTTATTGAAATAATTTAATAAAAAGATGAACTCCAGGGAGAATAATGAAAATACCCTTGGAGTGGAATTCCCCCGCACTGCAAGTGTTACATGCTTGTTTTGTCTAGGGCACTATTTTAAATACCATTTTACTTACTTCTATCCAGGGGTGGACTGACAACTCATGGGGCCCCCGGGCAATAGGGGGTCATGGGGCCCCTGTGTCCTTTCCCAAACTCAAAAAAGCCTATGAAAAAGGTACCAAGGGCATCTCATGAGGCCCCCTACGGACCCCGATCCCTGCTATAATCTTGCTCTCGCAGACTCCTCTGCTCCCTATGACCAGTCCCCTGCAACCAATACTCTTTGGGGAGCCACCTGCTGGTTGCGCTCTGACGTCATCACGTACAATGAAGTGCCAGCAGTTGTGCATTGTAAGTGAGGATTCCAAAGGCCCACTCAGAAACTGGAGCACCGGAGGAAAGAGGAAAGTGCTGGCTGCTTAAGATGCAAGGGGTATGGCAAATAAAAGTACTTTTTATTGTTCGCCTATACTGAGCATTTAATCCTGGTAGTGAGGGAAGAGTTCCTCTGTAAGGGTAATTTTAACTGTTCTCCAGAGTTCAGCTTTAATTACATTTATAGGCAAGTTGTGTAACATCCCTTACATTGTATGTAATCAGAGAACCCTTGTCACCTGTTTTTGTTTGTTTCTCTGGCGTAGATTGTCCCTCTATTCCTGTCTGGTAAAATGTTGTGCCCACAACAGAAAGCTATTAAAAATCTTTCCAACAGGGCCCCAGACACCAGTAAAACCAAGAAGGAGTTCTGAGCCTTACCCACTTTATCCAAGACTCAGAATGGGAGAGGAACATTAGAAGCTGCATGAGCTGAGAAAATGAGAGATCCATCGACGACTTACCGGTATCCTGCATCTCCTCCACAGGCTAGGGGGTGGGAAGGTGTTATCAGTGTATTCCTGAGCTTCAAAGCTGGGCACACACTGACAGTTTGTTTTTGTTTTTTTTTCCGTTCAACCAGCAGACTGAACGAAAAGAAACCCAAAAAAACAACATAACACAGATTGCCATACCAGCATCTCACGTATTGCTGCTGCAGCATATATATGGCCCTAAGCAGCTGCATTTCCTTGTTCAGGAGGGTGATTGGGGAGAAGGGGGGGCTATAAAACTTCAGCCAAACCGCCCGCTTTGACTTGCCCCCAGCCGCCCATGTGAAAAGCCCTTACATATACGCATACAGTACATCTATTGCATTAGAAACATTATTTCCTTCAAACTATATTTTTCCATGAGAAGTGGTGATCAGCCAATCAGATGACAGCTTCCATTTGTGCCTGCTGCATCTCTGGTAAAATTTCAACAAAAAAGCACTTTCCACAGGATGCAACATACGTAAAAGACACCCAAGCTGCATTAAAAATGGGATTACATGTCTCATGCAGAGGTCATTTCAGGTCATGTGAGTTTGCACCAGTTCATGAAATATCTGAAAAGAGTAATATTTTGTAATAACTGATACAAAATAAGTAGTATACAAATAAAGTGCAGCACTTAGACAATTCAAACAAAAATATATAGAAAACATGTTCAAAAATAATTCAAAATGTTCATAAGTGAAATATCAAAATAATGAAATCAAAGCAGAACAGTCCCCGTATGCTGTGATGAGATAGGAAAACTTCTGAGGATAGCCAATGTGACACCAACCACTTGCATGCAAGGCTTACCGGAAAAAAATGTGACCCCCTATTAAGAGCGGTCAATTACGCTTTTATTTAATAACATCCGGAGAAATGGGCAGATAGAATCATCCTCTGGATACCCAAACGAGAGTGATTGGTGTTCCTCCTATGCCGGTCCCTATATATGATGGCTTTGACCACTCCAAGCAAGATATAGGAGACCAGAGCTCGTGGCATTAGACATGCAAAAAAAGATGTCTCCACAGAGTGTAAAATCCTCAAATACGAAATGTATTATATGGTAAAAATGCACTCGCATGATAATGGACATAAGTCAGCGTGTACAAACTAAAATCAAATCTTTTCAGCATCCAAGATGGCCACCTGCCGGTCGCGCATGCGTGGTAGCGTGTTCTTGGCTCCGCCTTCCGCATTTCGTCACAGATGACGTCATCAGGGGCACTAGCCCCTTTGATTTCATTATTTGATATTTCACTTATGAACATTTTGAATTATTTCTATATATTTTTGTTTGAATTGTCTTAGAGCTGAACTTTATCCGTACACTATTTATGAGGTGCCTGGTATCAAGGTAAGGTGTTCATCTGCTATCTATTGTATCTTCGACCTTGCTACCACTGGAGAGGTCACTAAGGTCTTCTCTGAAGCCCGCCTCACCACCTGCCCCCTTGACCCTGTCCCCTCACAACTCCTATGATCACCCTCCTCCTCCATCCTACGCTCCCTCACTCACATCTTTAATCTCTCCCTCTCTACTGGCACATTCCCCTCCCCTCTAAAGCACGCGCACATCACTCCCATACTTAAAAAACCCTCCCTGGATCCCACCGACCTGAACAACCTTAGACCCATCTCCCTGCTGCCATTTACATCCAAACTCCTAGAGCGCTTAGTCTATAATCGCCTGAGTTCCCACCTCACTGACAATAACCTCCTTGATCCCCTACAGTCTGGCTTCCGTCCCCTACACTCCACCGAAACTGCCTTACTCAAAATCACTAATGACCTGCTAACCGCCAAAGCTAATGGCCACTACTCAGTGCTCCTACTCCTCGACCTCTCCGCGGCTTTCAACACAGTTGACCACCCCCTCCTCTTCAAAAAACTACACTCTCTTGGCCTCAGAGACTCCGATCTCGCCTGGCTCTCTTCCTATCTATCACAGCGCTCCTTCAGTGTTACCTATAACGCTACCGCCTCCTCTTCACTCCCTCTCTCTGTTGGGGTCCCTCAAGGTTCTGTCCTCGGGCCCCTTCTCTTCTCCACCTCCTCCCTTGGCCAATTGATACACTCTCAGGGCTTCAACTACCATCTCTATGCCGACGACACACAAATCTATCTCTCTACCCCTCACCTCACCCCCTCAGTCTCCGCCCGTATCACAAGCCTACTGAACGACATATCGGATTGGATGTCACTCCACTTCCTCAAACTAAATCTTTCCAAAACCGAGCTCCTAGTTTTCCCAGCACGTGCCCCCCCCCCCCGACTTCTCCATCAAGACCAATAACACCACCATCAGTCCCACCCCGCAAGCCAGAGTACTAGGTGTCATCCTAGACTCCAATCTGTCCTTCCAGCCACAATCACTGACAAACTCATGTAGACTTCACCTCCGCAACATCTCCAAAATACGTTCGTTCTTAAACCCGGAAACTACTAAGCAACTCATTCACTCCCTTATTATATCATGACTTGACTACTGTAACTCCCTCCTCATCGGCTTACCCCACCGCAGGCTATCCCCGCTTCAGTCGATCTTGAATGCTGCGGCCAGACTCATTCACCTTACTAACCGCTCCGTATCCGCCACCCCCCTCTGCCAATCCCTCCACTGGCTTCCGATTGCCCAACGGATAAAATTAAAAATGCTTACATTGACATACAAACCTGTTCACAACTCTGCCCCAAACTACATCACTGATCTGGTATCCAAATACCACCCAAAACGTACTGTCCGCTCCTCACAAGACCTCCTGCTCTCTAGTTCCCTGGTCTCCTCCTCCCATGCCCATCTACAGGACTTCTCCAGTGCTTCCCCCATCCTCTGGAACTCCCTACCCCAATCCATCAGACTATCACCTACTCTCCTCACCTTTAGGCGCTCTCTAAAAACCTACCTTTTAAGGGAAGCCTACCCTGCCCTCAGCTGATTACCGATCTCCTCCACTCTTCCTATCACTCCATCCCCCACAGCTATTTCCTCCTGTACCACTATCCCCTCCCTCCTAGATTGTAAGCTCCAAGGAGCAGGGCCCTCGATCCCCTCGTGTATTGAATTGTATTGAATTGTATTGTTATTGTACTGTCTCGTGTATTGTCTCCCATTATAATGTACAGCGCTGAGCAAACTGTTGGCACTATATAAATCCTGTATAATAATAAAATATTAAAAAAATTGTTGCTTTAGTTCCTTAGCACAGATTTTGGGTTTTACTTTGATACAAAATAAGTGCTAATGTACTTTAAAATATACAGTCATAGCTTGTCTCACAAACAGGCAATCCTGAACCTATTAACCATTCATATGCTGTAAAACATTCATGACAAGGTAGTACAGGCCACGAAACAAAGGACAACCATTGTAAAGTCTCTTACCGATACTTTGTTATATTCTTGAACAGCCAAATAAAGTGCAAAGGCTGTAAGTGCATCTGTAAACTAAAGAGAAGGAAATCAAGTTGAGAAAATTAGCATTCTTTGTACTAGAAAATTGTTTGCTTACAAAATAAAAATTATACTAGATACTACATTAAAGGTGCAAACTGTGAATAGGGCCTTACACCATAGAAAACAGGAGCATGCGTACAGGTACAGATACGCGCCCATCAACACAGATCTGTACCTGTACACATATATATACTTGGATCTGCGTTTTGCAGAGTACAGCCGCATTCTGTTGTTGATTTGTATAGGCAGCTTTATGCAATACCTTTGGCTCTTGGGCACAGAACTGTGGTGGGGTTTTTTTTTTTTTTTTGTTCATTTTACAGTGCACAGCCCTCTGCGTCTGTGTGAACGAGACTTTATATTCTTAGGGGGAGAGTAACTAAAACTGGAGCACTCAGAATCTGGTGCAGCTGTGGATGGTACCCAATCAGCTTCTAACTTCAGCTTGCTCAATCAAGCTTTGGGAATGGGAAGCTGATTGGTTCCTATGCAGAGCTGCACCAGATTTTGCACTCTCCAGTTTTAGTAAATCTCCCCTTTTGTATTCACTAAAATTTGTAGTCAGCCTGGAAGCTTGCATCTTCAAAGAAAAGTCAGCAATGGCAGCTCCCTTATTTTTTAACCCGACACATTCCCTTTCGACCCTTTAACTGCCGCTGATGTGAAGGTTCATGTTGGCGGCAGCGGCATTTACACACACTCCCAGCTGCTGGTTTTCTGCTGCAAGTGACTGAGGCAGCTGAAAAGCCGCCTGATCACTGCCACAGGCACCAGAACATGCAGGGTTGTGCAGAGGGGACAACAAGGGTCTAATTTTGGTCACCAAAATCCTTGTGGCTTATGGCTTCATTCATGAAAGGAGATATAAGCCAGTGGATGTGTGCCAAATTCCCTCTGATCCTGCCACCAACAGCACATCTGCATCCTATTATCAAAACAACTGGTGAAGTATCCTCTGCAATGTAAATGTAAATCAGAAGGGGACCTGAGAATTTTAGCACATGAACAATGTGATGTAGTATTAAACTCATTATTGAAGGAATCTTTATGCCAGATTTCCAGACTAAAGCTGGCCATACATGGATCGAAACTTGGCCAGTTCAGCCGGGTGCGGCCAAATTTTGATCCATGTATGGGCAGCCTGGTTGTACAGAAGCTGATTGGAAAAAAAAAAAACAGTCTGTTGTGCAGAAGTCATTCAAACAATCGGTGCTGCTGGTTACAGCTGGCAAATCTTATTGTGTTCTGACAGCAGGTAAGCACCCCCCTGCTGTGAGAACGCAATAGAACAGTGAGAGCGATTCTCCCATTCACCTCAAATGTGTCGATGTGGTGGGGGAAAATCAGCACAAATTTTTTTGTTCAACCTGCTAGTTGGACAAAAAAAATAAAAAATAAAAAATTTAAAAATTTTATGTATGGTCTGCCTTACACAACTATTTATATTATGTTGAAAATATATGACGCCTAAAGCTCTGTATGTAATGGGGGTTCAGAAGGATTAGTGGTATATTTATAATTGCGAAAAAAAGATTTAAAAAAAATTTGAATTTAAAAAAACGTAAGATTTATGTCAGCCGCATTTATACACACTCCCAACTGCTACAGCAGCCATGAGTGTGTGTATCTTCTCAGCCTACTATTGGCCTTCTGGTCCACAGGCAATGGAACATGGGAGTGGATTGCAAAGGAAACATCCAGGATCTGATAGAGGAATGAGAGCCCAAAACCAGAAGTAATAAAATGCTTGTTACTTCCGGCTTCGTTAATCGGAAGGGAGATCAGGTGGTGGATGTGTGTTGGATTCCTTCCAATCTCATCGCCGACACTCACCAGTCAGAGAGCCAGGCTGATAATGTCACAACCTGACTCAATCAGAGGAAGCTTTGTATTCATGGACAGGTGTACATCGCTTTCTATAAATGGCTGAGCGCCACTCAGACAGACTATTGTTACGGGTATGAGACAGGAAGGTCTCGTCTCACACCCGGAACACAGTGCTGTACATAGCCTCAGCTACATACAGTTTATGCAGCACATCCAGCAGCCTTACATATTACCGAGGGACATAATTCATTTGGGCTAGCTTGGCCCAGAAAAGGTACACTTTGTGGAGGTTTTAACTAAAAATGTGCATTTAAAACTCATGCACAAAAAAACAAAAACCACTGCTCTGATATCGAAACGGATAAAGCCAAGAATTCACTTACCATATACACTATTTCTACATAGTCTACAAGGAAATGGAAGAGATATATGATGAGAGGAGTCTGTAGGGGAAAAAACATTTTAGAATAGTTAAAAACGTGGGTTTTCCTTATAACAAACTAACAATTAAAACAAAAGAAAACAGCGAAGTAATTACTTCCTAAAAATAGTACTCGGTATGTTATGGTGGGTTTTTTTGTGCTCAGTTTATGCTTCGGATAAAGGAAAGGAAAGTTACATATTGTGCCGAATTTCTCTGGAGGCAGCTGGTCCTACTGAGATCTGTTCATGTTTCAGGAAGAGACAACTCAAACAGAGCCCTTGATTCATCCGAGTAGCCCTATGCTGGAATGCCAGGCACATTGTTCACAAAGACTATCTACCTTATGAAATGGGCACCTCTGCAGAACAGCACAGACAGTTCCTGAACCTCTCTGCAGACTACACTGAAGTCATGTACTCTGGTCCAGCACCTGTCTCAGCCTGTGACTGGACAATGAAGGAGCAGCAGCAAGCTGATCAGTTCAGCCTTCTGCTCTGTACATAAATTTACAGACAACAATGGGCAAAGTTATAGAGCTCTGGATGAGTGCTGACCCTACCTCTGAAATGTTTTAACATAGGTCGGTTCCTAGACTAGAAAGATTCAGATTTGAACTAGCATGCCCAGGAAAAGTACAACTCAAAAAATTTGCGAGAGATCTGAATAATAATGATGTCTCAAATTATAGATCAGCGTTTCTCAACCGGGGTTCTGCGGAACCCTAAGTCCCCAGGGGTTCTGTCGTGAAACAACATTATGGCGGATGTGTACCACCTAATGTTGTTGCCAGTGTTGTTCGCAGTGCGCGCTGACACTACTGACTGATACCCAGGGTGGATAAAAATCAATGATTTTTAAAAAAAAAAAAATCAAAAAATTCGGATTTTTTTAATTTAAATCGGATATTTTTAAATAAAATATTTTTTGAGGAAAATATATTACCATCCAAAGGTTATTCCATCATGAAATAAAGATTAGTTTTTTAATTATGTAGAATAAGGCTGTATATGTTTAATTGTTTTGGTAAATAAATTCCATGAATCCATGCTCAATGTCATGCTCTTCCAGAGGTTTTTGTACGATTATTGGGCAGTTTCTCTGCCTACAAGATATTATCACAGATGCTTGGTTTACTTTTGCAGTTCTCAGAACTGAATCTGACTCAGCGGAGATCACATGCCTCTTCTTCACAGCAAAAATGTTATAACATGAACAGAGTTAAGAAAAAGACCTTAATTCTAACTTCTACAAACCTATGAATACAGAATCAACCCCTTCACTGCTAAGTTTCAAGAAGTTCAGTGAATAGAATAGAAACAATATTTTTCTGATTGTTTGCAGTGGAATAGATCTGCACAAGAAGAAAGTGACACTAAGTGTGAGGAGGAAGGGGCTGACAGTCTAAGTTTCTTCAAATATATATATTTTGTTTTGCCAAATTAGTTAACAAACATGGATGTTTGTTTAAGCAAATCACATATGCTGGAATGTTATTGTTTCAGTTGAATAAATCTATTTAAATTGTTATTAAGGTAATGATTATTTTTCTCCTTCCTAAGTACAACAGAAAAGTTGTCCAAATATGAATGATTAACCTATTAAACTGGGGATAAAAAAACTAATGAAAAGTTGTTATTCTAAAAATCTTCAACTACTTGTATATTAAAGTTATACCAGCAAGAATTAGTCTATGTAGAAAACTAGGATTTAAATCAAGCCTTACTGACTAGTGATTTAAATCAAATCCACCCTGCTGATAGCGGATGCCTTCTCTATAGTTCCGGCCGCTATAAAGTCAGAGGGCGGGGCCAGGAGTAGTGCAGAGAGCGGGAGCTGAAGAAGGAGGTGGTGGCTTTCTGTGAGAGAGCTGAGCACAGGGCGGGAGCAGGCTTGCTTTGGGAGGTGAGATCCCACAGCTACAGAGACACAGAGTGCAAGGGGTGGTGGAGGGAGGAGGGCAGAGAGCCACTAGCCGCAGGAGCACATGGCTGGATCAGGAGGCGAGATCCTGTTACAGCCGTGATATTGCAGAGTGCAGGGAGGAGGAAACAGACAGCCACCAGAGCATGTGGCTCAATGGGAGGAGAGATCTGTATGGGAGGCAAGAGTGCTGGAGGAGGGGCAGAAAGGAGGCAGTGACATCCAGTGTATGACAGTAGTGATGCAGACTGCAGAGAGCAGGAGCACATAGTTGGATCACACTGAATGTAGCAGGATGTGAGAGGATAGTAGCTTTTTGTTATTATGCCAAAAATGTACTGTACATAAAGCTATTATGATCTCACCTTCTGCTACATTCAGTCTCATCCAGCCACTAGCGCCCCCTCTCTGCATTAAGCACTGCCATACACCGAATACCACCTCCTCATCCAGCCATGTGCTTCACCTACAGCTCACTCATCAGACTCAATGTTCCGGGAGCTGTAGATTTGAACATTTTTTTTCAGGGGTTCTCTGAGATCTCAAACTTTTTGCGAAGGGTTCCTCGAAGGCAAAAAGGTTGAGAAACACTGTTACAGATACTTACTTCATGAAAGACATCTCCTGAGTATGGTGACACACCAAGATCCAACAAGGACATCCCCTCCACCACTGTAAAAGAAAGGATACTATGAGGAACTGAAAGAAAGACTAAAAACTTACATTGTAACTGCTGATATGGTTTACTAATATCTGTCTATTAGTCTGGGTGAAACATCTGAAAGTTCAAAAACGCATCATATTATGTGTTCGTTGTATGATGGCTTCTCCAGTCCTATGCTCAAATCAATCATTTGACTAGTGAATGTCTGTAAGGATGCTTCCGCTACAAATCTGTTCGATCAATCCTGGGTAAAAGTGAAACTTTCACAAATGCAAGCAATTCAAATTCCTATACATGTCAAAATTTGCCCCACCCAATCAATTTCATTGCTTGAGGAGGCTGCCCACCGTACTTAAAATAGTATTAAATCCGAGAACAAAATTCTAACACGTTGCAGCTTACCAATCATTAAATCTGATCTCCAACCTTCCCGTTTATTTTTTTTTTTATCCACCACATTTTAGGGACTTGCCCGTCCAGCAGATCCAGCATTGTCCTGCTAATATCTTTTCTGCCCTCTGCTCAGTCCCGTTCCGCCATTTCCTTTGATGACGTCGTCGAGAAGCTGCCGGCTCCTCCAAGTTCAGCCAGCGGCTTCCTAATGATGTGCTGCCCAAATCCACCCTATTCAATGAAGGACTATGCCTGCTGCGCCTCCTGGGATATGTACGTCACATATCCCAGGAGGCAAAGTGCACGTCTTTCGCCTAGGCAAATTATGTGCTTGTTGCAGGGGTGACAAAGAGTTTTCATTTTAAAAAAAGCTCAATTTGCACATTGGAGGAGAAGAGGGGTGGAGCGGAGGCAATATCCTGTTGAGGGTGAAGATTCAGTTTACGTGTGCTTGCTGCATCAGCTTTTTAAAGTTTTTTGTTCTTTATTTTTGCTCAGTGATCTGGCCAGTGTCTCCACCCAAAATGGAGTATTATCAATCTGGGAAGAGAATAGTGTTAGATGGACTTGACTAACAAATTAAAGCCAAACTCCAGAAAACACTTTTTAAAAATATTACAGCAACAGTTTCTTTGTGAAAAAAAATTTACATAAATGATTAAAAGTTGACTATTGTAAGCATCCCTTCTGCATCCTGGTCACCCTCCCCCCATACACTCAGGATCCTCCCTTGCTTGCAATTATCCCCAGTATCTAAGCATGTGTCCTAAATGTCTTCCTTACACAGATACACATCTCCTGCATACTCTTCATTCACCACTCTTCTCATTTCTGTCCCCAGGATTCATTCACAGTAGCATCATCCACCCCACTATCCTCCTGCCCACACACCAACCCCCTCACTTCTTTCCAAAACATCTCTCCCTAGCATCCCCCCCATTACAAACTCCTTTTTCCCTGCATCACTTTCATACTGTCTATTGTTCCCAGATTTCCCATGGCCCATAGTCCAAGACCCCCCACCAGGCAACCTCCTCTGTTCCCTTCTTGTCTTTGCCATCATATTCCCTGTTATCCCCATTATCATTTACCATCATCCTCCATGTCACCTCCCCATCATCCTCCACCATTATCCTTTCGATCACTCATCTTCCACATCACCCACCATCACTCTCCATGACATCATCCCTGTTATCCCCACCATCATGCTCCATGTCTCCCCCCCCCCCCAATCATCTTCCCTGTCATTTTGCATCATCCTCAATGTAAAACAATATCTTCCTCCATGGCATCTTCTCTTTCTTCCCTTATCCTCCATGTCACCATCATTATCTTCCCTGTCATCCCCCATCTTTCCTATATGTCATCCACCATTATCTTCGCTGTCATCCTCCATGTCATCTTCCCCATCACCCCCCATCATCCTCCATGTCGTCTTCCCCATCATCCACCATGTAAACCCCCATCATCCTCCACGGCATAATTCTCCCATCATTCTCCATGTCATCTTCCCCCTCATCCCCCATCATCTTCCATGTCATCCATCATCCTCCATGTCATCTTCCCCATCATCATCCTCCATGTCAACTCCCTTTGCCACCCACGGTATCTTCATCATCTTCCCTGTCAAATCAGCCTCAATGTAAACCCCTATCATCCTCCATGGCATCTTCTCTGTCTTCCCCCATCATTCTCCATGTCATCTTCCCATCATCCTCCATGTTAACCCCCATCGTATCTTCATCATCTTCCCTGTCATCTTCCATCAGCCTCAATGTAAACCTCTATCATCCTCCATGGCATCTTCTCCCTCATCCCCCCATCATCTTCCATGTCATCCCCCATCATCACTCATGCGGTCTTCATCATCTTTCCTGTCATCTCCCATCAGCCCCAATGTAAACCCCCATCATCCTCCATGGCATCTTCTCTGTCTTCCCCATCATTCTCCATGTCATCTTTTCCCTCATCCCCCATCATCTTCCATGTCACCTCCCATCACTTCCATGTCATCTTCCCCATCATCACCCATCATCATCCATGTCCACTCCCATCATCACCCATGGTGTCTTCTCTGTCTTTATCATCTTCCCTGTCATCTCCCATCAGCCTCAATGTAAACTCCCATCATCCTCCATGGCATCTGCTCTGTCTTCTTCCATCATCTTCCATGTCACCCACTATTATTCCCTGTCATCCCCCATGGTGTCTTCTCTTCATCATCCCCCATGTCATCTTCCCCGTCATCCCCCATCATCCTCCATGTCATCTTCCCCGTCATCTTCCATGTCAACTCCCATTGCATCTTCTCTGTCTTCATCATCTTCCCTATCATCTCCCATCAGCCTGAATGTAAACCCCTATCATCCTCCATGGCATCTTCTCTGTCTTTCCCCATCATCCCCCACGTCATCCCCCACGCCATCTTCCCCCGTCATCCCCCACGTCATCCCCCATGTCAACTCCCATTGCCACTCATGGTATCTTCTCTGTCTTTATCATCTTCCCTGCCATCTCCCATCAGCCTCAATGTAAACCCCCATCATCTTCCATGTCATTTTCCCTGTCATCACCCATCATCTTCCATGTCCACTCCCATCATCACCCATGGTGTCTTCTCTGTCTTCATCATCTTCCCTGTCATCTCCCATCAGCCTCAATGTAAACCCCCATCATCCTCCATGGCATCTGCTCTGTCTTCCCCGTCATCTTCCATGTCACCCACTATTATTCCCTGTCATCCCCCATTGTATCTTCTCTTCATCCATCATCCTCCATTTTATCTTCCCCGTCATACTCCATGTCAACTCCCATTGCATCTTCCCTGTCATCTCCCATCAGCATCAATGTAAACCCCCATCATCCTCTATGGCATTTTCTCTGTCTTCCCCCATCACCCTTCATGTCATCTTCCCCATCATCCCCAATCAGCCTCAATGTAAACCCATCATCCTCCATGGCATCTTCTTTTTCCGTTATCTTCCATGTAGCCCACTATTATCCTCCATGTCATCTTCCCTGTCATCCCCCATGGTGTCTTCTCTTCATCATCTTCCCTGTCATCCCCCATGGTGTCTTCTCTTCATCATCTTCCCTGTCATCCCCCATGGTGTCTTCTCTCCATCATCTTCCCCGTCATCCCCCATGGTGTCTTCTCTTCATCATCTTCCCCGTCATCCCCCATGGTGTCTTCTCTCCATCATCTTCCCCGTCATCCCCCATGGTGTCTTCTCTCCATCATCTTCCCCGTCATCCCCCATGGTGTCTTCTCTCCATCATCTTCCCCGTCATCCCCCATGGTGTCTTCTCTCCATCATCTTCCCCGTCATCCCCCATGGTGTCTTCTCTCCATCATCTTCCCCGTCATCCCCCATGGTGTCTTCTCTCCATCATCTTCCCCGTCATCCCCCATGGTGTCTTCTCTTCATCATCTTCCCCGTCATCCCCCATGGTGTCTTCTCTTCATCATCTTCCCCGTCATCCCCCATGGTATCTTCTCTTCATCATCTTCCCTGTCATTTCCCATCACCCTCGCCCACCATTCCCTTTTCCCCGAGTCATTCCCCTGTCCTCCTCCATACACCTGCCCGCACTCCTCCCTGCTCACACCTGTCCCACCCTCCTCCTCCTCCCCCGGCGCCCCCTCTCACCTCTCTTCCATGAATTGAGGGGGGACACCACCTCTACCCGCTCGGAGATGAAGGTGGCCAGGCTGGAGCGGAACAGAACAGCCCTGATTGTCACCGCCACCAGCATCACCAGCACCAAAGGCGCCGCCATCTTCCCCAGCCCAGCCTGGCCAGGCCGCGCCGAGGCTCACGGGAGAACATGGGACTTGCAGTTCAGTAAGGCGCCCCAATGACAGAGCCGGCGAGGGCAGGGACTACACTTCCCAGAGCGCACCGCAGCAGGCAGGCGCTCTCTTCCGGGACTGACAGGAGAAGCTGAGGTAGGGCGGCCGGGAGGGGACAAGCCGGCTCGTTATACGGTGAATGAGGGAAGTCCTGTGAGCGATTGAGTGAGTCCAGGCCGCCATTATTAACACTTTTACTGCCCAAGCTGTGGAAATCCACATGGTAAAAGGCACATTGTAGGCCTGAAGATTAGTGAAAACCCCAAAGAGTATACATTTTCTGGAAGCAGAGACCCTGGAGAGTACAATGGTGGTAGTCAGGAAATTGGTGGATTTACGAACTAGACACTGTGCTAGTGAAAGGCTTGAATGCAGAATTGGATATACATGTAGGTCCATATTTGGACACAGGCACAATTTTAGGTTTTTTTTCCAGGTATTTACCAAAACATATTCTAGCTATAGTTATATGTATGGGCTGAAAGTGCACACTCTCAGGTTTAATTTGAGGGTATGTACATCCAAATTGGAGGAAGGGTTTAGGAACTATCGCTCTTAAGAGTAGCCATCCCCCCTATTTATTTATTTCAGTTACTTATATAGCGCCGTTAATTTACACAGCACTTTACACATATATATTGTACATTCACATCAGTCCCTAACCCTTAAGTGGTGTACAATCTAAGGTCCCTAACTTACATTCATACATATTAGGGCTAATTTAGACAGGATCCAATTCACCTACCAGCATGTCTTTGGAGTGTGGGAGGAAACCAGAGTACCTGGAGGAAACCCACACAGGCACAGGGAGAACATGAAAACGCCAGGCAGGTGGTGCCGTGGCTGGGATTCAAACCAATGACCCTAGTACTGCCAGGCAGAAGTGCTAACCATTTAGCCACTGTGCTGCTATCAAGGGACCAAAAGTAATTGGACAGTTAAATAGAATCATAAATAAAATGTTCATTTGTAATATTTTGTTGAGAATCCTTTACTGGCAATGGCTGCCTGAAGTCTGGAACCCATGGACATTACCAAAGACACGGTTTCCTCCTTTCTGATGCTTTGTCAGGCTCTAACTGCAGCTGTCTTCAGTTGTTCTTTGTGGGTCTTTCTGCCTTTAGCTTTGCCTTCAGCAAGTGAAATGCATGCTCAATGGGGTTGAGATCCGGTGATTGACTCGGCCATTGCAGAATATTGCACTTCTTTTCCTTCAAAAGCTCCTGGGTTGCTTTTGCAGTGTGTTTTGGATCATTGTCCATGTGTACTGTGAAGTGCCGCCCAATCAACTTTGCTGCATTTGGCTGAATCTGGGCTGACAGTATATCTCTAAACACTGCAGAATTCATCCAGCTGCTTCTGTCTTCTGTCACATCATCAATAAACACCAATGATCCAGTGCCACTGGAAGCCATGCATGCCCATGCCGTCACACTGCCTCCATCATGTTTTATAGATGATGTTGTGTGCTTTGGATCATGAGCTGTTCCAAGCCTTCTCCACACTTTTTTCTTCCCATCTTTCTGGTACAGATTAATCTTCATGTCATCTGTCCAAAGAATGCTTGTAAGGGATTTCCGGCAAGAACAATCGCGATCGGGAACGCGCATGCGCGAAAGAGATCCTGCAGAAGAATTGCCGGTTGTGCGCAGGCGCGCAGGAATGCGCAATCATGCACGTGCACACGCACAGCGAAGATTGGCGACAGACGGGCTATTTAAGGAGGGCCTCTGCTCAGGTTCAGTGCTGACTGGTCTTCAGCTCCCCCCTGTGTCCTGCTTGTTCCTGTGTGATTCCTTTGTTGCTGACCCGGCTTGTTCCTCATCTGACTCTGATTACTCTCCTGCTCTTGGTTCCTGACTTCGGCTCTGCTCCTGACTTTGGCCTCTCCTTCTGATTCTGTACCGCGCTGCCCGACTGTTGATGACCCTGGCTTTTCCATGACATTGCTCCTGTCTCTTGTCTTCACTACCTGCCTTGCTCTGGTGCACGCCTGGCAATCTACCAAACCTGCTCTGCCTGCTACTCCTGTGCCAAAATCAAAGAATCTTCAGCCTTCCAAGGTATTCATCTGCAAGAGCTGCAAACAACAACTACTGGCACTCTTGTTCCCCTGGGTCCTAGACTCCCTCTGTTTCAACCTCAGTGGGCTCAGGGCTAGTGACACAAGTGAGGCTGACCTCATCAATTCAGTCTCCCATCAGGTACGTGACAGTACCAGTCAGCCAATGATGGAGTCTGAAAGGGAGGCCTCGCAACTGGGGGACATTCGCCAATCAGTAACTACCTTGTTCACTGTGATACACGATTTACAGAAAAACTTTGAACACCTGGAGAGTAAACTGCGAACCGACTCTAATGTTCTCATAGACACAGATCTCATGGCCACCTTTGATGCAGTCACTCAAACAGAGACCAGTATAATCTTTGAAACCTCTGCCCTACCAGAACCCCGGGTGCCTACGCCTGAGTTCTTTACAGGGGACCACAGGAAGTTCAGGACCTTTCGTAACTCCTGTGAGTTATATTTTTCCCTGCTCCCCAGGACCTTCTCGTCATCTAACACTAAGGTGGGATTTATTATCACACTTCTTAGAAATGAACCTCAGTCCTAGGCTTACCATCTCCGTGAACAACACGATCCGGCCCTAGCTTCAGTGGACTTATTCTTTACAGCGATGGCACAAATCTATGATGACCCCTTCTGGCGCCAAACTGCTGAAACTATGCTCAGTAAGCTACAGCAAGGCCAGAGACTGTGGAAGAATATGTCATTGATTTCCGCATCTGAGTTCTGATACTCAGTGGAACAAGTCTGCTCTCCGCTATCAGTTCCGTCTTGGCCTTTCTGATACCCTGAAGGCTGAGCTGGCCCGAGTGGGGGTACCAACCAGGTTGGAGAGTCTGATAGACCTGACGATTCATATTGACCGTCGGATTCGGGAAAGGCAGGGTGAGAGGACTAACGGGAAGATTCTAATATGCTCCGAAATTGGGCCCTCTACGAATGTTGTTTCATCAGAATCGCCCACCAATCCAGCTAGAAGTTTCTGGAGACCGCAGTTATCCGCAGCAGAACGCCTTCGATGGCAGAAGTCCAACCTCTGCCTCTACTGTGGTGATGCAGGTCATTTCGTGGCTACCTGCCCGGCAAAATCTCATAAGCCCTCTCCCAACTGTTTCTACATGATGCACCCTCAAGGGGCAAGCCGAACGCATCTCTGTTTTCATCTGCAGCTACAGCTGGCCGAAGGACAATCACGGTCTCGGCCATCATAGACTCGGATGCTTGTAGCTGTTTTATGGATGCTCACTTCGCTACTCAACACCAGATTCCACTCTGTACCAAAGCACAAAGACTTGCAGTTCATCTGGCAGACGGATCTGGTATCAGTTCTGGCCCTGTAACACAGGAAACCGTGCCAATATTCTGCTACTCTCCTTCAGGACACCAGGAATTCCTATGTCTAGATATTATTACCTCCCCGATTTTTCCAGTTATTCTCGGCATGCCTTGGCTAAGAGCCCACAACCCAACCATCAATTGGTTGTCTGGAGAAATCTTCTTTCCTTCAGAATATTGTCTGACTCACTGTATTCCTAAAGAGACAAATGAGGCAACTCCTCTTCTCAGCATTCACTCTGACCCTGAAACCATGAAACTTGTTCCTGTAGTATATCACGAGTATCTGGACATGTTCAATAAGAAAAGTGCCAACACCCTTCCTCCTCATCGCTCCTATGACTGTCCAATTGAGCTCCTGCCCGGCACCGAAATTCCTTTCGGTAGAATTTATCCCTTATCCGAAGCCGAATTAGAGGTCCTCTGGGAATATATAGATGAAAGTTTGGAAAAGGGCTTTATTCGGCCTTCTACATCACCAGGAGGAGCCGGGATCTTCTTTGTTGAGAAGAAGGATCAAACTCTTAGACCTTGTATTGACTACCGTGACCTAAACAAGGTAACGGTCAAGAATCGCTACCTGTCTATCCCAGTCTGATGAGCAACATGAATGTGAATCATGCTTCAAATGACAAACCAAATGTAAACAAAGCTTAAATGAACATACATATTTAGTGACTCCTTCCTTGAGGTTCCCCTATATTATGCATCTGCCAATATTTGTGACAGTTACAAATACATAAAGGTATTCTCTATATCTGGTCTCCCACAGTACACACAACATGGCAATTATTGTACTAAATATAAACTTCTAAATACCTTTTCTCTGCAGCAGTATATAGCAGTATTGTGCCTTCTATCAGCGTGCAGCTGAACACTGGTCAAAGTTTGTAGGAGGAGTTTTAATTCTGCTCTGACTGTCCTATGAGGCTGTATAACCCCTGTCCTTCTGTCTGGACAGTGCTGATTGGCCCTGTGCTGATCATATTCACCCTCCCAAAGACAAAAAAAACTCTTTAGCAATACACACTAAACTAAGCATGTGCAGAGTGACTCTTCGAGCTCTGTTCTATCAGCAGACTGATTGGAGACAGTAGAAGAAGGGGAGGATCAGAGAAGACAGAATCAAACAGCCTTTTTACACAATGCGGAGGATTAACCCCTTAGGTTCCACAGTGAGTATAACAAGTATACTTTACTGCATATAGAGACTGATTTTACTGTTGTGGGTTTATTAACACTTTAGTGCATATTAGTAAATTATACGAATATGGACAAAGGGATCCTGGTTCTTTTATGTGTTTCTTGGACATAATCCGCATCCTTAGCAGGGGCGGACTGACCATTTGGAAACTCGGGCACTGCTCAAGGGCCCAGGGTCAGTAGGGGGCCCTATGAGATGCCCCTGGTACCTTTTTTCATAGGCTTTTTTGAGTTTGGGCAAGGACACAAGGGCCCCATGGTCCCCTATTGCCCGGGGGCCCCATGAATTGTTAGTCTGATCCTTAGAACACCTTTAAAAGATATAAATCCTGTATAACCATAATATACGTTTATATATGTTACTTATGTATATTTTTTGTAAATGTGTAGTTCTCCTACAGGTTTCATGGACATAATCCTTGGGTACACCAAAATTCCAACCGTATTTTTTTCTTTGGTTTGTAACTTTAGATCAGCTTTCTCAACCTTTTTAACACAGAGGAACCCTTGAAATTACTTTCCAGTCTCAGGGATCCCCTGCTAAAAATTACTATATCTGCAACTCATGATACATGAGTGTGATGGTCAGCGGAATGTATGCTCCTTACACTTGTGGTCATTGGGAATAATTTACCCCTTACAGATAGCGATAAAGATCATTGTTGTCAGTTTGAACTTATCTGAGAGGCAAAAACTGCTCATTGCTCAAGGAATTCCTAGCAACCTCTGAAGGAACCCTGGGGTTCCATGGAATCCTGGTTGAAAACCCTGTTCTAGATAATTATGGATGTGGTACCTATAAGTCAAGCCCACAATAATGTATAGTTTCCATGTAACTTTAGTCAATAATTGTTTTAACTTTATTTGTTTTTCTTTTAGTGCAGAATATTCTTTATTTGGAAACAATGTTGGCACTAAAAAGGTTCCCTAGATGTGTCAGTTATTTATTGTTTCCCACTGTTAGCATTACTGGTTGCAGTACTCAGGGAGGATTAGTTCATTCTACATTTATAAATTGCACAGTTTGAAATCTATTTTATTGCCAATTTTAATTATATGGGGGTCATACACACTTTAATAAATGATCAGTTTGTTTTTCGATCAATCTCTTCTAATAGTAATAGTTGGTCTATAGTAGACAACCCATCCAATCTGCCACAACCAGGGAAGTATCTCAGTGCTGCTGATCGATGGAAATCGATTTATATTTTTCCACCCTGGGCAATCAACTCAGATCGCTTGAATATGACGGAATCTAAATTGATTGGTAGAGCGAAGGTATTCGATTATTTGCGTCATCGGTCCTTGTTATTGAATTGCAAATCATTTGGATAAAAAATTGAAGCATGTATGTCCAACCATTAGTATTTGCAACTATTATTCGACTGTGTGTATGTATGTGTGTATATATATATATATATATATATATATATATATATATATATATATACAGTCATGGCCAAGAATATTGGCATCCCTGCAATTCTGTCAGATAATACACCCAGAAAATTGTTGGAATTACACATGTTTAGGCATTCTCATGTTAATTTCTTTTGTTTTTATTGGTATGACACAAAAAAATGGAGAAACAAAAAAGGCAAATCTGATACATTCCACACAAAACCCCAAAAATGGACTGGACACAATTATTGCAACCCTCAATTTAATATTAGGCAGCACATCCCTTGGAAAAAATAACTGAAATTAATCGCTCTCTATAACCATCAGTGAGTTTCTCCCACCTCTCTACTGGAATTTTGGACCACTCTTCTATCACCAATTGCTCCAGGTCTCTCAGATTGAAAGGGTGCTTTTTCCCAGCTGTTGTTTTAAGATCTCTCCACAGGTGCTCTATGGGATTGACATCTGGACTCATTGCTGGCCAGTTCAGTATTCTCCAGCTCTTTCTCTGAAACCATTTCTGGGTGCTTTTTGATGTATGCTTTGGGTCATCGTCCTGCTGTAAGACCCATGACCTCTGACGGAGACTCAACTTTCTATCACTGGGCCCTACACTGCACCCCAGAATTCTTTGGTAGTCTTCAGATTTCATAATGCCATGCACACAGTCAAAACATCCAGTGCCTGAAGCAGCCCCAAAATATCAGTGACCCCCACCATGTGTGACTGTATTCTTTTCTTTAAAGGCCTCATTTCTTTTTCTGAAAACATTAGAATGATGGGCTTTACAAAAAAAGCTGTAATTTTGTTTTGTCTGTCCACAGCACATTCTTTCAAAAGGATTTTGGCTTTCTCAGGTAAGTTTTGACAAACTCTAATCTGGCTTTTTTATGTTTCTGTGTCAGCAATGGGGTCCTCCTGGGTCTCCTACCCTTTTTATTCAAATGGCAACGTATAATTTTGAGCTGACACAGTTATACCCTGTGCCTGAAGGTCAGCTTGAATTTGTCTGGAAGTTGATCGAGGTTCTTTAGCCACCATTCGAACAATCCTTTGTTGCAATCTATTTAGCTATTTTTCCACTGAATTTTTTTTGTTAATTTCTATTTTATAAACTATTAATAATTAAAAATGTTTTTGCTTGCTTTGTTTGCTAATATTTTTACACCTTTACCATAAATTTACACATTTTACATTGAAAAAAAAGCACAAAATTGAAAAAAAAAATCATTTGTAAATAACTTTTCTATTTCAATGGTTTTTATAAATTTTTTAAACAATATAAAGCAGAGGCAATAAAACACGCCCACGCAGGGGCTATCAATTGCACAGATAAAAAAAAATACAAAATAAAAAAAAGGAAAAACAATGCTCTAACGCCAACAGGGCAAAAGGTACGTCCGCGCAGGGGCTATCAATGGCACATAAGTTGCAAGACATTAATGTAACTGCCTATAACAACTAAATGCAGCTGTCCAGTCACACCAAAAACACAGAGAGAGAGAGAAAAAGGAAGAAAGAGGAAAGGAAAAAAAAAAGGGGGGGGCAAAGAGCAGGGGTCCAAGAGCGCCAATACCGAACGCCATTACATCCCCAGACTAGCCGGGGGAGTGAGGGAAAGGCATATTGCAACCACGGCTCCCAAATTTTCAAAAATTTATGTTGGGAGTCGTTGCAGATACTCAACATCTGTTCATTGAGCATCATAGTGGTCATACGATCCCGCACCCCCTGAAGAGGGACAAATGTAAATAACTTTTCAATGCTTTGAACCAAAGTCATAATTTTGGTGTCATTTTAACAGGACAAATTACAGAATAAAACGTGCACTTTTTATGTGCAATAACAATAATTATTTTTTAAACTAACACTGCTCAAAAAAGAGAAAGTGTTTGTTTTTTTTTTAGTTTTGTTACATTAAAACAAAATATAATTGTAGCAAGACAATATTTATGAAACGAAAGCCTTGTTTGTCCTTAAAAAAATAATATATTTGTATTACGTTGTTATCTTAAGTAATGACAAAGTTATCACCGAATAAACAGGTCCATAGCAGAAATGTAAAAATTGCTGTGGTCCATATAGGGTGAACAGGTGTGAGAGCCACTGCGGAGCTGCCGTGTCCTTAACTACCGATCACTCATTCAGCTGTCAGTGGAGTTCCCCTGCTGACAGCTGAAGTGTGAACAAAGCAGTTGCAGATATCTGTAATTGTCATCGGTGAGTACAAAAAAGTTGTATCATTACTCGTACTCGCTGTAAGAAAAATGGTATTGGTGCAACTCTAATATAAACACACACACACACATATATATATATATATATATATATATATATACTGTATATATATATTGACATGGGGGATGTTTAGCTCCATGGTGGATGTGTTTTCAAGTGAGTTCATGCTAGTCAGAAACTGTATTTCAGGGCTTGGTAGCCCACTTTTATTAAAAGGAAAGGCAAAAACAAAAGTTCAACATAAGGTTTCCTATGCAGGGGTTCTTCTACAGTAACATATGCACAATCAAAATGAAAATGCTAGCCCACCTGGCTACTCTCCAGCAGGACTGCTGCTATAGATACTGGTCCTGCCAACCACCAGCTCTTCAAGGCACACAGCTCCTCTGGCCTAGTCCTCAGGCCGTTAACTCAGATGCACACAGCTCCTCTGGCCTAGTCCTCAGGCCGTTAACTCAGATGCACACAGCTCCTCTGGCCTAGTCCTCAGGCTGCTAACTGTCTCTTGGAGACGTTCATACTCCACCTGCCAACTGCAGCCTCTCTGTCTCCTGTAGGATACCTTCTGTCTGTCTTGGGTGGAGCCCTGAGGTATTCCTAAACCTCCATTATAAGGGCTGTGTGCACCTGGGCACCTACTGTTCCTCTACAAAACCTGGACACTGGTTTGGAGATTCCGTCCCGCCCAAGGCACTATGGAATCTCCAAACTAGGGAGGCCCATCCAGAACAAATATTGGGCGGCAAAAAATTGCAACAACCACCATTTTATTTTCCAGGGCCCCTGCTTTCAGAAAATATATAACGTTTTGGGTTGGAAAGCAATTTTCTAGCAAAAAATGATTATTTTAACATGTATGTTAAAAGTGTCAAAACTGCCTTGAGCAGCAAACGGCTAAACCAACTGCTGATAAACTCTGTGCTTTAACATTCAATTAGTCAAAATGCCACATGCAGTTTATTGTTTATTCAATTCAGTCTCTACATATTGTTTTTAACCTTCAAGCCCAGGTAAAGGGAGTAACTTCTGGCCCCCATAACACATTTTCATTTTTACATTTATATGATATTGCATTGGAATACATTTGTACCTGGACTATTAACTCGTGTGGCTTTTCAATCTCATATTAATTTGGTTACATTACAAACCAAGGAAATCATGAAAAATCTTTTGGCATGGTGAAACTGGCAGCCATGAATTGTGCAACTCAGGTTGAACACCGGTGCAACACTATTGGATATTAATACCAAAAGGACAATCCTAGGGGTTCAGTGCTTCTTATTTATTCAAGTGTAAATGCTGCATGAGGGATCCACTTATAAATCCTTTTTCAAAGTAGAAATTAATTAAAGGCCAATTCCACCTTTTGCAAAATAATACATACAATCATTGGAGCATGCAAAACATTGCAACTGTGATCGGTGGATCATGGGTGCAATGCACAGACTTCTGCAGATTATTATTATCCAAAGGTCTGTTTCGAGGTATGAACCTTCACTTACAGGGTTGGAGTATCAATGGACCACAAGTACTGTGAGGCCACTAGACTTGTGCTCCACTGATCTGTGTGAATGAATGATGTGGCTTTTCAGGTAGCGGAGTCTCGCACAGCTGCACCAAATCTATAAAGTTAAAAGAGCCTGCAGAGAGAAAAAAACTTTGGATTCAGTAACCCTAGGTTCACACCTGTGCGGGTGGTGCTGTTGCAGATCTGCATTAAAATCCTGCACAGAGAAATGCGGACCCGTGAACGGGTGCCATTAGTTCTAATGGCACGCCGCCCGCACTGGAAAACGCCACCGTACTGGGAACCGAGATTTCCGTGCAGGCTGCATTTTCCAAAGAAGTGCAGGGACTTCTTTCCCTGCGTGTCACGGGCATGGGAGTCCATTCAAATGAATGGGCTCTCGTGCCCGTGCAAAACGCGGCCCGCACGGCCGCATAGAACCGAGGGTGAAGGGGTGATTTGGGGGTGGGGGGCTGTGGACTGTAACCATGTTTCATGTTACACCCTAAATATGGTAGGTAAATGAAATATAATCAGAAAAATAGACTTAACATTTAAAGCGATAAATAAAAATCAAATACAGCAAAAAGTTGCAGCGCTTGAGTATATAATAAAGTGAATTACCATATATATAGCAGAATTAAAAGAGAAAACATTCATTTTATGACATGCACCAGATCCAACGTTCATAAATTAATGTAAACAATGGTCAGGTAAATAATAAAGGTTCATTCCACTAATCAAAGTGCCTGTAGTGATAGGGATGTTAGAGTCATAAGTTTTGGGGGTGTATCCAAGTGACAAGCAAATCCGTGACTTCCGTGATAGGAGAATAGCTGTAAAATGCACTAACCAGATAGCGCAAGTAAACGCGCATTGGAGTATAATGACCTACTCCTGGTCACAGCCAAATGGTCCTCAGCGTAATTAGAGGTCCTCTCTATAAATAAGGGACCTGGGTTGAAAGGCACATTCCCTTTGATAATGTGCCATTGCCATGAAACGCGTTAGGGATAAGGACACCTCTCATACCACGTATTATCCACTTGGTTCATGCATCTGACTGTCGGCAATCTTTTTGGATTCTGTGAATCAGCTTTTTTGGACATTACCATGTAAGTGTGCTACTTGCTTTTACCTTTTGAATAAAAATACTACACTATCAAGATTTCTTTCTTTTGGGTCTTATTGCCGAGTCCCTGAGATGATCTCCTGATATGAAAGCACACCAATCCTGGCGATAGAGGATATAAGGCTATTTCGTGATACTGTAAAGAGGCGCACTCCCCCTGGTGGTAGGAGACGGCAAGAGTGGTGCACTGGTGTTCCTGAGGGCTTTACGCTGAGGACCATTTGGCTGTGACCAGGAGTAGGTCATTATACTCCAATGCGCGTTTACTTGCGCTATCTGGTTAGTGCATTTTACAGCTATTCTCCTATCACGGAAGTCACGGATTTGCTTGTCACTTGGATACACGCCCAAAACTTATGACTCTAACATCCCTATCACTACAGGCACTTTGATTAGTGGAATGAACCTTTATTATTTACCTGACCATTGTTTACATTAATTTATGAACGTTGGATCTGGTGCATGTCATAAAATGAATGTTTTCTCTTTTAATTCTGGTAATTCCCTTTATTATATACTCAAGCGCTGCAACTTTTTGCTGTATTTGACTTTTGATGAAGAGGGTATACGAGGTTTACCTTTATGCTAGCGGCTTGAATCTGTCAGATCCAGCGCTCGTTCCTTTCCCCATATATTGGATAAATAAAAATACTCCATTCAAGTATGTATTTTTAACTAAAAAAACTCCCTTCTATTGCTCCTGGCCTCCTCCAAATCTCCAAATTCCTATTATGTGTGTGCTGCTGTGATCCATCCTCCAGTTAGAAGGTGGCTATGATTGTTTTGCATGGTCCCACTGTATGTAGGAATGTAGCCAACCTCTCTTGCTTGTTCCCAAGATAGACTATGGACTGATATTTGTATTGTGCATCAAAAGGGGCACATGATTGAGGAGGCAGAAAAACACAGTAAGGGCTTATTTACACGTGCCTAAAATGTGGCCTTGGAAATGCTTTTTTAAAGCACTCTGAATGCTAACTAAAGCACCTGTCACTAAATAAAATGGTTAGCTCACAGTCCTGTTCACTTGTTGTGTTTGCTTTACTTTGCTTCAAAAACTATACCCCATGTTGCTTTCAGTGCTTCAAAGCATCTTCAGAGCCTCCATAGAAGTCTTTGACAAAGCTCACTTACAGCACCTGCAGCCTTTGAGAGGCTTTTGAGCATCTTTAGCTTCGCTTTGTTTTGTGGTTGAATATCTTTTTATTTGCACAATCAAAAAGTAAAGTATTCCAAACACTGAAAAGCAAGAACAGGTGTACATTGAAACAGATGAATAAAACATGCGTAAAAGAGTGAACAAATGTCATTTCTCAATGAATCACACCAAGAGTGGTAGAATGAGTTGCAAGTCACTGAAATAGCAATGAATGCGGAATGTTAGCTGCACTTTGTTTTGGATGTATTGCAGGTATGAGTTATCCCAGGATGCACTGGGAGACCAATAAGTGAACCAGAAAGATGTCATCAGCAGTCACATTCGGCTCATGTGTATGTATTATGGAAGTGTCTGGTGCAGGTGTCACATCTGGTGTGCAGTGTGGAGCAGCAGGAAGGTGAGCGGGGTCCAGACTGGAGCGGAGCAACTAGCAGATAGGACACATAGGGGTTTATTTACTAAAGCTGGAGAGTCCAAAATCAGACTCCCTTCTGCATAGAAACCAATCAGCTTCTAACCTCAGCTTGTTCAATGAAGCTTTGGCAATAAAACCTGGAAGCTGATTGGTTTCTATGCAGAAGGGAGTCTGATTTTGGGCTCTCCAGCTTTAGTAAATAAACCCCATACTGTGCAACAATGGTATGCTATAGTGGAAGGTTAGCAGGGATCAGAGAGAGAGGACTGAGCAACAAAGGATTGGCAGTGCTGACAGACCAGAGCAGGAGAAACTAGCAATGTCATATGTGGTGCGCAGTATGGGAGCAATATAGGGAGATGAGCAGGGACCGGAGAGGAGCAAACCAGAGGATCAGCAGAGCTGGGAGTTATCACTGAGTGGGGGATCAGCAGAGTTGGGGATACTCATGAGTGGAGGATCAGTTGAGCTGGGGTACTACTGAGCAGGACATCTGCTGAACGAGAGTACCAATGGTGAACAGAGGTGCTAAGGAGCAGGGGATCTGCTGAGTGGGGGTACTACTGAGCTGGAGTTCTACTGTGCCCCTTTAAAACAAATAGAAAAATCAACAAACGCAGATGGCATCTTCCAAGCTTCAATAAAGCTTAAAAATACCATCACCGGACCCTCACTAAAGCATATCAAAAAAGCATGTTGAAGTGGTATGCTGTTTAATGTGCGTCGAATTGGAAGTAAGTGTAAATGAGCCCTAAGAAACAATTTAATGAAAAACAGATTACAGGGCTATTAAGTAGAAGACGTCTATAGATTATTTTTGGAGTAGAATATTGATTACTGTCACTTTAAGGAATATCAGAGCAAAGGATATGTCACCAGCACACTAGGGAACTTCATAAAAGGTCCAATGTTTTATTAATTGATCACATTTCAGAAAAGAACAACGTTTCGGAGCCCCGCATGACCCCTTCATAGGTCACATGCCTAATGAAGGGGTCATGCATGGCTCCGAAACGTCGCTGTTCTTTGCTGTGATGTAATCATTTAATAAAACATTGGACCTTTTATGGGGTTCCCTGGTGGGCTGGTGACATATCCTTTGCTCTGAGTTATTCCGGTCTCCAGCCGTTGGTCGCTTCAGCACCCACCTACTTTACAACCTCTAACAGGGATGTGTGTGTTGGGATATTGTTCTGGATTTAGGGAAAATCTGGTGGATTTGCTGGAAATGCATCCACGTTTGTTGCTAATGCACTCAGCATTAGAAAACACAGTTGCATTTGACTACTGAAAATACGGAAGAGCTGTAGGTGGCACCATTTCTCTTTTGGCATGAATCTGCCCAACAGTGGAAATAGTTTTTTATTATGAGAGACAGATATTGATGTGTAATGACATATTTATCTATTGATGTCAGTCTTCTGTGTAATATAATTGACTTAGTGTTAGTTCGTTTATTAAATAGCTTATGAAAAAAACAAAAGGTCTAGATAGCTGGTGACTAACAGGAATAGATCTACACCCTAGTTACACCTTCAGCAATAATCACGCAATGACAATGTTCCCTTCCCCCTCCTTCCATTGTGCTTACTTCTGAATGACAGCCGCAGGGAGATGACCAGGCTAGAGATAAACAATGAGGTCTGTGGAATATCCCAAGACTGATCCTAAAAGAATTGTCCAGCTGTAGTAAAAACTGTACATGTCATGCTTTAACCCAGTGTCTCTCAGCCAGGGTTCTGTGGAACCCTAGTGTGCCACCTAATGTTGTTAGGGGATCCTTGAGCAGTGATCAGTGGTGGATTGATCTCCCACAATGACCACCAATGCAAAGGGGCAGTTTTCCACTGACCACCATTGTAAGGCTGATGATATACTGACCATATATTGGCTGGTTTCTGATGAATTGGCCAAAATTCAAGCAGTGAGTGGACCTGTTGGCACCCTACAGCCTGACATCTAAAAATCGAACGAGGCAGCTGATAATTCGCGCCTAAACAGGGACTGCAGTCAATCATAGACCATGTGTCCTACCTCTACATAGCTTTAAAGTGGTTGTAAAGGCTCAAGGTTTTTTTTTTTACCTTCATGCATTCTATGCATGAAAGTAAAAATACCTTCTGTTTGCAGCAGCGCCACCAGCCCCCCCCAATACTTACCTGAGCCCCCTCTCAATTCAGCGATGTTCACGAGACACCCGGCTCTCCCAGGTCCCTCCCTCCTTATTGGATGAGACAGTAGACGTAGCCATTGGTTCCTGCTACTGTCAATCAGAGCTTGTGAGTCAATGAGGGGGGGGGCAAACCATGCTCTGTGTGTGAATGGACACACAGAGCAGTGGCTAGGGAGCGAGCCTGCTTCGGTGAGCCCATAGCAAGTGGCTTTCTATGGGGGGCACTAAGCTGGAGGGGGGGGCCTGGAGTACCGGCAAGGGGGCCCAAGAAGAGGAGGAAACCACTGCACAAAGCAGGTAAGTATAGTATCACTTTAACCGCATGCCGCCCAGCCACTGTACATATACGGCGGCAGGGCGGCACTCACAGGCAAAACCACGTTTTAAAATGTGTGTTTTGTAAACAAATAGGGGGCGCGCGTGAAGCGCGCTGCTGCCCTATTTGTCCCGCAGATCACCGCCGCAGATGTCAGTCGCCGGGTCACAGCCGCTCCTTAGCGGCTATGTCCCGGCGATCGGCGGCAAACAGTGACAGAGAGCACAGCTGCAGTAGCTGTGCTGTCTGTCACTTCCCTGTCAGCTCAAGGATGAGCTGATCCAGAAAGAACAGTTTCTCTCTTCCGATCAGCCTTGTCCCGTGCAGTACACCCCCCAGCCCCCTAGTAAAACACTCCCCTCACTACTATAACCCTTCCCTGCAAAATAAAGTTAACCCCTTCCTCCCCATTGCCATTAGTACAGTGTCAGTTTTTTTTTTTTTTGCACTGATCACTGTATTAGTGTTTTTGGGGATGTCAGTGACCCCAAGTCAGTACCCCCCAATGTCAGAATGTCCGCCGCAGTCCCGCCATAAGTCGCTGGTCGCTGCCATAAGTCCCTGATCGCCGCCATAATTCACTGATCGCCGCCATTATTAGTATAAAAAAAAAACTAAAAATCCCAGTATCTTTCTCGCCATTTTGTAAACGCTATAACTTTCACGTAAACCAATTAATTTACACGTATTGAGGTTTTTTTTAGCAAAGACATGTCGCAGAATGCATTTTGGCAGAAATTTATGACTAAATGTGATTTTTGCATTTTTTTTTTTACTGGACATATTTTATAGCAAAAAGTCCAAAATATTGTTTTTTTTTCCTCAAAATTGTCAGCCTTTTTTTTTATAGCGCAAAAAATAAAAACCGCACAGGCGATCAAATACCACCGAAAGAAAGCTCAATTTGTGGGGAAAAAAAGGATGTCAATTTCATTTATGTACCGTATTGCATGACCGCGCAATTGTCCGTTAAACTAGCGCAGCGCTGTATAGCAGAAAAATGGCGTAAATTGCAGTATTTATACCATAGTTTGTAGACGCTATAACTTCCACACAAAGCAATCAATATACACTTATTGGGATTTTTTTTACCAAAAACATGGAGCAGAATACATTTTGCCTAAATTTATAACCAACTTTGAGTTTACTATATATTTTTTATAGCTGAAAGTAAAAAATATTGTTTTTCTTCAAAAGTTTTGGCCTTTTTTTGTTTATAGCGTGAAAAATAAAAAGCACACAGGTGATCAAATTACACCGAAAGAAAGCTCTATTTGTGTGAAAAAAGGACGTAAATTTCGTTTGGGTGCAGCATTGCATGACCGTGCAATTATCAGTTGAATTAGTGCAGCGCCGAGTAGCAAAAAGAGGCCTGGTCATTAAGGGGGGTAAATCCTCAGGAGGGCAAGTGGTTAATGTGTGTTCAACCCTTCTAGGAGCCTGATTTTGTCCCTGCAATACATCAGAGGGTTTTTGTTTCATTACGGAACTCTGTAAAACACACTGTTCCTTATGCCATTTATCACCATGCTGTCTACTTCAACACATCTTGACCGTGTCTTTTCTATAGATGTTTCTATTGTTGTTTATAAAATGTATTTTTTCATAAAACAATAAAGTACACCTGATTTGGGAAAAACAAATAAGCATGCTTATGGCAAGTTACAGGATGTTAGTGCTTCAATAGTCTTCCTGAGTTCTGTAGCCTTGAGTGACTCCAAAAGATATCAGTTGTGATTGGATTTAAATATTATTAACCTTGCCACACATACAGTATATGCTGTAGTAGATAAATAGCCAGGAAGAACAACCTGGTCGTAATGCCACGGAACTACTGATTCATATAATAAGATTGCCTGCGTCCACATGCATGCATCACTGCCCGCCTTGCTGATAAATACTACTCCAGTGAATCATATGTTTTGCACAATATAGACGTCACTGTGTGTTAAAACTGTGTTGTTTTTTTACTTGTTTTCACAGGGAAAACATGATGTAATAACTGGCACAATTCTGTTTCGCTCTAAGTACCTAATGGGTAATCTGATAACATTGCCCATAGCAGATAACTGCCAGCTTGCTTTTGCTGTTTTGTATTTTATGTAGTCGGGGTATTATAGGGCACGTTTATCATAGGGGGCCTTCAGCAATTGCAGAAACACATCCTCTTCTGGTTTTTGGCTGTTTAGAAGTATGGACAAAATAAAAAATGACATATATGTTGGAGTTCCCCCGTAACAGTTTTATTGGGGCTCATGCAGACATAGGCAGAGGTCCATACAGCATAAAAAACGACTGTATCCCTGAGCCTGATGTCACAGGTATTGTTTGCAGCAATAGCATATACAGTTGTGTTCAAAATAATAGCAGTGTGTTGAAAAAAGTGAATAAAGCTCAAAATCCTTCTGATAGCTTTTATTTCCATACACACAAATGCATTGGGAACACTACACATTCTATTCCAAAACAAAACATAAAGAAAAATATATCAAATTTGTGTTGTTCCTCTAAAAAAATTGAAGAAAAGTGAATATTAGATTCTTCAAAAAAATTGCAGTGTTTGTATTCTTCTTTACAAACTCAAACATTCACTATATAAACTGAAAAATGTTTGAAGATTTTGCTTTCCTTTGAATCACTTAATGAATATTTAGTTGTATAAGCACTGTTTCTGAGAACTGCTGTACATCTGTGTTGCATGGAGTCACCCAACTTCTGGCCCCTGTGAACAGGTATTCCAGCCCAGGATGATTGGACTACATTCCACAGTTCTTCTCTATTTCTTGGTTTTGCCTCAGAAACTGCATTTTTGATGTCACCCCACAAGTTTTCTATTGGATTAAAATCCGGGGATTGGGCTGGCCACTCCATAACATCAATCTTGTTGGTCTGGAACCAAGATGTTGCATGTTTACTGGTGTGTTTGGGGTCGTTGTCTTGTTGGAACACCCATTTCAAGGGCATCTCCTCTTCAGTATAAGACAGCATGATCTCTTCAAGTATTCTGATGTATTCAAACTGATCCATGATATATATGAGTATGAGAAACATCCCCATATCATGATGCTTGCGCAACCATGCTTCACTGTCTTCACAGTGTACTGTGGCTTGAATTCAGTGTTTGGGGGTCGTCTGACAAACTGTCTCCGGCCACTAGACCCAAAAAGAACAATCTTACTTTCATCAGTCCACAAAATGTTGCGCCATTTCTCTTTAGGCCAGTCAATGTGCTCTTTGGCAAATTGTAACCTCTTCAGCACGTCAGATAGCTTGGCTTCACATAGGCGTCTTCTAATTGTAACAATACTCACAGGTAACTTTAGACCTTCTTTGATCTTCCTGGAGCTGATTGTTGGCTGAGTCCTTGCCATTTTGGCTATTCTTCTATCCATTCCAATGATAGTTTTTCGCTTTCTTTCACGTCTTTCAGGTTTTGGTTGCCATTCTAAAGCATTTGCGATCATTTTAGCTGAGCAGCCTATCATTTTCTGCACTTCTTTATATGTTTTCCCCTCTCCAATCAACTTTTTAATCAAGGTACGCTGTTCTTTTGAACAATGTCTGGGACAACCATTTTCCTCAGAATTTCAGAGAGAAATGCACTGTAACCAGAATGTACAACATTTGCTGCCTTCCTTCCTTAAATAAGGGCAATAATTGCCACCTGTTTTTCAAAGAATGAATGACTTCACTAATAGAACTCCACACTGCTATTATTTTGAACATGCCCCTTTCAATTAGTGATTCAATTACACAGAATCAGCAGCATGCATGTCATGACTGTTGGGTCTGTTGGATTTTTATTACTCTACTACACCTGCTAGTAAATTATTTGCCATGTAGAAATATCATTTCTACCAAAAACAGTGATTGATCAGGTTAGTGATGTCTGACTGCTATTATTTGGAACACAACTGTACATGTGTATGTCCCCGCCAGAGTGCAGACTGTCTACATTCAGGGACATATATCCATACCTTTATGTATGTACACTTGGATTTGCATTTACTAATGCACAATTGCAGCCTGTCATTGATTTGTATAGGCGGCTGTATGCAACATCTATGACTCCTTAGCACAGAAATATGGCTGTTTTTCACACTTTTACAGTTGTCTGCACTTATGTGCATTAGTCTTTACCTGTTAATCCTGCCAATAGATCTGTTATTTTCCACTTCTATGAACAGTCGCAGCACTGTTTGCTCTACTGTGAAATTACACAATAGTGTTTCCATCCCTTGAATGGAAGAAAAATGTATGTATGTATAAGACAGCGCTGGACCTATATGGAGTCTGGTATCCCTGGAGGTGATCTGTAATATGTTGCTTTTTAAAGGGATCCCCGGGATTGATGAGGGTGAAGGGAATAGTAGTCCTGATGGGGACTCGGCTGCTGCCTCACTGGTAGTGACGTAAATTTGCTCTGCAGGATATGTGTAGAAGAGATAGGAGGCGCTTTCGATAAGCAGGGATGTCACATTTCAGGCTTTTATACAACATGTTTATTGAAGTTCACAGGGTACACAAGAATCTAATGTAGTTCAGGGGGGAAAGGCACCCATTCCTTCATCAGGGCTGTGGAAAACAGAAAAAAGCAAGCCAATGCATGAAGGTAAAAAACCTTCTCTGTGCAGCATCCCCCCCAGCCCCACCTTAAATTCACCTAAGCCCCCCTAGATCCAGCGATGTGCCATTGGCTCCCATTTTTGTTAATCACAGCCAGTGAGCCAATGAGAAGAGAGAGGGGGCGGGATCGAGCCATGGCTCCATGTGTAAATGGCATAAATAGTGTACATATGGTGCAGCCCTAAAAATAAATCTTTTGAGGTAAAGGGTTTGGGTGTTAGCAGCTGTGGTTAGGTAGAGTTCATTTAGCGCAGGAGGAACCAATACACTTATCCATGTGTAAATGGACACACAGAGCAGCAGCTGGGGAGAACGCATGCTCAGGTGTCCCCACAGCAAGCTCCTTGCTGGGGGGGGCACCTGACAGGAGGGAGGGGCCAGGAGCATTGGTGGGGAACCCGAGAAGAGGAGGATCCGGGCTGCTCTATGCAAAACCACTGCACACAGTAGATAAGTATAGACATGTTTGTTATTTTAAAAAAAGTAAACTTTTCCAATCACTTCCGGCCCTGTAAGGCTTCGGTCACACTGGATCTGACTTTGAAATGTGTGACTTCACTTTAATTTGCACAGTTTCAAAGTTAGATATCAGTGCGATTTGGAAGACATCTATTCAACTTCATGCACAGATGTCTATGCAAGTCGTGCCTGAACTTGCATAAAGTAGTGCATGAAAGTGCATTTCAAAATTGGTGCTACTCGGATGGAATCGCAGTCGCACCGATTTGACCGCTTTGATTGCAGACAATAAGGTGTGACTTGTCATGCAATTTTAAACTATCAAATGCATAACAATTCACACTGGTGTGACTGGAAACTTAAAACTCTCTCAGAACGGTAGCTGGCGGTGATCGGTAAGCTCCCAATGCATACTTGCGATCGGGAGCTTTCTGATCATGAGACTACTGTGACAGCCAATCACAGTGGTCACATGACCCGAAGGCCCACCTCCACCTCCTGGCTTTTAGAACCCTTAAAGGACTCGGAGGCGGCCAGCGCCAAAGGATTAAAGCAGAGTTCCACTCACCTATCAAAAAAATAAAAGTCAGCAGCTACAAAAACTGTAGCTGCTGACTTTTAAAAAACAGCCACTTACCTGTCCCTCGGTCCCGTGGTGTGTCCCCCGCAGCCCGTTTCACCGGCCGTCCTGGATTCCAGGAGGCCGGCAACTTCAGTGTGGACACCCGGCTGTGATAGCTTGTGGCTTCACAGCTGGGTATCCACTGCACATGTGCAAGTAGCGCTGCGCTTCATGAATGGTCCTGTAGTCTTCTGGGACCTGTCACGTGTCCCAAAAGACTACAGGAAAGGATGGAGGGAGGACACCTTCTGTTTCCAATCACCTAGGCGATCAAACCGGAAATGGGAGCGGTTACCTGTCAAATTCAGATACCCGCTCCCCCCCCCCCCCCCCGAAAGGTGCCAATCCTTAATGGGGAGTGGGGGAGCAGTCCTTAAAGTGGAACTTCCCCTTTTGGGTGGAGCTCCGCTTTAAGTAAGTTTTCCCCTCACTTAGAGTTGCGACAATGATGGTTTCAGCACACAGGAAGTGAGGTAAAATCTGTAGAGGCAACATAGACAGTCATGTAATCAAATACACTCCTTACAGGGTTACAACCATCAGTCAATGGGTAGTGTAGTGACCATTCAAAGCTTAGTGCTGTCATAAAGACAATAGTAAAGTTAACATCACCAGGCTAGCAATGACTATAACCATGTGTTAATGGAAGGAGAAGAGGGTCCCCTCCATGTCAGTAGGATGGTCTTCTTTGCATAGAAGTATAATATCCGCAACAGACATTTATCGTATTTAGAAATAGAAATATCACCAAATACTCCCAGTAAGCAGCTGTAAAAAGTAAAAATTTTGTCACAATTTTTGTCTGGCAAGTTTTCACACATTGGCTTCCTGGTGCATTGCATTAACTCACATTGTATTAAGACAGCCCATTCACATGAATAGGCTGGCAACCCAGCAAAGTGTCAGAGAAATGGAAATGTACCATCTTTGGCATTGCAGTGCATCATTATTATTATTATACAGTATTTATATAGCGCCAACAGTTTGCTCAGCACTGTACATTATAAAGGGACATCATAACACATGGTAGTGTGTTACCTTGGGATGTGGTGCACTGCAATGCAACTTTCTTTGTCGCTGCCTTAGTTCCCCAAGGTGCCATTCAGAATGAATAGCACTTCAACAGCATACGCTTGTAACATGTATTAACAAGCATTGTAGTGATGCACATTTTACCACAACGTATCTCAGTTTTGTCTCTGAAACAGTATTGCTATATAGGGAGCATGGTGCAGTAGTTTATGGCACAGCAACACAGAAAAGAAGTAAAAACTAAGCACTTTTCTTCAAATAAGGGTTTGTTCACATTGGCGGCTGGGTAAGGGGGCTATAAAATCAGGTGGTTGAGCCACAGTTTTACCTCCCCCGACTGCCCACCTAAGCTAGGGCATGCAGCTGCTCAAGGCTGTACACATTGTGTGCCACGCTTTGCAAAAATCAAATTATATGTCACTTTTTGGCAGGCGGTACTGCTACCAAACACAACCCATTCAAGTGAAAGGGGCTGTGCTGCAACCACCCTGCTACTGCATGCAATGCGCATGGTTGTGGTCAGGGGCGGACTGACAACTCATGGGGCCCCCGGGCAATATAGGATCATGGGGCCCCTGTGTCCTTGCCCAAACTCAAAAAAGCCTATGAAAAAGGTACCAGGGGCATCTCATGGGGCCCCCTACTGACCCCGGGCCCTCGGGCAGTGCCCGAGTTTCCAAATGGTCAGTCCGCCCCTGATTGGGGTGCAGTGGGTCAGCATTTTGAGGGTTAAAGCAAGCAGTAAGGAGGTGACATATTGCCTCCTCACCACTTGTTAAATGTCATCTTAAAAGCAATCCTCTGTGGACCGCTTTTCGGAGGAGCAGTGTAACCGCACATGTGAATGAGCCATTACTGTAATCCTAACTGGAGTTCCTCTGTAACAATGTCTCATATCTGTTGTTTTCCAATCACTTGTCAGAATATGGGTTGAAGTCTATAGCACGTTCGTATGTCCAAACAAGTGTATTTTTTTGTAGTTGTATTATTTTCCAATCTCCCTTTAGTTTTGAAACCCTACTGACCTCATTCCGTCACAAAGCTTAGCCCTGCTCTATATATCCCCCTTGTCACTCGGGGTCACAATGCAGTGGATCCCTTGAAACACTTATACAAGACATGCAGAATAGGACTGTCTTTCCTAATCATATTTTTGACACTAAATCACCTAAATTTAAATGAAAGCAAGGGTCATTAGATGATGTGGACTCTTCCTTGTCCTCTGAAGTGGTTTTAACCAGTTTTATTCCAGTTGTCAAGAGAGGGTTTGTAAAAGTATATGTTCTAGAATACATGTTTATCTTTCTATATGCCTTTTGGTTTCAGATCCGACGGCAGAACCTGCAGCTGTACGGACTATCAGGGTCATACTGTCATGTTTCCATGGAAACAAATCTTGTACCCTAAAGGTTGTACAGTCAGTAACGGACAGGGTGTGGGGCGATGGCAGAGGCTTAAAAGGTACATTGCATTTTAAAATTGATCTATTTTTTCACCTAAAGAGAAAGTACAGTTCAGCTGAAGTCACTAGATTTGAGAATAAGTGCATGTTTAACATACCATTGCTTCTTTAGGGCTGAGGCATCTTAAGGGCCCTTTAACACTGATACGTTTTTTTGCTGCACTGAAAGTGCAGGAAAAACTCAGTAAAATGATTTCCTTTAAATTTTTTAAGAACTCTTTGCACCAGTGCACTGCGGGTGCGACACATTTTGAAAAATCTTTCATGCTGCATCTTTGGTGCCCTGTTGAAATAAAGGTAAAACACATAAAAAATGCATCAAAAACACATCGAAATGCACCACGGTTGTGTTTTTGAGTCGCGTGTCACATGCTGGGAGTTAGACAACCAGAAAACATACCAAAATACAACAAAAAAGCAATATTCGTTTTTCAACAGACCAGTATGAAGGGGCTCTAAGAATTCCAGCTGTGGATATTTTATACATAGTTATATTGATCCAAGATATGCATATGAAATACCTGGCCGTTCTCCCTAGAAATTTTAAATCACTGAAGTAGACGCCTCTACTTCAGTGATCTCCATTTGCTTCTGGGTCCCAAGCTGAGTGGTTACCCTGCTGAATTCTCAGCACAGAATGTCAACCAGCTGGCAACAGTGCCATTTAAAGAATGCTTTGCATTGTCTGAATGAATGCAAAGCATCCTCTGATTGGGTGAGGTGGAGAGGCAGGTTGGAAGTAGAAAAAGGACCTGCAAGGGTGATAGAAGAGCACAAATGCCTGGCTGTGGAAATTAGTGACTGGAAATTGAAAGCACTGGAACTGGATGTGCAGAACTAAAGCTGCTAATGCGCAGGGGATGCACCAAGTCCATGTATGAGAAGAGTTGGATCACAAGCCATGGATGATAATTAGTGAGCAGCGATGTACCAAATGTACAACAAGTAGTTGTAAAGGCAGAAGGTTTTTGCAGCTCCCCTGAGCTCCACCTTATACTCACCTGAGTCTGATTTCAATCCAGAGATATGCAGGAGAGCAGAATCGTAGGATCAAGTAAGCAGGTGTACCATGATAGGATGCCGCTTCCAACGGAGGACCAGAGAAGAGGAGGATCGGGGCTGCTCTGTATGAAACCATTTCACAGAGCAGGTAAGTATGACATGTTACTTTTATAAAATAAAAAATGAGCCTTTACAATCTCTTTAACCACATGCCGCCCAGCCACTGTATAAATACGGCAGCAGGGCGCACAGCTGGGCAAAACCACGTTTTAAAATGTGTGTTTTGTGAACAGGCAGGGGGCGCGCGCGAGGCGCGCTACCGCCCTGCCTGTCCCGCCTGTCCCGCCGATCACAGTTGCGGATGTCAGTCGCCGGGTCACAGCCGGTCGTTACCGGTTATGTCCCGGCGATCTGCGGCAATCGCTGACAGAGAGCACAGCTGCAGTAGCTGTGCTTTCTGTCAGTTCCCTGACAGCTCCAGGACAAGCTGATTGGGACAGAAGAGTTTCTCTCTCCCGATCAGCCGTGTCCCCTGCAGTACACACCCCCGCCCCCTAGTAAAAGACTCCCCTCACACAGTTAACCCTTTCCCTGAAAAATAAACTTAACCCCTTCCTCCCCAGTGCCATTAGTACTGTCAGTGTTTTTTTTTTTTGCACTGATCACTGTATTGGTGTCACTGGGGATATCAGTGACCCCAAGTCAGTACCCCCCAATGTCAGAATGTCCGCCGCAGTCCCGCCATAAGTCACTGATCGCCGCCATAAGTCGCTGATCGCCGCCATTATTAGTATAAAAAAAACCTAAAAATCCCAGTATCTTTCCTGCCATTTGTAAACACTACAACTTTCACGTAAACCAATTAATTTACACGTATTAGGTTTTTTTTTTAGCAAAGACATGTCGCAGAATGCATTTTGGCAGAAATTTATGACTAAATTTGATTTTTAAATTTATTTTTTACTGGACATGTTTTATAGCAAAAAGTCCAAAATATATTTTTTTTACTCAAAATTGTCAGCCTTTTTTTTATAGCGCAAAAAATAAAAACCGCACAGGCGATCAAATACCACCGAAAGAAAGCTCAATTTGTGGGGAAAAAAAGGATGTCAATTTCATTTATGTACCGTATTGCATGACCGCGCAATTGTCCGTTTAGCGCAGCGCTGTATAGCAAAAAAATGGCATAAATTGCAGTATCTATGCCATAGTTTGTAGACGCTATAACTTTCACACAAAGCAATCAATATACACTTATTGGGATTTTTTTTACCAAAAACATGGAGCAGAATACATTTTGGCCTAAATTTATAACCAACTTTGAGTTTACTATATATTTTTTATAGCTGAAAGTAAAAAATATTGTTTTTCTTCAAAATTTTTGGCCTTTTTTTGTTTATAGCGTGAAAAATAAAAAGCGTGATTAAATACCACCGAAAGAAAGCTCTATTTGTGTGAAAAAAAGGACGTAAATTTCGTTTGGGTGCAGCATTGCATGACCGCGCAATTATCAGTTGAATTAGTACAGCGCCGAGTGGCAAAAAGAGGCCTGGTCATTAAGGGGGTAAATCCTCTGGAGGTCAAGTGGTTAAGGGGAGTCAAGGTCAGCAAAAAGCAGAGGTTGCCAATTTGCAGACAAGAGGTACCAGTCAGTAAGCAGAATCTTGGTCAGTAGTCAGAGCCATTAACGGAGGTCAACAGCAGACATGAGCAAATACAGGAATATGGGTCAGCAGTGAAGGTCAGGTGCAATTTCAGGATCAGGTATCACACAAATACAAACTGAAAGACTATTCGGCAATGAGCTTATGTAGAACTTATGTTTTTGTTGTCCACTTGGCAACAGTATCTGTGCTCGACATGCATGCACAGTGTTCACATACTAATGCGCATACAGGTATGCAAAATCACGCATCTGCTTAGACCTTTCTGCACATGAATATGGGCATGCTTATGCGCACATGCATGAGCTTCATGGCTAGCATGATGTTCCTGACAGCCAAATAATTGCATTAATAACTAAAAAACACAATGATTATCTATAGAGTTTTGAAATTGTGTTTTTAAACTAGGTTCAGCAGTTGTATGGTTATTTCTTTTATAAAACAAATTTTAATATAAAATAGCATGGTGCCCTGCCCTTTCCAGCGCTAAATGAAAAAATAATTAATCAGCCCGCCACACCAGGCATGTGGATTGATATCACCATAGCAAGAAAGTGGTGAGTGCACAGCTCACCTGCAATGATTGGGGATGCTTGTGCCTAAAAGAGCACCCCCCCTCATAAACCACTGATACCACATGCTGACAGGTGCTAGGTTCTTTGTCATTCTCAGTGTCCAGAAGAAATTGCCAGCGAGTGGAGGCTTACATATCACCTACTTCCCCCCATTGGGAGCAAGTAGGTGATTTCCCCTTCCTAGGTGAACTGGTTTTATGGGTTCACTGTGTATGCAGGTAGACTACAGGGTGTAGCTTGGTTGATAGCCACTAATTTGGCTACAAACATAAGGTGAATGTTCAGCCTAGACTTTTGGGACAATCATTGATAAATATACCCCATGCAATAAACGGGAAAAAAAAAGATATCTGATGTTAGGTCTACTATGAACAACATGGAGTTTGCACATAGAACAGCTTTTCATTTGTGAATGAACCCCAACCCCTTCTTGAACTTTTCCTTTGGCTTTTTTTGTACTAGGTTTTGCAGCTAAATACATAAAAAAAACATTCTCCCATCTCTTTTTTGTAAAGCAAACAATTGAATAACTTTCAGCTTTTGTGTTCTTTCAATAATTTATGCTTTAAGCTCCATAATTCAAGGTTCTGCACTAAATATAAAATGCATCGGCACCAAGATAATTAAACTTCAGGAGGAAAAGGCTCTTTCATCTCAGTCTCATAATAACAGTGGTTGAGTCTTATAGCCATCCCTCAATTATACGTCCATTTTGTTTTTATAATGTATGCCCTCACCGTGCCATTTTTCATTTGGTCCTTGATTAACAAGCTTTCAAAAAGCTGTGTAAAAAGCTTTTCTTCTTTTATGACAATAGAAAGGATGCTTTAATTCTACATTCAGAAATTCTAGGCCTCCAAAGCCAGCAAAACATTTAAAGTCTTGAAACTCTTAGATCTAAAAACCTAACTCAATGACATTTAGATTGCCAAAGCACTGTAGGGTAGATTTACTAAAACTGGAGCACTCAGAATTTGATGCAGCTGCGCATGGCAGCCAATCTGCTTCTAACTTCAGCTTGTTCAATTAAGCTTTGGCAGTAAAATATGGAAGCTGATTGGTTTCCATGCAGAGTTGCACCAGATTTTGTTCTCCAGTTTTAGTAAATAATTCCCTGTATTATAAACTTAAAAAAAAACAGTTTTGGCCTTTTTTGATCTTTTCTCAGTGCTGTTGATCTCATTTCAGCCCCTTCCTGTCTACATGCACTCCAGCAGTGGCTGTTTGGCATTTCTCAGGGCTGGTTTCCTGACAAAGACAACAACAATAGACCATGCCTGCATAATGTGTTGTGAATCAGCCACTTGTAGTCTCTTTCAGAAAGACCACGTGACAGATGACAACACAAGAGCAAAGTTGGGAGAACGGTACAGAGTATTGTTACTTTATAAGGGCAGAGAAGAGATCTGGGGTCTAATAGACCGCAGATCTCTCTATAAAGAGGACCTGTCACTGCTCCAGCTATCACAAGGGATGTTGTTCATAAAAGTGATTTTAAAAGAATTAAAGAGACATGCAACAAATACGTAGGTCATGCACGCATATGTAAATGGTGTTCACATGAGAGGTATAACTGTGAATGTTAAAGCGAAAGCAATAATTCTAGCACCAGACTACTGTATAACTATAAACTGGTAACCTGTAAAGGCTTTTAAGGCGTAGCTTATGGAGATTTTAAAGTACTGTAATTTGTCACCATTCCATGAGTGTGCGCAATTTTAAAAGGGTTTTGTATCTATTGCATCTATTGCATCTATTTATCTTTTATGGTTTACCGGGTATTATATTGTGTTTTTGTGCATTAATTTTCAGTAAAGTGTATTTTTCCTCCAAAAACTGTGTTTGAAAAATACCATGTGAAATATAAAATTGCAACAACCACCATTTAATTTTCTAGGGCCTCTGCTTAAAAATATATATAATGTTTGGCGGTTATAAGTAATTTTCTAGCAAAACAAATCCTAATTTTACATGTAGGAGAGGAATGTTAGAATTGGCCTAGGGGTAAAGTGATTAAAGTTTAGCTAAAAAAAAGAAAAAAAACTACAGCAAGTACTATAGTAAAAATGAAAATCACTGCATATAAGGAAAGATGGAAATGTATGTAAGGCAAAACTTTTTAGTTTTGGATAGAAAGTGTAAAGGTTACCCTCTGTCAATGTTGTGATGATGACTGTCCTCTTTGGAGAGTATAATTACTGTAAAGCACTATTACACAGGTGAAATTTGATTTTGGAACATTCCCTCAATTCTCTGATATTTAATGGTATCAAATCAAGATCATTTTCTATTGTAGTGGTGACAAAAAAAATTGAATGAGCAAGATGGAAATTTCTTCTGGAAAGAAAGTTTCTAACAATTAATGTGGTTTTAATTTAGGAAACTCCATCAATTCCAAAATTGAATGTTAAAGGAAAATGAAATTTGAGGTATTTTCGAACACATTCGTCAAGTCTCTGATGGCAATATTGAAGGTACTGGTGAGATTTTTCATAAAACTGTTGCAACGAAAGTCTACCATTATATGAGAGCTTAAGGTAAAGACCTTTTTTTCAGTTTTGGATAGAATGGGAAAAGGTTAGATCTTCTGTCCTTTTATTGTTGATGATGGTGTCCTTGTTAAGGAGACTGACCCACACTATTTGCCCTGGTGACCATTGTCTTATGTTTTAGAGTTGTCGAGAGGTGAAGAGAAATCCTTCAGGGAGGACACATGTTCTGGTGACAAGTGTCCAGGATAAGAATTACCTTAACGTTGGGAACGTTGATTCTCATTACCTGTTGCATCTTTAAGACAGGAACTGAAGAGAAATGTGTATGTATGAATGTGAGCTAGGGACCTTAGATTGTACGCCCCTTGAGGGTTAGGGACTGATGTGAATGTACAATATATATGTAAAGTGCTGCATAAATTGACAGCACTATATAAGTACCTGAAATAAATAAATAATAAATCACCCCAACAAGACAGCAAAAAATAACTTGATAGGAGATTTAACCCTCCCCTATTCTATTCAATACTAAGAAAAAGGTACATACATACATTTGTATATGTAAATATACCATCAAAATCTGCGCTGGTTCAAATAGATCGTAAGCTGCCAACACTAAATTCTGATACAAAGAATTTGTAAGACATACAAATAAAAGTGTAACACTAAAAGTGTGAATGTACAATAATAATGCAATCCTAGCTGTGCATCCGTGAAGCTAGATGTGACATTGCTTCCAATACAATATTAAAATAATATAAAAGCGGAAAATAAAAGTGAGTCCCAATTTCAAACTAGAAAATATCAAAGTTGCAAATATGAATCTTCAATTGTTAGATGGCCAAACGTTATTCATGTGAAACACGTGTCCCCCCCACTCCGTGCTCAAAGAAGGCTTAGCAGATGTATTTGACCATCATGTTATAGAATGGTCAAAATCAGATCAAGAATGGTTGTTAAGCAACCACTCCAGCCTCCTCCATAGCTTCCAAATGTGGTTCAAACCGCGTTCGCCCACTCTGTATTGACCGTCAGTGCATGCGTTGTCAGGCATAAAAGTGGCATGTGCATGAAATGAGAATGCTTCCCCTAGTGTAAAATCATTTAAGAGATTTATTAAGCCAAAGAAATGCACTTACATGCTTCAAACTCAAATACAGCGCTGTGTGTCTAAAAACATCCACGTGTTCTCACTTCCAAACTGGCTGCGAGCATACACGTATGCATGGTGACGTACGCCCAAGCTCCACCTGACGTGTATATAAATACATTTGTTTATATATTTTTATTTATTTCAGGTACTTATAGCACCATCAATTTATGCAGCACTTTACATATATATTGTACAATCACATCAGTCCCTAACCCTCAAGGGTGTACAATCTAAGGTCCCTAACTTACATTCATATACATACTAGGGCCAATTTAGACAGGATCCAATTAACCTACCAGCATATCTTTGTAGTGTGGAAGGAAGCCAGAGTACCTGGAGGAAATTCACGCAGGCACAGGGAGAACATGTAAACTCCAGGCAGGTGGTGCCGTGGTTGAGATTTGAACCAACGACCCTAGTACTGCCAGGTGGAAGTGCTAACCATTTAGCCACTGTGCTGTATTAACTGCCTTTCTGGCTGCACTACTAATCTTCAGTTTCTTACAGTGGCTGAAGAATCTTTAGCATCCAACATACTTCCTGGTGTGTCGGATGCATTGTCCCCCACTGTGCTCTGTGGTTCATTCCACTGTCCCTGATGTCAATACTGTGTAGTGTAGTGACATAAAGGTTGCTGGCTGGAACCACAGAGCACAGTGGGAGATCAGGCATGCAACACTCCTGGAAATGTTTCAGATTACTGAGAATTCTTCAGCAAACTTATCTCTTCAACAGATAGAAGATCAGTGACAGGCAAGTACTATCTGTATTATTTGCAGGCAGGGCTTTGAAGAGTCACTTTAATAAATGCAGATTTCACTGCTGACCACATACTTAGATTGATAACCTCAGATAAATTATGTACTTACACTTCTACTACTCTTTCAAGCAGGTACTTACCAGCTGTTTACAGCACAATACAAAAACACGTCAATTATTTATAAGTGCACTCCATTGCAAAATATACTTCAATATGTTAAGGGAAAAACTTTTTTAATGAATATAGGTAAGGAAAACACTATATTTATGCGGATGGCTTCAACCTTCTGTTGAAGAACAGGACTTGAAAGGAAATCTCGCCAGTGAGAGTTCAGACAGCAAACAATTCAATGAGAAATTCTAATCCTTCTGCATTCCAATCAAAAGCTAAAAAGCTAGTTTACAGCTGTGTGTTAGTGCTACTACCTGTGTAGGGGATTGCCCTTTTACTCACCATGCTCAGAGGCAGGCGCAAGTCCTTTCAACCCATTTCCCACAACCAGGCCCGGACAGGGACTAAAAAGCTAGTTTACAGCTGTGTGTTAGTGCTACTACCTGTGTAAGGGATTGCCCTTTTACTCACCATGCTCAGAGGCAGGCGCAAGTCCTTTCAACCCATTTCCCACAACCAGGCCCGGACAGGGACAAAAAATAGGCACAGGCATTTTAGACTGAGCAGCCAATTTTTCCAGTGGAGGGGCACATTCAAGGAGCAGTTGGTGATGGAATATTTATTTATTTCAGGTACATATATAGCACCATCAATTTATGCAGTGCTTTACATATATATTGTACATTCACATCAATCCCTAACCCTCAAGGGGTGTACAATCTAAGGGCCCTAATTCACATTCATACATACACATACTAGGACCAATTTACCTACCAGCATGTCTTTTGGAGTGTGGGAGGAAACCCACACAGGCACAGGGAGAACATGCAAACTCCAGGCAGGTGGTGCCATGGTTGGGATTCGAACCAATGACCCTAGTACTGCCAGGCAGAAGTGCTAACCATTTAGCCACTGTATTCACAGAGTTGGTTCTCTACAATGTAAAGGAGCACTGTGATATAAAGGGGACTACACTGTAAAGGGGCACTGTATTGATTACAAAAGGTCATGCGCTTTTCTTCCCCCTTTTTAATGCAAAAACTGAAGAAAAAGTGATCACTGTGAAACCAGTCTTAATCACATATTACTTAGCCTTAGCATGTATGTACAAAGCTTAACAGGAAAACATCGTATAAATTTGGCAGAATGCTATATTAAAACAAAGATAGCCAGTCTATCATGGTAAATTCAACTTTAACCTCTTGCCGTCCGCCTGCTGTTTATAAACGGCAGGGCGGTGGCAGTCCAGGGTCGGGTTGCCGTCCATAAACAGCACCCGCCTTTTCTAGCTGTGCGCGCTCCCTGGGAGCACGCACCACCGCGATCCGGTGCCCGCTGTGTCCTCCGGACACAGTGAAACACCGATCGTCGGACGGGACCTCTGTACGAGGTCCCGATCATGTGATCACTGATTGGCGAATCAGTGATCACATGCAAAGTAGTAAGCAAGATGTCACTTGTGACATCATTGCTTACTATGTGTGAAATCTGTGAATGATCACAGAGGTCACATGGTACAAGGCTATTCACAACAGCCTTGTACCATGTGACAAGCTGTGACCACTCACAGCTCACTCAGTAATTCTCAATGACTGCAGGAATGCAGACAGAGAGAAAGAGAAATGATTGCTTTTACATCCTATATGGGTGTAAAAGCAATCAGTGTAAAAAAAAAAAAAAAAAATCTTCATCACCCTCCACAAGTAGTACAGTGTCACCATGGTGACAGTGTACTGCTAGGGTGACAGTATGTAAAAAAAAAAAAATAAATAAAAAATAATAATATAAAAAAAATAAAATAAAATGTAAAAAAAATGTTTAAAAATTATAATTTTTGGTTATAAACTAATTTGGATTTTTTTTTTTTTTACTAAAAAAAATAACGGAATAAATTTTGGCTAAGATTTATGATGAAATATTATTTATTTGCAAACTTTTATTTAAAAAAACACTTTTTTTCAAAATTTTTGAACTTTTTCATTTACATAGTAAAAAAAATAAAAATCCCAGCGGTGAATAAATACCACCAAAATAAAGCTTTATCTGTCTCAAAAAAATGGTAAAAAATTCATATGGGTACAGTATTGCATGACCGCGCAATTGTCATTCAAAGTGTGATAGCGCTGAAAGCTAAAAATTGCCCTGGACAGGAAGGGGGTAAAAGTGTCCGGACAGGAAGTGGTTAATTCATCATCCTCTGCTCCTAGTTTGATATTTTTTATACTGGTAATTTTTTTATAATTTTTTTTTCATTTGTTTATTTTTGTAAAATGAGAATGAGAAATGAAAGTAAAATAGATAAAAATAAATCCCACGTGGTCAAACCAAGCATGTTTCCTTAAAAGAAGCTATTTGTGAATATGAGGTGGAACATTATATACAAATGTTAGTACATGTACTATTTGTGTAATTATTTGTGTACCTTAGACACAATTAAATCTTTTCAGCTGTGCATTCTTTTTTGCACCCCCACTGCTACTTCAGTAAACTGTACACTTACAGACAAGTAATGGCTTCCTCCCACATCTACACCGTAGGCTAAAATATGCTGTTTATAAGGGAGAAATGGCAGATTTACACTATTTTCTATACAGCTGGTGTTTTGTGTAGGTGGCATGTAAGTCTGTAAATTAACCCACAAATCTGTAAACTGAACCTGCAACAACTTAGACCAGGTATCAGCAAGCTTTTCCAAATCAGGATTAATTTTACAAGCAATAGACAACTGGTATGCCAGTGAACAATAGTGTGCCATAGTTGAATAGTTTGTTTTAAAATATGTTCAAAGTTGTGTTGCTAATTAGGCAAGTTAAACTCATTCATATCTGCCCCAATTCACAAACCTTCAGACCTAATATCCAGGGCCGTCGTTGAGGAGGGGCAAAAGAGGCAGCTGCCCTGGGCCCAGTCATTATTGTGGGGTTCAAAGCACCTGCTCCATATTTGCCAACTGTCCCAGTTTACATACCCTTGTCCCTTTTTAAAGTCTTCCTCCTGCGGTGTGTCCCAACATCTCAGTGTGGAGTGCTGTCACTTACGCTGCCCAGCTCTGCTCTAGTGCAGTGCACAGGTGACCCAGACCATGTCAGCATTCACATGTAAATAACCGTCAATGATATGTAAATAGCGGCTGCATTCACATGTAAATAGCAGTGACATTCATATGTAAATAGCGGTGGAATTCATATGTATATCATGCCTCCCTGAGGTTCCAGCCACCATCATCTCTGCTGAATGCAGCCCACTGGGGAGGCAAACAGGCATGCTTAAAAGTAATGGCTGCAACTATGGTCATTGGGCCTACCATCATCCTGTTCTGCACAGGTAAGCAAAGTGGTGCGGGGGGGGGGGGGGGGTGCAGAGGTAGGTAGAGAAGGAATTGCAGTTTGGAGTGCACAGGTGAGCAAGAAGGGGATGTGCATAGATAGGGAAAGAGGATGCATAGATGTGCAGAGGAAGCATGTAGAGTTAAGGTGGAGTGCTGGGGGGGGGGTTGATGTGAAGAGATTGGGAAAGGTTTGGGATGCAGAGATTATCAATCAGTGAGCATTGATGATGTGCTGTAACCTTTAGCAACCAATCAGTTAGCAGTAATAAGGTGCAGTAACCTCTAGCAAGCAATCAGTGAGCTATAATGATATGCTGTAACCTCTGGAAACCAGTCGCAATTGCTGCCTGATCTGCTGATCTAAACTAACTGATTTTGAGACTAGCTGCTATTTATTGTTTGTCTCAGAGCAGGCGGAGAGCGAAATTGCATTGGGGGGGGGGGGCAAGAAAATGTTGGCCTAGGGACCAGTCTATATTAAAGACAGCCTTGCTCATATTAGCTCCAATTCAGACACCTTCATGCCTCATATCAGCCTTAATTCAGGCACATGCAGACCTCAGATTATCCCATATTCACACACCTTCACACCTCAGATCAGTCCCAGTTCATACACAATGAGATATCTGCCCCCAATTCATACACTATTAGATCAGCTCAAAATTTGTACAGCCTCAAACCCCAGATCAGTCCCAGTTCAGTCACCTTTAGGTCACATGTAAACCAGCCTACCTTGATCTCTGGCCGCAGTAAAATGCAAAACGTGGCAAAAATATGTAAACGTGGTACGATTACACATATTTTTGCCACGTTTTGTGTTATGCACATATTAGAGCACCTTCACACCTCAGATTAGCCCCAATACCTGCACCTTCACACCAGGAGCAGCCCCAATATAAGCACCTTCAAACCTCAGATGACCCCCTAATACATGCACCTTCACATCTCAAATCTTCCCTAATTTATGCACCTTTACATCTCAGATCAGCCCTAATTCAGGCAACTTTAGACTTCAGATCAGCTCCATTCCATGCACCTTCATACCTCAAATTAGCCCCAATTCATGAAGCTTCACACAAGCCCCAATTCCTGCACCTTCAGACCTCATATCAGCTCCAATTCATGCACCTTTAGATCTCAGATCAGCCCTAATTCAGGCACCTTTAGACTTCAAATCAGTACCAATTCATGCATTTCACAACTCAAATCAGCCCCAAAATTCATACCAGATCCTTATTTGAGCATGCAGCCAGGTTGGCTCATGCACAAGTTGACGAATGTTTTCAACATTTTTGGGGGTTGAGCATGTTGAATGCCTTCCCAATCTCTCGACTTCAAGTGATGTCCTTCCACTCTTGAAGTGCTCGTGCCACTCAAAAAAGTTCAAACAACTCACTGCAGCATCGCAAGCTGCCAAATCATGTCAAACATCTCTGTGGCAGATTTGCCAGTTTCACTCAGAATTTCACATTTGCTCTTTGTTCTAACTTGCTGTCCATGATAAAATAGCAGACGTGGTAATGCATGTGGACATAATAGCACCAGTTTCTCAGCTCCCAATGTACACAGAACGATGTCTTTTGGTTCACTGACTTATAAAGGTCAGTGCTACCTGCAACTGTGCATGCCATCTGTTGGCATGTTACACAACTAGTCTCGAAACTTTTTGATGCCACGTTGTACACAATATCCAACCAAGGTCAGGTCAGAACGCCAACCACCACAAGGATCCCCTGATGATTTGGGAACTGTTTTGCAGAACCAATCTCAAGGACTAAGTTAGAAGATATGCCCATCAGTGGGGTCCATCTAAGCTTAGGGGAGAGAATCATCCCTTGCCAGGGACCAGTGAATACTGTCCAGGACTACTTGGCCTGGAAAGGTCATTTTGGTGTTTTGCTGAGATTTCAGAGAAAGACCACAAATATCTGGAAAGGGGAGATCTGTAAAAGTATATGCCTCTATAATCCTACAAACCACAAAAGAGGAAGATGGGGAAAGGTCTGCTAGAAAAAAGGAAGGTTTACAGGGAGTAGTGTGGACCTGAGCTAAACAGCCCAAACACACACAAAACTTCCAGAGCTAGACACCTGGCAATTTGTATCTAGACAAGGTTCGCAGATGATAGTACCCTCAAGCATGCTTGCACAGTGATAATCTAGGATACTGGTGTCTTGGAAATTCGCTTTAACGAATTTCTCCTTACCGTGAGTACTCGCAGTTGGATGCGCAGAAATCCCCCATAAAGCTGTGCGAATCTCGCTTACCACGACTGCAGCCAAACTACACGATTCCTGCCCATCCAAATACTTTGGTTCTGTTGAATTTGTGGGTGATTGGAGCTCCGTTACCCTAGAATGATCACACGACACTCTAAGGCTGGTTGCAATCCACATAAGGGCCGGCTTTAGGCTCAGCTCTCTGTTTTATTAAGAATACACACATGCCCCCCACATGAATAAAGTCAATCCCTCCCACCGAACAATACAATGGGGATTGCCTATACAGAGGATGTACATTCCAATTGGAGCATAGCCTTTGCTATTATCTATCACTGGTCCTCCCCCATGAGTCTTCTGAGGTCAGCAGACTTCCTCCCCTTCCCCCCTATGAGCCATCTGAGGTCATATTTCCTGTCCTACTAGCTTCTATTGGTATGCAAAATTCTCTGCACAAGCATCTCCCTAAAAATATCAGTCTGTACCTGGATGGGCCCGATACGATCTTTATTAAAACACATCCATCCCAGATACAGTTCAGATTAGTAATGGGTTGTAAGATATGCACAAGCCTACACGTGGAGTTCACACCGCTTGCGCCTTGCGTTATGAAGCCCACGTGGTACCATGCTGCTGATATGTGGATACAGGCCCACGGTCTACTGACAGCAGCATTCGCATGGAATGCCGTGGTGGTATACACGCCGGTCTATAAGCGCAGATCTGCCATCTCATCCATTACCAAGCTGAGTACTGTAATACATACATTGTACATGTGCATGGCCCAATTGCAGCCTTCAGAGCTTTAATTAAGCCACACGAGAGACATATGAATAACACGAATATATGACACATTTAAAGTTCGACCAACAATACAAAATTTCCATGACATTCCCTCCTGTTTTATCATATTCTCCTCGTGTCCCTTCTTGATCTTCTTCAGCTTGATGGGTGTAGTCTCAAACTTCAAAGAGTTCCTGTAGTTGTCCCTGAGAATAAAGCTCCACGGGGTACCTGAAACAACAAGACCCGACGCAGACTCGACGCAAACAGGCTTGATTGAAGCGATGATCCTCAAGAGCGTTGGAACCTTCACTACAGGAAGGCTCTTGCAAAAACCACAAACAGACTTGTGGTATGAATAAAGCTTGTGATCCCACGGTGGTCTGGGGAGATCCAGCAATAGATTCTCAAATTGCCCCTGCAGACGGGGCCACACAAGGCTGGTCTCGACCCAGACAGTTTTCCAAATCGCAGACACAAACAATGATGAGGCTTGAAGCTTGCTTGAAGGTCTTGGAGAATGTGGTCTTCAGAGAGATAAATTAGAGGGAAGCCAGGACGTAATCTGTAGAGAAGGTGGTTGGTTGGTGAGGTCTTCCCCCGATCAGTGGTTGGAGTGGGATCCCCGGAGCGGGCATGGAGATGTGGTCGTCTGCCCGAGCTTGGCTTACACGGTCGATGAGGCAACAGGAACATCTCACTGCGGCATATAAAAGGCAGATGAAAAAGAGAAGCATCAGGATATACACTCCCACTTCCTTCAACCAAGATCCGATGGAGAACAGGAAATCTCCCAATCCTCCCAAACCCTTGAACGGATTCCAACCCTCACTAGCTATAGCTCTAGCTTTTCCCTGTAGTTCACTAACTTTGTCCATATGGGCCTGGACCTTGTCATCGGTGTCTTCTATCCAAGTACAACAATCCTCTCCGATGAACTCACAGAACCCCCCTTTGGCGGCTAAAAGATAATCAAGGGCCATCTTCTCCTGAAGCACTAAAATTCCCATCTGCCGTTGTTCTTGGGCAATTTCTCTGACAGCCTCTACGGTCTCGTTAAACATACTATCCACGATGACAGAAAAATTGTTCAGGCGCTTCATAAGTTCTATTCCCCATCCTGTCCATGAGGGGAACCAAGCCCATGCCTGGTCGCCCTCAGAGAACAGTTCCCTGCGAACTCTCCCTGCCATCCTTACCTTCTTGTGGACCATCAACTCTTCATGGTCCATCACTACATAGGATGCGGGGACTAGCTTTATGAGGGCACACGAACCTTTCGCGTTCTGGGGGAATGTTCTATAGGCTGCCGAACCACACAGAAAATAGTATGGACCTGTCAGAGCAGAGCAGGAAGAGTTCCTCGTTCGGCCTCTGGCACTGAGCAACAGTTGCACAGACTGGGGGATTGCTCCCTCAGTCTGCACATCACATCCGTCCTTCCAACACACGTGGTCTGGTCGGTCAGTGTGGTTACTCAGAAGGGAAGTCTGGTTAGTCAGATTGACAGTTATACCTCCCTCACAGGTGGTAGTCCCAACAAACTTGTTACCTGTGCCAAAGCTGATGTTAAAGCACACCTGAGGGCTGCCTAGCTGCCCAGTTACCCATAATGGACTGGTGAGGGCCCTACAGGAGCTAGAGCTAATATTGGTGCTGAAACTGATGTTACCTGCTAAAAATGTGTCATTAAGTTCTACCGATAAATGTCTACGTGGGGGCTGACCAGGGGTCCCTTGCTTTTTCATGCCGACGCGGATGTCATATAGGGCATGAACAGCGGCCATTGCGGACATGTGATGACTGGGCGGGGGCTTAGAGCATACCCAACAGTTGGTTTTGTTGGCGGTTCTGGCTAAACGTAGGTGCATTTTAAATAAAAGGTTGGGGTATCTGCCATCTTTTCCTCCGTTCACACACATGTAAGACATACAAACAAAAAGAAAAAGGAAAATGACACCCCTCATTCTCTGGTGTAGCTGAGAAGCTTCTTGCAGTGGCTTGCGTGCACCCAGTTGTCTCGTCCCTCGAGCTTGAGTGAGGTAGGTGTCGTCAGCTGGACTTGGTATGGTCCGGTGAACCGTGGCTCGAGTCCGGTTCTTTGATGTTTCTTTAGGATGACCCAATCACCTGGCTCAATAGAAAGAACACCTGTTATTGTATTTGGATCGGGGAGCGATTCGCGAACCCGATGGTGTATCTTCTGCAGCTCCCGTTGCAGAGATTGCACATAACCTGTAAGCTGTGAATGCAAAGACAACAACTGTTGAGGAAAGTACAACCCTGTTTTGGGAGGTCCCCCAAACAACACCTCGTAGGGTGACAGCCCATGTGGTTGCCGAGGGGCATTCCGGATGGAATAGGGGGCAATGGGGAGACACTCAGGCCAAGGTTTTTGGGTATCGGAAGACGTTCAACCTTACCGCTACTCTCGGGGTGATATGGGGTGTGTCGCCGCTGACTCCAGTTCCACCAAAGAAATGCAGTCGTGTCCTTTGGAAGAGAGATTAGTAGTGGACAAAGAAGACATGTTAGCAGAAGAGGTGTTAGTATTGTTAGTCGTGTTGCAAAATTCAGCACTGTCATTGCTGTCCTCCCCCCCCTTCTCATCTTCCGACACAGGAAGAAGAGAAGCTGGGTTAAGAATAGTGCATCGTTTGATAGTGAGGTTAGTAGGGGTTAGGAGGGCTTTCCCCTGAGAGGGGTACCTTGCCTTGGATGTCCTGTTTTCGCAGGACCGTTCTTGCTGCACCGGTGTCAGTGAGGCAAGGGAGGGGATATTTTAATTCCTCTAGAAAAAGATGGATCTGGGCCGACACCGATTTGTCAACTTCCTATGAGAATTCATAGGAGTTACTTACCATGGTGGTCATAGGGGCGGAGGACTCATCAGGAATGAACTGCCACCGACCTTTAGGTAATTGGGGACAGCTCCTCCTCATGTGTCCCGTTTGGTGGCACTGGAAGCACCTGGGTGGGGGCCTATCCTTCCTGTGACCCAGATCCCTTGGTTTTTCGTGTGGGGTCTGGGACATAAGAACTTTGGCCTTGTCTTGTTTTCTTCTATCCATTTCCCTCTCTATTGCCGCAAGAGTGGAAAGGATAGCAGGGATAGACATCTCGTTATATTCGGGTCGGGCCAGAACCAGCCTTTCCCGAATTTTAGTATCGATGCCTTCCAAAAATTTGGCCCGCAACAGAATGTGCGTCGCGGTCACCTTTACCCCTTCAGTTGGAGCATCAGGTCCAACTTCCAGATCCGCATCCAGTGCCGTCTGCTTGAGACGGCGCCAGAAGCAGGCGCTTTCCTCATTAGGACCCTGGGTGAGCTTCATCATGTCCGTAGTAGAGGTAGCACCATACATTTCTGGAAGCTTTGCCTTTAGCTGTGTACAGAACTCTTTGCCCCCTGAAGTCATCTCCTCATGCGTGGTTATAGAGCACCCTGCAATCACTGTACTGGCCACTTCCATGCCCACCTTTGCCCGTAGGATCTGTGCACAATCTGACCCGCTCATACCATAGCTGAACTGGTTTTGTCCAAACATTCGAGCAAATCCTCTCGGATTGACTCGATAGTCCGGGAGCTCAGCCAGAATAGTGCGGATCTCTGCCGGGGTGAAGGGGACATGCCAAACTACCCGTTCCCCTAAAGTCCGTTCCCCCTGTGCATTGGGAGGACCTTCAAATTGCTGCACCCTGACTGGATAGGCCTCGGTCCGGGAAGAGTGCAAGGGCTGGCCCAGCATCATCGGTGGGCTTAGATTAACCACCTCGCTTACTGCACCTTCAGGTTTGAGGTCCCTCAGATCAGGGTATAGCTGGGGGGGCAGGGGTCTGATCAGTGGTTCGTAGCGCTTTGATGCAATCCGCCCTGTTTTTTAACCGGGTGTCTATTCCCCTTGATTCACAGATAGTCTGCAAATCGGTTGTTGAGTAGGCTTCATAGTTGGAAACAGAAGGAGCTGGGGTGAAGCAGGGAGAAGGGAGAGGTAGAGGCAGAGGCTGAGGCATAGAGACAGAAGACACAGAAGGTATGTCAAGAGTGACGTCACTAACAGAAGAGACAGGTGCAGTTATACTTATCTCAGCCACTGTTGGTTGTTGGAGGACCCCAGCAGACCCTGATCCTGCCTGCCTTAGTAGAGTCAGCCCTGAAAGAGCTTCTTCCACCTCTGACACTGGATCCTCCTGTTTTATTCCCTCTGGAGGCCAGGTATACATCACCTGGTTCTTCCGGACAGACACCAGTTTATGTATGCCTTGCTTCCCTAATCGGATTGACCTGTGAAGCCATAGCTGTGCGATCTCTAGTTCTGACGCCTGCATCCGTGGTCCAAATTCAGAGATGAATTTTTCCCACCTCCATGCGTCAAATGTACCTTCCCGGGGAATTTCCCATCTGGTACCCTTCGACCATTTATTCCACCTTTTGAGGGGTTCTGTAGACTTCCCCCCCAAACTCACCTTCATCAGTTGTGCAGCTGTCCTTACCCTGAAGAGGGCTGGTTCCCCCTCTCTCTTCATGGACTGACTACTGCCCATCGTGACTAGTCACTGGTATATATCCCGCGTCCGGGTACCTGTTTACCCCCTGGAGCACTCGGTGGGATCCTACCGAGAGGCCTGATTCCACCACTTTCCCAGCACAGCGTAATTTATGTGATACTTATCGATCACCCGAAGCGCATCAAGTGGCGGTCAGACTGAGAGCACACCTCCCACTCCCACAGCGCAATTTGTGTGATCCTGACCACCCGAAGTGTTTGTGGTAACCAGGACTTCCCTGGACCGCCCACTCACACAGCGTAATTTATGTGGTTCTCATCACCCACTGTGTTTGGCAGGCCACACCGCACAATGATGAAAGTGGCTTTTCTCTCCCTGCACACAGTAGCTAACACAAGTCAAAACAAAAAGAGGGGTTCTTGGATGTTACTTAGGGGTCACTGGTTGGGCAGAAACCTGTTAACTGACCTTTAGGAAATTTGTGTAAAGAAAAAAAACTTTCCTAATACACACAGAAAAACCCTTTTCAACCTGAAAAACTGTTAAAAAGGACAAAGTGGATCCTTATGAAAAACACGGGACGTTTCACAGTAAAACAATTACACAGAGGTAAACCGAAAAACTGCGCCAAAAGTAACCTTGTTGCTGACGCAAAAATCACTCCTATCAGCACCGCTAAACGATCCACGTTATACACGCAATCTTTACTGCAACCACCTAGAACCGTTTACACAAAAAGTTTGCTGGACGTGAAACACGCGACACAGCAGCTTAAAACAAACCCGCTTTACAATAAGGAACTACTTTTAACAGGAAAAACACAAGAAAAACATAATCACTATACAAGAAATCTATGTGCAAAAACCCAGACTACACCGCGCTCACTAAATGTGGAACACGTGAAGGGAAAACTCGCTTAATACACTTTAAATTGGCTGGCAATACGCAAATTTAAAGCTAAAAGCAAACAAATGAAACTGTAAAAAATTTGGATTAAAAACACAATATGGGTCAAATGCATATAGGAAACTTCATGCACATTGCATAGAGATTACTGCACATATGGTAGCCAACAAAATGGCCACCAAACAAAAGGAGTCCATGTGGTTTAGTCAAGAAAATGACCCCCCACAGGGGAGCACATGGTAACACTAGAATGACCCCCCACAGGGAAACACACGGCAGACTCTAGCCTCAAAATTGCCTCTTACATAAAACAGACTTTTAGACAGAACATACACTGGACAATTACACAACAATATGAAGTACACATACAACACAATTTGGGCACAATCACAGAACGGACATAAAACACCAACATATCACACTAACATGCACATGTAACAGAAAGGACCCCCTGCTGCATGCTTGCTGGGAGCAGTAGTACCACAAAACATTGTACAGACCACATAACACAGATCTTACAACAGTTAACAATTAACCTAAGCCTTTCAGCACTGTAATAATTACCTCACGTGGAGGGGGGTAGAGCAATCACCACAGTACCTACAGCCCACAAATACTTACCTAACACTATGCAACAACTTTTACCCACTAGAACATATACCCGTTTAATTTTTGGTTGGAAGATTTTTAAACTTGACCAAATCCAGCCAACCAAAACCCACCCCTCTGCTGCTCTCCGCAGAGACAAACCCTTGTCTTTCACCCACAAATCAAGAGTTTAGGACAAAAAACGAGGTCCTTGTTAAGCGGTATTTCTTGTTAGCTAACAGAGAGCGAAATCAGCCACACGAACACGCAAAAAGCGATCCTCTTAATGGCAGAGAGACCTGAAATGTGCCGGCATACTTTTTGCTAGTTCATGATAGTTCATTTCCCCCCCGTTCTTTGTTAGCTATGCAATAATACGCGTTAGTATCCACCAGGCTCGCCAAACTGTCTTGGAAATTCGCTTTAACGAATTTCTCCTTACCGTGAGTACTCGCAGTTGGATGCGCAGAAATCCCCCATAAAGCTGTGCGAATCTCGCTTACCACGACTGCAGCCAAACTACACGATTCCTGCCCATCCAAATACTTTGGTTCTGTTGAATTTGTGGGTGATTGGAGCTCCGTTACCCTAGAATGATCACACGACACTCTAAGGCTGGTTGCAATCCACATAAGGGCCGGCTTTAGGCTCAGCTCTCTGTTTTATTAAGAATACACACATGCCCCCCACATGAATAAAGTCAATCCCTCCCACCGAACAATACAATGGGGATTGCCTATACAGAGGATGTACATTCCAATTGGAGCATAGCCTTTGCTATTATCTATCACTGGTCCTCCCCCATGAGTCTTCTGAGGTCAGCAGACTTCCTCCCCTTCCCCCCTATGAGCCATCTGAGGTCATATTTCCTGTCCTACTAGCTTCTATTGGTATGCAAAATTCTCTGCACAAGCATCTCCCTAAAAATATCAGTCTGTACCTGGATGGGCCCGATACGATCTTTATTAAAACACATCCATCCCAGATACAGTTCAGATTAGTAATGGGTTGTAAGATATGCACAAGCCTACACGTGGAGTTCACACCGCTTGCGCCTTGCGTTATGAAGCCCACGTGGTACCATGCTGCTGATATGTGGATACAGGCCCACGGTCTACTGACAGCAGCATTCGCATGGAATGCCGTGGTGGTATACACGCCGGTCTATAAGCGCAGATCTGCCATCTCATCCATTACCAAGCTGAGTACTGTAATACATACATTGTACATGTGCATGGCCCAATTGCAGCCTTCAGAGCTTTAATTAAGCCACACGAGAGACATATGAATAACACGAATATATGACACATTTAAAGTTCGACCAACAATACAAAATTTCCATGACACTGGTACTCCTAAGGGAGGGTGTCCTGGGCAGGCACTAGGGTAGGCGTACGTCTCAGTACTGTGAGCAGGGTCCCAAGTTGCTGAAAGACTCTTAAGGGTCTGGTCTTTACTAGGGAAGGGAGCAGTAGGGACTGACTGCTGTAAACCACCTAGGTCAAGAAGTCCTTCAGTAGAGAGATATGGCTGAAGCATGTCAAGCACCTCAATGGGTGCAACCACATTTAAGTGAAAAAGGACCTTCCTGTGGAGAGGACTGCAGGTCCTTCACAAGGCCATGTTCCTACCAAAGTAGGAAACAGATATCTCAGGAAAACCTGGAAAATGCATAGTGGGGTGCAATAAAACCAGGAGCATAAATTGCGGCAACTGAAGATGTTGCTCATTTTGAGGGTCTAGGCTGAAAGCTACAAGGGGTAAATTAAATACACAAATGCCAGTGAGTTAAATGACCCAGGGACTCAGCAGGAATGACAAATAACCTCTTGATTTTGGAAGTGGATGTGCATTTTCATGCAGAAACTGAAAAGAGGCATTAAAGGACCTTTGGCTCTGAGCCTTATAGTCCGAATGGGAGGAAGGGTCTGTGTGCTACTACCATCTGAATGTTACAGCAACCAGTCTGCCCATTCTCCTCTGACATCAACAAAGCATTTTCATTCACATAACTGCCGCGCACTGGATATTTTCCTTTTTTTGGACCATTCTCTGTGAACTCTATAGATGGTTGTGTGTGAAAATCCCAGTAGATCAGCAGTTTTTGAAGTACTCACACCAGCCCGTCTGGCACCAACAATCATGCCACGTTCAAAATCACTTAAATACCCTTTCTTCCCCATTCTGATGTTTGGTTTGAACTTCAGCAAGTCATCTTCACCACGTCTACATTCCTAAATGCATTGAGTTGCTGCCATGTGATTGATTAGCAATTTGTGTTACCAAGCAATTGAACAGGTGTACCTAATAAAGTGGTTAATTGGCTGCTGTCTACATAAGTCCCTAGTGTATATAAGATAGAGACCTTTAGAGTGTAGGCCCCTTGAGGACAAGGATTGAGCTGAATGTACAATATGTAATGTGCTGCATTAATTGATGGTGCTATATAAATGCCTGTAATAAATATACATAAGTGACATTATTACCAGTGGTTTTGTTTGTTTAAGGCTGTTTATGCTCTACTGTCCAGTAGTGTTGGGCATTATATTTGAGTTCAACATAAGTTCGACTCGAACATCGGCCATTTGTGTGTTCAGGGAACACACGAAAGGTAAGGGCATTCGGTGGGCTATTCACCCGCTGCACCCCACCATGCACTGCGCCCTGACAGTGTATTGTGATTGGCCAAAGCAATGCTTTGGCCAATCACAGTGCATAATGACATCATATGGGGTGACCTCACCCCCTTGTGACATCATCACAGTATTTAAGAACTGTCATCCCGCGCAGCTATCAGACGGCGGGAGCCAGCGTTGAGAGTTGAGCTGTTTTTTTTTTTCTTTTTTTGAGTGGTGGGCATCGTGATTGATGCTGGATCTACTTCGGGGTACATTTTTAAAATTTTTGTTTTTAATAAAGGACTGTCTACTGTCAAAAGACTGTCTACTGTCATTTTTTACAGTACACTTTTTTTGTGAATGAATAGCAGTACCATGTACCCCATACTCATTCACATTGGAGGAGGCTGGGATCTGGGACCCCCTTGTTAAAGGGGGCTTCCAGATTCCCATAAGCTACCTGCCCACAGACCCCCCCACCCCCAGCCATGGTTGTGGGGAAGAGGCCCTTGTCCCTATCAATACGGGGACAAGTTGCTTTGGGGGGCCCCCCTGCCCCAAAGCACCCCCCCATGTTGAGGGCATGTGGTCTGGTATGGTTCAGGAGGGGGGTGCTCACTCATCCCCCTCTTTCCTGACCTGCTGGACTGCATGCTTGGGTAAGGGTCTGGTAGGGATTATGGAGGGGACCCCCATTGACATTTTTTTTTCAATCCATATCAGACCCAAAGGGCGTGGTATGGATGGGGGGGGGACCTCAAGTGTTTGGTTTTTATTTTTAATGTTTTAAATGCCGGCAATTCTTTTTACATTCAACTGTTGGCAGGGAACCCCACTGACAGCTGAAATATTAAAGAATGTTTTTAGTAGCGTGTGTTGTGCTGTATCTTACCCCATACTCATACGCAGTAAGATACCGCTTAGTGATTTGTGCCGTCTGTTCGAAGTTCACAGTCGACCTTTCATTAGGTTTGAATGTTCGACTGCGAACCAAACAGGGGGTGATTGTTCCATCACTACTGACAATATATTACTGTCCAGCCATTTTTGTCACTGGTATGGAGGTCTTCTGTGTATAAAGACAATGCCTTTTGATGATACTTCTGTGGGGCTAAGACATTGCCTGGATGCAGCAGTTTAATGTATGAAGAAAGCCTATAACCAATACTCGTGACTATGGTTTTGGCTCTTACAGATATCAGGTTATTAGATATATTGTAACATCCAATTTGAGGAACCACATGTAATTTCATGCATGCTATTATTGCATTCATGAGTGGTGTTTATGTCATTATGCGACATATAGCTAACAATTGGTTTTTTTTTATCACTTTAATATAAGCTGTGAATATGACTGTATTCCATGTGCAGGTCCTTCTCTTTTCCATTACCCGTCAGGTCTTTCAAATGTTCAGGTCTAATTGATTTGCGCAGTAGTGTGTTCGAGTGTTACTGTATGTTGTCATCATGCTTTAATACTCACAGTGGAATATTTTGGATGGTGATTTACATCCAAGCTATCAAATCACAAGAATCAGTGAAGTATTGCTGACACTATTCCCCTATGCCATTTGTTTCGCAGATGTTGCTGGTTTGGGATTTCCTGCCCATTATTGTAGCAATATACCGTACATAATAAAAAGTGCTTACGGCACATACCAGGCACTGCTGGGCAGATCAATAACTTGCCTTGCAATCCTCCACCGATCTCCCTCAGCAGAGTTGGAGTTTTTTCACTGTCATATAAGTAACCCACTGACACCACTGATTAACTCCCACTAATGCCAAAGAAAAAGAGCACTAAACCACTAACCACCAATTTGGAGGGGGTACTACAGTTACCACCAATGTAATATGGGTACTGCAACTACTACCAATATAATAAGAAAGACTACACTGACCAGGGTTGCTGTTAGAAATCAGGGGGCCCCATACGCCCCCCAAAAAAATGTGTTCAAATGATATTTTCGCTAAAAATACACTAAAATCATTATTAGCAGAGAAAAACACAAAATAACTAACACAATTTCTGCTAAATTTAAAAGATAAACCTGTATTGAGTTAATAAATAAAGCTCTGTGTATGAAAAAGGACTTGGGGCTCATTCACATGGGTGCTATGGCCTGTACAGTGTGAATCAGTGTTTTATTTATTTATTTTATGTGAATGGAGCTGTGTGTAGGTAGGCTGTGTTACTCTATGGGGATGCAGTGGCTGTATGAGCACAGTGCAGGTCCTAATGTGACAGACGTGTGGATGCAGGTGTATGGTCCTGAACACAGATAGTGTGCGTTCAGGGCCACTCACCATCACCTGCACACCTGTCAAATTAGGACCTGTAGCTGTGTTTGTACAGCCACTGCCATACAAACAAACCACTCATTCTGACTGTATTTGGCCAGAGGACTCGTGTAAATGAGCCCTTGATTTTTGTTATTGTTTTTATTACTTTGTTTACAATCTTTTTTTTTTACAATGCTGTTGGGTGAGGGCTTTGATGAAATATCAGGGGTCTAAACAGATTCCTCCATCCCGTTCTCTGAAGCCTCAGCTGCACTGGACAGGGAATGAACAGAAAGCGCTCTGTACACAGTTTACTATGCTGCAGTTATGAATGAACTGTACACTCCCTGTTGCTTTTGGTGGGTGCTACCACCTGTAAACCGAGACCCATTCAAGTAAATGAGCCACTCTGCAAGTATCCTGCAACGGCACGCTTCTTCAGGGTCCAAGGACTTAAAGCAGGTGGTGAGAAAGCAATACACCGCTGCCTGTGTAACGCCTTGTTTTCTGTACTTCACTAGGTTGCAGGGCAATTACAAAGTGAGCTCATTCACTTGAATGGGTCATGCTTGGCTGGTACTACACCGACCAACCATCTCTACAGAGGAGACATCAACTTATGTGGCTCTTGCTCCCCATTACAGCTCCAACTTTACTTGTAGTCCCTCTGCATTGCACTCTGATGCTCTGGGATGGCGTGTCAGCAAGTCCAGACTGCGATCTACCAGTTACCTGGCCAAGATCTATTGGTTGCTGACCCCCGCTATAGACCCTCAGGATAGGGAACTACAATACCTTGTGAGAACATACTCTCTCGCCATAACCCCTTGATGCTCCTTCTGGTGTATTGGATGGCGAGTGGCTGCCTGCTTCTGCAGAGAATAGGATAATTTATGATTATGATTGTATATGTCCCACCTTCTTAATCCTGAATCATTTTTTTTGTTATTAATTAAATGAATTGGGTTCAACCACAAACCCGTAAGAAAAAGCTTTAACCTTATTACTGTATGTGTTACTGCAGCCTGAAATAGTTCATATATGGTGAAGCAAATGATGAAATAATGTGTTGCATGAACAGGGGCGGACTGACAACTCATGGGGCCCCCGGGGCAATATGGGATCATGGGGCCCCTGTGTCCTTGCCCAAACTCAAAAAAGCCTATGAAAAAGGTACCAGGGGCATCTCATGGGGCCCCCTACTGACCCCGGGCAGTGCCCGAGTTTCCAAATGGTCAGTCCGCCCCTGTGCATGAACAAATGTGACATAGTGGCCTTTGAGCTGTGAGGTAGCTAATATTTAATTATGTAATAATTTTTGATTATTGTTGGTGCCCAAGAGGTAGAATTCTCAGCGGATTTCTAATTTTGTCTTTTTAATGTGTATTTAAAAAAAATGTATCTAAGATTTTCAAGATTCGCTTGTTTTTTGGTTAATGTAACATGGGAAATTATACTGACCACCAATGTAATGGGGGGCACTAAAAAAACCACCAATGTAACTAGGGGAAATAGGTTGACTACCAATGTAATGTTGGGCACTACACTGACCAATAATGTAATGTGGGACATTACACTGACCATAACTTTACTATAACTTTCACTCCTGAGCTGCTGTTCTGGCAATAATTATCAGTTATTTCATTTTATGGAAATATTAATGAAAATAATTTTGTTACATGGAAGGAAAATGACCTTCCCCAAGGCGTGAAATACTTTGCTGACAACAACAGTACACTTTTGTGCTCTCCCTTTTTTCACATTTATTTTTCTGAAAAGTCCTCCTTTAATGAATCTCAAGGCTCTTTGCTATAGCAAAACAAAATATCACTTGAATAAGGTTTCATATACTAAGCGCTAATATGAAATTTAGAAACCCACAGGAAGTAAGTTTTCAGTGTCTTTGTGTTTAACAATCAGAAAAAGACTCTATTAATACTGACATTCCTGCTGGGTCGCCTGTATTATGTAGCCTTAATACTGGAATGTTAAAATAATTCTGAATATTAATTTGTTCCAAACTAGTTTTTCAACATATTAAAATTATTCTCTAAAAATGAAAACAGTTGCTCCCTGAGTGTTGTATATAAAGCTGGATAATTATAGCTGGTATTTGTCTTCTTCCAGCACACTGTTTGAAATGTACGGTGATCAAATGTTTATGAGATGGGTGACATTACTGGCAAGTTGTTTTATTCTAATCAAGAACTTGCATAAGGCAGACCTAATTTTTATATACCAAACTTCATGTATAATGTGAAAAAAACAAATATCAATCTGCACAATTATCACAATCACATCAGGGAGTAAGCTAGCTTTTGGAAGTGATAACTCTCCACCTCATTGTGTACCTGTAACAAAATATGTGGTGCAGTGCTACCCTCATTAAACTCAATTCACAAAAAAGCTTTCAATCATCAAGTGATATAAAAAATAATAGTGAAAAAGCCATAAATATTACTAATAGGAATTCACTGATACCATTTTTTTTTACAGCAAGTACGAGTACCAATACCTTCTATTTGTACTCGCCAATGCCAATTACCAATACTTGCCGGCAACTGTTTTGTTTACACTTCAGCTGTCAGCAGGGGAACCCTGCTGACAAGTGAATGAGTGACTGGTTGTTAAGGATGTGGCGGCCCTGCTTCTTAAGCACTTTGCCTCCCACACCTGTTCACCCCTTGTGGACCACAGCAATTTTTACATTTCTGCTATAGACCTGTTTATTCGACGATAAATTTGTCATCCACCTTACCAACCGCTCTGTTTCCACCACCCCCCTCTGCCAATCCCTCCTGCTTCCGATTGCCCAACGGATCAAATTCAAAATGCTAACACTGATGTACAAAGCTGTCCATAATACTGCCCCAAACTACATCACCGACCTAATATCCAAATACCACCCAAAACGCACTCTTCGCTCCTCACAAGACCTCCTTCTCTCTAGTTCCCTGGTCTCCTCCTCCCATGCCCGCCTCCAGGACTTCTCCAGGGCATCACCCATCCTCTGGAACTCCCTACCCCAATCCATCAGACTATCATCCATCAGACTATCACCTACTCTCCTCTCCTTTAGGCGCACCCTGAAAACCCACCTCCTCAGGGAAGCCTACCCCGCCCCCTGCTAATTGCTGATCTCCTCCACTCTTCCTACCACTCCATCCCCCACAGCTTTTCCTCCTGTACAACTATCCCCTCCCTCCTAGATTGTAAGCTCCAAGGAGCAGGGCCCTCGAACCCCTTGTGTATCGCATTGTATTGTTATTGTACTGTCTCATGTATTGTCTCCCATTGTAATGTACAGCGCTGAGCGAACTGTTGGCGCTATATAAATACTGTAGAATAATAATTACTTAAGACAACAACGTAATACATATATTGTTGTTTTAAGGACAAACAAGGCTTTCTTTTCATAAATATTGTCTTGCAACAATCATATTTTTTCACAATCCTTACACAATTAAATGTAACGAAACTAAAAAAACACTTTTTCTTTTTTTGAGCAGTGTTAGTTTAAAAAATAAAAAGTGAATAGGGAAACCTGCTGACAGCTGAAAGAACAGCTGAAAGAACCGAGTCTGAAGGTACCGGTTTCAGGTATCGGAGAATTTGCATGAGCACCAATACTCATGCAAATGCTTAGTATTGGCACCAATACTAAAGATAATAAAGAAATAAAGTCCCAATCCAGTTGACTCCTTTAAATTATACACTGTGAAGTGCAGCCTGATCACTGATGTCACTCCAACCTGCTCACCTTCATAATATGACCTCTACAAGATGTGTCCACCTCCACTCACAACATATATCTGACACAGGGGTGGACTGACCATTTGGAAACTCGGGCACTGCCCGAGGGCCCGGGGTCAGTAGGGAGCCCCATGAGATGCCCCTGTTACCTTTTTCATAGGCTTTTTTGAGTTTGGGCAAGGACACAGGGGCCCCATGATCCCCTATTGCCCGGGGGCCCCATGAGTTGTCAGTCTGCCCCTGATCTGAAACCAATAAACTTTCCTTCTATTATCTTGATATGCAGGTCCCCTGATTGACAGGTCAGTGACATCTCTATACAGAGGGAAAGATGTGATCCAAATAAATTGACCCTACTAGATGGAATCAAAGACTTCTTTACTTGACCTCTCAGACACTTCCCATTTAAATTAAATGGAATTATCACAAAAGAGCCCATCCATTATTTTTGGCTATGACACCTTTGTCTGGCAGGGTGTTGGTCTGTGAAATTAAATCTGACCATAACTGGCCCTTTTCTATGCGGTAGTAAGAACTAGCACTCTAGCATACTAACTGTATCTAAAGATGGTCAAGCAATCTCAGTGGATAGTCACAATATACTATATCTACTGTACAAAGGGGCATCATTAGTCTACAATAATGTGATGGCACTAAACAAATATAGTCTAGACCCATCTTTCTCAACCTTTTCAACAAAGAGAAACTCTCCAAATAACTTTCTGGTCTCAGGGAACTCTGCTAAAAATTACTATATTTACAAGGGGTCTTCAAAAAGTTTCCGCACTTTTACACACACACATATATATATATATATATATATATATATATATATATATATATATGTGTGTGTAAAAAAAAAAGTGTGGAAACATTTTGAAGAACTGTTGTACAACTCATGATACATTAATGTGGTGGTCAGTGGGAAAAATACTCTTTACACTTGTGGTCATTGGGAAAAATATATAAATACATTTGTTTTCCTATATGTTTAGTTGGGTAAATACAGATTAATGTATATTGATCTTTTGCTGTCTCCTTTTAGTCATCAGGTGGAGATTTAGGCTTCTTATTAAGTATTTACTTAAAGTGTAACTACACTGTATCTGAGCACCACAAACCAAAAGCGCAATTTAATTAATTGGTAATATTCAAAGCAAACTCACCCCTCCATCCATGTCTCCATGCTTTTTTCTTTTGCAGAGAAATCACTTAAACCCCCCTCCCCCCCAGCATTTGTCGATATAGCCATCTTGAGTAAGGGCAGATGATTCATGTAGCAGTTACTTCCTGGAATCCATCTGTCCTTAGCTCAGGCATTCAGGCAAGAGGATTTGCTTAGCTGAGAAAACCCCTCCTCCCCTCCTCAAGACTCCTGGGATGTATGGCATCATGGAACTAAAGAAATGGAAAAAAAAATAGTTTAAAACAAGTAAGTATGATATACTATTCTAATGATTTACTAAAGCTAGCAGCATTAAGATTCAAACTAGTAAACGTTGAAGTGAAGTTCCACTTTAATAAATCACAACACCCAACGATTCGGTCAATCAGATTGCATGGTGTATTGTATACAATCTTCAGTGTGTTCTCTTCCGCTCAGTGGTGCATGCAAAAAGATGAAACCATATAGTGCCTTATCCTTCAATTAGTATATTATCTATAATGAGTAATATTACTCACATTCCCAAGTTTCTGTGTGTTAACAATATGGATTTCTTTTTTTTCTGGCACTCTCCAGTCCTCTTGTGTGTTTTGTGCACAGAAATAATGAGGAATTTTTCTTTGTGATTATTCATGAATTTTATTTTATTTTATTTATTGTGGATAATACACTATTGAGTTTTCTTTGCTTTTGAGGTTCACGGCAATTATTGGAATCATACGGTGAATTTATTCAGAAATTGGAGAAAGATTTTTGGACTTTATTTTGAGTTTTTGTTACACACAATTTGATGGACACTGAAAAGGTTTATTTTAATTAAATAGTAATAAGGTGAGGAGACATATGATGGATGGGGTATGTATACAAGTGTAAATCTCTAAATGCACGATATATACAGTAGGTATGTGTTTGTGAGTAGTAGTCCTTACAATCTAATTGCTTGCATGGTATTAAGGATAAGGCACTATGTATTTTTCTCTTTGTATGGACTGAGTGGAAGAGGATTTAAAAGGACAGCATCGTGAATATTGAACAAAATAAGGTGATCTAAGAAATCTGTGAAGGATATCAGGAGTGTATTTGAAGCTGAATTATAAAATGACAAGGAGAGGGCACATCTTTTCAGGGCATGAATAGTTACATATAGTTACATAGTTAGTCTGGCTGAAAAAAGACAAACGTCTATCCAGTTCAACAATAAAAAAAACAAAAATATTGTGTGATCTAGTTATACATTCACATTATTCAAGGCACAGTTTGGGAACTTGGGAATGTGAGCAGTATTACTCATTGTAGATAATATACTGATTGAAGGATAAGGCACTATATGGTTTACCTTTTTGCATGCACCACTAAGCAGAAGCGAACACACTGAAGATTGTATACAATACACCATGGAATATGAATTGACCAAATCTTTGGGTGTTGTGATTAATTGGAGAAAAAAGACAACATTTGACCATACATGAATCAGGTCATGGGAATCAGGTGAGAGCATATCTTGACTTTTATCTGGAGTGTAGAAGAAGAGACTCAAAAAAGCAGTTTTCTAAAAATACAATTATTATTGACGCAAGTGGAAGAATATAGGACAATTGGTGATTGGTTACAATTTACACTATTTCTATATATGCACAGTTCTATTTGTAATATGCTCTGTTTTTATTTATATGGTATTAGTGCACAATTATTTGAGAGGGTGAGAGGGTGCTATATTAAGATAAATCCAAAGCAGCTTGCGAGATACATTTCATTAGAAGTTTCAATTTAAGTTGGCCCTATTGGACATTTAATGCAAAGCAGGGATGAGAAACTGGGAGATCTAGTAGTAAAAGCAGCACACTTTACACTTACTACACATGGGTGCAAATTTAACCCCTTGATTGTCAAATAAGTTAACCCCTTCTCAGCCAGTGTCATTAGTACAGTGACAGTGTATAGTGTTATCACTGATCACTGTTTTAATGTCACTGGTGATGTCAGTGACAGTTAGCTGGCATTAGTAATATAAAAAAAAAATTAAAAATAAAAATTCTAGTAAATATACTATAGTTTGTAGGCACTATAACTTTCACGCAGACCAATCAATATACACATGTAGCAAAATACATTTTGGCAAAAATGTATGAAGAAATTAGATTTTTTATTTTTAATTGGATATGTTTTGTAGTAAAAAGTATTGTTTCTTTTTAAATTTTCAGTCTTTTTTAATTTAGATTGTAATTAATAACAAAAACCTAGCAGCGATCAAATACCACCAAAAGAAAGTTCTATTTCTGTGAAAAAATTATATAAATTTTGTTTGGGTACAGCATTGCACGACTGTGCAATTGCCAGTTAAAGTAGCGCAGTGCAGAATAGCAAAAAAAAAATGACCTGGTCATAAAAATGGTAAAATCTTCTGGAGCTCAAATGGTTAAATGCACTTTGGCATCTAAGCTGAAAAAGGTGTGCACCATCAAAAAGTTGTTTTGCATATTGCATTTTAAGTCCTCTATAAATATGAATACATATATAATTTTTTTTATGTAGTGTATCCAGGCATTTTCACATTTCACTGTGTGCAGAAATCATTTGTGTGATATATATATATATATATATATATATACACACACACACACATACACAGTATATACAGTGCCTTGAAATGCCTTGAAAAAGATAGACCAACACAAAGTGGCACATAACTGAGAAGTGGAAGGAAAATGATAAATGGTTTTCAAAATTTTTTACAAATAAATATCTGAAAAGTGTGGCATGCATTTTTATTCAGCCCCTTTTACTCTGATACCCCTGACTAAAATCTAGTGGAACCAATTGCCTTCAGAAGTCACCTAATTAGTAAGTATAGTTACTAATAGTCACTTGTGTGTAATTTAATCTCAGTATAAATACAGCTGTTCTGTGAAGCTCTCAGAGGTTTGTTAGAGAACATTAATGAACAAACAGCATCATGAAAGCCAAGGAACACACCAGACAGGTCAGGGTTAAAGTTGTGAAGAAGTTTAAAGCAGAGTTGGGTTATAAAAAAATATCCCAAGCTTTGAACATCTCACAGAGCACTGTTCAATCCATCATCTGAAAATGGAAAGAGTATGGCACAACTGCAAACCTACCAAGACATGGCCGTCCACCTAAACTGACAGGCCGGACAAGGAGAGCATTAATCAGAGAAGCAGCCAAGAGGCCCATGGTAAGTCTGGAGGAGCTGCAGAGATCCGCAGCTCAGGTGGGAGAATCTGTCCACAGGACAACTATTAGTCGTGCACTCCACTAATCTAATTAGCCTTTATGGAAGAGTGGCAGGAGGAAAGCCATTGTTGAAAGAAAGCCATAAGAAGTCCCATTTGCAGTTTGCGAGAAGCCATGCGGGGGACACAGCAAAATATGTGGAAGAAGGTGCTCTGGTCAGATGAGGCCAAAATGTAACTTTTTGGCCTAAAAGCAAAACGCTATGTGTGGCGGAAAACTAACACTGCACATCACCCTGAACACAGCATCCCCACCGTGAAACATGGTGGTGGCAGCATCATGTTATGGGGATGCTTTTCTTTATCAGGAACAGGGAAGCTGATCAGAGTTGATGGGAAGATGGATGGAACCAAATACAGAGCAATCTTGGAAGAAAACCTGTTAGAGTCTGCAAATAACTTGACACTGGGTCAGAGGTTCACCTTCCAGCAGGACAATGACCCGAAACATACAGCCAAAGCTACAATGGAATGGTTTAGATCAAAGCATATTCATGTGTTAGAATCGCCCAGCCAAAGTCCAGACCTAAATCCAGTTGAGAATCTGTGGCAAGACTTGAAAATTGCTGTTCACAGACGCTCTCCATCCAATCTGACAGAGCTTGAGCTATTTTGAAGAAGAATGGGCAAAAATGTCCTTCTCTAGATGTGCAAAGCTGGTAGAGAGAAGTAGAGACTTGCAGCTGGAATTGCAGTGAAAGGTGGTTCTACAAAGTATTGACTCAGGGGGCTGAATAGAAATGCACGCCACACTTTTCACATATATATTTGTAAAAAAAATTTGAAAACCATTTATCATTTTCCTTCCACTTCACAATTATGTGCCCCTTTATGTTGGTCTATCACATAAAATCCCAATTAAATACATTTACGTTTTTGGTTGTAACATGACAAGATGTGGAAAATTTCAGGGGCATGAATACTTTTGCAAGGCACTGTAATACAGGAAGTTCACATAGCAAAATAAAATGTAAATTATTAGATTGTTTGACATGAATATTTAAAAACCTGTCAACTTAAAAAAAAAATTGCTTTCCTCAAAACAATTGAGATGTAAGACTACAAAGTTGCTCTAGACCCATTCCAGAGCTTCAATCTGCAACTGTTTAGTTGCTCATTTCTGACATTAAATGGTCCGTTTCTAGGTTACGAAGCTGTATGTGAATATATATTTAATAGATAGATGCTAGTACCTCTAATTGGTCCCATCATCTTGGATGTGAATATCTCTCTTCAGCATTAATTAAAAGAATGAAATTCACTCCACAGCACTATATTATTACAGCAATTATCCCTCTCGTGTGAGGTCCAGTAACATGATTATATTAACTCGTCATTAAATGACAGCTATCAAGATGAATTCATTTATCATACGCAGTAGAATATAAGAGAACATATACGTTAATACGTTTTTTTTTTTAAACTTTTTTTTTTTTTAAACCTTTTATGACCAGCAGTCAGTGAAGCATGGATTTCTAGACCTAATTTAGCAGTGTCAGTATATGTCGGTTAAATGAAGAATAACACTGTAACTGATTTGCCTACTTAAATCATTTTTATATTGTTTTTAGGGCATATAAGGCTTTTATTTCATACAGTGTTTTAAACTTTATAATTTATGAATAAATGGTCCCAGGACAGAGCCTTGGGGTACCCCACTTACAACTCCAGATCATTGTGAGAACACACTATTTATCACCACCCTTTGGACACACCCCTGTAATCAGTTTTCTATCCAGGTACATACATTATCATCCATGTCAACAGACCTCAGTTTGTAAATTGTTTATGGGGAACTGTATCAAATGCTTTGGCACAATCCAGCTAGACTACATCCACAGGGTTTCCATTTTCTAGATGACAGCTTACTTCCTCATAGAATGTTAATAGGTTGGTCTGACATGAATGATCTTTCATAAATCTATGCTGATTTCTACTAATGATACTGTTTTCATAAGCAAATTTTTGAATATAATCCCTTATCATCTCCTCCAATAGTTTACATACTATTGGTGTTAGACTCAGCAAACACAAATGCTCCTGCGCTTGGGGATGGACTCGATGCAGGCTACAACCACATTAAGAATGTCCTGGAACATGCACACCTTGCTGCCCTCAAATGGACTGGGGAAATCCAAATATACTGAATGAGGAAAGACAAAACAGAGGGCGCACAGGCCTAGTGCATTACCATAAAAAATGTTTAATAAAAAATAAAGTAGGTGTTGTACTCACAAACGACAATATAGTCAAGGCACATCATAAAGAACAGCTGGATCAACACCACGCTGAGTAACAGTCCGCAATAGGGAGTTTAGACATCCAAAAGGCTGACCCGTTTCGAGGACTTGGCTCTGAGGAAGAGGCAAGTCCTCGAAACGCGTCAGAGTTTTGGATGTCTAAACTCCCTATTGCGGACTGTTACTCAGCACGGTGTTGACCCAGCTGTTCTTTATGATGTGCCTTGACTATATTGTCGTTTGTGAGTACAACACCTACTTTATTTTTTATTAAACATTTTTTATGGTAATGCACTAGGCCTGTGCGCCCTCTGTTTTGTCTTTCCTCATTGGTGTTAGACTGCCTGGCCTGTAGTTTCCATGTATATATCTTGGCCCTTTTTAAATATTTGTACCACATCGGGTTTTTGACAATCAGCTGGTACCATTCCAGTCACTAAGCTGTCCTTAAAGTAGTTGTAAAGGCTCCAGGTTCTTCTGTGTTCAGCAGTGCCCCCAGCCCCCCTAAAACTTACCTGAGCCCATCCCGATCCAACATGTGCACAAGAGCTCTCCCTCCTCAAAGGCAACAGCGGCAGCCACTGGCTCCTGGTCCTGTCAATCATAGCCACTGAGCCAAATGAACGAGGGTGGGGCCAAGCAGTGCTCCATGTGTGAATGGACACACAGAGCAGCATCTCCGGAGCGAGCCTGCTCAGGTGCCCCCCATAGCGAGCTGCATGCTAAGGAGGCACTAGCTAAGAGGGAGGGACCTGGAACTTCAGCGGGGGACCCGAAAAGAGGAGGATTGTGGCTTCTCTGTGCAAAACCATTGTACAGAGCAGGTAAGCATGACATATTTGTTATTTAAAAAAACAAGCCTTTAATATCACTTTAAAAACTAAGGTTGATGGTCTGGATAAATTCTTTGAGAACTCTGGGTTGCAAGTAATCTGGCCTTGGTGATTTATTTGCATTATGTTTTTCAAGTTTTTTTTGGACACTGGCTTCTGTTGGCCACACGGGTACATTCTGTGATGTGTTACTAAAAATAGAGTCTTGGTTATTACTCTTCCATTTTTTAAACACTGAGAAGATTGCATTTAGTACAGTTGCCTTCTCCTTGTCATTTGTAATCAACTTTCCCTAGTTATCCTTTATGATGCCAGTATACTCTGCCCTTGCTTTTTTACTATTAATATATTTAAAACACTTTGGGGGAGTCATTTACTCTCTAGCCATTTAATGTGATTAGGACCTCTGACCACCCCTGGATGCACACTGTCTGCCAGCATTTCTGGCTGCATACAAACTGGCCATTAGTGATAATTCTGATGTAAAATTTCAATTTCATTTTAGTCATAGTCTTTTGACTAAAATGCGGCTAAACGCAGTAGTATAATTGCTGTGTGAATGAGCCCCTAAAGTGTTACTAAAGTCAATTTTTGTTTTAAAATTAAAATAACAAACTTGTTATACTCACCTGCTCCATGCAGTGGTATTGCACAGAGTGGCCCTGATCCTTCTCTGCTTGGATCCCCTGCTGGAGATCTTAGCCCATCCTCTTCTTCATGTGTCCCCATAGCAAGCAGTTTGCTATGGAGGCAAACAGTGTCTGCTTGCTTCTGAGCTGTGTGGAGCTCGGCTCCATAGACTCAAATAGCGGGACTTAGCCCTGCCCCTCACTTCCTTCTCACTGCATTTGATTGACAGCAGCAGGAACCAATGGGCACAGAGAAATAGAAATAGTTTTTTTTACCTTTATGCAGGGAATGCATTAAGGTAAACAAATTTTTTAGCTTTAATATAACTTTAAGGATGCTGAATTCAGTTCCTAAAGCTTTTTTTAACCCTCTTAACTTATCAATGTAATGGATGCATGTTGCATATACAGTATTAAATAGGGCTCTTTTTTTACTTTTTTTAACAGCTAAGTGCTAAAAACCCCTATGCTGCCAGCGCATTGCAATATAGGACCATGGCTTTCATATACCCAACTCCTTGGCCTAATCAACATCACATGTGCTCCCTGAGCAGTGCTGTTCATTAGATAGAGTTCAGAAGGAGGGATGCTGGAGAGCAGAGTTGCTTTTTGAGTGAGAGATTCTCCCATGTACTGCCAGCGCAGCGTGTTTTTTAACTTTTGCTACAGCAGATAAAAAAGTGTAAAAGGAGACAAATGTGTTACTGTATATGCAGTCTGACTGTATTATAGTAATCAACTAATTAGGTTTTATTTGGGCTTTATTTAAATGTGAAATTCCCTCTAAACAGTTTCACATATTCCCAACACGTATCCTTAAACCTCAACTCAACCCTAAGTCTTTCCCTAAACGTTAACCAATAACCTAACCTTTGAAATTAAAACAAAACTATAACCGTTTTCTGTCTATCTTTTTAAAGTTTACAGGCTGCTTTTTATTTATATGAAATAATACAGGACACACATGGCACTAGTGTCACAGAGTATTATCCTCCCCCCTCCATTGCCACATTTGGGACTTTTTGAGGGGGAGCTGGTACCTAGTTTTGATGCGGCAATCTTTTGACCCCTCTTCTATTCCCCCCACAGCCTTCTGGGACACACACAGTTCCCAGAAGACTGCAGGACCAGTCACACATGCTCACACATATGCAGTAGAACATCGGCTGTGAAGTCGGAAGGCTTCACTGCCGGTTTCCCTTACCCAAGATGCCAGGACAGAAAGAAAGAAAATACTGTATATCCAAAACACTGTACATACTCTTTAACCTTTAGCAGTGAACTTATTCTGGAATGTATCCTTCAACGTAACCATTAAGGTATCTAAACCCAAAATATATTATTTAGTATGTTGAACATTATGTATCACTATGTACACTTTTCTTAAGCAATATCTTTTTGTGCTTGGAGTTCATTTGTGTGGTTGTATGTGCTTGTGTGATTTTCCTCCAGGTGCCCTGGTTTCCTCCCTCATTCCAAAGACATGCTGGTAGGTTAATTGGCTTCTTTCCAGATTAGCCTTGGTATGTGTGTATGTAGGCATGTAAGATAGAGGGGAAATTCAATAAAGCATTTGTACCACTTTTCTGGCTATATGGCCCTTTAAAACAAGCAGTGCCAGATTAAAAAAAGCCATGCCGCTAGTTTCAGCAACTTTACCGAAACGCACAACAGATTTAGATGGTTCTTAATTTTGTCACTTTTACAAAGTGGTGTGATGGCTGAATCCAATTTAAAAATACTTACCGCCAGTTCATAGATAAGGAAACTGGAAGCATGTATAACCAACTCTAAGTTGGAGTACAGAGACAGGCAGAGTGCCTGTCTATGCATGCTGCACAGCAGAGCAGCATATTTGCCAATGCTACCTTCTCCCCACTCATCACTGATTGTCAAGGATGCTGTCAGTATCACAGCCAACAGGCTTCTAGCAACCAGTGATGCTGACAGTGGGTAGATTCTGATGGGGATCCTGACACACTAATTCCTCATAAGGTCTGCTCCCCACTGCCTGCTGTGATTGACAGCAGGCAGTGGACAAATTCCATAGCCAATAGCAGGCTGTCTATTGGCTATACAATATAAACACTAAATGCTGATGAAATACAGACACTAAACACTGGGGGAGGGGACCTGATGGGGAATTAGTGTGTTTGAATCCCTATCAGGCCTCGCCCAGCCAGCTTAGAACCTCCTTGGCCACTGCTCCAGCCAGCTAAATCAGAGACAGGGAGGAAGAGGTAACTGCTTTGGGACCCCCAGAACACAGTGGATAGGGACTTTTTTAATCAACTGACCAGGGGCGGACTGACAATAGGGGATCATGGGGCCCCTGTGTCCTTGCCCAAACTCCAAAAAGCCTATGAAAAAGGTACCAGGGGCATCTCATGGGGCCCCCTACTGACCCCGGGCCCTCGGGCAGTCCCCGAGTTTCCAAATGGTCAGTCCGCCTCTGCAATTGACTGTACTTAAGGGCGTCTGGACCTCCCCTGTTAAAAAACAAGGGTTTAATATCACATTTAATAAAAAATAAACACTGCAATGTGTTGTAACAAAGCATTGCACCGCTCCTACACAACGCACACCAGGACACCTGCTATACGGACCATAAATCATGCTCGGTGGTGTGAACGGGTCTTTAATGTTAGTAATATATTATATCTAAGGCAAGCCACACATTATGCCATTTTCTTCCCTTCAACCAAGGAATGAAGGAAAGAAAATTGTTCGATTCCCTCATCAACACAGTCAGTGTTGATGGGGGAATCCCTTCTGCAGGGCTGTGTTCTGCTGGCGATGAGAGCAGGGAACCTTCACCACTAGCAGATTACAATGATCACTGCTGGAGGGTATAACCACCAGCAGTGATCAGGCGAAAAAGTCCAGACTTCAGTAAAACCAGAGTGCCCATAGATGGATCGAAATTTGCTCGGTTCCTGCTGAACTGGCTGAAAAATTTGACCCATCTATGGTTTGATTTAGTCTTTGAGAAGTCTCAGAACTGGAAGGGTTAAATGCCTTTATGATAATGTGAAGTCTTGGAGGGATATTATGCATACGGTTGACTCATATAATCACAGCCCATTACATAACTGTGAGTCCGTATGCTGCTGTATTATCTTGCCTTGTGTAATGCAACATGTTATTTTGCTAGTGAAGCTACCTGGTCGGTCGGTGAGCTATGGTCATATCGTGGTTATAGTTCCCACATCGTCTCTCATAACAGCTCCACTTAGAAATTGTCTTAGTTTCTGGTTCCAGGCACTGAAATGAGGTTAAATAAAGGGGATGTTTTTTGCTGTAGTACAAAGGTTATCCACTATTAATAAAAGTATGGCGGATGCAGGTAAAATCCTTATCTGCCTGCCTTTTGTGCCTGTTTGTTTGCTAAATGAAGGCAATTCTCCATAATACTAAGAATTTTAGAGTCACCTGTTCACTTCATGAGAGCGGTGGTTTGTACAAAGGGAAACTGAGAACAGTTCTACACTCTTAAAGGATAAGTTCACCTTTCCTAACAGGTTACGTGTTACTCTCATATTCAGGGTGTAACATGTTATAAAAGGACCAGCCCCCGCTCTACCTCCTTCTGCAAAATGCTATTTTTTTTTGGTTGCCATGCTAATCCAAACAGCATCTTTGAGTCACTGATTTGGAAAACAGTACGCATAAGTGATATCAGAGACCAATCAGAACTTTTCATCTGCGTACTTGTTTCAGTTTAGGGTCTAGGAAACTATTTAAGACATTGGATCAACATGACAGTCAGACAGCTAGAATTTTCAGGAGTGTTCCGCAGTGACACAGGCCAGCTTTAAGGCTAAGTTGAGATGTGTGGTAGACTTTGACACCCCTCTGGAAAATGATTCACAGTGGATTGCTTTTCAGAGGCATTTGACAGGAGGTGGGGAGGCAATATGTTGCCTCTCTGCTGCCTGTTTTAACCCTTTAAATGCGGTACTACTGAGATGCAACTGTGTGCCTTACATGCAGTTGCAGCTTGGTCCCATTCACTTTAAAGAGTTGTGTTTGGTGATGGTACTGCCTAGCACACAGGAGGTATAATTTTTGCCTTGGCATCACAGCTGCAGAATTTGCACATCCACCTCCGGCTGTCTTTGCAGTTTAAAAGTGGATAGTAGAAATGCTGCTCAACCATCTGTTTTTATGCCTCCCCCTAACCAAGCCCTAAGAATACAGATCATCTTTACTTTATATCAGGCAGCGGCACAGAAAAGTAATGACATCACTTTGCAGAAAATATCACTCTCTGTATCAGCATGTCACCCTAATACGAGGGCCATTCAAGTCAAACTGGGACTTTCAAATTTACAGGTATAAAAAGGGATGCTAGCGTGGTGGGGTACTGCAAGCAGTAGTAGTAGCAAGTGAATCTTATTACTGATAGGCGGCACATAATCAAGATGGTAGAGAACAGTGTTAGTACGTGCATGGAACAGTGCGTGGTGATGAATTTTCTTTCTTATTACTGATAGGCGGCGCATATCTGACGGGAGAGTCCAGAGACCAATAATCAAGATGGCAGAGATGTCAGGGCAGGAACGCTGGAACGGGCAGCCAGGCCTATGGTACGGTCACGCTGCGACTGACGACAGCCACTACCCACAGACCGGAGTCCCTCAGGGCGCGGAGTCTAAGCCCCAGGCTACCCTTCACCAGGGCCCCTGATGGTGGGGATGGACTTGACGCAGCCTGAGACCAGGTCGCGGCCCCCGAGTGACCCCAGCTGCGATAACGACTGCCGCCAATGACGTACAGCTGGTGGGAGCTAGATGGGAACACGAGTAGAGTAGTCAGACAAGCCGGGTCAATAACAACGGAGCAGACAGTACTAGACGGTAGGCAAAGAATACTCAGGTCACGGGCCGGGTTCAACAACAGGAGGTCAGGTAAAGGGTTAACACAGAGAATAGTCTTGTCAAAGCCGAGTCGGTTACCAGGAGAGCAATGGGAACAACACAAGAGCTTGCAACAGGGCAACATACAGGACACAAGTGCAGAGCACACTTGCAGACAGCAGGTTTAAATGTGCTCAACCACACCCTTCTGAGAAGGAGCCGCAGAAGCCTGAAGGCATAAAAGGTTCCCACCATGCTTTGCAGAAAACCAAGATGGATGCCAGCTCATGGAGATGCACAAGCTCTGAAGAAAGGTAGGACCTTGACAAGAGAACAGTGTTAGTACGTGCATGGAACAGTGTGTGGTGATGAATGTTCTTGTGAACAAAGGTATAAAACCCACAAATATCTACAGAAAACTTCAAGCACAGTACGGTGATGAGACGGTCAGCCACAGTAAGACATTTGAATGGTATAAATGTTTCAAAGACAGCCGTATGTCTGTCAGTGGCGATCCTGGCCATGGTGGTTCCCAGCCGTCATTCCTGTGAACATTCAGCGCTTGGAAGGTCTGATCCTGGATAATCAACGCATAACCTGTTGAGAAATTGCACTTCTGTGCGAAAGATGAACACAGTGATGACAAAGTAAATCAGGCAGTCCTAGGATGATTCAGGCATACTTACAAATATTATATAATATTACATAACCAAAGCTTTCCAGACATTGGTTAAATGCTGGTATAAGTGTATAAATGGGATAAGTGTATATGTAGAATTGTAGTATGTCAAAAAATAAATGCAGTTTCCCCTCCTTCAAATGTGTTCTTTTATTATGTAAATTCAAACATTTGACTTTAACACCCTTCCTATTATGAATGCAGCCACTTCTTAAAGTGGAAGTAAACCCACTTTTGTATCTTTTACCTACAGGTGAGCTTATAATACAACTTACCTGTAGGTAAAATGAATATCTCCTAAACGTGCACTGTTTATTCACTTTTTCTGACAGCTGGTGCATAGCGTGGCCCAAGACTCCCGCATGCATGACTGAGACTGATATCATCACGGCTCGGCCAGTCAGATGACCGGAGCTTGTAAACCTGGAAGGAAGGCCGGGTGAAAATGGATGCCTCTTCAGCGCACTGCTGGAGGGCTTTATTTTAAGGTAAGTCCTTCATAATGTGCTAGTATGTGATGCATACTAGCACATTATGATATTATCTTGCAGTGGATTTTTACTTTTTTTTTTTTTTGCAAGCTGCAGTTTACTATCGCTTTAAAATGTATAAATGTTTCTATATATTCACCTAGTGATTCTGCCTGTAGCTTACTTCCTCTCCTAAGGTGACATTGTTAACTCACCATACTGTATTTATGGGGGAGCAGTGTTTTTATGCTAGGCTGCTCTTGACAACAGACACCTCTCCTCTCCTCATCTAATTAATATACAGTAGAAGGGAGTTGATTTGTAGTTCACAGAAGATAGCTGGGAAAGCTGATAAAATGTATATTTCAGTTCAGGTTTCTGCCAGGATTAACAGGTATTTTCCGTACTTACAGAAAATGATCTTAGTCTAAAAAAAAAAAAGAAAACTAGTACAGCCACCAAATTTAAGGACTGGTAAACAGGAATATATTCTTTTCTGAACAGTAAATCCAGGTGTGATTTATATGCCATAATATGATACTGTTGATTGTGTTAATGTTCAAACATTGGGCATACTCTCCAGAATCCAGTCACTAAAAATTACCACTGTGTGCTTGTTGATTGGATAGCCAGCTATAGCCAGTTACAGTGCTATTTTGACCCATTGATTGTGACTCTGGAGATTATTGGCCCACCATTTTATGCTCTAAATAGACAGAGTGTTCACATATAGTGTTTTTTGAGTCCATGAGCTTGGCCTGGGCTTGGGTTTTAAGGAGATAATGTTATCTTACCTTATTTTAATGGTGAATGGAGAATTGTTGGCCATTTGGCCTTATTACCTATATTGGTCTCAATAAAGCTGTTTAACTTTGCTACAACGCAGTTGGTTCTCTTTTTAAACCTCTTTTCTAGGGGATACATTTAATCTCCTAATAATGTTTGGTCTGCGTTTGGTTCTTGAGGACCCTACCCTATCAATTATTGGTGAGTCGGTGGCCTAGCTTGGAATATTGAGGTCTGTTTCCCCCTTTGGAGTAAGGTATTTTCCTGTATCAGTTTTAATCTATTTAATGGTGCAGGGTAGCTTAACCTGGTTGGATCAGAATGCTGACATGCCTTTTCCCATTCTTAGTGCTGTTGTGCAGGGAAGTTGATAATGACTGAATTTAAACCCACATTTAAAATGCATCTAAAGCCAATACATTTTCTTGGTTTAGACAGAATGCTGAGGGGTTAGAACCACTGGCAGGTTTTTATTGTTAATTCACTCTCTCTATATAGTGATCACTTACACTGCAGCTGAAAACAGGAAAAATAAATCCACATTTGTGAGTTGTCACTGAAGGAGAAGTATACTGAAAATCTTCCATGTGGGGACACTTGTTCCCTATGCCAGCATTCTCCTGTTGTGGCTCAAGGAAGTAAAGGGAATCCTCTTGAATGGGACACATTGCATAAAAATACCTGACAGGGATTTCTAACTTCTGCCTATTCTACTCAAGATAAAAATAAAACATTTTGGCTTTAGATCTACTTTTAATTTTTTTTCTATGAACGCATGTCTGCGTCAGATTTGTATTGGTCTAGAGATCAACTTTGACTTTTCAAAATTTATTTTTTAATGTATCTGGGTGTTGCAGCTGGCAAACAGGCTCTTCAGTTTACTTTTAATTAAAATGGTAAAATGTGGCCCCTCAAGGGGCAGCATGTTAGGCCCTTAAAAATAAAGTTGCTTTCCATTGTTTTACATGCTTTCCTAAGCAAAATATTTAATTGAAGAGAACTTTTATTTACAGTTAATTTGCAAATTGTATGTAAGACAATTATGAGTGATTTACGGTGCAATAATAAATAATGAGATATCAGTGAATTATTTATCCAGCATAAAAGCTTTTTAAGAAGGAAAACAACAATGTACAGCAAGGCATAAAGGCTTTAAGTGTATCTAAACCCAAAAACAGCTTAAAGTGATAGGCAGATTAAAAAAAAAATAATAATAATAACAAACATCGTGCTTACCTGGTCTGTGTAATGGTTTTGCACAAAGCAGCTCAATCCTCCCCTTCTGGGGTCCTTCGTCCGTGCTCCTGTTCCCTCCCTCTTGCCGAGTGACTCCATAGCAAGCAGCTTGCTATGGGGCCACTAGAGCAGGCTTACTCCCGAGCTGCTGATCTGTGTGTCCATTAACAGACGGAGCGCGATTCGGCCCCATTCTCTCCTCATTGGTTCACTGGCTGTGATTGACAGTAGCGGGAGCGGCTACTCTCGTGCACATCGCTGGATCGCTACGTTTTGGGAAGCTTCTGCACACAGAAGGTTTTTTTTTTTTACCTTCATGCATAGTATGCATGAATGTAAAAAACCTTGAGCCTTTACAACTACCTTAAGAGAGGTTATTTTTTTACAATAACCAAGTTCAAGTGTAAGGACTGATAAGGGCACAGTATTACATTTTTGTTATTGGGTTTACATTTACAGTACATTTAGTTTAAAAATACAAAAACCATTAGTGATAAATTGACACATATAATATTAGTTGGGAATCTAATAAACAGGTCAATACTCAGTTGAAATACTTATATGGGAGTTGTTTTGCCTGGCTTGCAACTCTGTCTAGGCAGTCCTGAAATTTATACAGACCTGCCAAATAGCACAGGCAGACTGGTGTCCTTCTCTCCACTGCAGTTAACCAATACACATTGATCAATTCCCTGATCCAGCTTGTGATTAAACAGACAACAGTAGCTAGTCTATCCCTCTTTTGGGGGTTATGAAAAATTACCTTCCCCCATACAGGATATGGCACTAAACCTGAAGGTAAATAAGAGAACCAGAACCTTCATTAAGTGGAAGAGTGGATTTTATAATAAATTTAGCAGTGCCTCCAGCCAGGACAGAGCCTATTCCTTCCTGGGAAATTGATCAGCTATCTAATCAAAGTAAATGAGAGCATACGAACTACTGCAACCTGCATATAACATTAACCATAAGCATATATATATATATATATATATATATATATATATATATATATATATATATATATATATATATATATATATACATACATACATATATATATACACACACCACTATAGAAGTAATGAGATATATATATATATATATATATATATTGTGGGAACTCGCTTCAACTGGTAGAGCTTTTCTTGTTTAAGCACACAGCAACTCGCTTCTTTAAGGGCTTTTTTGCCCACTTTTATTTAAAGAAAGTTCAAATAACACAAATGCTTCCCACGCAGGGGTATCCACCATCAAGAAATACCAACAAAGATTCAGCCTCCTGGCTTGTACACAGTTCACTGTCTGTCTCCTGCAGACTCTTCCCAAATTATGGCCACTAGCACACAGCTAGTCTGGCTTTCACCTGACTCCAAGGCAGAGACCTCCCGTCTGCCGGGGTGGAGCCCAGAACCCTGGTCCTGACTCTCTCTAAAGGCCTGCACACACCTGTGCAATCAGTCTCCTGGCCATTCCCAAAACCTGGTCCCAGGATTGGAGATTTCATCCCTCCCAGATCTCTTTGAAATCTCCAGGCTCCAGATCCCAAAACAGACTTTACAAACAAAGGAGGAAAGTGAAAAGCCACTTTCCTCCGTATCAAACACATACCCTGGAGCCCCTCAACCTGCCTTGTTGAGAATCCAGGGTGACAGATCGCCACACTGTCACAATATAAATATATATATATATATATATATATATATATATATATATATATATATATATATTGCTCAACAAAATTAAAGGAACACTTTTTAATCAGAGTATAGCATCAAATCAGTGAAACTCCTGGGATATTGATCTGGTCAGTTAAATAGCAGAGGGGGTTGTTAATCAGTTTCAGCTTCTTTGGTGTTAATGAAATTAACACAGGTGCGCTAGATGGGCAACAATGAGACGACCCCCAAAACAGGAATGGTTTTATTGGTGGAGTCCACTGACATTGTTTTCCCTACTCATCTTTTCTGACTGTTTATCACTAGTTTTGCATTTGGCTAGGATCAGTGTCACTACTGGTAGCATGAGGCAATACCTGGACCCTACAGAGGTTGCACAGGCAGTCCAACTCCTCCAGGATGGCATATGAATATGTACCATTGCCAGAAGGTTTGCTGTGTCTCCCAGCACAGTATCAAGAACATGGAGGCGATTTCAAGAGACAGGCAGGTATTGTAGGAGAGCTAGGCAGGGCCGTAGAAGGCCCTTAACACATCCGCAGGACTGGTATCTGCTCCTTTGTGCAAGGAGAAACAGGATGAGCACTGCCAGAGCCCTACAAAATGACCTTCTGTAGGCCACTGGTGTGAATGTCTCTGACCAAACAATCAGAAACAGACTTCATGAGGGTGGCCTGAGGGCCCAACGTCCTCTAGTGGGCCCTGTGCTCACTGCCCGGCACCATAGAACTCGATTGGCATTTGCCATTGAGCACCAGAATTGGCAGGTCCACCACTGGCACCCTGTGCTTTTCACAGATGAGAGCAGGTTTACTCTGAGCACATGTGACAGATGTGAAAGGGTCTGGAGAAGCCGTGGAGAATGTTATGCTGCCTGTAACATTGTTCAGCATGACCGTTTTGGTGTTAAGTCAGTGATGGTCTTGGGAGGCATATCCATGGAGGGATGCACAGACCACTACAGGCTAGACAATGGCACCCTGACTGACATTAGGTATCGGGATGAAATCCTTGGACCCACTGTCAGACCCTATGCTGGTGCAGTGGGTCCTGGGTTCTTTTTGGCGCACAACAATGCCTGGCCTCATGTGGCGAGAGTATGCAGGCAGTTCCTAGAGGATGGAGGAATTGATACCATTGAATGGCCCCCATGCTTGCCTGACCTAAATCCAATAGAACACCTCTGCAATATTATGCTTCAGTCCATCTGACGCCACCAGGTTGCACCTCAGACTGTGCCTACAAGCATGTGGGGTGCCATACAAACTACTCAGGACCATTTTGAGTTGCTGCAATGAAATTTCAGCAAAGTGGACTAGCCTGCTGCATCATTTTTTCAGTTTGATTTTTGGGGTGTCTTTGAATTCAGTCCTCTATAGGTTGATAATATATATATATACGAGAGAGAGAGAGAGATGCATACACGCAAGGTCCAATGTACAAACAGGTACTATCCGCAAAGGGCCGATAGGAGTGCTGGTGGAATTATGCACATATACCCAGTTATATATCATTATTAATATACCTGCAGATGAATGTTGCAGCGAAGTCCAATTGCAGGGGCCCTTTGAATGATGAGGTGTCTGTCTTTGGGTCGAAGACCTGAGGACAATATCTGCAGTCATGACGAGATCGCCTAACTCGTGTTCAGCCAGCCTGGAATGGAGCTTCTCACTAGTAGTATCTGCAGAAACTGTGGCATTGGAACTCTAGAGTCAGACTATCTACACTGCACTTTAGTCCCTCCCTAATAGTTTCTAATCTGACATGCACACCAGTATAGAAGATATACAAGCTTTATACAGGAAGAGATCAATAACAATACATACATCTAATGTCCAATGTACAAACAGGTATTATCAGCAAATGGCCAATAGGAGTCTTGGTGAAATTGTGCACATATACCCATGTATATATTGTTATGATTATACCTCCAGATGAATGTTGCAGCAAAGTCTAATTGCAGGGGCCCCTTAGGGTGATGTGGCACCTGTCTTTGGGTTGAAGACTTGAGGGCAAGATCTGCGGTCAATAGGAGATCCTCCAACAGGTGTCCAAACAGCTTGGAACAGAGCTTCTCACTGACAGGAACTGTGGTGTAGGATTGGAACTCAGTCAGCCCATCTACACACCACTTCAGTCCCTCCATAATAGTTTCTAATCTGACATGCAACTGGACCTCTAAGCCTATGATCCTAGCGTGGCCACCGGAGGCCTAACCTGGCTCTAACTTACAGTGGGGATCGAAAGTTTGGGCACCCCAGCTAAAAATTTGTATTAATGTGCATAAAGAAGCCAAGGAAAGATGGAAAAATCTCCAAAAGGCATCAAATTACAGATTAGACATTCTTATAATATGTCAACAAAAGTTAGATTTTATTTCCATCAGTTACACTTTCAAAATAACCGAAAACAAAAAAATGGCGTCTGCAAAAGTTTGGGCACCCTGCAGAGTTAATATCTTGTACTGCCCCCTTTGGCAAGTATCACAGCTTGGAAACGCTTTTTGTAGCCAGCCAAGAGTCTTTCAATTCTTGTTTGAGGTATCTTTGCCCATTCTTCCTTACAAAAGTCTTCCAGTTCTTTGAGATTTCTGGGCTGTCTGTCACGCACTGCTCTTTTAAGGTCTATCCATAGATTTTCAATTATGTTGAGGTCAGGAGATTGTGAAGGCCATGGCAAAACCTTCAGTTTACGCCTCTTGATGTAATCCCCCGTGGATTTCGAGGTGAGTTTAGGATCATTATCCATTTGTAGAAGCCATCCTCTCTTTAACTTCAGCTTTTTCACAGATGGCATCAAGTTACCATCCAAAATTTGCTGAAATTTTATTGAATCCATTTTTCCTTCTACTTGTGAGATGTTCCCTGTGCCACTGGCTGCAACACAACCCCAAAGCATGATTGATCCAACCCCATGCTTAACAGTTGGACAGAGGTTCTTTTCATTAAATTCTGTGCCCCTTCTTCTCCAAACGTACCTTTGCTCATTCCGGCCAAAAAGTTCAATTTTAACCTCATCGGTCCACAGAACTTGTTTCCAAAATTCATCAGGCTTGTCTATATGTTCATTTGCAAAGTTCAAACGATGATTTTTGTGGTGAGGATGTAGAAGAGGTTTTCTTCTGATGACTCTTCCATGAAGACCATATTTGTACAAGTATCTCTTTATAGTGGAATAGTGTACCACAACTCCAGTGTCTGCCAGATCTTTCTGGTGGGATCGTGCAGTCAGACGTGGATTTTGAATTGTTTTTCTCACAATCCTGCAAGCTGTTCTGTCTGATATTTTTCTTGGTCTTCCAGATCTTGCTTTAACTTCCACTGTTCCTGATGACTGCCATTTCTTAATAACATTCCGAACAGAGGATATTGACATCTGAAAACGCTTTGCTATCTTCTTATAGCCTTCTCTAGCTTTGTGAGCGTCAACTATTTTCAGTTTCAGTTTTCTAGACAACTGCTTAGAAGAACCCATGGTGCTGATTGTTGGGGCAAGGTCAGATGAGTCTGGGCATTTAAAACCTTTGAGCTTGACATCACCTGGTCTTCCCAGACGATGATTGAGAACAATCCATGACACTGGCTCAGCTTTGCAAAGGGGGCAGTGCATGCTATAAATTCTGCAGGGTGCCCAAACTTTTGCAGACGCCATTTTTTTGTTTTCTGTTATTTTGCAAGTGTAAATGATGGAAATAAAATCTAACTTTTGTTGACATATTATAAGAATGTCTAATCTGTAATTTCATGCCTTTTGGAGATTTTTCCATCTTTCCTTGGCTTCTTTATGCACATTAATACAAATTTTTAGCTGGGGTGCCCAAACTTTCGATCTCCACTGTATGCTGGTTATCAAGCCCTAAGCTAAAACCAGCTATAGAATTCCAAACCAGAAGGGTCCGGGCTAACTATAATAACAGGATCTGCATATAAACTATATTGCAATAAGCAGGTTCACCTATCAGTGTACTGGAAGGTGACTGCTACACATCCAGTGGCACAGACCTAGCTATCTGGCACTGTGCATTTGAAATAACAAGGACAGAGCAGGGATACTCTGTCTGTCACAAGGATTTAGATGCTGTACGGACACAACCGTATGTCCTAATTTTACAAGCGAGAACGCACACTGTCTGTAATCAGAGAAACGCACCTTTCAGACTAGGATGTGTGGCTGTGTCCCTACAGGAAGTGTGTTAATGGCACAATTGCAGGTGAAAATAAAGTAAAAAAGTCTGATAAAAGAAAACTAATGCAGCCACCACTTCTAAGGACTAGTAAACTGCAGTATGTTATTTTTGTTTGTTTTTGGATTTAAATACTCTAGACTTTAGATTACTTTACATTAGCTGGAAAAATCCATTGCCACACTTGACTGTTATCAGCCTGATTCATCTATGGAGGATGTGGTCAGTGAGTGTCTAAAGGAAATCTGAACATTTGTGACCAGGATGAAATGGGAGTTAGGATGATGATGGCATAATGAATAAACTCACCCGGGTGACAGCAGTGGAAAATCACACTCACCAGTTTTACAGTATTGCAGATATTCTTCCTTGTTCATAACATTCTCTTGAAACCTAGTGCAAGATACAGACTGAGTCAGAGTGACTGCAAATAGCTAAATTTTGTTGTAATTATAGGCATTTTTCTGTTGTAGTAACTTCTAAGGAAATATTTTCTAAAAGTAAACAGTCCCCAATCCTGCACAGAAAATCCTAATATCTGACATCCTTAAAAGGGTATCCATAATGACCTAATCATGCAATCCAAGGCACCGTTTTCTGCTGAGAGCCACTAAGAACTGAAATCCTAAATGTCAAAAATGATCATATCTAAAAGTGGAACTAAAGTCTATTGCGGAGGAGACATGCAATGTCTATTCTGCAATAAAATAAACGTAACTACCTACTCGCAATAATCCCTAGAATGAGCTGCACATGTGCGTGCCTGTCTGACAGGATGACTGAACTCCTGCGCATGCACTGAAGTCATGTCTTCCTGTGTTGGCCAATCAAGACAGCCAAAGACCAACACCCAGGGGAAGCTCTGCAGGAGATACAGGTGCCGGCAAGGGTCCTTGCAGGCCTGAAACCATTGAAGCAGAGGTAAGTATTGTGAACATTTTACTTCTGCTTAAAGCTTTATAGAATATTAAAATAGGGACATAAATCCTTTTGCGCATCAAAACAAAAGTTGTGGAAGTCTTACATTCCATTTCTGTAACAAAGCAATCAGGCATAGTAAAACATTTGTCTGCTGCCAGCATGCAACAGGAAGGGGCTGCTGCGCTCTGCGTGGCAGCAGTAGTCTCTCTGACATGCCCCCGTGTAGGAGGAATGAGCTTTAGCCTAGGTTCATGCTGATGCGGTGCGGAAATCGCACCGGTTTCTGTGCGAATTCCACACCACATAACCATCACACCCAGTTAATGAGAACCTTTGCGGGTGTGTATGTTAAGTTAACAAAACCCCAAAATCAGTTTGCAAAACGCAGTGCGATGTACAGAATCGGATCGCATAGATGTGAATACCCATGTGATCCGAATCTAGTGCGAACCAAAAAAAGGGTCCTGCACCTTTTTGGTGTGGATGCGGTGTGATTTGAGCCATACAAAATGTATGGCTCAAATGGCACCGCACAGAACTCGCATGTGATTCGCACAGGAATGTGGTGCGGTTCCTGTGCGAATCACATGCGATATGCCGCACCGCAGAAGTGTGAACCCGGGCTTACTGATTGGAGATTCACAGGGTGTGTCAGACCTGTGCAGTGAGATCACTGCTCTCATACAGATCATAGCACTCTTTTTCTGCAGCATGTTGGCGGCAGACAGAATCATTTACTTTGATTCTGCCTGCTTTTTTACAAAAACAGACTAAGATATTGTGGGAAGCCAACTGTGGCTCCTTGCAGCTTCACAGCCAGCTTCCCACTGCACAGGTGTGAGCTGGGCTGTGCTTTGTGAATGGTCCCGCAACCTTCTGGGACCTGTGACATGTCCTAGGAGGCTGCAGGTGAAGGGACAGGGGGTGAACTTCTGCTTGGATTGCTTAGGAGATCTGAGTGGAAGTGGGAGCAGGTACCTATCAAAACTAGGTACCCACTCCCCCCAAAAATTTTCAAATGCAAAATGAAAAAGGGGGGGGGGGGAGGACATAAAGTGGATCTGACTCTTTAGGGTGAAGTTCCACTTTAAGTTCAGTTGGGCATTAAGGCTTTATTCACCACCACTCTGAAAAGCAGTCAATGATGGATCACTTTTTAGAGGGCGATTGATAGATGATAGGGAAACTATGTCAGTAGGACAGAGGAAACTTTCTACTGAAATGAGAAAAATCAATACAAGGGATACATTATACTAACTTTAAGCTATGTCCCTTGTGCTGATTTTTAGGTTTTTTTTTGTTTTGTTTTTTTATTTACTTAGAGCATAAATTTTTTTTACGTTTAGCTTATTTCCTGCTTATTAGTGCTATGCTGTATTATTCATTACTGATCCTTTTATCTTACTGCAAGTCTACTGGACATGATCTGCTTTATTGAAAACAGTATACTCTCAGCATGCTGTAATGATGTAAAAAACCTCTAATGTTCCTGAAATTTTGATATCCTTTGTCTAAATCTATGGTCACATGAGGAAATGGATTCATCCATGTGGAGTGAATTTTGATGTTTGGTCCACTTTAAATGTAATGTTTTGACAAAGACTCCTTGTCCCCAATGAAAACAGTCCTGTCTGTCTTCTCTGTGGCTAATGTATGACAAACAAGGAGCACTACAGAGTATGGAGATTTGTGTCCAGATTGCTAGTCTGTATGTGCATTCTTGCACTGGGCAAGTGTTAGCAATCAGTAAAATTGTAATGCTATCCAACAAACATTGCAGCTACAGTATGATAAATTCAAAAAGTCCACCTAGTTTCCCTCAACCTTTGTTCTGTGCAATCTACTGTAGAAAAATTCTACGGTGCATCTAACACTCAGTGCTGGGATCTGCTTTCTGCAGCCTATGTGTGTCCAAATTATCATATTCACACTTTCCTTTTCTCTCTCTCCCTCTCTCTTTCTCCACCCTCTCTCTGTCTCTCCCTCTTTCTCCCCCCTCCCTCTCCCCCCCCTCTCTCTCACACTCCCCCACCCTCTCTCCCTCTCTCTCTCTCTCCTCCGTCCTTCTCTCTTTCTCTCCCTCCCTCTGTCTCCCTCTCTCTCTTTATCTCTTCCTCTTTTCTTTCTCTCTCTCTTTCCCCCCCTCTCTCTCTTCCCCCCCCTCTCTCTCTTCCCCCCCCCTCTCTCTCTTCCCCCCCCCTCTCTCTCTTCCCCCCCTCTCTCTCTTCCCCCCTCTCTCTTTCCCCCCCCTCTCTCTTTCCCCCCTCTCTCTTTCCCCCCCCTCTCTCTTTCCCCCCTCTCTCTTTCCCCCCCTCTCTCTCTTCCCCCCCCTCTCTCTTTCCCCCCCCTCTCTCTCTTTCCCCTCTCTCTCTTTCCCCTCTCTCTCTTTCCCCCTCTCTCTCTTTCCCCTCTCTCTCTTTCCCCTCTCTCTCTTTCCCTCTCTCTCTCTTTCCCCCCTCTCTCTTTCCCCCCTCTCTCCCCCCCCCCTCTCTCTCTTTCCCCCCCCTCTCTCTCTTTCCCCCCTCTCTCTCTTTCCCCCCCCCTCTCTCTCTTCCCCCCCCCCTCTCTCTCTTTCCCCCCCCTCTCTCTCTTTCCCCCCCCTCTCTCTCTTTCCCTCCCCCCTCTCTCTCTTTCCCCCCCCTCTCTCTCTTTCCCCCCCCTCTCTCTCTTTCCCCCCCCCTCTCTCTTTCCCCCCTCTCTCTCTCTTTCCCCCCTCTCTCTCTCTTCCCCCCCTCTCTCTCTCTTTCCCCCCCCTCTCTCCCTCCCCCTCTCTCTCTCTTTCCCCCCCCCCCTCTCTCTCTCTCTTTCCCCCCCCCCTCTCTCTCTCTTTCCCCCCCCCTCTCTCTCTCTTTCCCCCCCCCCCCTCTCTCTCTCTTTCCCCCCCCCTCTCTCTCTCTCTTTCCCCCCCCCTCTCTCTTTCCCCCCCCCCTCTCTCTCTCTTTCCCCCCCCCTCTCTCTCCCCTCTCTCTCCCCCCTTCCCTCTCTCCCCCTCCCCCTCTTTATCCCCCTCTCCCTCTCTCTCTTCCCTCCCTCTCTCTTCCCTCCCTCTCTCTTCCCTCCCTCTCTCTCTTCCCTCCCTCTCTCTCTTCCCTCCCCCCCTCTCTCTCTTCCCTCCCCCCCCTCTCTCTCTTCCCCCCCTCTCTCTCTTTCCCCCCCTCTCTCTCTTCCCCCCCTCTCTCTCTTCCCCCCCTCTCTCTCTTCCCCCCCCCTCTCTCTTCCCCCCCCCTCTCTCTCTTCCCCCCCCCCCTCTCTCTTCCCCCCCCCCCTCTCTCTTCCCCCCCCTCTCTCTCTTCCCCCCCTCTCTCTCTTCCCCCCCCTCTTTCTCCCTCTTTCTTCCCCCCCCCCTCTCTCCTCTTCCCTCCTGCTCTTTCTCCCTCTTTCTTCCCCCCCCCCCTCTCTCCTCTTCCCTCCTGCTCTTTCTCCCTCTTTCTTCCCCCCTCTCTCCTCTTCCCTCTCTCTTCTCTCTCTCTCTTCCCCCCCTCTCTCCTCTTCCCTCTCTCTTCTCTCTCTCTCTCTTCCCTCTCTCCCTCTCTTCCCCCCCCTCTCTCTCTTCCCCCCCCTCTTTCTCCCTCTTTCTTCCCCCCCCCCCTCTCTCCTCTTCCCTCCTGCTCTTTCTCCCTCTTTCTTCCCCCCCCCTCTCTCCTCTTCCCTCCTGCTCTTTCTCCCTCTTTCTTCCCCCCTCTCTCCTCTTCCCTCTCTCTTCTCTCTCTCTCTCTTCCCCCCTCTCTCCTCTTCCCTCTCTCTTCTCTCTCTCTCTCTCTTCCCTCTCTCTTCCCTCTCTTCCCTCTCTCCCTCTCTTCCCTCTCTCCCTCTCTTCCCTCCCTCTCTCTCTTCCCCCCTCCCTCTCTCTCTTTCCCCCCTCCCTCTCTCTCTTTCCCCCCCTCCCTCTCTCTCTTCCCCCCCTCCCTCTCTCTCTTCCCCCCCTCCCTCTCTCTCTTCCCCCCCTCCCTCTCTCTCTTTCCCCCCCCCCTCTCTCCCCCTCCCCCCTGCTCTTTCTCCCTCTCTTTCTCCCCTCTCTCTCTTTATCCCCCTCTCCTTCTTTATCCCCCTCTCCCTCTCTTCCCTCTCTCTCTTCCCTCCCTCTCTCTCTTCCCTTTCTCCCCCCCTCCTCCCTCAGATCATATGGGACGAGACACACACCCACCCCTCCCCCTGATCTCCATGCAGTAGGAAGGGGGGGGGGAAAGGTGTGTGCAGTCCCATACGATCTGTCAGTGATCATTGTCAGTGTAATCTGCTGGATGGATGACAGGAGGGAGAGCCCACAGAAGACAACACAGCTCACCTCTTCCGGGCTCTTTGATCGCTTCTCTCCCTGCTCCAGGCATTCCCCTGGTTCTGGCTTGTCAGCTGCTGGAGGGAGAGGTGTACGATCGTCTCTGTTCAACTGCCCTAAAAATTGCCGCCCCAGGCAAACGCCTTGTTTGCCTTGTGGTGGATACGCCCCTGGGAATAGCTATGTGTGTATTTATGAAAAATAATTACAGGGGTTCCCAGATAACTGAAGGGTGGACTTACAACCACAACTGCAAACATGTACACTGTTCCTTGTAAACTTTGAGAAAAACTACCTTGAAAGCCTCATAGAATTTACAGAAATAAATATGCAGTCAGCTACACTTGTACTGTATGTGCTAACAACCAAAGTCTTGGAGCTCCTTCACATCACATCAGTTGAGCTTTGCTGATCTGCATAGACTCACCATCAGTGCATTTAGAATTAATTGTTTTCTATGTACGTTCTTGTCACTGTCAGGTTCAGAGACCAGTAGCCAGGGCTGCTGTTAGAAACCACGGGGCCCCGTACAGCCAACGTGACAGCCCCCCCCCCAAAAAAAAAACAACACAATTTACAATACTGCAGTTATGAATGAACACAGTGAGTGATCGATACTGATCGCTCGTTGTGTTCATTCAGGAAAGGAAGGGGTTGGTAAATGTGACATATTTACTGCATCCTGAACGATCTTATTAACCTATTGCCTGTAGCAGCCAGTGGAAAGAAAGGAGGGAAGCTGGCAGCACTACAGTGGTGGGGGTGCACAGGGGGGCCGGGGTAAACATATGGTGCACAAGGAGGGTGATGTGGGGCAATTACTGGAACTGATCCCCTGTATGGCTCTCTGTGCAGCAGTTGAAAGCTGACAGGAGGGAGATGTCAGCACCTGTGGTAATTAGCCCTTGTAGATAGTCAACTTGGGGTTCCCCAGGGCGCAGAGTCTAAGCCCCAACCTGCTTCTTCACCAAATCCCCTGATGGTGGGGATGGACTTGCAGCAAGTACCAACTGAAACAAGTTCCCCTTATTTCAACAAAGCAGGATTCTTACAACTGTTCATTTTGCCTTTGATATTCAAAGGGAGTTGTCTTTGTTCATAGACATTTATGCCAATTGTTGCTATTCATTTCTTCAAGCCTGCTTTATGTATAGTGCTGTAAAGTGGACCCGGACTAATTCACTACCACCAAGAGGAAAAGTGTTAAATCTTCCCCTTTTCCCTTACTATCTTTGTATTACCATCCTGAGGAATTATAATCCACACCTCAACTCATCTTCATACCAACTGGGCCCCACAAGCCCGCAGAAGACACTGTAGGGCTTGTAAAGGGACATTGCTCAACTTCAAATGAGAATTCTCTTTACTTCACATCTAATCCTTGTCATCTAGATCTGAGGACCTACAGTGAGCTTACCTATTTCTTGATAGTTGATCCTGCTCACTGGATTCAGAAGTTCCCTCAGATTGCAGGCAGTGGATTATTCCTGGAAGCAGGCCTGCTAACAGTTATTATTGTTTTACTGTGAATTTCATTACTTTTTCTCACAATTGCCAAGAGTGATTATATTTGCTGCATATATCGGTGATATTTTGTTCTTTTTGACCAAGTTACCTTTACTATAAACTTCATATTGGTTTATACTAACTTGTGTGTGAATCCATTTTACAGTTGTGATTTATTTTGCTCACAAGAGCACAGTGGTGTCAGGTTGGGCTTTTAACAAGAGGTCCAGATTGACAGGGAACCCAAAAAATTACTAACCAACTCTTAAGGGGGTAGTGCTACATGTTACAACATGATTATGGGTGTAACATATAACATGTTATGAAAAGTGAACTTAACCTTTAAATAGGAAGTTCATGAATTTAGCAAGGAGTTCAAGGTTCACCAGAACAAAGACAAGCCAAGTTTATCCTAAGGATTAATCAGGGAGCTATCCAGTGTCTCAGGTGGCTCATTAAGAAGAGCTAAAGCTGGATGCAGGAGAAGTCATGGTTCTAGATCCCAGTCTGACACTTCTTCACATCACTGCACTTTGTTGAGGTGGCTTGCGGTACTGTGCATAGAAATGCAGTCATGGTGCATTTTTTCACACCACATGTCACCTCATGTCAGCACATTTCATTGCACTGCAGTGGAGCACAGGAGTGTATGAAATGTAGTTTTGTGGCATTAGAATAAAGTTTTTTTAAAAAGTAAACTGCACCTTGCATTGCAAACAACGTAAAGCACCATCCTTCACTGCCACTACACAACTGACGCCAGCCCACACATTAAAAGAGTCTGTTTAGCATGCAGGCTGGTATGAATGTGCCCTTACCTCCACTTTCCTGTTACAGCAGCTGTGTAGAATGTCTACACATTATTGTGCTGTCTAAAAGACATTAGAGCTAGACCTAGTGCACTCTGTAATCAGTACTCAGTAAAAGATCTGGTCAGACACACCCCCTTCCTTTCTCTGTAGTGCAAGCCTGAGTATAGAAACCTATACTGAGGGGTGTGGTCAGGGGCAGACTGACAACTCATGGGGCCCCCGGGCAATAGGGGACCATGGGGCCCCTGTGTCCTTGCCCAAACTCAAAAAAGTCTATGAAAAAGGTACAAGGGGCATCTCATGGGGCCCCCTACTGACCCCGGGCCCTCGGGCAGTGCCCGAGTTTCCAAATGGTCAATCTACCCCTGGGTGTGGCTGTTACTCAGTTCCACCTACTTACACCAATCTGTAAGTGTAAGTGCTGGATGCAACATTTTCACTGAGATAAAACTTTGTTGTGAGCCATTTTCTAGAAAAATTAACAAACATAACCTACAAGTGTACAAGATTTTAAAGGGATAAAATATATATAATAAATATATATATGTTGAATTATATTTATATATAAATATATATTTATATATATTTATCTAGATATATATACACTGCTCAAAAAAATTAAAGGAACACTTTGAAAACACATCAGATCTCAATGGGGAAAAATATCATGCTGGATATCTATACTGATATGGACTGGGCAACGTGTTAGGAAAGTAAGGATGCCTCATCAATTGATGGAAATTAAAATGATCAAGCTACACAGGACTGAATTCAAAGACACCCCAAAAATCAAAGTGAAAAAATCATGCAGCAAGCTAGTTCATTTTGCTGAAATTTCATTGTAGCAACTCAAAATAGTTTGTATGGCCCCCACTTGCTTGTATGCATTCCTGACAATGTTGGGGCATGCTCCTAATGAGAAGATGGATGGTGTCCTGGGGTATTTCTTCCCAGATCTGGACCAGGGCATCACTGAGCTCCTGGACAGTCTGAGGTGCAACCTGGTGGCGTCAGATGGACTGAAACATGATGTCCCAGAGATGTTCTATTGGATTTAGGTCAGGCAAGCATGGGGGCCATTCAATGGTATCAATTCCTTCATCCTCCAGGAACTGCCTGCATACTCTTGCCACATGAGGCCGGGCATTGTTGTGCACCAGGAGGAACCCAGGACCCACTGCACCAGCGTAGGGTCTGACAATGGGTTGCAAGGATTTCATCCCGATACCTAATGTCAGTCAGGGTGCCATTGTCTAGCCTGTAGAGGTCTGTGCGTCCCTCCATGGATTAGCCTCCCCAGACCATCACCAACCCACCACCAAAACGGTCATGCTGAACGATGTTACAGGCAGCATAATGTTCTCCAGAGCTTCTCCAGACCCTTTCACGTCTGCCACATGTGCTCAGGGTGAACCTGCTATCATCTGTGAAAAGCATAGGGCACCAGTGGGGGACCTGCCAATTCTGGTGTTCAATGGCAAATGCCAATTGAGCTCTATGGTGCCGGGCAGTGAGCACAGGGCCCACTAGAGATCAGTGGGCCCTCAGGCCACCCTCATGAAGTCTGTTCCTGATTGCTTGGTCAGAGACATTCACACCAGTGGCCTGCTGGAGGTCATTTTGTAGGGCTCTGGCAGTGCTCATCCTGTTCCTCCTTGCACAAAGAATCAGATACCAGTCCTGCTGATGGGTTAAGGACCTTCTACGGCCCTGTCCAGCTCTCCTAGAGTAATTGCCTGTCTCCTGGAATCTCCTCCATGCTCTTGAGGCTGTGCTGGCAGACACAGCAAACCTTTTGGCAATGGCACATATTCATATGCTATCCTGGAGGAGTTAAACTGCCTGTACAACCTCTGTAGGGTCCAGGTATATCATCAAGCTACCAGTAGTGACACTGACCCTAGCCAAATGCAAAACTATTGATAAACGGTCAGAAAAGATGAGTAGGGAAAAAAATGTCAGTGGCCTCCACATGTAAAACCATTCCTGTTTTGGGGGTTGTCTCATTGTTGCCCATCTAGTGCACCTGTTGTTAATTTCATTAACACCAAAGAAGCTAAAACTGATTAACAACCCCCTCTGCTACTTAACTGACCAGATCAATATCCAAGGAGTTTCATTGCTTTGATGCTATACTTTGATTAAAAAGTGTTCCTTTAAATTTTTTTCATCAATGTATATTTAAATGATCTATCTATCTATCTATCTATCTATCTATCTATCTATCTATCTATCTATCTCGCACTTATTACGTATTTATGTCACTTGAAGTATACATGCAATCTGCCCTATAACCCTAGCTTTATGTATATGGTGTGATAATAAAATACCTTCTTCTTTCATTACATCAGTTTATAAGATGGTATTTAAAATGTAACATTTTTCCTGCTTCATTGTTAAAAAATAAGGTACATTTTCAGGAACAAACATTTCCTGGGGCTAAGCTCCAAAATGTAGCTGTCTCTAGAAACCAAAACTGTAAATGCCAAAGCAATGATATGCAAGCAGAAGCTTGTAATCCAGTGTTTAACAAAATGCTGTTCCTGCTCAGCAGGCTGACTATACACGAATGAAGCTGGATTTGTATCGGGAGAATGTGAATAAAGAGTGATTTGAGGCGGAGGAAAGGAGGAGAAGAAAGAGGGGAGTAGAGTGAGTATACTGATTGAGGGAGAGACAGAAGTGGGAGGGAAATGATAAGAGGAGGAGAGATGGTCAATGAGAATAAAGATAGGAGAGCAGAGGAATACAATCGGGTCCACGCTATCTTGCCAACTGCTGCCATTCTACCTATGCAGTACTATCCTGGTCTAATTACTTCTCTCTTCTGCGCTGCCAAGAGACTCTGATTTTGCCTGAACTCTATGTACAGCTGAATACATCTGGAGCTACTGACTTCTGTTTGTTTGAGGACCAATTTTGGCTGCGTTTTCAGTGCAAAGCAAACACTCCACCGTCCCCTTGCTGTATGGGAAGGAACTAGCCTAATAATGCTCTTCAAAGAGTGATTGCGCTAAGCGTCTCTGTAAATCCCTTATCTGCATTTAGTGTTTGAATTGCTTTCAATTTGCCACAGAAATATCCTTGTTTGCTCAAGGCTCAAAATATTTACCTGTGGATGCATGCTTTGCAGCACCAATTGCAGTGCGGATCAGAAAGATGTTCCTGTCCTTGAGTTAAGAGGTATACCTCTCGTTTTTGTTGGCCTTGGATAGAGAAAGTCTGCCCAATGGATTCTTGACTTTGAGTTTGAGTTACTTTTGTTTCTCCAATGCTTGAAAATACTTCTACCGCTTGGAATTGCAGCATCTGCACCACATCTCTGCTTGGGGACGCCTGTAAGATTTCCGTAATGGTGCTACTTATTGTAACAATCACAGTGGGCAATGTGTTGTGTCTTCTGGTCTTTGTGAGGACTAAGCATCTCAGGACCTCTCAGGGTCTCCTAAAGACATCTTTAGCTTTGGCGGATCTGGCAGTTGGAGTGCTGGTTGTGCCTTATTCTGTGTACGTGGAAGTAATGCGTCTTCTGTATGGACTGGAAAATGTTTCTAGAGTTGTCCAATCAGACATTAATACCCAGATACCTTGTTTCATCATGGGCCCCATCTTTGCTGGCTGCACGTTTGTCTCCATCTCCACCATATTCTTGATGTCTGTTGAGAGGAGCATTGCTGTACTGAGACCTCTTCATAAGCGTGTTGTGATTACTAGGAGAAGGACTGGGTTCCTTGCCGTGTTCTGCTGGATCTTCAGCTTTGTTTTTGCCATGGTGCCCATGATCTCCAGTCGAAACTTAACTTTGGAGTACAACACATGTAGCAAGATGTGTACTTATGCCTTCATTGCTGTGCCACCAGAAGGTCCCACCTTGAACATCATGCTCATCTTCCCTGCATTTGACTTTTCCTTGCTAGGTGGTACCTATGCTATAAATTTTATAACATTTGCAGCCATTAGGCAGTATAGCAAGATCAGAAAGCAGCTAGAGGCAGACTCTCAGAGCACATGCAGCAAAGTTTCATTCTCGGACATCACAGCGGCTAAGACCATCGGAATCCTCACCTTTGCTTTCTCAGCCTCTTTTGGTCCCATTGCGGTGTTTGTAATGGGCAATGTCTTAGGTTATGATTGGTGTGAGTTTTCTTTCTATGCATTCTGGATCCTCACCTCCAACAGCTGTTGGAATGTCATCATCTACAGCGCCCGTGACTTGAAATTCAGGCAAGGGGTCCATGAGTTGTTCAGCAAACAGGTGCTCAAGTCCCCAGGCCACCAGCCGAGACCTCAGTGTACCGTTAAGGAGGATAGCTCCTCTCCTTGTGTAGCTGTTCTGAAAGAGATTTTCCGTCCAGAAACAGCTTGAATTCATTTTATATTCCCTGAAAAGTTGAGGGACGGTTCTGACAGTCAAAAACAGTTAGCCAGTTAATTTATGCTGAGCTCTGGACCATAAGTTTGTTGAATGTTTAATAGATTTAGGTTCATGCATTACAGGGGTTTTTGAAAATACAGATCCAGGGGGGATTTGAATCCCTCTAAGGTTTCAAAATTCATTTAAAATCTTATGTCTTTCATTTATTCTTGTGAGCTGCTATAAAAAAACCCAACAATTTTCTTATTTATATTCAAGTCACGTATATCCATTGTAGATATTTTAAGCATTTCTTTAATTTAGAAAAAAAAATCTGAAGACAGACATTTGGCTGCTGCCATGTCATTGGTCAATTTTGTTGAAGTCTAGATTAAATGCCTCAAGAAGATGATCTGTACCATTGCTTGAGCACGATTGCAACCAGTGTCAGGGTAATGCTGCCCAGTGCACAATACCAGGGAAGGATGTCAGCAAGACACACTGTTTATTACCACCTCTGGCACTTAACTCTTTCTTTGCAAAGCTTTGTTGGCATAGCACTGGAAGAAGAAAACTCAGCTAGGGCATTGCAAATGGGAAATCACTTTAATTCTTGGTTTGTGTTGATGCATGTTAAATTTTAAGATTGGTTTTACTAGTGTTAGCCTATGGGTGGTAAAATTATATATAAAAATTAGATATAATAAAGCAAATATTCTTTCAGTTATGTTAGACTGCTTCTTTTGTCTTGACTCATCTTTGTCACTGCTCCTTAATGTTCCATATCTTTTTCTGTTCTATATGCTTTCTTGTTTTTTTTTTCTATGTACTGGACCAAATCAGATGCTAATGTTAGTTGAAGTATATTGGTATCGCCGACACAGAATTAGCTGGTTGATTTTGTTTGAAGCTGCATGTTTTACTTCTCTTGATGGCAGATGTCCCATTTTCTTTCTATAGCATGATCTGTTGCTATTGTAGTCTCCCTGTAAAGCATTTCATTATTATGTTGTTGAACCTAGGGGTTAATGTCTGTGGTGGCATATGCCGCTCTCAGCCACTAATTAAAGGGACTGGACTCAAATTAAACCATGCTTAAAGGAAAACTAGCAGAGTACAGTGACACATATAAAGCACTCAAAAATCATTTCTTAAAGGGTTGGTTCACTGAAAATGTATATATCAAATTATGGTGGATTGAAAAGAAAAAAAATCGGCTACATTTTTCTTTATGTCTCTTCGGGATTTTATTGCTGGGATATAGGTTTTTCAGTTCTTGGATCTGCTGTGCCCGTTATGAGATGCCCCCATTCTCATTGTTAAATGTTTTCTTAGTATGTTGAATGCAGCAAGAAATGCTCTTAAAGCAGTATTAAACCCAAAAGCAAACATTTATTATACTGCAGCTTACCAATTCTTAGATGTGGTGTCTGCATTCATTTTCTTTTTTTAGTTTTTCTTTCTTCTATTTTCATCTAGTTATCCAGTCTGTAAGTCTGTTGTTTTCCAAATGAACACGCTCTCCAACAGAATGTATCAGTTACAGGGATGAGACAAAACCATTTAGGACTGGTAGGGGTGCTTTCAATTATCTGCTTTTATTTGTTTAGATAAAACCTTTATAAAAGGAAAAAAGCTGTTTGCTGTAATTGTTTATAAAGTGTTGCTGGAGTTTGGATTCAATTTGTTAGTGTATTTAACTCTGCTAGTCCATCTAACATTTCACTCCTCCCAGACTGACAATGCCGTTGTCCAAAGGTGCTCCTTCCAGAGTGGATGCACTTTAATACAGGGGTGGGTTATTGGCTAGATCACCAGGTGAAAACAGAGGGGAAAAGCCTAAAAAAAGAAAGTGAATAAAACCACCACATCTAATGATTGGTAAACTGCAATATATTACATTTTTGGTTTTGTGTTTAATACCACTGTAAACTTAAAAGTGGGGAGATCGCTTTGTTGGGGTTATTCAAGACCTATATTAAGCAAGATTGAGTTTATCAGGTTCCACCTGAACCTAAAATATACAGTATCTTTTAACCTTTGAGAAGTAGAGATCTAACTGAACAACATGAAAGAGAACAAAGATCATCAGGGTTTTTGTGGGGGGGTTTTGTGTTTGTTTTTTTTAGAAAATAGGTCTTGCTAGTTCATTTCTTAACTAAATAGTAAGGAAAACTTAGGAAAATATAATAAAGCAAATGTCATTGTAAGAGTATAAACTTGACTACCTTAAACGTTGACAGTGTCAGTCAGTGGAGCAGTGCAGAGTGTTAGTAGGGCAGTGGAAGGTGCGCAGACAGTGTCAGTAGGGCAGGGGACAGTGTCAGTAGGGCAGTGGATGCTGCCAGTAGGGCAGTGGATGGTGTGTGGACATCAGTAGGGCAGAGGTTGGTGTCAGTAGGGCAGTGGACAGTGTCAACAGTACAGTGGATGCTGGCAGTAGGGCAGTGGATGGTGCGTGGACAGTATCAGTAGGGCAGAGGTTGGTGTCAGTAGGGCAGTGGACAGTGTCAACAGTACACTGGATGCTGGCAGTAGGGCAGTGGTTGGTGCATGGACAGTATCAGTAGGGCAGAGGTTTGTGTCAGTAGGGCAGTGGACAGTGTCAACAGGACAGTGGATGCTGGCAGTAGGGCAGTGGTTGGTGCGTGGACAGTATCAGTAGGGCAGAGCTTGGTGTCAGTAGGGCAGTGGACAGTGTCAACAGGACAGTGGATGCTGCCAGTAGGGCAGTGGATGGTGCGTGGACAGTATCAGTAGGGCAGGGGTTGGTGTCAGTAGGGCAGTGGACAGTGTCAACAGGACAGTGGATGCTGGCAGTAGGGCAGTGGATGGTGCGTGGACAGTGTCAGTAGGGCAGGGGACAGTGTCAGTAGGGCAGTGGATACTGCCAGTAGGGCAGTGGTTGGTGCATGGACAGTATCAGTAGGGCAGAGGTTGGTGTCAGAAGGGCAGTGGACATTGTCAACAGGACAGTGGATGCTGCCAGTAGGGCAATGGATGGCACGTGGACATTATCAGTAGGGCAGAGGTTGGTGTCAGTAGGGCAGGGGACAGTGTCAACAGGACAGTTGATGGTGGCAGTAGCGCAGTGGATGGTGCTTGGACAGTGTCAATAGGGGAGAGGTTGGTGTCAGTAGGGCAGTGGACAGTGTCAACAGGAGAGTGGATGCTGGCAGTAGGGCAATGGATGGTGCGTGGCAGTTTCAGTAGAGCAGTGGATGGGGTTATTAGGGTAAAGGACAGTGTCGGTAGGGCAGAGGTTGGTGTCAGTTGGGCAATGGAAGGTGTCAGTATTTTTATTTTTATTATGTTTTACAATTTTATTTTTTATGATTTTTTTTACCATTTTAACGTTTTCTCATATGACAGGCAGTCACACAAACTCTCATTCATTGATAAGGAAGAGAAACCAATATGTACTACAGTATCCAACACTATGAACAATGTTGTATCTTAAAGTGGTTGTAAACCTAGGACATGAAATATGGACAAAGCATATCCCTTTATACTGTGTACTTGTCTCTATGGCGTTAATTTACTAAAGCCAGAGAGTGCAAAATCTGGTGCAGCTGTGTGCATGTTTTGGAAAATGCTACTTACCTGGATGCATCTGATTTAAAGTTAATCTACACCCAAATACAAAAATGTAATATATTGCTGTTCATCAACCCCTAGATGTCACAGCTGCATTAGTTTTTTTTTTCAGGCTTTTATCCATTTAATTGCACCAGATGATATTTTCTGTAACACACTTCCTGTCCTAGGGCGACAACACTAATACACTGTACTGGATCTGTGGTGTAACAGTGTTGTTACCTTAGAACATAAAAGCGAGTTACAGAACACCATCCCCTCATCTAATCTCTATAACACAGAAAGTAGGTGTTCTGTAATTCACAGAAGTGAACTGGGCAAGACGGAAATTTATTGTTTAAAGTGGAACTTCAATTTCTCAGTCATCATGGACTTTTTTTTTAATCATTGTGCTGCTAGCATTAGTAAATAGAGAGGAAAGTAGATCATATTTACTGGTTTTAAACTTTATTTTTGCATTTCTTCAGTTACGTTCTGGTTTCCGTACCTAGGCAAATGATGTCATACTTCCCAGCAGTCTTCAGGAGGGAAGGAAGGGAGGGTTCTCAGCTCAGCCAATGCCTGAGCTAAGAACAGATGGATTCCAGAAAGTAAGTGCTACATGAATCATCTGCCCTTACTCAAGATGGCCACTGCCAGAAATGCCAGGGGGAGTTTTTCAAAATGATTTCTCAGCAAAATAAAGCATGGAAACATGGAAAGATGGAAGAGTTTGCTTTGAATATTAAAAAATGAATTAAATAGCATTTTTGGTTTGTGGTACTCAGATGCAGTGCAGTTCCACTTTTAGATACTGCCACAAAGTGAGCAGGATCAGCAGCCCCCTTGTTTGTTTCATGAAAGCTTATCTCTAGCCAACTTTTGCTAGTTTTGAATAGAGTGGAAAAGATGTCCAATGTCTGTTGGTCATTATTTCTGCTTGTGACCCCGATAGGGAATTCCCTGTTACACCTGTAGAAAAGTGGGAGAGCGGTTGGGACTGGGAAACAGAGGCATTGACGCAGTGGCATTTTAACGCTTTCTTCTACTAAAATGTGATTTTGAACAGATTTCCCATGCTTTCCTGCATTGATAGGAAATGATGGAAAACCCCCCTAATATGGACGCAGCAATGGATTTGGGCTTTAAAGTGGTAGCAAAGTCTAAGCTCGGGTTCACATATATGCGGTGCGGTACATCGCATGTGATTCACACAGGAACCGCACCTCATTCCTGTGCAAATCACATGCGATTTGTGTGCGGTGTGATTGGAGCCATACATTTTGTATGGCTCTAATCGCGCTGCACCCGTACCAAAAACATGCAGGACCCCTTTTCTTGGTCCGCACTAGAATCTGATTGCAAGGGTATTCGCATGGCATTTCTGAACATCGCACCGTGTTTTGCGAACCGCTTTTGAGGTGTTGTTAACTTAATATACACACCCGCAGCGATTCACATGAACGGGGTGCGATTCTGATGCAGTTCGGAATTCGCATAGAAAACGCTGCGAATTCCACACCGCATCAGTGTGAACCAGGGCTAAATTAGAAAAATCGCTGACAGTCAAAAATGTCCCCCCTTCTTGAGAGCAAGTATTGTGATCTGACCTGTGCATGCACAGCTCAGATCACATATACACCCCACTCTCTGTGTTGTAGCATTGTGACATTGTGACACATGTGCGGGAGTGACGTCACCACAGCTTGACCAATCAAGCGGCCGAAAATACAAAACCTGGAAGAAAGAGTGAGCGAACATGAAAGCGCCACGGAGCCAGACAGAGTGCAGCGCTGGAGGGATCAGTTGGTTGGTAAGACTGTCATAATGTGCTAATATGCAAAGCATGCTAATATACAGGGGTGGACTGACCATTTGAAAACTCGGGCACTACCCGAGGGCCCGGGGTCAGTAGGGGGCCCCACGAGTAGCCCCTGGTACCTTCTTTCATAGGCTTTTTTGAGTTTGGGCAAGGACACAGGGGTTCCATGATCCCCTATTGCCCAGGGGCCCCATGAGTTGTCAGTCTGCCCCTGCTAATATATTATGGCTAAAACCTGTGGGGGGGGGGGGCTTTTTTTTAGTTTTCTCACTAACTTCACCACTGCTTTATGGGACACAGCTTGGTCTCTAACTTCCCTGCAGGCTTTGATTAGACAATGAAGAAGCATACTGGTAAAGGGATCACTGCAAATATGTTCAACCTGCTTACTGACAACACTGTGCAAAGTAATGGAGCTACAATTGGCTTTGAGTAATGGCCTTTCTTTCCATTCTAAGGGCTAATTCACACTATCAATGGTGACTGGCATTTTATACCACTGTAAAACACAGGTCACCACAAGGACACACAAAGTTTTCTGTGTGTCCTGTTCACACTGCAATGCAGCTGAGGGCATTGCTGCAATAAGCTGTGATAAAATGCAGACATAGGTTGGGAGTAAGTAACGCACACAGTGAGGCTGTCAGGAATAAGTATAACACAGTGTGCAGGGGTCAGCAACACACACAGTGCAGGAGTCAGGAGTAACACATAGAGTGCAGAGGTCAGGAATAAGTAACACACAGATTGCAGATCCTAAAAGCAAGTAATGCACAGAATGTAGGGGTCAAGAGTAAATAACGTACAGAGTGCATTGATCTGGAGTTAGTAATGTACAAAGTGCAGAGGTCAGGAGTTAGTACCATACAGAGTTTAGGAGTCAATAGTAAGTGACACCAAGAATTCAGAAGTCAGGAATAAGTAACACAGAGTGCAGGGGGGGTCAGTGGTAGGTAACACACAGAGTGCAGGGGTCAAGAGTAAATAAAGCACAAAATGCAGGGGTCGGAAGTATGTAATGTACAGAGTAGAGAGATCAGGAGTAAGTAATGGACAGAGTGCAGGGGTCAGGGGAGTGTACAGTACAGAGTGAGGGGGTCAGGAATAAGTAACTCTAGAAAGAAGTGTATTTGTATTTTTATGTTTAGTATATGGCATACACTTGTAGCTTGCCACCCATGAAACACATAGACACATACTCACACACATACATACATGCAGTCACATACATACACATACCTCCCAAGTTTTTGAGATGGAAATGAGGGGCACCTATTAGTAAAAGTATGTAAGCAAAGGATACCCCCCTGTCATGCCCCCTTAACACCTCGGTCACATCAAGCCCGACTTTGAAATCATGCAACGATTTCAAAGTCAGGGGACATGCTGATTTCAGGTGCGATTTACAAGACATCTGACACAGATGTCTATGCAAATCGCACCAAAAGTAGTGCATGTACTACTTTAGAAATCGGTGTGGCTCCGACCAAGTCCAAACCGCACCGATATGACTGCCGTAATTGCAGACAATAGGGTGTGACTTGGCATACAATTTGCAAGTCACATGGCATGCAAATCGCATGCCAAGTCGCACCCAATGAGACTGGGGTGTTAAGGAGACTTGTACAAAAAAAGTATTGGTTTAAACCCACAAGTGCTTTTTTACCACTACTATTCCAGTATATTGGCTTTTGAAATTTACAAATGCAGCAATTTAGAAACTGGATGAATAGATTAGCACTGTAAAACACTTTTTGATAAACAGTGCATTTTATATACAACTATATAGAATAGACCAAAAATAGGGACAAACGAGGAGGAAAGAAGGACAGAGGGACTTTGTTCCAAATCAGGGACAGTCCCTTGAAATCAGGAACAGTTGAGAGCTATGCATACATACTTACATACATACTCACGTTCATGCACACACACTCTCATGTACATACACATTCACATACATACATATAGCCCAGGGGCGGACTGACCATTTGGAAACCCGGGCACCGCCCGGGGTCAGTAGGGGGCCCCATGAGATGCCCCTGGTACCTTTTTCATAGGCATATTTGAGTTTGGGCAAGGACACAGGGGCCCCATGATCCCCTATTGCCCGGGAGCCCCATGAGTTGTCAGTCCACCCCTGATATAGCCTCTTCAAAAATGACACATTCATTGTACTTGGCTGATCCTAGTATCTTGGCTGGTTTTCTCCTTTTGGGTAAACACAGCCAGGTACACGGTTAGTTTCAGCAGTGCATGGTAGAGGTTGGGAGATTAGGAGCTAGAAGGTGAAGTAGTGGGGACTCATAAAAAGGTGCAAATACAGCCTTCCCTCCGTCCTCTTCATGCTATCCTGATCCTGGGGTAAGCTTCTGGAAACTGCTGGGGTAGGAGGCAGAAGTGATTGATGTATGGGCAGCAAGGGACAACACTTGGAACCCCTATTACCCAGGAACATACCCTTCAACATGAGAATTGTCCCCAGGAAATGTGGGGCAAATGGTAACCATTTTCTCAGACCGTTATTACCAACACAGTTGTTTACATTGGAAAATTTCCTCTCTATTCATGTTCAGATGACAATTCAAAATGCATTTTCTCTAGAAATACTTGTCACCAGAACAAATAGAGAGTGTGGATTGCACCACTTGTTGCAGGTTCTAACCCCTCACCACCCAACAAAACCACCACAAATACACACAACAAAAATGTTTTGGCTTTAGATACAACTTAAAAATTGGCTATTTAAACTACCTCAGGGGTTCACAGTTTACTTTCTTAGTGACGATAATTTCCATAGCATTCATCGCCTGCATCTGGCAGCTAAATTCTGTATCCTGTCCACCCGAATGACCCTGAATCTGGGCCAGCCATGTGTTTTAAACCCTAGGCGCAACCTAGATTAATCCTATGGACAGACATGTTTGAAAAGGACTACAGCCTCTTGTCACGTGATTCTGTGCTGAGCATTGTCCTTCTCTGAGAGTGAAACACTTGGAACTGGTGAACACTCAATGGTATACATTTTCCCAGGCTCAGAAATGTACTGGCAACCACATGGATTTAGTAAGTGCACCAGCTGCACATATTGAATGCCAATGTGTAAATTACAGCCACTCAGCAGCAGGCTATGTCCCCTAAGTGAGACTGAGCATTTCATTTTTAACTTTTTACCGATGTTAACCTTTGATTAGCACAAACCCACTTGAACAGCATCTGCCTTTATTCTTTGAACACAATTACAGTCCCAGTGCTCTCAATTCATCACATAAAAATCCTTTAGTGAACAAAATACCTAATGTTATTGGTAAAACTTCTGTGGTTATATATACTCAGTGCTCAGCTTGTTCTAGTCCTGAGTCTGCTCTCTTCTGTAGATGAAGTTAGGTGAGTATAAAGCGCTCTGGGATCAGTAGGGTGTTCCTGGATTTCATTTTAAAGGTTTGGCAACCTTAGTCTACACATTCCAAGATCAATTTTTCATTTAGAGTCAGATCATTTTTATATGTTGTGTAACAGAAATAGCTGCCTGGATTCTGGGAGAAATGTTCAGGTCTGATATTAGGCTACACAGTACATTGATGAATTATCTTTCTGGTGTATCTGTTAACCTCCCTAGCGGTCTGATTATGTCAGTATTTCTGTGCTCAAAGTGGTACATTGTTTTCAATGGAAATATATTGTTTTTTTATTGTAGGCCTGTAATTTTTAGGAATAACTCACTGAAATCTGTCCAAACAAGAGTCTAATAAACATCCCGGGCATGATAAAATTTGAAACACGAAATCATAAATTATAATATAATAAATAATTATAAAAAATAATATAATAATAAATTTAATTCAATAATGTAATCAAACCAAAAACACTGAATTATGAAATATAGCGCCAAGTTTGCACAGCACTGAGCTTAGTCGCAAAATCGTTTTCAGTGTCTGATGACAAATTTCCCCACGAATCATTATCACTCAATTCTGCAAGTGGTTCTGATTTACTATCGCTGTTCTCTAGCTGGTCTAAAACCGCTTTTGACCTAAAGGGATGCTTCTTAGACGCCATGGACGTTTCTCAGTTTCCAGGCAGAAAGAACGGTAAAAATGCAGGCAGGGCGCCGGACAAAATGTATGTGAAATGGTTTGATACAGTAAATTAATACTATCAGATTTGAGTGTATTGAGTGAATGTCAAATCTTTTCATTTTTGAAATTCCCGCCGGTTCCATCCCCGTACGTCCTGACGCTCGCAGGGAACGGAACCCAGATGACAGATGCCGGCATCAGCTGGAGGACATGGCCGGGGACACTGCAGGGGGGACATCGCGGGACCGCAGGACAAGGTAAAGCTCGAGGGATTCCTGAGCAACGCTGCAGTGTAATCCCAAGTGTATCTCGGGGTTACCGCTTCTGGTACTGAAACTTAACCCCAAGCTACACCGCCAGGGTGGTTAAAGCCTAATTCCATCTGTCTGTCACTTTAAAATAGTTTGTGTGGACCAAGCTGGTCCACACAAACTATTTGGCCTCATGCACACAGGACGCTTTTGCAGCTGCTCCTAGGGGTATCAGGTATTTTTTTTCTTGTCTGTAAACTCCCCTCCATGTTTGCCTATGTCTCCATGCACACATAGATTTTTAGCAGCATTTAGTTGCAGTGGGGTTTAGAGGCAGGAAAAAAGAAAACCTCTGCCAGTGCAGCAGAAAAAACAATTGACGCTTGTAAATGCGTCTAAATGCGCATGAACGCCAGGTGCGTTCAGCGCTTGAGCGTTATTTATTTCAATAGCCAGAATAAATTATTCTGGCCCTTGAAATGAATTAACACCCAAGCACTTGATGCCTGTAAATGCACCTAATAATATGTAAAAGCGTTAGACACTTTTTCTGCAAAAACACTGCTGGCTCCAAGGAGAGTTAAAAAAAAGTATTGTGTGCATGAGGGCTTTACTAGGAGATATGGCCACTGGGAGTACTGTATAAACAGTATGTAACATCAGCTATAAACAGTGTACAGTGCTGCGTTTTGGCAGCAAGATGGGGACTTCCCATCCACTTGTGGAGAAACATCTAGTCGGGCTGAACACTGCTCCGCCATTCGCAGGAAGTCTTATATTTTCTGAATGAATAAAAGGATTCCTGTGATTGGCTGGAGATTGGCATGATGACGTCATCATCTCCACCTCAGCCAATCAAAGGAAGCTCTGTACTTATTCAGAAAATACAAAGCTTCCTGTTACTGGCTGAGTAATGCTCAACCCAACTTTATTTTGTTTCGAAAGAAGGACAGGAAATCCCACTGCTGGAATGCAGTGCTGTACACTGTATATAGCTGATGCCACATACAGTTTATACAGCACTAGGTAATAGTTTGTTCGGACCAGCTTGATCTAAATAACCAATTTTAAAGTTACAAAAAGCTTGACTTAGGCTTTAAAGTGGAACTAAACCCTCCTATTTTTTATGGCCAAGAAAGCCGCCACCTTGGCATTTGTTTGATTTTCAGTTGCAGTGCTGCTACACATATGATCAGTTCCCGCACCATCAGTGCTGGATTACCAAATAGGAAGAGTAAGCACCGGCCTATGGACCCCACATCATCTACAGGCCCCACAACAACAAATCAAAATAGTATTGATTTGATTTTTAAAAAATTATGATAAAGCTTTATTAAATTGTTTACAAAACATAGTAAAAAATTAAACTCAATGAAACAAAAACTTTACATTAAAGACTCTATAGAGAAAATACTGTGCTAACCATTTGCTGTCCAGCCACAGTACATTCACTGCAGCAGGGCAGCAGGTGCAGGCATAGTCAAGTGTATAAATACGTGATCTGTCCTGTTTCAGGTTAGAATTGTGCAACGCGCCCCCTCCTGTGACCACTGTATCCACTGGGGACAGCGGGTTACTGTTACTTGTAATTGGTAACCGGGAATCATGTGATCACTATGATTGATCATAGCAATCACATGATAACAATGTTAACAACCTGTTATGAATGACTTTTCATCCATGAACAGCTTGCTTACTATTGTGATCTGTGATTGGCCCACATCACTCTCAAGGTTCCTGGCTACCTGTACTATGTGATTAGCTGTAACTAATCACAAATCACAACCATAAGCAAGCTGTTCATGAACGGGAAACCCATTAATGACAGCTAAAACTATTGCTTGTACAGTGATCATCTCTAAATAAGTAATAACAATATTGAAAAAATCCCTGATCACCCCCCAGAGTACTACAGTGTCACTATAGTGACACTGAGCTACTCTGATGACAGGATGTGCAAAAAAAATTGTAAAACAAAAAAATGTTAAAAAAAGAAAGGTTTTAAAAAAATTGATTAAAAAGTTATTAAACTTTTTTTTTTTACGTACTGTCATCCGTTAGTATCCCTGATCACCATGATGGTGATGCTTGTAATTAGGTTGAAATGCTGGTTAGTGAGACAGCTGCTGCCCCGGCCAGGAGGGAACAAGTTACCCAGTTTACTGCAATTTTCTTGGCTCTGCCTTTTTTCCTATTTGCTGTTAATAAAAAGGGGGGGGGGGTCTATCCAGACATGGGAGAGAAGACACAGCCAGTAAGATGTGATCTCCAGTTGCTGCTTTTGCCGGAGAACCCTGTCCTGCTCTAGAGTTCCTGCTGCTAGGTCCTGTTCCTGTTTTCAGCCACTCACCTGCTTCCAGGACCCGTCCGCAATGTAGGTGGGGCTGCGGAGAACCGTAGTTTGCCCTGAAGAATGAAATCTCACCAGTGCGGGTATGCTGGGGCAGCCATAAGCCTGAGTTAGGGATTAGGGTAGATAGGAAAAGACTGTACTTTGTTTGAAACTGGTATGCCAAGAATTTTGAGGAAAAGCTTTGAAACGTCTATGACTGGTCTGTATGTGGGTGTATTCAAGTAATTCGCACACATGGTCTACAGCAGGGGCGGACTGACCATTTGGAAACTCGGGCACTGCCTGAGGGCCCAGGGTCAGTAGGGGGCCCCATGACATACCCCTGGTACCTTTTTCATAGGCTTTTTTGAGTTTGGGCAAGGATACAGGGGCCCCATGATCCCCTATTGCCCGGGGGCCCCATGAGTTGTCAGTCCGCCCCTGGTCTACAGCTTGGCTCAGTAAGGACATTGGGATATGAAAACAGCAAGTGGTTAGCAAGCAGTCTCTCATGAAGCGTGTACCTGTGACAGGTAGGACATCCTCATGTAGCAAGGGATTTATCTCCCCTGGTGGTCCGTCTCGCATAGCAATGAGAGAAGATCAGTGCTCAGAGGTTCTCAGCTTGTGCACTAGTTATGGAAGAGCAAGAGGTGAGTGAGTGTCCACGCTAGGCGCATGGAGTGCCCCTCCTGAATGCAACACTTTCAATAGTAATGTACATTGATTAAAAAAGGGGTCATTTGGGTGGTATTTGTACTGTCCTGACATATTAAGGCCTCAAGAAATTAGATAGGCCGTCAGTACATCAGGACTGATCAATTTTTAAATATATCTACCATAGTTTGTGGACACTATAACTTTCACACATACTAATTAACATTGAAGATCTTTTTATTATTTTTTTTTTTACTAAAAATGTAGCAGAATGCATTATGGACTATAATAATAATGGCCTAAATTTATGAAGAAATTTGATTTTATTGGATATGTTTTAAAACAGAAAGTAGAAAATACCTGTTTTAATCAAAATTTTCTGTCTTTTTTTCATTTGCATAGCACCCAGTGGTGATCAAATACCACTTAAAAAAAGCTCTATTTGTGTAAAAAATGATATAAATTTAATTTGCGTACAGTGTTGCATCACTGTGCAATTGCCAGTTAAAGTAGCGGAGTGCTGAGTAGCAAAAAAAAGCCCCGGTCATAAAGGGGGTTAAACCCTTCCAGAGGTCAAGTGGTTAATGTAATGTCTCCTATATCAGCTTATAGTACATAAGCAATAGACATCAGGATCACATTAAAGTTTGTTACTTAAAAGCTCATCATCTTTCAGCTGTCAGTTTGTAAAAAGATTTGGTGCTACCTATGTATGTGAAATGTACAGTACTGATGGTCATCTCCATCTAGTGGCTGACATGCACAGTAGTTAGTTCCACATTATCCCACTTGAGCTCACGCTAGAGAAACCTCTAGAGTCATAGAATGGGGGGCCAGGGGCAGACTGACAACTCATGGGGCCCCTGGGCAATAGGGGATCATGGGGCCCACGTGTCCTTGCCCAAACTTAAAAAAGCCTATGATAAAGGTACCAGGGGCATCTCATGGGGCCCCCCGTGCCCGAGTTTCCAAATGGTCAGTCCGCCCCTGTGGGGGGCCTAAGGTTTTGACTGCCTCCACAGAGTTTAATCCAGAACTGCACACTATCCATTCAATTGGGAGTGCAAGCAACTGTGACAGTTGCCTTGAAGGAACAGTTTTGTGGAAAAATCTGTAGTATAATGCAGTATTTCAGACGGAGGCTTGTTAAGGACAGTGTGAACCATATTTGTTGAAGGGTCTGTAAGAATTACTGTGTTGTTTAAAACAGACTTTCCATTATTAAGAGGATCTTTACTCACTTAAAGTGGTTGTAAACCTCGAACATGAAATATGAATAAAGCATATTCTTCTATAGTGTGTACTTATCTCAATTAGGAGCACTAAGTGACATATCTGTCTGCTGTTTCGTTCCTCTGCTATCAGCATTAATCACTTCTGAAATGTTTTCTTGACACCAAGAGAAACATGGTGACGGGAGGGACCTCCAGCAGATATACATCCTCAGATCTATTCCTGCGAACTGTGTTGAAGTGGGTGTGTCTCTTCCCTCCAATCAGCTCTCAGAGCTCTCCTCACTGCGCTCTGCAGTGTGTAATTTCTCTCTTTGACAAGCTTTATAAATTTAGCAATTTGAATGGATGTAGAGGTTCAAAGAGAGGGAAAAGCACTGAAGATACAGAAGAAATCAGGAAATACTGTATATACATAAACCATCACCATACAGTATTCATACATCATGAAATTTTCCACATTTTGTCATGTTATAACCAAAAATGTAAATATATTTTATTGCGATTGTTATGTGATAGACCAACACAAAATGGCACATAATTGAGAAGTGGAAGGATAATGATACATGGTTTTCAAAATTTTTTACAAATAAATATCTGATAAATGTGGTGAGTATTTGTATTCATTCCCCCTTTACTCTGATACTCCTAACTAAAATCTAGTGGAACCAATTGCCTTCAGAATTCACCTAATTAGTAAATAGAGTCCACCTGTGTGTAATTTAATCTCAGTATAAATACAGCTGTTCTGTGCAGCCCTCAGAGGTTTGTTAGAGAACATTAGTGAACAATCAGCATCATGAAGGCCAAGGAACACACCAGACAGGTCAGTGATAAAGTTGTGGAGAAGTTTAAAGCAGGGTTAGGTTATAAAAAAAATACCATGCTTTGAACATCTCAGGGAGCACTGTTCAATCCATCATCTGAAAATGGAAAGAGTATGATACAACTGCAAACCTACCAAGACATGGTTGTCCACCTAAACTGACAGGCTGGGCAAGGAGAGCAGTAATCAGAGGAGCAGCCAAGAGGCTCATGGTAACTCTGAAGGAGCTGCAGAGATCCACAGCTCAGGTATGAGAATCTGTCCACAGGACAACTATTAGTCGTGTACTCCATAAATCTGACCTTTATAGAAGAGTGGCAAGAAGAAATCCATTGTTGAAAGAAAGCCATAAGAAGTCCCGTTTGCAGTTTGCTAGAAGCCATGTGGGGGACACCAGGGGTGTATTTACCACAAGACAAACAAAGCATTTGCCTAGGGCAGCATTTTTCAGGGGGGCAGCACCGCCCCCTGGAAGAAGGGACAGCTGCAGCCTGGGGACCAGGTGGGAGTCAAGAGAGGCTGCGGACTGCTTGATGGTGTATGCAGAGCCCGACCCTCATTCCCAGGGATGTCCAGATTTGTAAAGGTGAGTGACTTTCTCTCTGGGAAGGGGGGGGATGTGTGTTAGTGGAAGGCTCTTTCAGGTAGGGGGGCAGGGGTGTTGTGCTGTTGGTCAATTTTGGGCTCTCTCTGCCAGGGAGGGGTGGTGTCCGATTTTTTTTGTTGCCTAGGGCAGCACAAAACCTAAATACACCACTGGGGGACACAGCAAACATGGAAGAAGGTGCTCTGGTCAGATGATACCAAAACTGAACTGTTTGCCCTAAAAGCAAAACAATATGTGCGGCAGAAAACTAACACTGCACATCACTCTGAACACACCATCCCCACTTTGAAACATGGTGGTATCAGCATCATGTTGTGGTGATGCTGTTCTTCGGGGACAGGGAGGCTGGTCAGAGTTGATGGGAAGATGGATGGAGCCAAATACAGGGCAATCTTAGAAGAAAACCTGTTAGAGTCTGCAAAAGACTTGAGACTGGGGTGGAGGCTCACCTTCCAGCAGGACAACAACCCTAAACATACAGCCGGAGCTATAAGGAATGGTTTAGGTCAAAGCAGATTCATGTGTTAGAATGACCTAGTCAAAGTCCAGACCTAATCCAATTGAGAATCTGTGGTGAGACTTGAAAATTGCTGTTCACAGATGCTCTCCATCCAATTGGACAGAGCTTGAGCTATTTTTCAAAGAAGAATGAACAAAAATGTCCCTCTATAGATGTGCAAAGCTGGTAGAGACATTCCCAAAAAGACTTGCAGCTGTAATTGTAAAAAGGTGATTCTACAAAGAATTGACTCCGGGGGGCTGAATACAAATGCACTCCACACTTTCAGATATTTATTTGTAAAGAGGTTTGAAAACCATTTATCATTTTCCTTCCACTTCACAATTATGTGCCACTTTGTGATGGTCTATCACATAAAATCCAATAAAATCCATTTACGTTTTTGGTTGTAACATGACAAAATGTGGAAAATGTCAAGGGGTATGAATACTTTTTCAAGGCACTGTATATACATATTCTTGATTGCTCTACCAAAACCAATTCCTATAAACACAGACAAGTGCAAAGGCTCCTGAATAGATCCGCACACAAAGACTGGAAGGTGGTTTGGCGGGAAGAGGACCCCCCCCAAAAAAAAGCTGACAATAATGTCCTAGAAATCAATAAAGAGTACATTTATGTTTAAGTACTTCAATTGAAGTACCTTAAATATAAAATCCTATTATTATTATTGTACAGATTTATATAGCGCCAACAGTTTGCGCAGCGCTTTACAAAATGAAGGTAGACATTACAGTTACGATACAATATGAAAAGAAATTTACAAAAACACTGGTTTTAGATAAATTCATAACAATATACCCCCGGATTTCAGGCATATAAAGGTCATTATACATATCAACAACAAACTTTATTTGCCACAATTCGTCAACGCATTTCAATTGATATACACAATCTTCATCAGGGGGTATCAGGGGTACCCACATACAAAAAGAGCGGAACAGGGGCGGACTGACAACTCATGGGGCCCCCGGGCAATAGGGGATCATGGGGCCCCTGTGTCCTTGCCCAAACTCAAAAAAAGTCTATGAAAAAAGGTACCAGGGGCATCTCATGGGGCCCCCTACTGACCCTGGGCCCTCAGGCACTTCCCGAGTTTCCAAATGGTCAGTCTGCCCCTGGAGTGGAAAAACATGCTGCCTTAAATCACTCTAACAATATTTGACAATTCGGTGAGGCATAACATGAATTTATGGATTTCCACAATACCAGAATAAGTAAGAAGCTGCCTAGGGGATCCCAATCAGCACAAAAAGTCCCCACACCAGAGTCCTCTCTAGGGGCCAAGGTGACCCACCACGGCAATTTGGGGTGAGCAGCTCTCCACAGCAACTTAATGTGGAGCGCCACCCAAAAGGGGACTTTCCGTTTTAAAGACTGGTCCCCCGTTGCCCATTAAGGAATGGTACCTTTTGGGAGTGGGGGAGGGTGGGGGAGCAGGTACCTGGACAGGAAATTAACAGGTACCTGCTCCCACTTCCACTGTGATCACCTAGGTGATCAGAAGCAGAAGTTGTCCTCCTACCCTCCCTCCCCGAAGTCTTCTGGGACACATGACAGGTTCCAGTAGACGACGGGGCCATTCAGGAAGTGCAGCTCTACTCTTAAAAACCAGACGGCTGCGGGGAGGACACCGTGGGATTGAGGGACAGGTAAGTGGCTGTTTTTTAAAAGTCAGCAGCTACAGTTTTTGTAGCTACTGACTTTTATTTTTTCACAGTGCGACTGGAGCTCTGCTTTAAGGGTCCTTTCACACAGGCGTTCCGTTTTTTTCATCAGTTCAGTCACGGTTTTTCAAAGAAAAAACGGATCAATTTTTCATCAGTTTACATCAGTTTCTCATCAGTTTTTACTTCAGTGTTTTACATCCTTTACTAATGCAAAAAACAGATGCAAAAACGGACCTTATGTCTTTTCACATCCGTATTTTGTCTGTTCCATTTTTTTTTACGGAAGAAAAATAGGGTTTTCTTCCGTTCAAAAAAACGAATGCGGACATTACCGGATGTAAACAGATGATCATCCATTTACATCCATTAGTCCATAGAAATACATGGGTGTCCATTTTTCAGCAGATGAAAAGTGGACATATGGAACGTCCGTGTGAAAGGACCTTAAGCTAGGTTCACATCTGTGTGGGTGGTGCCGCTGCGGATCTGCACAAAAATCTGTGCAGCCGCTCCACCCGCACAGAGGAATTCAGACCTGCGGGCGGGTGCCATTAATTTTAATGGTAAGCCGCCCACACTGGAAATAGAAACCGTACTGGGAACCAAGGTTCCTGTGCGGGCTGTGTTTTCAGGAGAAGTGCAGGGACTTCTTCCCTGCATGTTTTTTTTAAATGTTTTCCTGTGCTGTTACAATAATTATTTAACACTACATGTGGAAACACGACATGCTGCTTATTCCTTTGGAAATTAAGTTGTTAGCAAGTCAATTTTAATTGCAATTTCAAACCAATATTTTACCATGTTAACCCCTTTATGCCCCAGTATGTGTGATGGCGAAAAGCTGGCCTCTAAAGCCCACGTGTCGCTGGGTGGGCAATGTTTATGTGCTGGGAGCATGCTCCCTGTGCACTCCCAAAACAAAGATTGAGCTGCTGAAAATGGCTCTCAATCCCAAGAAAACATTGGTAGCTGGTGGGACTGATCATATGACAACCTATATAGTGGTGACATTTATTATTTCAAACATTCAAAAATGTGTGGGTGTCTGCATGTATCCAGATGCCTACATGCATCTACATTGCAACATGCACACCACATTTTGATCAACTTGAACAAAAAGAAATCAACAAATGTAATCATATCACTATTTCATGGTCCTTTATATTGTTATTGCCAGCAAACATATTTTAAAACTGAAAATAAATGACTCATCCCTCAACAATGCCTTGCCTTTACAAAGGAACTAACAATAAAAATCGCTGAAGAATCTTAGTCAAGGTTACTACTAAGAACATATTGTGTCAAACTACTATAAAAGAGAGTGTTACAATTATAGTTTTGGAACATTAATTCACAAATCAGTCTTCTGTTACTAGAAATTTTCAGAATGTATATTTTATATAGTGAATATTTTTGTATTTTTTTAGAGGCTCAAACCATTGATTGGTTTAAAGTTATTAGGCTTCTATAGAAGCTGCCACCAGCCATGATACAATATTTTTTTTCTGTCTCCTTTGGGTGTTTATTCTGTTGTTTTTGCTTGTGTTTCACTACCCTCTGTCATTTCGTCTAGGGACATTTTATGGAGTACCATTGTGTGTATAAATATATATATTATAATATTTGGGGATGTTTAGCTCAGTGGTAGATGCGTTTGCAAGTGAGTTCACGCCAGTCAGGAACTATATTTCTGGGCTTGGTAGCCCACTTTTATTAAAAGGAAAGTCCAAAACACTTAATGTTTCCCACGCAGGGATTCTTCTCCAGCAAAATATACACAATCCAAATGAGAATTTTAGCCCACCTGGCTGCTCATCAGCAGCACTGCTGCTATAGATACTGGTCCCTCTGACCACCAGCTCTTCCAAGCACACAGCTTAGAGCTTCTCAGACACACACAGCTACTCTGGCCTAGTCCCCAGGCCATTAACCGTCTCTTGCAGACAACCATACTCCTGCTGCCACCTGTAGCCTCTCTGACTCCTGTAGGAGACCTCCTGTCTCTCTTGGGTGGAGCCCTGAGGTATTCCTAAACCTCAATTATAAGGTCTGTGTGCACCTGAGCACACACCCTTCTGTTCCTGCACAAAACCAGGACTCTGGGTTGGAGATTCCGTCCCGCCCAAGGCACTATGGAATCTCCAAACTAGGGAGCCCCATCCAGGACTAACTGGAACTCCAGCTGCAATAGCTGTTTTCTCCATTCAGAACATCTGCTCCCTAGTCCTGCAGTCAGCAAAAGTGAAACCCCTGTGTCCTTTTGCTGACCACTTACACAGCGACAGCACCTCGTACTGTCACAATATATACAATATCTCACCGAAGACATTTTTGTAAATATTTTAATATATTTTTTCATGTGACAACACTGAACAAATTATACTTTGCTACAATGTAAAGTAGTGAGTGTACAGCTTGTATAACAGTGTAAAATTGCTGTCCCCTCAAAATAACTCAGCACACAGCCATTAATGTCTAAACCGCTGGCAACAAAGGTGAGTACACCCCTAAGTGAAAATGTACAAATTGGGCCCAATTAGCCATTTTCCCTCCCCAGTGTCATGTGATTCGTTAGTGTTACAAGGTCTCAGGTGTGAATGGGGAGCAGGTGTGTTAAATTTGTTGTTATCGCTCTCACTCTCGCATACTGGTCACTGGAAGTTCAACATGGCACCTCATGGCAATGAACTCTCTGAGGATCTGAAAAAAAGAATTGTTGATCTACATAAATATGGCCTAGGCTATAAGAAGATTGCCAAGACCCTGAAACCGAGCTGCAGCACAGTGGCCAAGACCATACAGCGGTTTAACATGACAGGTTCTACTCAGATCAGGCCTTGCTGTGGTCGACCAAAGAAGTTGAGTGCACATTCTCAGTGTCATGTCCAGAGGTTGTCATATGAGTACTGCCAGCATTGCTGCAGATGTTGAAGGGGTGGGGGGGTCAGCCTGTCAGTGCTCAGACCACATGCCGCACACTGCATCAAATGGTCTGCATGGCTGTCGTCCCAGAAGGAAGCCTCTTCTAAAGATGATGTACAAGAAAGCCCGCAAACAGTTTGCTAAAGACAAGCAGACTAAGGACATGGATTACAGGAACCTTGTTCTGTGGCCTGATGAGACCAAGATAAACTGATTTGGTTCAGATGGTGTCAAGCGTGTGTGGCGGCAACCAGGTGAGGAGTACAAAGACAAGTGTGTCTTGCCTACAGTCAAGCATGGTGGTGGGAGTGTCATGGTCTGGGGCTGCATGAGTGCTGCCGGCACTGGGGAGCTACAGTTCATTGAGGGAACCATGAATGCCAACATGTAGTGTGACATACTGAAGCAGAGCATGATCCCCTCCCTTCAGAGACTGGGCCGCAGGGCAGTATTCCAACATAACGACCCCAAACACAACTGCAAGACGACCACTGCCTTGCTAAAGAAGCTGAGGGCAAAGGTGATGGACTGGCCAATCATGTCTCCAGACCTAAACCCTATTGAGCATCAGGGGGGCATCCTCAAACGGAAGGTGGAGGAGCACAAGGTCTCTAACATCCACCAGCTCTGTGATGTCATGGAGGAGTGGAAGAGGACTCCAGTGGCAACCTGTGAAGCTCTGGTGAACTCCATGCCCAAGATGGCAGTGCGGAAAACATAATATTGAATTTTAATTGGCTGATACTTTTTCAGGACTTTTATTTACAGCTCTCATCGCCTAGCTCCACAATGCTCTGTAACTATAGCTACTGTGACGTTCATCCTCATAGTTCACATCAGAAGTTTTAAAGTAGATCCAAGTGATTTTGTCAGCAGCTCAGCTCAACTTGCTAACCCTTCCCAGAGCTCCTACTGGAGAACTACTGAGTCCTTGCTAAGAGGGGAAGAAGGAGGAGCTAGGCTGTTGAGTCACTGCTAGGTGAGGCAGCAAGATGTCCTAATGAGTCACTGTAGGAAGGGAGATCAGAGGGAGCAGAGACACTAAACTGCTTCTGGGAGGAGGAACAGGGAGGGCTGAGCAAGTGGGAGAATGCTTCTGCTGTGATTATGAAGTATGAATTGCTCTACAGTGCCTGCAGCTACACAGGTCAGTGAGAGCTTATTTAAAGCAGTTGCAATGCTCTGCAGACCAAAATGCAAAAAATAATAAATACAATTTTTTTTTTCTCATTTTGGGTGCAGTTATTACTCTTTTCCCAAAAGGTGGGAAAGCAAAGCCTTTGCTTGGTTTCGGTGCTTGCTTCCTAAGTGAGCAGCATGAGAAAGCATGATCAAGCACCTCTAGTTATATGCTTTCCATTCTTAGTGATGGTATAGATAGAAGCTTTGAAGGGAATGCAGGTTTACTTTAATGACATGCAAACAAGTGTTACACAGGGCACCTTCCTAAGTGGGGGAGAAATCAATGCAGAAGCAATAAACTATCTCACGGCTGATGAGACTGGTGAGAAGTGCTATAAGAAGCTCTCTAATGTCTTTGATTTGCCTTGTGTGCTCTGGGTTATGATAATGAGAGGTAATTATGTTACTTGACCTTGAAGGACTTAAGAAGACCTCTCTATGACACATGGAAAGAAAAATACCATTAAAATCCTACTTTTTTTACAGTCCTCTGTGTTTATGAGCAAATTAGACAAGCTATGTTTTGGTTGATGTCATTTTTTTCTGGTATACTTTTGAAAGTAATCAGCTTAATGTAAATAATGTTACAGTTCGTGTTTCCATAACTGTATATCTGAATTTAATATATATTTGCATACGTGATAACAGCCAAGCTTAGTAGGTGCACAAATGTAAGAGGAAAGCTCCATGGTGAGGAGAAATCTCACTATGACAGATGTGACCAGAATGTGGGCAGGTTGTAATTAGTGAGGTAGGTGCTGTCCTGGACAGAAGGGTAGGGGCTAATGTTCTCATGGTCCGTTGCTGGGATCTTTGGTTCCGATCCACTTCACCTGTGAGTATAAATTGGGACAGTGGGCCGGGTCTGGGGTTTGTGCCCTTAGCCTTGGTCATAGAATCTGGAGGATCCACTGTGAGAGAAGGCCGGTTCACTTTCTGAGCCTTGGCTGTTTCCCCGGAACTCTGAAGATAATGACTCCTGGGAAAGGTGTAGGAAAGGCACAACTATCTTTTTCATCTTAAAGATTTGGGGTTTGCTCCAAAGAGACTGTCTTCTGGAACTTACCTCTGTTGGATGTCACAGCTGTACAGACTCGCCTCTATAGTTGTGCCAGGACAGCGCATTGGCTTGGTTGAGATTGGGGACAAGGGACTAAGGGAAATGGATTATTCTAATGAAGTTCTGTTGGACTGTTTTGCCTGCTTTGGATTTTTTGTAGTTTTGCATTTTATTCTGTTGGGCATGAGGCGTTGCCTTTTGCCTGATCTGAAGTTACTCAAAGGAGTGTAATGTAGGTGACCGGCACAGTTGCACACTTGGTCCACAGCTTGGGTCACTAGCACATGGGGTATGAAGAGTTAACATACTAAAGAGTCATCTTGGTGCAGGTTGTGCATGTGGTTGCCATGGGCAGTGAGGGTGCAGTCAGCATGCAGCCTGACCAAAGAGTGTACCTGTTGTAGGTGGAATTGCCTCTAGTCACAAGGGAGATGTCTGCACTCCCTATGCTGCATTCTGTCACCCAGAGCAACTGAAGCAGAATCACACTGCAGAGGTCCCCATCCTGTACTGAGGTGCAGAATTTCAAGAGTTAAAGTCAAGTGCACATCAGAGCCCACACTATGTGCCCGCTGGTGTTCCATGCTGCTACCGGGACTAATAGTGGGAAATGCTGGACAGGTGGCTGCGGTAAGTGTTTTTGGCACGACCCACCTAATTGCAAGCTACAGGGAGAAGATGTACATTTACACAGAGACCCAAGAGTTAACTAGAAAACAGTAGTTGTGTAAGTGTACATGGTGTACATTCATCTCTGAGAGTAGAGGCCCGCATTAAGGTTAAGTATTCTCTGATGGCAACCTCAGCCTTTTCCCAGAGAATTGGTGGAAATGGCACTAAAGCAAAGGTACCCCACATGTGCGAAGTAGAGAGATTGAGACCCTGTACAAGGTGCCTAGCATAGCTCAGAAGAACCCACCTGGGGGGTAGGCCTTTCATGTTTCCCAAACTTGGTGCCCAGTGAGTTAATTGGAAAACATGAAGGGCAAACAAGCACCACCCTGCCCCTTACAAGAACAAGTATCCCCAGTAGGAAATTCCCTTTTTATTGCACTTCTGGTATCAACTTGAAATGCTGTATTTTTCTTAACTTTCAGTCCTAGTCACAGTAATCACCAGTACAAATAGAGAGGGTGACTCTCCCTAAAGTCGACTTTAAATGGATCGAAATTCAGCCGGTTCAGCAGGGAACAGCCTAGGGTGGATGGGGGAATCATGTATGTTTTTTCAACCAGCATGCTGGTTGAATGAAAAAAAAAAAAACCTATTCATGTATGTGCTGCTTACTAAGAACACAGATGTTAATAAAAGCCTGACAGAAGTTCTATCCCTTCACCACTCTATGTAAAACTAAAAGAAAAAAGTTTTGTTTTTAGATACACTTTAATGCAGCTGTGTATTACCTTAAAGAATAATTCCAGGCAAGGTATATTTTTACATAGGTACATTGTAACTATCTGGCTGATGCCTCTGGATGCTGGAAATCACTAAAATAGACACCAAAACTCCAGTAATCTCTTATTATTTCTGGGTCAAGTACTGAGTGGCTGGACCCAGGAGGTTGGCCGCTCAGCACGGGCACCATTTTTGGTGAATGAGGAGGGGTACTATGTGCCCCATACTCATTCACATGGGGGGGGGGAAGCAGGATCTGGGGGTTTAAAGGGGGCTTCCAGATTCCGATAAGTCATCCTCCCGCAGACCCCCACAACCACAGCCCAGGGTTGTGGGGAATAAGCCCTCATCTTCATCAAAATAGAGACAAGGTGATTGGGGGGGCTCCCCCACCCCAAAGCACCCCCACATGTTGAGGGCATGTGACCTAGTATGGTTCCTGACCTGCTGGGTTGCATGCTCAGATAAGGGTCTGGTATGGGTTTTTGGGGGGGACCCCATGCTGTTTTTTTTTTAAACATTTTGGCGTGAGGTTCCCTTTTAAAATTCATACTAGACCTGAAGGACCTGGTATGGATTTGGAGGGGACCCCACGCTGTTTTTTCACGATTTTTATATTTTTTAATTGTTGGCAATAGGCTTCTTTATGTTCAGCTGCCAGCAGGGAAACCCGTTGATGGCTGATGACTCATCAGTTGGTGAGGACAAGGTGGCCACCTTCTTCTTAACAATCATGTTGTTTACTGGTCTATAAGGATGCCTGCGGCCAACAACCAGCTTACGGTCACAAAAAACAACACGCAAATTGCAAAACTTGTGTTTTTGGTTTGGTTCCATTGAAGTCTATTACACGCAACACGCAATCTGCTGCGAGAAAAAAAGTCCCTGATCCTTTCAAAAATCTGTACCGGCTCAAAACGCACAGATGTGAACTAGATCCATAGGAAATCATGTTAAATGAACTGTAGAGTGTTTCTGCCTCTAAATTTTCAAATGTGCCAAAAAATAGAGAGCAACTGAGCATGTGCAGAGCAGGACAGTGTTTTAGTGGATAGTTTAATATTTTACATAGCAATGCTTGGAAAAGGGGCCAGAAAAAATAATCAAAAAAAAAATTAAAAAATAACAAAGATGTCATACTTACCTGCTGTCTGCACAATGTGTATAAGGGTGGCTGCTTGTAGACTCCATCAGGAGCACATGTGACAGGATGACAATGCAGGAGCACAAAAATAAAATCTGAATTAAAGTTCAGATTTAAAACAAAATATAATTAAAATTACACTGACATGTTAAAGCGCACCCTTTAGTGAATGGGTGATCTACTTTAACGTTTTCTGCAATTACTGCAACAATTTTCCCATGTTTGTATCTGTTGCCACCATACAGGAATATTCCAGTTTGTCCTGCCAACACTTGTGCTAGTTAATGCCACCTTTCTTAAAGAACGGACGTGCATTTGCCAGTTAAAATAATAATTCAAACTGCGTACTTACTGAAAATACATAATTTCCCTTTAATACGTGCCAATTTGAAAATTAAAACCAAAAAAGAGCATGGATTTGCGATGCTGGGGCTTATCTCTTAATCTCTTGCTAGCTGAGGGTTCTTGAATTTTGCATATGTTATTTTTGCTGCACTGTTTAAGGTGTGTTTATTAATTTGTGTAGCATTCCACATGTAGCAAATATCCATTTTTATTTGGGTATATTTTCCTATGCAGGAAAAATACATTCGCAAGTAATATTTTATTAAAGCCACATACTGCACCTGTTTCTGCCTATTGACCAATAAGCTTAATTTTTCTGAGAAACAAATGCCACATTATAATTCCTTTTCTATTAACATTGGCTTAAAGTACCATTTCCATTACCCGCCAAATGCTTAATTACCTGCCAGGTGGTGACACCACAATGAGAGGAACTTACAGCCTGGTAAGGGCCTACAAGTTAAACATAAATGTATCTCTAGGTTAGTTTTAGCCCCTAGGTCTTGTTAGGTCTCATGGCTGCCAGCTTGGCACTTTTACAGTTCGGCAATGGAAAGGTACGTTTCCGCACTGATGCTTCAGGATCCAAATGAAGTAATTATGATGATGTAGGGGTTAATTATAAGTTAGGAAAACAGTTAAGCCTGGTACAAACAATAAGAATATCGGATGAAAAATACCGATTTCAAATTGATCGCCCAATAATCTAATCAATAGTACACAGCTTTGGAGACCCGATCACGGCAGTTCATGCAAAATTATCCAAAGGGAGAAGCATGAAAAATTTTCTGGTATGATGGCAAAACAAACAATTTTCATTTAATTAGTACAGCATCCATCTGTAAAAAAAACAAAACAAAAAAAAAAGTGACCAAGACTGTGCATGCTTGGAAACAAAAGAATACATAACAATACAATACATTACATCAGCCTTTCTCAACCAGGGTGCCCAGGCACCCTGGGTTGCCTTCAGTCTTCGTCAGGGGTGACTTGGCAAATACCCAAAAATTGTATACAAGCCAGCAGGTAGATCAGTCCTGCCTTTTAGTACACAAAGACACAGGTTTTCATTGTGCACTTTTATGACCTTTTAGTCTCCAGCATCCTAACAACCAGGTGCGGACTTACCATTTGGAAACTCGGGCACTGCCCGAGGGCCCGGGGTCAGTAGGGGGCCCCATGAGATGCCCCTGGTACCTTTTTCATAGACTTTTTTGAGTTTGGGCAAGGACACAGGGGCCCCATGATCCCCTATTGCCCGGAGGCCCCATGAGTTGTCAGTCCGCCCCTGCTAACAGCCAATTACATCATCAGTTGATAAGGACGACGTTGGGTGCATGCACATCATCCTTGCTTGGCCCTCTCCTGCCCCCCTCTGTCAGCACTTGGTTCACCTTAGCAGATTGAGGGAGAGAAAATGAGAGAGACACAGTAGAATAATAGTCAGTATCAGTGTGCAAAGGTGTATTTGCTTTGGAAGAATACATCACCTCTAAAGTTGGGTGTACTGGATGTGTGTAGAATAGTTTTTTACATTTAGATTGGGGTGCCTTGAGATTGTGCAGAATGTTGAAGGGTGCCTTGAGATTATCCATAATTTTAAGGGTGTCTTGACTGAAAAAAGGTTGAGAAACACATCACACATCATCTTGGGAAGTTGTATTCTGTCTTACAAGAATTTTTGTAACTCTAGTAACCTATTCGTTTTCAGTATGAGACTAGCATGCAGAAAAAAAATGGACGATAATTAGTCTGATATTCTCACTGTGCGTACCAAGCTTTAGGATAGGTTAGCATTGGGGTCAAGAGTTGGAGGAGTGGTTAAGCATAAAATTCATGTCATTTTTTTTTTTATTGGATTGGCACCTCTATCAAGTTTTTATTGTTGTCCTTGTCCCCACTATTTACTGATTTTTTCCTGGTAACCGCTGTCTCTAGCATAGAGAGTGATAATATATCTAAACTTTTATAGCTGTCACCAGATCAGGAAGCAACAAGAACTTTTCCAATTGGGACTCCTGTTCCAGTATAAATCTTCTAAAAGGAGAGTTTCTCTCACAATGAAGAGATTTCATTGCATTTCCTATTGTGTCATTAAAAAGGAAGTAAAAGAAAATCTCCCCAATGGGAGACATGCAGCAATATAAAAACATGCAATAAATCTGTTTTAATAAAGCGATTTAAAGGGATTTTTTAAAATAACAACAGCGGTTCATGCGAACCACTGCGGGTGCGTATGTTAAGTTAACAACACCCTGAAAGCGGTACACAAAACGCGGTGCGATATGCAGAATCGGATCGCATAGGTGTGAATACCCATGCGATATGATTCTAGTGCGGACCCAAAAAAGGGTACTGCACGTTTTTGGTGTGGGTGCGGTGCGATAAGAGCCATACAAAATGTATGGCTACAATCACACCGCACACAAATCGCATGTGATTTGCACAGGAATGCGGTGCGGTTCCTGTGCGAAACACATGCGATATACAGCAGTGCATATATGTAAACCCGGGCTAAAAGTCAGCAGCTACAAAAACTGTAACTGATGACTTTTGCTAAACAGACACTCACCTGTCCCAGGATCCAATGATGTGCTCAACCGAGCTGTCCCTTCCCTCCATCATCTGTCCCCGGCACCAGCATCTCAACTGTGTGCACCCAGTTGTGACAGTTTGTGTCTTCACAGCCAGGTGGCTACTCTGTATGCATGAGCCGCACTGCGCATTGTGAATTGTCCCGCAATCTTCTGCGACCTGTCACGTGTCCTAAAAGACTGCCTAGGCAGTTGGAGTGGAAGTGGGAGCAGGTATCTGTCAAAATCAGCCCCCCCCCTTTGGGGAAGGGGAAGAGGAGGGGGTAGGAAGCATTATAGTTGAACTTCACCTTTAGGGTGAAGCTCCACTTTAAAGTGGTATTAAAATGCACCATTGTAGCCACCATTGTTAACATGGTAGAACGGATAGGATAGTGAGATGCACTAGCAGACTTGGATTTAGCTAACCAATTAAACGAACTCCAGCTAACATTTTATTTGCAGTTACAGCAACAGTTTTTTTCATTTTGGGATAAAGGTTTTGCATAAATGAATAAAAGCTGATCATTGTAAGCACCCATGCCATTGTTAAATCTCATCTGTCTCATGCGTCTAACTGCCACTTTGGACAGCTTGGTCTGTTCAGAGAAGTTGAAAAAACAAGATCTGGCCAGATCAGCAGGTGAAAATTAAGGAAAAAAGCATAAAAAAATTAAAACAAGTGCAGCCACGATCTAAGGATTGGTAAACTGCAATAAAATACATTTTTGTTTTTGGATTTACTACTGCTGTAAAGAAAAAGTCAACAAGTTCTTCTATTCATTGCTATAGGATGTACCCATTTGGGCTAAAAGTCTGCTATTCAAACATTCAAGAATGCAGTTTGTCCTGCATTCCTGTGACCTGTGGCCTTTGATGTCACTCAGCTAGTCCATGCTGGGGAAAGATCCCAACTTTAAAGCCGGGATCCACCCAGATGTCTAGACTGGCACCTTGATCAGCCCCTCAGCTGAGAATCTGAGCCAGCTGCTCCTGCCCCCTCCACAGCCCAAAACTCCAGTGAGCGCTGGAGGCAGAGCAGACAACGATGACTGACAGTTACCGCTCTCTGTTGAGAGCAGCAGGGAATGCTGAGCAATCAGCGGTGTCTGATCACTCACTTCTCACCCTTAGAGCCAGCGGGGGACAGATGAAGCATTGGATCGATGCTGCATCCACCTAGGTAAGTATGATTTAAAAAAACACTTCTCTTTTAAGTCCAGATTTCATAGGGCATACTCTAATGAAAGCCTCTTAGCTAAATTATTAGATGCTATGCCTAGATTTAAAAAAAATGGGAGCTGTTCCAAACTCTCTTCTGCTAATCAGTGCTGCTGAACCTGCCTGAGGCGCTCCTCAACCGATAACCAGATTGACTGACTGAAGGAATCCATAGATGAGTCAAAAACCGAACAAAATTTGCGTTGACACATTACTTTTTTGCATCTTTAGTGTGAACAGTTGCGACACGCGATATTCATGCCACGATCGAAAGTGCTTGATCCAACATGCTGGTTTTTTTTTTACCAAATCGAAACAATTGATGGCACAATCATTTGAGCTATTTTCCTTTTTTGAAATGCAGAAAGTTCAGTTTTCAACTTATCTATGGCCAGCTTAAGTTTCATTTCACCCTCATGACGTACATCCTTACATCCAAGAAACGCCACATCTATCATCCTCTGAAGTCGAAATTTGAATGCATTGGACTCTAATTAATGTTTACATTTTGTGAAGAATGGAATCCATGGGTTTTGACTTATCTCCTGCGCAATTTTGACCTTGACCGCTGGCAAGACAAGTCTCTACATTGCCTTACAACCTCGGTCAAATAACAACCCTCCTGGTCGACTCCTCCCACTCTTTCCCATTCCCCACTCCCTATTTTCAACCCTACACCTCCTTACTCTCTTTTCTTTCTCCTTCTCTACTCTGTGTTATCATTCCATTTACTGGTTATAGCTTACTGAGTGTACTGCATATTTTTTGTGATCCATATTGCTTCATGCACTCCAAGCACCATGCGTATTGTTGCAATGTGAACACTATTCCATAGCCCATACGTTGTTATGTTTTGCTGTATATTGTCACTGACCATTTCATCTTCTCACAAAAGTCACAACTACAAAATACCACACTTGAGCATTTTTGTACCTCTATACTTATTTTTGAAGCTCAGTAAGAATATATTGAATAGAAAAATGGATCCTTGGGTCACCTGGTACTTGCCAAGCAATTTTTACCAGTAATTACTAGGACTTTAGGTGTACTGGATGCTGCTGGTTATTTCAAGTTAGGTCCTGCCCGCTATCCTGGGGCACCTGCCTGACCAGACTCTTTCCCCCATTCTTTATTTTCCTCCTTACCCCCTCTATACCCTTTTCCCTCCTTTTCCAAAAATTATTGCTCTTTGTCAGACAATGTGCCTAAAATATTGTAATACTCAAGGGTGCCTTTCTAATACAATGACCCCTTGTCATAAGGGGTCACTGGAGTTATCAAGTGTTGCAACCCCCTTTTAATAACTGTAACTTTGAAAACTTTCCTTTATGAAAAATATTGAATGAGAAAATGTCTATATTCAAAAGTGGATAGATGAATCATAAACACGTTTCAAACTAGAGTTTCCAGTTACAATGGAAAAAAAGGGGAGATTGCAGGTCTATTTTCAGTTGGGATGTACAATGTTTTCTCTATTTCGCAATTGGCGCCTTTGCCCCTGATGACATCACAAATAATGAAACGCGTTGGATGGAGTGCAGTATTTGATTTTAATAAATTACAACTTGCCTTTTATTGCACTATTAGGAGCGTTTCGCCTCTACACTGGGCTGGTGAGCTAATCAGTGACTGGAGGAGCGGAAGATAACTTCATTTTGGTGCGAGGAGTTAAGAAAGCAGCAGCTTATCTGAATTGCAGTGAGTAACCCCAGTGATTTCCATACCTGTGGTGGAGCCTATGTATAACAAGCGCATATGATCACTTTAAATACATGTTCATATTCCTCTGGTAAGCAGGTCTATGTTCACACGGTTGCTTAGTACTTTTAGTACACCACTGGGATCTGAAACGGCTTTTTTTGTTATATGAAGACAGCATTGACCTTTTTTTGTATTTGATGTCACTATTTAAATATATTTTATTAATACGGTCATAGATCGCTATATGTTTAGTACATCTACACAATCGTTCTTTTCATTCTTTGTTTGCACTTGATGAATTTGAATACATTCACATTTTTGACACAGCAATATATTTAGCGCCACACTTTTGTGACAGTATATACATATACTCGGTATCAAGGTATTGTGTGTGGCAGCTCTGTAATATTAGTGTTAAAGTCCCAAGCGCGAACCTTTTCTTGATTTTTCTTTAATTATCCCACTTGCCTAATTTCTGCTAAGTGGCCAAGCGGCATACACATAGCCAAGACAACCCAAAATGTCAGCCATCTGAAAGCTGAACACTACTGACACGGCAAATACAGTATCTGTCATTAGGCCACTTTGTTCTAAAATAACTGGGATGGAGCCTCTGCTAAGAGCAGGTGTCCCCGTGACACGTGCCTTTGCTAGCAGATGTCTGTACATCTTCCTGACTGCGCAGTTTCTGGCATCCAGAGCCATTGTCACGGTGCGCTGATTCAGGAGGCTGGGCACCCCCAGGACTCTCAAATTAGAATTTAGTGTTTAGGGCATCAAAAATCTCTCAGCTGTAAAACAGTTGGGTACAGTGGCAGAAACAGCATGTTCGGCACAGTGACAGGAGAGATTGGGCTGTGAATAACTACGATACAGAACTGTAGTTCCTGAACAGGCTGAAGGGCTATAGGCATTAGGAAGAACAGCGATCACAATGAAATTGCCATGTGAAGTCATTGGAAGACCAATGGAAGACCAATGGATACGATGTAGATGGGCCAAGCAACAGTAATACACCTGTGGGTGCAAGAGCTATAGCTAGATGGTGGGGATGTGATTTTAAATTGGTCATAGGTAGACCAACTGATTTAACACAAACATCTCACATCTTCATGTTATATCATCTCCTTTTAATTTTTATGTTTTAAATTGTGATTTTTTTTTTAAATATGCGTATTCATCTTATGTCTGTATGTGATTTATAATGATAAGTACACCATCTAAAGATCATGTTTAATCTGCTTATATTTTGCCTTCCCTGGATTACCCCTCATCAACATACCAATTAAATTTTTTAAATGCAACTTTCCATTTTCTTTACCTACCTTGTCTTACAGGTTGTCATGCTTCTCCCTAACGCAGGTGGCCAGGCCCTATAGCTAGTTTCTGTATTCTTCACCTATAGCAGCCCCCTTTCCCATAAGCAAGTAGGCCTTCCGGTACTCGGTTGCCCCTAGGACTTATGCATAATGCTCTAGTGCCTGGCCACCACGCTGAGGCAGGAACGAACTGAGCAAGGAAAACTGGTACTTGCGGTTGGCAGATAGGCAGAGTTGTTCAATGACAGTCCAGACAGGAAGATTTCAGAAAGTAGTCAATATCCGATCCGAGGTCATCAACTAGGGCAGTGGTCGGCAAGCCGCGGCTCGCGAGCCACATGCGGCTCTTTACCCAGTCTAATGCGGCTCTTCTGTGTGCCGGGCGCCTGCTCCCCTCCCTCCTCTCGGTCGGCCGCTCCCCTGCCTCCTCTCGGTTGGCAGCCCCAAAAGTCCGCGCGGACCTTTTAATCCGGCTTGCGGATGTGGCTGTCAGGATGTGTGTAGGCGGGGCAGCGTGCCGAACGTGAGGGGAGGGGAGCTAGGCTCCTCTCACAGTCCGCCCTGAAGACCCGAACGGCGCGGGAAGACAGCGAGAGGAACGCAAAAGGTAAGTGAATTGACACGGGGGACTTGGCTTACTAGAAGGGGGGGGGGGGGAATAGTACTGTGGGGGATGAAATACTATATGAGGGATGAATTACTTTATGAGGGATGAAATACTATATGGGGGGATGAAATACTATATGGGGGATGAATTACTATATGAGGGATGAAATACTATATGGGGGGATGAAATACTATATGGGGGGATGAAATACTATATGAGGGATGAATTACTATATGAGGGATGAAATACTATATGGGGGGATGAAATACTATATGGGGGGATGAAATACTATATGAGGGATGAATTACTATATGGGGGGATGAAATACTATATGAGGGATGAATTACTATATGAGGGATGAAATACTATATGAGGGATGAAATACTATATGGGGGGATGAAATACTATATGAGGGATGAAATACTATATGGGGGGATGAAATACTATATGAGGGATGAAATACTATATGAGGGATGAATTACTATATGGGGGATGAAATACTATATGAGGGATGAAATACTATATGGGGGATGAAATACTATATGGGGGATGAAATACTATATGGGGGATGAAATACTATACGGGGGATGAAATACTATACGGGGGATGAAATACTATACGAGGGATGAAATACTATACGGGGGATGAATTGCTATGGGGGATGAATTACTATATGGGGGATGAATTACTATGGGGGATGAATTACTATATGGAGGATGAATTACTATATGGGGGATGAATTACTATGGGGGATGAATTACACTATGGGGGATGAATTACACTATGGGGGATGAATTACACTATGGGGGATGAATTACTATATGGGGGATGAATTACTATGGGGGATGAATTACTATATGGGAGATGTATTTTCAGTTTTAAAAATGTGGCTCTCAAAATAAATTTCAATCATGGTTTTGGCGAGATTTGGCTCAGTTGAAAAAAAAGGTTGCCCACCACTGAACTAGGGGATCAAAATTAGCAGAGTAGGGTAAACAAACAGGGAGCTTGGGCACATGTAATCAGCGCTATCACAAGCATGAGACTTCAGGCTTGGCTGGCTTAAATCGGGTTTGGTCTCCACCCAGTGCCTGGCTTCATCAATCACCTTGCAGGTGGACAGACAGACAGGGAAACATTATAGCTAAAACCAGGATGCTGGAATAGGAGCAGCAGCTGTCAAAGAACAGGAGCGTTTACACGCTCCTGACATTGGGATGTCATCGCTGGGTTTTTGCACTTCTCTATGAAAAGATGGCAGATCATGATTGGTGGGACGGGTCAGCAGGGTCCTGTACATAGATTCCTGAAAACATCACAGCACCATGCCTTAGTATTCTTCTCCAGCAAGGAAATGAGAAGGGCTCTAACTTGTTGCAGATTGTGTTGCACACTGTGAGAAGCTCACAGTGCGCAGTGAAATTAGAGCACAAGAGTGGAGATTGTACAACTGTGCAAGACTGAAGGAAAAGCTTGGGTTCAGATTGGTTATCCTTCTACTTGCTCATTGGCAATATTAGCTATTAAAAAAAAGGCCCATATATACAGTGCTTCCCTTAATCCATGGTCCCATGACAGCAGCATCTCAGGCCTCCAATCTTCAGCAGGGTAATGTGGGGGGAACTCCTGGCAGCAAGCTCCCATGACCCATTCTGGTAACATAGACCCTGTACATTTTCTTGGCAATCACTCAATCAGATGGTCCTAAACTGATTTCAGTGCTGACATGGTGACATTGACATGAGGGGCGCAACAACAAGACCGGTCAGGTGCACAGAGACCATCATACAGACTGGCTTCAGCTGACTGGTCACCTTAATCACAATCAACATTGCAGAAGTTTTCTAGGAATGCATGGAGGGTAAAAAAATTGTTGTTTTTTCAAAATGGCCAATTTACCTTTAAGGGGAACCTGTCAGGATAGACAAAGAGACTGGAGCAAAATCTGGTTGCACAGATCAAATTGTAGTTCATCAAGGAGAACATACAGTGTGTATGATATGCAGGGCCGGGACAAGAGGTGGGCATGAGGGGCGACTGCCCTGGGCACTGTGGTATCATGTGAGGTGGTTGGGGGGCACCATAAGGAGATTGGGGGGAGGAGATTTGTGTTGGGAGGGGGAATTTAAGGGGCAGCAGAGGGTAAAAATTGTTCTAGGAGGGGAAATTTGGGGTAGGGGTGCAAGGAATGGTGATATGAGGGAATTTGTGTTGGGAGGGGGAAGAGAGTATGTGCTAGGAGGGGGGATTTGGAGGGGGGTTCTACAAAAAGGGATATGGTAGAGGGGGAAGAGGATTTGTGCTAATAGGGATTATCGGAGGGTATTTGTGCTAGGATGGGGGTTTGGGGAGGGAGATTTGGAGTGAGAGGTAAAAGATTTGTGCTAGGAAAATTTTAGCTGGGTGGATGTGGGGGAGCAGATTTGTGCTGGGAGGAGGGGGAATTTAGGCTTAGGGCTTTTTTTTGGGGGGGGGGGGGGACGTAATGCTCGTACATCTTGGGGGGGGCACAGTTTGGCATGTTCACCTTGAGCCCCAGATGATGTTGCCTACTATTTGCAGAACGTCCAGTGGGGGATCTGAGTGGTGTCTATGGAATCAGAGTGGGCCGAGCCACTTCTCACAATTACGTTTGGTTACCATCCATCCATCCATTTGGGATTTGTCCCTAAAGTGCTGTCAGACCTCCTTGCATGTGAGATCTGAGAATTTGGTAAGCAGCTGTGTGTCTTTATGGTGCTGATGCACATTATTGGTGTGAAGATATCATTTCTTCTCATGGTGGACTTTATAACTGACCATTTTTATTGTTTTGGGATTGATGTATTTGGGGCTATTTGAATAGTTTTTTGGCACAAATATTTAAATAATATTTTCATTTGATCTAAGGTGTCAGCAGAACACAATTTTGTTTTTTAGTCTCTACCATTACAAACTTGTCAACTTCAAGGGTGGCAGCCTTGTCTTTTCTTCACTACTGACTGACCTGAAACAAGCCCTGACTTCACTGTCCATGTACTTCTTCAGTGTTAAATAAATTGCAAAGCAAGGAAGATGCTTCACAAGCCCTGTACCTTGCCAGTTCAAAAGTTGGGAATGGCAGCTTTCCTATCTGTAATATGATGGCCATTTCACACCAGAACGCAGTGCAGAAGACCTGTTTCCCACACCACAGTTAAAATGCACTGTACTTGCAATCTGCAGCGAGCGTCAGTGTTAACTTAAAGTGGAGTTCCAGCTGAATAAAAAAAAAAATAAAAGTCAACAGCTACAAACTGTAGTAAAATACAGACACTTACTTGTCCCTCGGTCCAGCGGTGTCCTCACCATGGCTGGTTTCACCGGCCATCTTCTCTCCTTGGCACCAGCTTCCTTAGTGTGTGTACCCAGCTGTGACAGCTTGAGGCTTCACAGCTGGGTACCCACTCCGCATTCATGGGTAGCGCTGCTCTTTGTGAATGGCCCGTAGTCTTCTTAGACCTGTCACATGTCCCAGAAGACTATGGGGGAGGAGGGCAACTTCCGTTTCCGATCGCCTTAGGCGAAGTGGGAGTGGGTGCCTGTCAAATTCCGGTACCCACTCCCCAAAGGTGCCAATCTTTAACAGGGAGCAGGGGACAAAGCATTAAAGCGTAACTTCCCCTTTTGGGTGGAGCTCCGCTTTAACAACACCCCAAACGCAGGTTGTAAACACAGTGCATTTGCCTGCACAGGATTGCATGTTACAGTAGTAGCATACAATCCAGTTGCAGTTTGTATTTTAAAGTAGTGAATGCACTACTTTTGGTGCGGTCTGGCACAATTTCAGCCTATTCAAATGAATGGGCTGAAATCACACTGCACCCAGACTGCATGTGAATCGCACAGGAACGCGCTGTCAACTGACCCTTAGGCACCATTCACATGGGTGCCTCCATTCTGTATCAGCAGGGGATCCTAGACTGATCAATAGAATGATCACCTGCTGAGTCAGATTAGAATGGATATAGATTTAATATTTGTGACATCCATGTCTGCTTTTTTACTCCATCTTGTGATCGATGAAAATTGGACCCATTTAATCGCTATGTATGATTCAAAAGGACATGTGTCTGCCTATTTCTGCCCACATTCATACAGGTCCACAACACTATACTGTATGTGTCTTGCAGCGAAGTTACAATGTTTTAGTGTGATCACTGGGGGAGAGGAGACTGAGGAAATGTTTCCTTCTGCTTGAAGCAAACTGATGATGTCATCTCAGTCGAAGCAAAGCTGACTGGTGCTCAAGGACTGCTATGTAATAAAAGGTATGGTGGATAGTTTGTAAAGTTATGCTATTTCTGTATATTGTATTTATTCATACAGACATGTAAAGTTATTAAACGTTTCACCTTAAGTTGTATGCAGGGGCGGACTGACCATTTGAAAACTCGGGCACTGCCCGAGGGTCAGTAGGGGGCCCTGTGAGATGCCCTTGGTACTTTTTCATAGTTTTTTTTTTTTAGTTTGGGCAAGGACACAGGGGCCCCATGAACCCCTATTGCCCGGGGGCCCCATGAGTTGTCAGTCTGCCCCTGGCTGTATGGGTTTATACTAGGTCTTACTTATAAAGCAGACTGTAACTAAATTATTTGCCATGATTTATTTACCCCATCTGTATAGCATCTACATATCATACAGAGTTTAGCAAGTAATTTATGTCTGTGCATGGAGAGGGCTCACAATCTACTATCTACTGTCACAGCTCACTATCTACTATCTATTGGTCAGACACCAGGTAAAGGACCCCAACATCCAAAAATTTAGTAATATGGTAACTGTATGTGGTCATTAACTGTAATGATAGTATTTGGTGTATATTTCTTTTTTCATTTCAAACGCCTTTATTTATATTTTTCTCCATGTTTACACGTGGACAGAGCTGTCCAGTTCAGTCCAGTTACAGGGGGTAGGACATACCAGGGGCAGACTGACAACTGATAGGGCCCCCCGGGCAATAGGGGATCATGGGGCCCCTGTGTCCTTGCCCAAACTCAAAAAAGCCTATGAAAAAGGTACCAGGGGCATCTCATGGGGCCCCCTACTGACCCCGGGCCCTCGGGCACTGCCCGAGTTTCCAAATGGTCAGTCCGCCCCTGGGACATACTATGTATATAACCCTACTGGGGGTGCTTACAGTGGTCAGCTTTTACTCAAATGAAAACCTTTTCTCCATGAAAAAGATGCTATAACAACTTCAAAATTGATAGCTGGAATTAGCTTTTAATTTATTTGTCACTTACCTAAAGTCCGTCTTACCCTAGGTTCACACCTAAGTGTTTTCTGCAGCATTTTGCAGGAATGCACTACGGTCCATTTAACATGATTTCCTATGGGACACATTCACATCTCCGCGTTTTCACCTGGTGCATTTTTTGGAAAGGGTCAGGGACTTTTTTGAATGCAAAAAGTTGTGTTTTTGGTTCTATAAACTTCAATGGAAATGCTGCAGAAAAGCATGTAGTGCATTTGTGCTGCATTTCTGCCATGTTTTTTTATACATTTTGCATTTTAAATCTGCCTAGCAACAAGAAAAAAAACAAAAACACGGCAAAAACAAAGGTACAAAAACGCAACACAAAACGCTATGCAGAAACGGGTCAAACACAAACTGCATAAGTGTGAACCTAGCCTAAGACTTCCCTGGTGACAACAATGCTGTTTCACTTCACTGCAGAACAAACAGTTGTTACCCTGTTAAAGGTAGACAAAAATAATGTATTTCAATCAAAAACCACCTCCAAAAAAATTACTAAAACCCCTCAACACAAACACCTTCCCCTGAAGGTGTAACAAATTATATATGTGAAAATGTTTAACAAAATAACAAAATAAATTTAAACAACTATAAAGTCCATCAATCAGTCCATCAACTATTACCCCTAATTACCCTAAAATATCATAGTGAAAAATAGTTCAAACTGTTCAAAATTCTTCCAACGATCTCCCAGATGTTTATACCTCAAAAAAAGAAAAGTATCACATAGTGCATTATCCTTCATACAACATAAATTCAATTCATCCCCCGCACTCCGTACAGTGAATAAATGTGAAAAAAATGAAGGTTGATTAAGTCGATGACGAAACGCGTCAAGGGAAGTGACATCAAGACACAGGAACCGGAAGTTGACCGGCGGCCATTTTGGAGAAGGGAAACGATCGCATTTGGAGTACTTGGACGTTTTTCCTGGATGGCTGTGAGGTCTATGTATTTACAAACAAGTGATTTTAAAGGCTTTTTTGATGTAAGCAGTATGAATAAAGGTCCTATTATTATATGATTGGTGGTATCACACTATTATGTCCCTCATATTTTATCTCTGGATGGAGTGAAGCGTCTGGAGTCATTGGGATCATTGAGGTTAAGGAATCCAGGGAGGATTGTGGAGATTGCCTATTCCTGGGAAAGCTGTTGGATCAGTATAAGCATGTGTTATTGGGAGTGTTGGTAAGGGTACCCTTACTTTAAGTAGAAGTGCAGACTGGTTTGCAACTTTTTGTGGCACTGAAGGGTGATTCACACACATAGTGTTTTCACTAATTAATTCACGTCTTTTTCATGTTTTTTCATTCTTTTCACATTTATTCACTGTACGGAGTGCGGGGGATGAGTTGAATTTATGTTGTATGAAGGATAATACACTATGTGATACTTTTCTTTTTTTGAGGTATAAACATCTGGGAGATCGTTGGAAGAATTTTGAACAGTTTGAACTATTTTTCACTATGATATTTTAGGGTAATTAGGGGTAATAGTTGATGGACTAATTGATGGACTTTATAGTTGTTGTTTAAATTTATTTTGTTAAACACTTTCACATCTAGAAGACAAAAATAATGGATGTAATGGCAGGATCAGCAGGTAATAAAGCTATGTTACAGGAGGAACTCTGAAAAAAAACTTGTAAGATCCAAGTGGAGCTGTGCTTCAGAATCAAGGATATCTAATCAACAGGGTATAAAACCTGCAAACACATACCTAAACAGCTGAGATATTTCAGACAAAAAGTACAAGCTGCAGCTTGGAAATACAGAGAAACATGTTAAAGAGGAGCCTGAAGCGCCACCTGCTGACTTGATAGAAGAATACAAAGTATTTATTATGCAACAATCTATATTTACATAACTAAAAAAAAGAGGAAAACGTTTTTTTTGGTTCAAGTCAACCTTTCTGACCATGTTTTATCCACTGATCGTGGTTGCAATGCTTTGCAGGCTCCCATGCAAAAATAATAATGCAGTTATTAATCATTATGGATGCTTTTTTTTGCAAGAGATGAGCTTAGGCTTTAATTTGTGTATTCCCGACTTAAAAAAATAGAGAAAAATCATAGTATTTTCCCTTTAGGCTCTTTTCACACGACCAATCAGATCAGGTCCGCCTGTCAGTTTTTCAGGTGGACCTGAACGGACGGTCTATTCATCTCTATGGATCGGCAGGTGTAAATATCCATTTACACCCACCTACCTCTGCTCCAAACAGGTCTGCTGAAAAAATAACTGGAGGCGGATCCGTTCATTTCCGTGTTGGTAGATCAGAATGGAGTGAGTCAGGTGTAAATGGACAGCTGGTCTGTTTACACCCGACCTACCATAGAGCAGAGTGGACTGTGTCCATGTCTGCTCTGCATAAACAGAGCTGACACCGACCTGTCATCTTCCCAGTCTGCTCTGTTCAGCAGGAGATCAGATCCCCTGCTGAGCAAAGGGGTCAAAAAGAGATATTTGCACCATCGCTTCCTGACAATGGTCACCAGAACAGGAAGTGATAGGAAATCCAAAATGTTACAGTTTTGACGGTTTCAATAAAAAAAATGTAAAAACTGTCTGCACATTGCATTGCAATCAGGCTGCTCATTCATAGCACACACCATCAACCAAGTGTTATACAAGTATAACACGTACTGCTGACGTGAATGAGTCCTTACTGATTCTTTTCTGTGAAGGGAACTCTCCAATAGCATATAGAGAGCAAAAAAAAGGGGGGGGGGTTACTTTTTCCTTTTTCCATCCAAAAGAAAAAGAAAAAGCAGCAAGTAGGCAAAAAAGTAGTACATTGTTGTACTATGCCTTACAAATTATCTTCACAGTGTTGTAATTGCACAGAGAGAACAGGGGCAGTTGTGCATTTTGGAATATGCCTGGGGTCTGCATTTTTCTGGATTATCTGTAATCCACATGGGAAAGATCTTGTATAGAATGCATAGGATGATGTAAGTAAACAGATATAATTTGTGATTGCGGTTTATTGAAGACAGCGGGAGGCAAGGTGTTAACTTACTGAGTACATCAGCATCTGGACCCGCTCAGTGGTACATAACAACGTTTAATCCTTATCTCAGCTTAATTAGTGTGCGCTCTGATTAACGCCAGCATACAGCAGTGTGCAGGTCCCATATACAGTGCACTGGCAATATTAACCATTCAACAAGGAAGGCTTTGCATACGGATTGCGAATTTCTGTACCTGTCTAATCATCAGCATTGAACCTTTAATCCCTGGGACCCCAAATATCAGTGCAATATTCTTCAAGTTCCCTGTGTTTCAGTCTGCCAGGGTTTTCAGCACTTCAGAAAAGTTCTTCACAATTTAAATTCCAGCCATTAATCCAGTTATTTTTTCACCGCTGCATAGTTATTTAGTTAGCCTGGCTGAAAAAAGACAAAAGTCCATCCAGTTCAACCATTAAAAAAAGTTATAATCCTACAACCACAGTTAATCCAGAGGAAAGTAAAAAACCCAGCAAAGTATGGTCCAATTTGCTCCTGCAGGGGAAAAAAATTGTTTCCTGATCCCCAGAGAGGCAATCGGATATTCCCTGGATCAACTTTACCTATAAATGTTATATCCAGTTTTATTCTGTGTATCTAGGAAAGAATCCAGGCCTTTTTTAAAGCAATCCACTGAGCTGGCCAGAACCAACTCTTGAGGAAGTCTATTCCACATTTTCACAGCTCTTACTGTGAAGGAACCTTTCTGTGCCCGAGGGCCTGGGGTCAGTAGGGGGCCCCATGAGATGCCCCTGGTACCTTTTTCATAGGCTTTTTTGAGTTTGGGCAAGGACAGAGGGGCCCCATGATCCCCTATTGCCCGGGGGCCCCATGAGTTGTCAGTCCGCCCCTGGTTTGGAGATTAAATTTCTTTTCCGCCAGACGTAAAGAGTGCCCCCTTGTCCTCTGTGATGACCTCAGGGTGAATAGCTCTACACTGAGTTCACTATATGAACCACTGATGTATTTATACATGGAGATCATATTCCCCCTTAATCTCCTCTTCTCAAGAGAGAATAAATTCAGTTCCTCTAATCTTTCCTCATAGCTGAGCTCCTCCATGCCTCTTATCAGTTTGGTTGCCCTTCTCTACACTTTCTCCAGTTCCCCAATGTTCTTTTTGTGAATTGATGCCCAAAACTGAACTGCATATTCCAGATGAGGTATTACTAATGATTTGTACAGGGTTAGAATGATACATCTTTCTCTGGAGTCTATACCTCTTTTAATACAAGAGGATTTTGCTCGCTTTAGAAGCCGCAGCTTAGCATTGCATGCCATTATTAAGCTTGTGATCTACCAGAACTCCCAGATCCTTCTCCACCATTGATTCCCCCAGTGGTACCCCCCCTAGTATGTATGATGCATGCATATTCTTAGCCCCCAAGTGTAGAACCTTACATTTATCAACATTAAACCTCATTTGCCACATAGTTGCCCAATTACACAGAGCATTGAGGTCGGCTTGTAAATTGGAGACATCCTGTAAGGACGTTATTCCACTGCACAGTTTGGTGTCATCTGCAAATACTGAAATAGTATTTTTAATCCCAGACCCTATATCATTTATAAATATAATAAAAAGTAAGGGTCCCAACACTGAACTCTGGGGTACACCACTGACAACCCTAGACCATTCAGAGTATAAATCATTAACCACTACTCTCTGAATACGATCTTTTAGCCAGTTTTCTATTCATTTACATACAGATTTTTCCAAGCCTGTAGACTTTACCTTACACATTAGTCGTGTAGCATGCAATTCACCAACTCATGGTGTGTGTCGTGGTGTGTTGCGGTGTGAAATAATTGCAAGCAAACTTTTGCTGCATTGGGGCTCATTCAAAGATATTAGTCTGCGGTGAGGCAGCACACCTCTAAGCATGATGAGAGGCATGCTTTACTGCAGCAGAGTATAGTGTGATGGACACTAAGGGGGCTAGTTATAAAAAATTAGTTGGACGAATGTCACAAGCATTCACCCAGCCGTCACAAATTCTGATCGTATTTTGCATAATTTGTTGATTCCAATCTGTATGCTATGTCGTACATTGCATACTCCTGACCACTACCTCTATATACTGTTCTATACATTACAAAAATTCTGAGCTTGGGCTGTATATATCATACTTTTGATCACTGCACTCTTAAGCTGTGCATTGCATTGCATACTCCTGACTGCTGCACTCTGTATGCTGTGGTATACTTTGCATATACCTGACTGCTACACTTCTAACTTACAGAATTGTGAGGATTTGATGTATAACCCAGTGTACATAGTGAAGTGGTGAGAAGTACCGTATTTTCCGGCGTATAAGACGACCCCCTACTTTTCCTGTTAAAATATAGGGTTTGGGCTATACTCGCCGTATAAGACTACCCTCTTCCAATGCACACCAAATAAAAATTAAAAAACATCAGATTTTATTTCAATATGGTATGGTATTTCAGTATGGTATTCCAATGATGGGGTGCTATTCCTCCCACTGACACCAATGATGGGGCACTATTCCTCCCACTGATACCAATGATGGGACACTATTCCTCCCACTGACACCAATGATGGTGCCCCATCATTAGTGTCAGTGTGTGAGGAATAGTGTCCCATCATTAGTGTCAGTGGGAGGAATAGTGCCCCATCATTGGTGTCAGTGGGAGGAATAGTACCCCATCATTGGTGTCAGTGGGGGGAAGGAATAGTGTTCCATCATTGGTGTCAGTGGGGGGTGGAATAGTGCCCCATCGTTGGTGTCAGTGGGGGGGGGGAATAGTGCCCCATTGTTGGTGTCAGTGGGGAGGAGGAATAGTGCCTCATCGTTGGTGTCAGTGGGGGGGGGGGGAATAGTGCCAATAGTGTTCCAGCATGGTGCTGCTGCAAACTTGCCGGCCGCTCCCTCACTCGATTTTTGCCGGGCCGCTCGGCTCCACCTCCTCGCCGGTGATTGGCCGCCTGTGTGCCTTTCCTGAGCTACAGTTCTGGCACCCAATCACCGGTAAGGAGGCGGAGCCGAGCGAACATCGAGCGGCCGAACTAAATGAAGGAGCAGCCGCGCTTCCTGGACTGGATCGTCATGGGACTGGGACCGGAGCCAGGTAAGAAACAGCAGCCCCCTGCCCACCCCTGTACTTAGTGTCCCTTCCATTGGAAGGGGGGCGGCACCGCGCCACTCCCCGAAAAAGTGCCGCCCTGACACCGGCTCGCCATATACCGGCGTATAAGACGACCCCCGACTTTTCAGAAGATTTTCATGGGTTAAAAAGTTGTCTTATACACCGGAAAATACGGTATGTAACATAAATCCCTGTGCACAGAATGCAGTGCTCAGAAGTATGTAATACATACCCCAATGTACAAAGTGCAACATTCAGATGTACAGACCACCAGCCCAGCCACTAACATGTATCATATGACTATAAGAGGTATGTAACATAACAAAACATAGTGGTAAGAAGTATGTAATGTACAAGGAATGTTACAAAATCCTGACTGCTGCACCCTGTATGTTGTGCCATACACTACATTCTTTTGACCTCTAAACTTTCTGTGCTTTGCTGCCCCCCAGTCAATCTTCCTTTTCCTCCCCAAGCAAAACCCCCTTCCTCAGGAAACACCTCAAAAAGTACCACTTACCTCTGTTCCTCCTTCCACAGATCACTTCTGCACGCCCTGTCCACAGCTGACCACCATCCCCCTGTCCATAACTCACCTCTGCATCCCCCTGATCACAGCTCACCTCTGCCCCCCCTTCAAGATATCACATCCGCACCCCCTGTTTACAGCTTCCTTTGACCCCCTCCTACAGCCCACCTCTGTGTCCCTCAAACAGGTGCATGCTGAAAATTGTTGTTTCGAATACATGCATTCATTGAAGGATTTCGTTTTGTGATATTCGTATGTTGACCCGATTTGTCTTCAAAATTATTTTTGTATCTTCAGCATTTGTTTTGTATATTCGTTGGTCCAGTTGGATTCTAAACATTCTTCAGCTTTTCCTGGAAGATTGCTATATATTCAATATGTTATGAAATCAGACAAATTCAAATATGAAGGATTCAATATTTTCAGACACTGGTCTAACCCGCCAAGAGAAATGGCATTCGCTGATCGGACAATATCTACTGCTGTCATGTGCCCTCCTTCCACAGCTCATCTCTTCCCCCCTTCCAGATATCACCTCTGCACCCCCTTATTCACAGCTCACCCCATCCACAGCACTCAACTCTGCGCCCCCAACCATCCACAGCTCTCAGCATCTGCACTTCCCTTCTATTGATAGTCCTCAATTCTATACCTTCCCACCACTTCCATCCACAACTGTATCGTCTGCATCCCTCTCTAGCCACAGTTCTCATCTCTTCACCCAACCCACCCCACAGTCTGCAACTGTCACTCCAAGACAAATAGCATTTTTAAAAGAAGATCATCAATGGCAGGCCTCATTCTTCCCTCATGACAGAGTCACTTTAATAAATGATTCAGAACTAGTATGCAGATTAGGGTTTCTGACTTCACAATGACCTTCCTGATCTGCATACAGTATTTGTAAGTCAGCATCTAAAAGGTAAATATAGCCAGGCAACATTTTCATAAGTATTGGTCAACAATGGCAGCTTCCATAGCATATCGATAAAAGTTTATTTTATTGCATTCTCATAGAAAATTAGATAACCTACATCCAGGAAAAAAAGACAAGTTACTTCAACACTTAAGAAACAATGAAACAGTTAAAAGGAAGATGTTCCTACACGATAAGATGACCTCAACATCTCAAATGGTATAAGAATTTCTTTCCAATATAGCAAACATACTAATTAAGATGCATTAAGGACCTCTGCTGCTCCCATCTTCTCACAATCCTACAGTGCAATGAAAACCATGCAAATGGGCAAACAGAATGTCTTCACAAAATGTGCTGAACTGCTCTGTAAGCAGAGTGGAGGGCAGACCAGGGCAAATCTATGGGAGAGAAAACAAATAATATATGTAATACATACAGTATATAATGTACACCACAGTGTAGAGTAAAGCTATGTGGAGTATATATGCAGTGTAGAGTAAAGCTATGTGGAGTATATAATGTACACCACAGTGTAGAGTAAAGCTATGTGGAGTATATAATGTACACCACAGTGTAGAGTAAAGCTATGTGGAGTATATAATGTATACCACAGTGTAGAGTAAAGCTATGTGGAGTATATAATGTACACCACAGTGTAGAGTAAAGCTATGTGGAGTATATAATGTACACCACAGTGTAGAGTAAAGCTATGTGGAGTATATAATGTACACCACAGTGTAGAGTAAAGCTATGTGGAGTATATAATGTACACCACAGTGTAGAGTAAAGCTATGTGGAGTATATAATGTACACCACAGTGTAGAGTAAAGCTATGTGGAGTATATCATGTATACCACAGTGTAGAGTAAAGCTATGTGGAGTATATCATGTATACCACAGTGTAGAGTAAAGCTATGTGGAGTATATCATGTATACCACAGTGTAGAGTAAAGCTATGTGGAGTATATAATGTACACCACAGTATAGAGAATAAAGTGACGTGGAGTATAAAATGTACAACACAGTGTACAGACTGGAGCAGTGTGCAGTATAGTGTACAGTACAGTGTACAGAGTGGTGTGGGTTGGAGTATATAATGCTCTGCACAGTGGGCATAGTGGAGAAGTGTTCAGTATGTAGTGTACAGTATATTACAGTAAACAAAATAAAGCTGTAAGAAGTATATAATATACTGTACAGCGCACAGACTGTTTGGACACTAACTGCCATCTCATCTCATCACACTGCATGAAAGTGTGGATCAGACCAAAAACTTTTGTTTTTGTGAAAATTGTTTTCTTATCAAAAAAATAAAATACAGATATACTGCGATATACTGCAAAAAAATCCAATTCTATTTACAAATTCAATTTACATTGCAAAAAAATGTATAGACAGAATATTAAAAAATAAAAGGCTTATTACTGCACTTATATAGTATAGTGATTGGTAGCCCTCATTACAATGCTTCTAAATGCTAACTGGATGACATTTATTTTTTCAAAGAACTGTTTGTTATAAAATTGCAATTTTTTTTATAAAATATCATCTTCAATGTTTCATCCTTTTTTTGCATCTCAGTGTTTCTGATCTACTTGGCCCCCCTTCAGCAACTGATGTGATTTCAAAGAGACTCTCGGTCTCCTGGTCTCTCACTGTGTACTGTGCTTTCTCCTGTAGCCCCTTAGATCACTAATGAATCTTGTAGTGATGTAGGGAGTAAGCAGGAGTAACCATTGAGCACTGCAGAGAACCATGAGATTGACACTTTCAAAAGTGTGGGTTTCAGAAGAGTCTTCAATAGACATTTTCTCAGCAATACAACAGCAATCGGTGTCATTGGAATCAGGAGAGGCGAGTATTAATTTTTTTTTTATGGGCAGTACATACAGTATTTCATTGCTTTTATTTTAGTGGTCCTAGGCTGTCACCAAGGTAGAGAACAACTTTTGAAATCCCATTAGAAAGCTAAAGCTTATGTTATATTTTAATGACTGGGTATAGATCTACTTTAAAATATATATTTTCACTGTTGCAGTTAAATTTTGGAAAACTCCACTATATGTTTGTTGTGCTCCAATTCACAGAACATACCTAAAAATATAATTTTTTTTCTTACCTTTTGGAGGTGTAGCACCAGCCCCTTAGGAGTCACCAGAGATTTGGGTCCCCCTACAGTCCTGCACAGCCAGGCAAGACACATTTTCTCAGACTTGCATTCCAGAGACAGTAAACAGCCCTTGAGCTTGGTTTTGTGATTTTATAAATGGTATTGAACTTGGCTGGGATTAGGGATGTAAGGGTTGGAACTGTAACTGAGGACAACTTCCTGGAATTATGTACAAGTCTTTACAGAGCAAAATTATCTTCTTGGAGAGCTCTCCATCCTCTCCTGATGTACCACCCCAGACCCCAGATACCCTCCTCTATCCAGCTGTCTGAAATAATCCCCGGGCAGGGGATCCAGCGCCTGCCACTTTTAACCACTTCCTGTCCAGACACTTTTACCCCCTTCCTGTCCAGGCCAATTTTCAGCTTTCAGTGATCACATGATTGGGACCTCGTACAGAGGTCCCGTCCGATGATTGGTGTTTCACTGTGTCCGGAGGACACAGCGGCACCGGATCGCGGTGCTGCACGCTCCCAGGGAGCTCGCACAGCTAGAAATGGCGGGTGCCGTTTATGAACAGCAACCCGCCCCTGGAGTGCCATCGCCCTGCCATTTATAAACAGCAGGCGGACAGCAAGTGGTTAAGGTAAACAGTCCCGAGCAAGGAGCTAATCCAGTTTCCCAAAAGAGTGCTTCTTTCCCCTTAACTGGCCCAGGAGGTGTAGGTTTACTCCCTCAGTCTTGTTTTTATGAGCTGATGGCTTGGTAGCTGCTTCCAGGCTTTTTGCTGGTCCGCTCCTTCCCTGCTGCACAGGTGGTAGTCGCTCTGTTGGCCAGTAAGGTCCTCAGCTTTCCACCCTTTCTAGCACCACTGCTGGGGAGGTGAGCCCCTTCCCAACTGGACCCCTCTCAGGTTCTTGCGCCTTAGCCTTCTCACTCCATCTTCCACCCAAACTCTCCTGCTACTGAGCAGGCTCAGTCACTCTTAAGGGCTGTCCTGACCCCATATCAAGCCTCCTGCTTAGGGATTGGTCAGGATCCCTTAAGACTGCAGACCGGTTACTCCTCACCCCCACGCACTTCTCCATGTCTCTAGATCAGGGGAGATATCAGAGAGCCGATCTGCAGAGCCTCTCAGCCCTGACTGAAATTTGACCCTCTGACTATTTCTCCCAGGCTGCTACTCAGCCTCTGACTGAATAATAATCTTCCAGCTCCCCCTAGCTACCTAGGAGGGTGCTATAGAAGTTTCTTAGGAGAATGTGTTGTGGCAAGCATTTCTGAACAAGTAAAGGGTGAGTATAGAAAAGAAAAGACCCAACAAGACCCAGATGTCATATGAATGGAAATGGCTGTATCTCGGCTCCATCCAAACCATGGCTCCCGACATGTTTCGTCCTGCTCTTGAGCTTAGTCCTGGAGGTCTGCACCGGCATTTCCCCTCCCTTTGTGTGAATCACCGGAGATGGAGGTGGGAACCTTGAGCGGCACCTTAAGCTCCTTTAGTTTAGTTTTTTATGGTGAGTCTCTTCTAATAGAAATGTATAGGACAAAATTAACTCCTTCTAAATTTGTAACCCTTTGTTAGAACAGAAGGTGTTGAACTCTAGTTTACAACTGATAATGAGATCAATCAGCACAGTACAGACAGGGTCAGTTATGACAAAACACAGCTCCCCAGCCCTCTCCTAAACAAAGAGAACTAAGGCCACAAGCACACTGGCTATTTAGCCCCTGTGCCTTCAATCCTGGCATTTTTGTGTGCTTGGGAAGCACAATGTTGTCTTTAAAGATGTTACTCAGCAACTCGGATGCTTCTCAATATAATATCGTTATTGGTTACAAAATATCGGTACAGAATCTACAGATGCTAACATGTTTCGGTGAAAGCTAAAATGTGTAAGCATCTGTAGATTCTATACCGATATTGCCGGCTAGCATCTTTGAAGACAACATTGTGACAAGTGAACGTTTTAGCCTGAGCACCGACCTCCAGTCCTCACAGCAGTTGAGATTGGGTGAGTTTATTGCATGCTTAGAAAGCACAGATGCAAGATACTGCCCCACTGCCTGTCAAAGTCTGTGAAAGTATAAAAAACACTGCATCTGGATTGGGACAGACACTGTACCCACATTTAGGGCCCTATGTGTTTAGGGATGTATGCCTGGAACGTAGAATACCTGCATTCTTGGCATACATTCCTGAACGTCCCTGATAGGCACCAAAACAATAGTACCACACAGTACGGCATATTTCAGCCTCTCAAAGACTTTGACAGGCAAATGGAAGTGGGACTGGACCCTGCAACACCAGGATTGGATACACAGGGGCTAAACATCCATTCTGCTTTGGCTCAGGATTCAGTGATTAAATGATCAGAAAAATAGCATCTAAAATGGTATGCAGCAATTTTTTAATAACATTAACATTTTGTAATATTTTTTGTTAGGTTCTGCTTTGTAAAGACGAACATGCAACAAATATGGGTAAAATGGGCAGTACAGTGGCTAAATGGTTAACACTTCTTTTTGGCAGTACTAGGGTCCTCAGTTCAATCCCACCACCTGCTTGGAGTTCGCATGTTGTCCCTGTGCCTGTGTGTGTTTCCTCTAGTTTCCTCCCACACTCCAAAGACATGCTGGTAGGTGAATTGGATCCTGTCTAAATTGGCCCTAGTATGTGTATGTATGCATGTGAGTTAGGGACCTTAGATTGTACGCCCCTTGAGGGATAGGGACTGATGTGAATGTAATATATATATATATATATATATATGTGTAAAGCGCTGCGTAAATTGATGGTGCTATGTAAGTACCTGTAATAAGTAAATAAATATGAAGTAGATGTTGTCCCAATTGAGATGCAAATACATTTAAGAATATACTGCAACCCTGCACGTGCAGGTCAAAAGTAACAGCGTCCTTGTCCTTGTAATCAGTCACTTCCCTGGTTCTACTTACCTTACCAGCACTCCTGTACACTCCCTGCCTCAGCTGGCACAGAAATCCAAGGTATGGCCTGATGCTGAAGGCTAGAAAGAGTGGTCACATCATCCCCGTTGTCATGTGGCACTGCTATACTGTATGTATGGAGGTTAGATGCTCCCCTATACCCAGAAGTACCAGGTATTTTCTCCAGCTGCAGGAGGAAGCAGGAGCAGTTAGAGAGTGCTTGTAAGGTTCTTGTAACTGGGGTGGGGTTACAAATGCTTTATTACTTTGCCTTGGATGGTTCAGATGACAGTGTCTCTTAATAGTGCATTAAAGATTAATACCTAGCCATGCAACTAGACCAGCAGTATTTACTGTGTAAAGTAGTTAAGGATAAACTATGTAAACTGTCTGTTGGCACTGTCCCCTTGCATATATCAGCAATTAAAGTGATATTAAACCCAGAAGCAAACATTTATTATATTGCACCTTACCGATTCTTTGATATAATGGCTGCGTTAGTTGTCTTTTTTCCTTTATTTTCACCTGATGATTTGGCCAGTAGGTGTGTTGTTTTTCAAAAGAACAAGTTGTCCTGTAGATGTAGTAGTTAGAGGGATGAGAGATGACAAGGGTGCTTACAATTATCAGCTTTTATTTATGCAAAACCTTTATCCCAAAAATGAAAAAAAAAAAAAGCTGTTAGCTGTGACTGCTTATAAATTATTAGATGGAATTTGGTTTCAATTTGTTAGTGTATTTTTAAAATCTGCTAGTACATTTAACACTCTACTCCCCCCAGACTGACAATGTTGCTGTCCAAATCTGCCCCTTGAGCTCCTTCATCCAGATAGAGACACTCTAATACAGGAGGAGTGCTATTGACCAGATCACCAGGTGAAAACAGAGGGGGAAAAAGAAAACACACGCAGCCACCAAATCTGATGGTTATTAACCACTTGAGCTCCTGAGGATTTACCCCCCTTAATGACCAGGCCTCTTTTTGCTACTCGGCGCTGCACTAATTCAACTGATAATTGCGCGGTCATGCAACGCTGCACCTAAACAAAATTTATGTCCTTTTTTTCACACAAATAGAGCTTTCTTTCAGTGTAATTTGATCACCTGTGCGCTTTTTATTTTTCACGCTATAAACAAAAAAAGGCCAAAAATTTTGAAGAAAAACAATATTTTTTACTTTCAGCTATAAAAAATATATAGTAAACTCAAAGTTGGTTATAAATTTAGGCCAAAATGTATTCTGCTCCATGTTTTTGGTAAAAAAAAATCCCAATAAGTGTATATTGATTGCTTTGTGTGGAAGTTATAGCGTCTACAAACTATATTTTTGCTATACAGCGCTGCGCTAGTTTAACGGACAATTGCGCGGTCATGCAATACGGTACATAAATGAAATTTACATCCTTTTTTTCCCCACAAATTGAGCTTTCTTTTGGTGGTATTTGATCGCCTGTGCGGTTTTTATTTTTTGCGCTATAAAAAAAAAGGCTGACAATTTTGAGGAAAAAAAACAATATTTTGACTTTTTGCTATAAAATATGTCCAGTAAAAAAAAAATGCAAAAATAAAATTTAGTCATAAATTTCTGCCAAAATGCATTCTGTGACATGTCTTTGCTAAAAAAAAAAAAACCCAATACGTGTAAATTAATTGGTTTACGTGAAAGTTATAGCGTTTACAAATGGCGGGAAAGATACTGGGATTTTTAGGGGTTTTTTTATACTAATAATGGCGGCGATCAGCAAATTATGGCGGCGATCAGGGACTTATGGCGGGACTGCGGCGGACATTCTGACATTGGGGGGTACTGACTTGGGGTCACTGACATCCCCAAAAACACTAATAGAGTGATCAGTGCAAAAAAAAAAAAACACTGACACTGTACTAATGGCAATGGGGAGGAAGGGGTTAACTTTATTTTGCAGGGAAGGGTTATAGGAGTGAGGGGAGTGTTTTACTAGGGGGCGGGGCTGTGTACTGGGCGGGACAAGGCTGATCGAGAAAGAGAAACTGTTCTTTCTCGATCAGCTCATCCTCGAGCTGACAGGGAAGTGACAGACAGCACAGCTACTGCAGCTGTGCTCTCTGTCACTGATTGCCGCCGATCGCCGGGAGATAGCCGCTAAGGAGAGGCTGTGACCCGGCGACTGACATCTGCGGCGGTGATCGGCGGGACAAATAGGGCGGCGGCGCACCTCGCGCGCCCCCCTATTTGTTTACAAAACACACGTTTTGCTTGTGAGTGCCTCCCTGCCGCCGTATATGTACAGTGGCAGGGCGGCAAGTGGTTAAGCTGCAATAGAATACATTTTTGGTTTGGGGTTTGAGCAGTGGTTCACACATATGTGATTTCTAATGCGTTCCAGAGCGCATTGAAACATATGACAGGTCAAACAACATACAGTGCTCAAAAAAATTAAAGGAACACTTTTTATTTAGAGTATAGCATCAAGTCAATGAAACTCCTGGGATATTGATCTGGTCAGTTAAGTAGCAGAGGGGGTTGTTAATCAGTTTGAGCTGCTTTGGTGTTAATGAAATTAACAACAGGTGCACTAGATGGGCAACAATGAGACGACCCCCAAAACAGGAATGGTTTTACAGGTGGCGGCCACTGACATTTTTTTCCCTACTCATCTTTTCTGGTTTTCACTAGTTTTTGGCTACGATCAGTGTCACTACTGGTAGCATGAGGCAATACTTGGACTCTTCAGAGGTTGCACAGGCAGTCCAACTCCTCCAGGATGGCACATCAATACATGCCATTGCCAGGTTTGCTGTGTCTCGCAGCACAGTCTCAAAGCATGGAGGAGATTCTGGAAGACAGGCAGTTACTCTAGGAGAGCTGGACAGGGCTGTAGAAGGTCCTTAACCCATCAGCAGGACCGGTATCTGCTCCTTTGTGCAAGGAGGAACAGGATGAGCACTGCCAGAGCCCTACAAAATTACCTCCAGCAAGCCACTGGTGTGAATGTCTCTGACCAAACAATCAGAAACAGACTTCATGAGGGTGGCCTGAGGGACCTACGTACTCTAGTGGGCCCTGTGTTCACTGCTCTGCACCATAGAGCTCGATTGGCATTTGCCATTGAACACCAGAATTGGCAGGTCCACCACTGGTGCCCTGTGCTTTTCACAGATGAGAGCAGGTTCACCCTGAGCACATGTGACAGATGTGAAAAAGGTCTGGAGAATGTTATGCTGCCTGTAACATCATTCAGCATGACCATTTTGGTGGTGGGTCAGTGATTGTCTGGGGAGGCATATCCATGGAGGGACTCACAGATACCTCTATAGGCTAGAGAATGGCACCCTGGCTGCCATTAGGTATCGGGATGAAATCCTTGGATACATTGTCAAACTCTATGCTGGTGCAATGGGTCCTGGGTTCCTCCTGGTGCCCAACAATGCCCGACCTCATGTGGCGAGAGTATGCAGGTAGTTCTTGGAGGTTGACGGAATTGATACCATTGAATGGCCCCCACACTTGCCTGACCTAAATCCAATAGAACGCCTCTGGGATATCATGTTTTGGTCCATCCGATGATGCCAGGTTGCACCTCAGACTGTCCAGGAACTCAGTGATGCCCTGGTCCAGATCTGGAAGGAAATACCCCAGGACATCCTCTGTTGTCTCATTAGGAGCATGCCCAGACATTGTCAGGCATGCATACAAGCACGTAGGAGCCAAACTACTGAGTACTATTTTGAGTTGCTGCAATGAAATTTCATCACACAGGACTAGCCTGCTGCATCTTTTTTTCACTTTGATTTTCGGGGTGTTGAATCGAGTCCTCTGTAGGTTGATAATTTTTATTTCCATCAAATGATGAGGTTTCCTTACATTCCTAACACATTACCCTGTCACTATCTGGGTCAGGTTCAGAGACCAGTTGCTACAGCAGTTGTAAGGCTTACCTGAAACCAGCAGGATTGGTACACCAGCGGCCCACCCTGGGAATGATGCAGGCTCACCTGAGGTGCGGGGTCTAAGCATCCACCGGTCTTCCCCAGAGCTCCTAATGGTGGAGATGGATTTGGCTGCGTGTGAATGCCAGGTTGCAGATCTCAGGATCACCACACCAGGGAATGAGTAGGCTGGAAACCAAAAGCGGATCAAACAGTTCAGGGATCAAACAGAAGCGGATTCAGTCACAAGCCAAGGGTCGGTCACCAATGGTAGTAGATAGGATGAGGCAGAATCGTAGTCAGTAGCAAGCCAAAGGTCGGTAACGTAGAGGAAGATGGCAGCAGGAACAGTAAGCGGGATATTGGCTGGTAAGGCACAATAATCTGGCAACCAGGAAGTGCAGAGACATGGCTTTTATAGGAAGTTCATGGGAGGAGCAAGGAGTTCAAGGTTCAAGACAAAACAGGGAAAAGGCAGGATCATCCAAAGAATTGTCAAGGGAGCTGTCCAGCATTCCAGGTGGCTCAGTGAGAAGAAACACTGTCTCTCCCTGCAGAAGGCCCAGGTTCGATTCCAGGCTCTAACATACCCAGTCCATATCAATATAGATATCCAGCATGATATTATTCCCCATTGAGATCTGATGTGTTTTCAAAGTGTTCCTTTAACCACTTGCCGCCCAGCCACCGCATATAAACGGTGGCAGGGCGGCGCTCGTAGGCAAAAGCACGTTTTAAAACGGCTGCCTTCAAAACAGGTAGGGGGCGCGCGCGTGGCGCACGCCCGCCCTACCTGTCCCGCGGGTGTCAGCCGACGGGTCACGGACGTTTTTTACCGGCCGTTTTCCCGCGATTGCCGGTGATCGCTCACACAGAGCAGGGCTGCATTGTTTACACACAGCCCTGTCCTGTGTCAGTTCTCTGACAGCTTGTGAGAAGCTGCAGAGTTTCTCTCCCTCGATCAGCTCCCCCCTCCCTCCGTCCAGTACACACCCCCGCCCCCTAGTAAAACACTCTCCTTACACTGCAAATTCTAAAAATGTTAACCCCTTCCTCCCCAGTGACATTAGTACAGTTTCAGTGTTTTTTTTTCACTGATCACTGTATTGGTGTCACTGGGGATGTCAGTGACCCCAAGTCAGTTCCCCCCCAGAGTCAAAATGTCCGCCGCTGTCCCGCAGTCCTGCCATAAGTCGCTGGTCGCCGTCATATGTCGCTGATTGCCGCCAAAAGTCGCTGATCGGCGCCATTATTAGTATAAATAAAAATTAAAAATTCCAGTATCTTTCCCGCCATTTGTAAACACTAACTTTCACGTAAACCAATTAATTTACACGTATTGGGATTTTTTTTTAGCAAAGACATGTCGCAGAATGCATTTTGGCAGAAATTTATGACTAAATTTGATTTTTGCATTTTTTTTTACTGGACATGTTTTATAGCAGAAAATCCAAAGTATTGTTTTTTTTCAAAATTTTTGGCCTTTTTTTGTTTATAGCGTGAAAAATAAAAAGCGCACAGGTGATCAAATTACACCGAAAGAAAGCTCTATTTGTGTGAAAAAAAGGTCGTAAATTTTGTTTGGGTGCAGCATTGCATGACCGCGCAATTATCAGTTGAATTAGTGCAGCGCCGAGTAGCAAAAAGAGGCCTGGTCATTAAGGGGGGTAAATCCTCAGGTGCTCAAGTGGTTAATTTTTTTGAGCAGTGTAGTCTTCTGTGGAGGCCACAGTGCAATTTTGAAAAGGGTCCAGTGTGATTTTCAGTGTGATTTCCAGCCTTCTACACTTGACAATTTGCATCAGAATCGCACCTGCACAACTGAACAAAATTGCTCTGAAAACGGCCATCAAAATCGTATCGTGTATATGTGAACCAAGGCTAATACTGTTTTAAAGACTCAATGTTGGGATTATAGTTTTAATTCATATTGTAAATGTATCTATATGTATTCAGTATATGCGTGTGTGAATATGGAAAAATATTGACGGCACTGCGAGAGGTATTCTGGTCTCGCTGGAGTGGTTCTCCACTGTTCAACAAGTACAAGCACAGCATGTCTTTATGCTTTGATCCTTTGATAAAAAAAAAGAAAAAAAAGAAAAAGGGTTCCCGCAAAGACTGCACCACTCTGCAATCATTATAAATAACAGAACTTTATTTATTAATTAAACGCCTACACACCAAAATGGCACACAAAAGAGACACACCAAACTCTCTTGTTTCATTTTGTTTTTAAATGGATTTAATATTGGCTGTGTTTCCACACACTGCTTTGCTATTTGAGGAGGTGGTGCCAGCTATTCTATATTGCTGGCACCACCACTATATTACACTAATATTGCTGAATATCGCAGAATCCATTAAATAATTCATGTGCAGAGTGTAAGGGGTCCAAGCTGAACTCCATGCAAAAACATAAATACACAGCTGAAATACACATTGGAAGCATTTTATATGCCAAAGGATTTGTAATTCTGTCTAGCCAGCTTTGTGACTCTATCACTCTTTTGTGACTCACTCTTTTCTCTGTTACAATTAACACACATTTCCTGACAGCTCTGTCAGCTGAGCTGGGGGTAAGGGCCCCACCCCCCCATGCTTCCAAGACCTAACTCATGAATTTGAGCCCACCTCCAGCCTCAACTTTCCTCTTTTTTCCTCCCATGTGCAGGACCTAGGTGTGCTCCTCTACCTGGATTCTCTAAAGGGCTGGCTGTCCATGCGTATGGGTTTCAGCTGGATGTGGTACTGGATAAATGACTTATAATTCAGGGAGACCCGCTGCTGATCCTTGGGATGGTGTTTATCATGGATAACAGCCTTGTATGGGGCTCTGCTGGATCCATGTGAAGTGGGCAGCAGTGGCAGCAGAGTCTCCCCTAGGCACGCACACCCGTGCAGTGCCATTGTTTACAGTTGCATGACGGAGGTTGGGTTAGCTAAATGTAAAAGTGCTTTGTATCCAAGTGAATGCTGCTTTGCTGGGTATTGTGGTACCTTGCTCCCTGCAGCCGCTGTGCTTACCCTGAGCTCCTCCTTTGTCTGTTCACACATGGCATTAACCTGTTGATGGCTTCTCATGTTTACTTTACTATTGTGCCATTATGCCAACCCCCTCAAAAGACCAGCATTCCCAGAGAAGGTGGAGGAGCCACCTGTGGATGACTACTGTAGCCAGCATTTCCTGTTGGAATATAGGACATCCTTTTATATTTTGTGGTTTCCAGTTTCTCAAAAACAGAAGGTTTGTATGATGTCAACAATTCCCCTGGATGGTTTGTGTACATTGCAGAATATTGCTGTAATTTTGTTGCAGATTCCTACCTTTTTGTTGCTCTTTTTAACAAAACAATTTCATTATCTCCTGCTCTCTGGCAAGATAAAGTTTGGTTCATTAACCACCTGGTGAAATCTGGCTGCAGTATCAACATCCAACCAGCAGTTGTTAACCCTTTAGGGGTTGTTACTAAGCAAGCTATTTTCTAGTTCATTACAGCATTATTATTATTAATATTATTATTACCTGCTTCCATGGCAGACAAAACCCTGTGCAAGGATTATCTAGTCTGGCAATGAGCAGTCTAAGAGCTTTCCCAAGCTAAGCAACCCTCTTCAGACTTTTCAAAAAAGATGCAGATAAACATGACTGTGTGGTGTACATGAATGTAAGTGTTCCGTTCACCCTGTAAAGGGGTTATATGTTCTAGCAACGAGCAGTCTAAAAGCCTTCCCAGGCAAAACAGCCTCTTCAGACTCTCCAAAGGGGAAGCGAGGGGTGAAAATGACGACATGAATCTTGCTTTGTTCAAGAAATCAGAAATGAGGATGATGACACCTAACATGTTGTGACATTTATTAAACAAGTGGCCAGTACACTCAAAAGGAGTTGTTTCCACTCACCCTGTGAAAGGGCTATATGTTTTGGCAAATAGAAGTCTCACAGTCATGCAAGCAAGAGAGCTTCTTCAGACTCTATGAACAGGAAGATATGGACAAGCATGACTATGAATCCTGCTGGTTTAAGCAGCCAGGGATAGAAATGATGACACCTAACAGGATGTCACATTCAATAAACACATTGTCAATAAAATATAAAGGAGTGGTTACCACTTACCCTTTGAAAGGGTTATCTGCTTTGGCAATAAGAAGCAGGCTAGCCTTCCCAGACAAAACAGCCCTCTTCATAGTTTCCAAAGAGGACAATGTAGTTGGACATGACTGCATAAATACTGCTTTGTTCAAGCAACTAAGGATAAAAATGACATCTAACAGGTTGTCACATGATGTTAATACACTCTAAAGGAAAGTTTCCACTCACACTGAAAAGGTTATCTGTTCTATCAATGAGCAGTCTCCTAGCTTTCCAGGCAAACAGTCCTCCTCAGACTCTTCCAAAAGTAGATTCAGGTGAGCATGACTGTATGAGCCCTGCTGGTTCAAGCAACCAGGGTTGAAGAAGTTGACACCTAACAAATTATCACATTCATTGACCATGTGATCAATACATTCTAAAGGAGTTGTTTTCACTCACCTTGTGAAGGGCTCATATATTCAGTCTCAGAACCTTCTCAGTCAAATCAACCCTTGCCAGATTTGTCCAAAGAACATATGGACGAACATGACTGTATGATTCCTGCTTTGTTCAAGTAGACAGTGATTAAGATGATGGTGACCAAGTTGTCACAATTAAGCATGTGGTCAAGCCACTCTAAAGGAATTTCTGAATTCACCTTCTGCAAGAGCCATCAATTCTGGCAATGTCCAGTCTTCCTTTTAAGGCCATTGTAACTGTTCTCAGAGCCTTCTTGAGCCAATCAATCCTCATCAGTCACTTCTGAACAAGAAGATGAGAACAACTTTTTTGTCCAGGTTTTTGATTCCTCCTTTTGTAAGGTTGATGAAATTCCTTTAAATAAAGCAAAGCTGTTGGCGTATTTCAAGTGCCTCCAGAGGACGACTTGACAATTCCCTTATGGTGACTGAATCAAGTGCCTGTTCTACAAGATTGGAGCATGTTGTCACAGGAGGATGTCAAGGGTTTTGAATCACCCCTTTGGTCGGTGTGTCCCTTATGTGATTGGCCAGATACACGACTTTACCATTAGAAGATGCTGTGGCCTTCAAGGATATACTCAATAACTGCATTGTTCTTGATCTTGTAAGGTGAAGTTTGAATTAACAGTGGTCAGTTTGGCTTCCTGCCTCAAGATGAACATCTGTTAAGTTAAAGGAGACTGTAGTTCAAGAGTTCATTTCCACGCTCACTCCAGAGAGGTTAGCTTATGCATTTCTGGCTGGGAGTCAAAAAAAAAGCCAGCACATAATCCAAGAAGTCAGTGAAGAGCTTCATGTCAGGATGCTTTCTGGTATTTTGGGAATTGTGCCATCCATACATGTTTTATTAGCACTTGGTGGTTCCTTTTTGGACATAGGTACAGCTTTGGTGACAGACACATATTCACTCAAGCAAGCATTTCAGGACATATTTGGGAGATCTTGCATCCTTCACGTCTCAGATCCAGCAGGTCAGGTAGGCTCAGTTGAACTCTCATGCCCTATCAAGTTGCATTTCTGGACTGGTAGCAATCAGAAGGCATAGGTCAGAAGATATGAATTACGCCCTGAATGAAAGCGAGCCAAAATCTATAGTTGGAAAGAAGAATCTTCTGCAATGTCATTCCCATCTGATGACCTAGTGGCTGCTGGTGCAGTAAGACACCTGCAAAGTAGACGTTAAGAACTGAATTTCAGGCTCTCCTAGCCTTCAGTGACCTCATCCAGGGTGCACCTGTCCTGGTGAAGTGACAGCACAACTGTGGCCTACATCCAGAAACAAGGGGGCACTTAGTGTCTCTGTAAGGGACCGCCCGGCGGTACCACTAGCACTCCACTGGTCGGATGTTCCCAGCGCACGGAGTCTAAGCCCCAGGGTACTTGTTCACCAGGGCCCCTGATGGTGGGGATGGACTTGGAGTACCCCAGGACCAGGTCGTGACTACTGAGGACACCCGTCAGTGGTAGGGGTATTCGCCAGGGGCTCCCACGGGAGAGAGCAAGGTATGAGGAGGTCTGGAGACCCCGTAGAGAGGGACGGATGGATGGATGGATGGATGGATGGATGGCTGAGTAGGAGCAGGGTCATACAAGCCGGGTCGGTAACTATGGGGACGGTGCGGTACAGAGCAGCGGGCAGAGAATAGTCGGGTCACACGCCAGGTCAGCAACAGCAGGTCAGATCCAATCGGGGGCATACAGGAGAGAGGTCAGGCAAGCAAGGGTCAAAACAGGAGAAAACAGCAAGGTCAGGGCACAATCCGGGTCAGCAACTTACTTCAGACAGGTTCACAGGTTCACAGGATACAAAAGACCAAAAGGCACTGAATGACAGCTCAGGGCCGTTTAAATATCCCACCCTGCGCTGTCATTGGTGCCAGGCGCGCGCCCGCGGTCACTACTGCGCATGCGCGAACCTGATTGCCGCGGTCGGCCAAGTCCCGGCGCTCGCGTACAGGGAGGTGTACTGCGCCTGCGCCGGGACCAGCGGCGCGACGATCCCCGACATTGCCCCCCCCTACGGGCAACCTCCGGATGCCCACCCGATCTCTCCACCACGGGTGATCACGAAGAAACTCCCGGACTAGTCTAGGTGCGTGGACATTATGAGCCGGTTCCCAGGAGTTGTCCTCAGGACCATAGCCCTTCCACTTAATTAGGAATTGGGTCTGGCCCCCCCTTCTTCGGCACTTAAGGATCGTTTCCACCTCAAATTCCTCTTGTCCTTCGACCGTTATGGCCTCAGGGGGTCTGGATTCTCGTTCTGGGAAGGCATCTGGGACCACTGGCTTCAGCAGAGATACATGGAAAACTGGATGAATTCTGAATGTGGCCGGAAGGATCAGCTCATATGCCACTTCGTTGACCATCCGCTTTACCTGAAAAGGCCCCACAAATTTAGGTCCCAATTTTTTCGAAGGACAAAGCATCTTTAAGTTGGTTGTGGCCAACCACACCTTCTGCCCAGGCCGCAACGCCAAATCCCCTCTTCGTTTCTTGTTAAACTCCTTCTTATTGTCCTCTTGGGCCCGAGCGATGGCTTCCTGGAGTAATTTGTTATTGACGGAGAAGAAGGTCAACGCATCCTGCGTGGCTGGAACTGGGCATTCAGAGACCAAGTCAGGGAGAAAGACAGGGTGAAACCCATAATTCGAAAAGAATGGGGACTGCCCCGTTGCCGAATGGCTTGCGTTGTTATAAGCGAACTCCGCCAGGGGTAAAAGAGACAGCCAATCATCCTGCAGGAAAGACGTGTAGCAACGCAAGTATTGCTCCAGGGTCTGGTTCGTCCTCTCGGTCTGACCGTTGGTCTGAGGGTGGAACGCGGAGGAGAGGGACAACTTGATGTCCAGGGCCTTGCACAGAGCCCTCCAAAACTTAGATGTAAACTGGACCCCTCGATCAGAGACGATGTCCTCGGGTACTCCATGAAGTCTAACGATCTCCCGGATAAATATTCGCGCCGTCTCAGTTGCTGACGGAGTCTTCCTTAGTGGCACGAAGTGAGCCATCTTGGATAGGCGATCAATAACTACCAGAATTGCTGTGTGGTCTTGTGACGGTGGGAGCTCGACTATGAAGTCCATCGCGATCTTCTGCCAAGGCCGTTCGGGAATCGGCAAAGGTCGCAACAGCCCCCAGGCTTTGCTCCTTGACGGTTTGCTCTTCTGGCAGATGGTACAGGATCTCACGTAGCGCTTGCAATCCTTAGCCATGTTTGGCCACCAAAACGAGCGCCGGAGAAGCTCCAGAGTCTTGACTGGGCCAAAGTGACCCGCCAGCGGGTGATCGTGGCAATGCCCCAAAACCAGGGTCCGGACTTCCTCAGGTACCATGATAGCATCCTCCTTCCACAGGAGTCCCCCTTTGTTCTGGAGGGATACCCCAACTGGGGTTGGTGTGGCCGTAGATGCTTCTATTAACTTGGAGCGAAGGTCCGACTGGAGCGCCAAGAAGTTCCCTGAGGACAAGATAGTGTCGGGTACCAGTTCTTCTTCGGAGTCCTCAAACATACGAGATAGCGCGTCAGGCTTCGTATTTTTAGATCCGGGCCTGTAAGTAATATGAAAATTGAATCTGGAAAAGAACAGGGCCCATCTTGCCTGCCGTGGGCGTAGACGCTTGGCAGTCCTCAGATATTCCAGATTCTTGTGGTCTGTGAAAATCAATATAGGGTGTGAGGCACCTTCCAGCAGGTATCTCCATTCTTCTAGCGCTGTTTTGGTAGCCAGCAGCTCTCGATCCCCGATATCGTAATTCTTCTCTGCTGGGGTGAGTTTCCTCGAGAAGAATGCTACGGGATGGAGTAACTCTTTGGTGCCTTTCCGCTGAGACAGGATGGATCCTACCGCATTCTCCGATGCATCGACCTCCAAGATGTAGGGCAGGGCCGCGTCCGGGTGGCCCAGGATGGGTGCCGAGGTAAACAGCTTTTTCAGAGCTTCGAAAGCTTTTTGAGCCTCTGGTGTCCATTTGAACCGGGTTCCAAGTTTGGTTAGTTGGGTAATGGGGGAGACCAGACCCGAGAAGTTTTTGATGAACTTCCGATAAAAGTTCGCGAACCCTATAAACCGTTGGACACCTTTTTTGTCCGTGGGTTCAGGCCAATCTAAAATTGCAGAGACCTTCTGGGGGTCCATCGCGACCCCCGCAGTGGAGATAATCAGGCCTAGGAACGTGATGCTAGATTGCTCAAAGCAACATTTCTCCGCCTTAGCATATAACCCATGCTGCCGCAATCGCCCCAAAACTTTCGCCACATGTATCCTATGATCCTCTAGAGAGGGTGAAAAAATTAGTATGTCGTCCAAGTAGACGATAACGAAGACATCCAAAAAATCCCTGAAGATGTCGTTCACAAAGTGTTGGAAGGTGGCTGGTGCATTGCATAGCCCAAATGGCATGACCAAGTATTCAAAGTGGCCAAACCGGGTACGGAAAGCAGTTTTCCACTCGTCCCCCTCTCTTATGCGTACCAGGTTATAGGCCCCCCTTAAATCAAGTTTTGTGAATATGACTGCAGCCTTTAGGCTCTGAAACAGTTCTGGTACCAATGGCAATGGGTAACGATTTTTTATCGTGACCCTGTTCAGCTCCCGGTAGTCAATACAAGGTCTCAGGGTTTTGTCTTTTTTCTCCACGAAGAAGATTCCCGCTCCTGCTGGAGAAGTGGAGGGGCGGATGAATCCCTTCTGGAGGCTGTCCTCGATATATTCCTTCAGGGCCCCCAATTCAAGCTCAGATAGGGGGAAAATATGCCCAAAAGGGATTTCAGAGCCTGGTAACAGGTCGATTGGACAGTCATACGGGCGGTGGGGGGGCAGAGTGTCGGCTCCCCGCTTACTGAACACATCCAGGAACCCATGATAGGCTGCGGGAATAACCTGTTTCAAGTCGGAGTCTCCTTCGGAGCAAAGGAGAACTCGGGGCCCCGCGGGGCCCGAAGTGCGACAATGTTCCCGACAGTATGGGGAAGGGAACGAGATTGACCCGGTCTCCCAGTCAATCTGGGGGTTATGGGCCCGTAACCATGGGAGCCCCAGAATGACTGGGAAAAGAGGTGATGCAATAGCGTCCAGGCGGAGGAACTCCTGGTGCTGGTTGGCAATGATAGTGGCAATGGGGGGAGTTTCCTGATTAACTACCCCCGATTTTATCTGGGAACCATCAGCCAAAAAGATGTTGAAGCCCTTCTGTCTGTGTTGGAGAGGGATACCCTGTTGGTGAGCAAACTCTAGATCCAGGAAACAGCTGCATGCCCCCGAATCAACTATGGCTGTCACCTCCACGATCTTTCCTGGAAGCTGAAAGGAGAGGGGCACTACTAAGTATTGCGAAGGACAGGTATTGCTAACAGACAAGGAAGAAAAACGGGTGTACTTACTCATTTTTTGAGGGCAGGATCGCACCATATGACCAGCTTCACCGCAGTAAAGGCAGAGGTTCTGGGCTCGTCTGCGCTGGCGTTCCTCCGGTGATAATTTAGGCCGTGCCAGACCTAGCTGCATAGGTTCCGGAACATCTCCTGGTGGTGGGTTCTGGATGCTTTGTCGGGTTGGTGGGCTGGGGCCTAGGAATGGACCCCAGGTATTTCCGCGACCCTGGCCGGACCTCTCAAGCCTGCGTTCCCGCAGTCTTCGGTCAATCTTAATTGTCAGGGCAATAAGGTCTTCTAGAGACTCGGGAACCTCCACCCGGGCCAGCTCATCTTTCAAGGGATCGGAGAGTCCCATACGGAACTGGTGCAATAGAGCGAACTCATTCCAGCGTGTGTCCCCCATCCACCGCCTGAAATCAGAGGCGTATTCCTCTGCCGCCCGCCGGCCCTGTCGGAGCGCATATAAGGTCGCTTCGGCAGAGGCTGCCCGCTGTGGGTCATCATACAAGATGGCCATTGCTTCAAAGAAACTATTGACCGATCCCAGGTGAGGATCATTGTTTCCCCTTAGCCGGTGGGCCCAATCCTGGGGTTCACCCTGTAGTAGTGAAATAATGAATCCTACCTTCACGTTTTCGGTCAGGAAGGTACGGGGTTGTAGCTCAAAGAACAAGAGACAGGAGTCGCGGAATGACCGGAAGCGTGTGCGGTCCCCGTGAAAACGCTCCGGTAGGGGTACTCGGGGTTCTACCATAGGGAGCGGGGCGGAAGCCCCTGAGGCTGGCTCCTGAGCTACCAGGGCCGGGGGTGCAGAAACCGGGGCCTGTGGGGCAGGATCAGAAATAGAGCCAGTCTGGATGCGATTCTCCAGCTGCATGCATCTGTCCTGCAGGGCCGTTACGGCCTGCGTCAAAGTAGCTAGGTGCCTGCAAATTTCCTCTAACGGGGAGGGCCCTCCTCTAGGCTCAGTCATGGCCTTTTGGTACTGTAAGGGACCGCCCGGCGGTACCACTAGCACTCCACTGGTCGGATGTTCCCAGCGCACGGAGTCTAAGCCCCAGGGTACTTGTTCACCAGGGCCCCTGATGGTGGGGATGGACTTGGAGTACCCCAGGACCAGGTCGTGACTACTGAGGACACCCGTCAGTGGTAGGGGTATTCGCCAGGGGCTCCCACGGGAGAGAGCCAGGTATGAGGAGGTCTGGAGACCCCGTAGAGAGGGACGGATGGATGGATGGATGGATGGCTGAGTAGGAGCAGGGTCATACAAGCCGGGTCGGTAACTATGGGGACGGTGCGGTACAGAGCAGCGGGCAGAGAATAGTCGGGTCACACGCCAGGTCAGCAACAGCAGGTCAGATCCAATCGGGGGCATACAGGAGAGAGGTCAGGCAAGCAAGGGTCAAAACAGGAGAAAAAAGCAAGGTCAGGGCACAATCCGGGTCAGCAACTTACTTCAGACAGGTTCACAGGTTCACAGGATACAAAAGACCAAAAGGCACTGAATGACAGCTCAGGGCCGTTTAAATATCCCGCCCTGCGCTGTCATTGGTGCCAGGCGCGCGCCCGCGGTCACTACTGCGCATGCGCAAACCTGATTGCCGCGGTCGGCCAAGTCCCGGCGCTCGCGTACAGGGAGGTGTACTGCGCCTGCGCCGGGACCAGCGGCGCGACGATCCCCGACAGTCTCTCTCCTGAAGGAGGTTTCTCTGATTCTAGAGTTGGCCCAAGTCAATATCCTGCACCTATCTGCTGCCTATGAGCCCGGTCAGAAGAATCTTTAGGCAATCAATTTATCCAGAACAATCCTGGACTGAATGGTCCAGACTTCCACATGTCTTTTGAGAACTAAAGGGCTTGGTAATCTCTTCCAGAGGTAGACCTGTTCACATCCTCAGTCAACACCAAGTCAATTTCTATTCCAGGGTCCAGCATCCACAAGCAATCTGGGTAGAGGTGCTGATCGCAGGGTGGATCTCCAGCTTATCTACGTCTGCCTCTCCCTATGATTCTCAGCTGCCTGCTGAGGCTGTGGCAGGGGAAGGTGATAGTTCTGGTGGTGATCCCAGATTGGTTGAAGGGGCCCTGGTAACCTCTGCCCCTCCTAATGAGTGCCAAGGATCCACTCCCTCTGCCGGTAAGATCAGATTCTCCAAAGTCATATTCGTCTAACACCTGACAGGCTCAAGCTCATGGCTTGGGTCTTGAGAAGCAGAGGCTAGTGGATCTCAAGTGCTCTGTAAAGGTTGTGAATACTCTTATGAAAGCAAAGAAGAACAGCACTAACAATGTCGCGCTCCTCTTTGTGTATATATAAATCTGTATACAATCTGTACTCAATCTGATAGGTTAATAACTTAATAGATCAAATATAAATCATTGTGATAAGTGACAATCCTTAAACTAATATAACTAAGTAGATACCAATATATAATAGTGCATGCATCAAATAACCTAAATACATGTGGTGGATGATAATCAATAATTAATAAATAAACATATGAGTATAATGAGTGCCGCTCTTAATAATAAGTGATTAATCAAAAACCATAATTGTGTAAAAAACCATATTTAAATGTGCACGTGCATAATTCATGAATAAATAAAGTCTTTAGAAAGTGCAAAAGTGCAAGTGATTCCTAGGTTCCAGGTGCCTTGTGGTCTCCCTATGCGCTCACCTTTGTATTTGCCTGAATGAATTCAGGCAAATATACTTTTTGATCCTTCCAGGATCTATGGGTTAGTATTCATGTGTTAAATATTCCAAGGTATAGATATAGGTGCTCCTGTTCTCTCCTCCTTCTCCTTATTCAGCTGCTCATGCACCGATAATGAGACCAGCTTTATCTCCTAATTCCCCTCCAGGGGTCACCTCCTTCTCGTATCCTCCTTCCACCAATGTGGAGTTTAAGGGTCAGATGTAGATAAAAAGAAAAGAGACCATAGTGTCTTATCCTTTTTAAAATATTGGGATTTATTTTTGCCTGTAGTAGTAATACACAGCAATATGCGATTCCTTGGTGGTCCAGGGCAACATAGATTTCACAGTTAACAGTGAGTGTTCCTCTGCCACTGCTCTCCCTCCTTGCCTGCCTCTGTCTGCGCTGGAATCGCCGAGCCTCTTCGAAGGAACGTCGTGACGTCAGAGCCCCTCCCCTACGCGTTACGTCACAGGGTCACGTGACTTCATCAGGGGGAAATGATTGGATGCCACGACTTGCCATTGCCCATATATATATCACTCGGCCGCCATCTTTATGAAGCCCACATGGGTGCGGCCATTTTCCAAGTGATAATATTTACTACAGCTGCAACCCAGTTTTTACCCATTTGTATCCACTTGAGTGCAGGAAAAAAGATCTGACTGTCAGACGTTTTCGGATCAGCTGTATTCCATCTCTCCTGTTATAACTAATACTACTATATATATTGCTGTGCATATATATCTCTGCAGGCTAACATTACAAATATCATTATCTTTATTACAATTCAAACCATAAAACCACAATTAATTATACAATGAAATGAAAAATATATTTAAATTTTTTTTTATATAAATGTATATGCAATAATTGCATCAAACCCCAAAAGAATATCATTTATAAGCCATCCTACTCTGATATTATTTGTATACCTCTCGTTGTAATCTCGACCTATTCAAGCTTTTATTAATATACACCATAACTTACACTAAACTGTTTGGGATTGTGAGTGTATTATACTTATATAAAAATATCTAAAACAATTAAAAATTATTTAAAATAGTTTAAAAATCTAAAATAATAACGATAAAATGAATGCGACCCTCAACCTATGCTCATTTGCTGGGCCTCAGACAAATATATATACCATCTGCATCTTCATACTTATTTATTACTGATGAAACATGCCAGATCAAATTCCTTATTTAACCCATTAGGAGCTAAACACCCCATTTCATATATCCATTTAGACTCCTTCTTACTAATTTCTCTTGTCAAGTTATCCCCTCTCCAGTGTTGTACATGTTTTTCTACGCCCCAGAACTCTAAAAATCTTGCGTCTTTGTTATGGTATTTTTTGAAATGCTGTGATAAATGATGGTATTTGTACCCTCTATTGATATTATATACATGTTCTTTTATTCTTTCTCTTAGCATTCTTTTGGTGCGGCCGATATAAATCAAATTACACGGGCATTTTAAGGCATATATAACCCCTCTTGTGTCACATGATATAAATTGTTTGATACTATACTCTTTACCATTAATGGGGTTCTGAAATGTAAATCTTCTCCTGGGGTTATTTACTACTCTAGTGCAACTGTAGCATCTGCCACAAGTATAAAACCCCTTTCCCTGAAAGAAACTAAGTTGTTGATTTTTAATGGGTGGTTCTAGTATGTTTTTGACCACATTATCTCTAATATTGGGAGCTTTTTTATATATGAACCTTGGTATTTCCGGAATGTTATTCTTCAGGTGTTTATCTAGTGTTAAAATTTTCCAATGTTTCTTTATTATATTTTGCACTAATTTGTACTGTGTATTATATTGTAATACTACTGATAGTTCCTCCTTTTCAGTAGTCTTTCTGTTTATCTGCTACCAACTGATTTCGGTCCATGAACCCTACTTTCTCCCTTACTTCTTGTATGGTTTCTTTTCTATACCCTTTATTTATAAATCTTTCCAATAGTGTTCCACTTTGTTCAACATAGTCCTTCATTTTCGTGCAGTTCCTTTTCAGTCTAATAAATTGGCCTCTGGGGATATTTGTAAGCCACGCTTTATGATGGCAGCTGTCTATAGGGATGTATGCATTTCTGTCTACTGATTTAAAATGATTTTTTGTACATAGTTGTATTCCTTCTTTGAAAATCTGAATATCCAAAAAGTTAATAAAGCTATCGTGTATACCATAACTCAGTTTTATATTTGCTTCATTTTTATTTAAGTCATCATAGAATTTAATCAGTTCTTCTTTTTCTCCATTCCATATGACCAGTAGGTCATCAATATACCTTTTGTATATAATAATTTCCATTTGCATATTCTGAAACACACTTTCCTCTTCCCATTTTGCCATATATAGATTAGCAATGCTAGGGGCGAATTTAGCGCCCATAGCTACTCCTCTACTTTGGGAATAATATGCATTACCGTACCAAAAGTAATTATGAGTAAGACAGAATTTTAAACATTTTAGAATGAATTTTTTATGTTTATTCGGGATGTTTCCATATTTATTGAGCGCCCATTTAGCTGCTTCTATGGCTCCCTGGTGATCTATGTTGGTGTATAGAGCTGCTACATCTGCTGAGCTCAAAAACGTGTTATCGTTTATCTGTATATCCTTTATTTCTTGTATTACATGCTTCGTATCCCTTAAGTATGCCCTGGTTTTAATTACCAGTGGTTGCAGATAATTATCTACATATTCACCCAGTCTCGCTGTAAGTGAATCTATTCCATTTATTATGGGTCTACCTGGTGGATTAGTACTATTTTTGTGAATTTTGGGAACTGAGTACATGATTGGTAGTCTACATACTGATGGTATAAGGTATTCATACTCTCTCATTTATAACTCCCTTCTTTTTCCCATATGAAACCAACTTTATTAATTCTTTCTTATATTCCTTGGTTGGATTGCTTATCAGCACTTCGTATGTTTCTTTATCATTAAGCATTTCTGTCATTATTAATTCGTAGTGTGCCTTAGATTGTATCACTATTCCGCCTCCTTTATCTGCTGGACGCACTACAATATCATTCCTCTTTCTTAATGTGCCTAGGCCTCTTTTAAGTTTGGTTGCCATGTAAGGTTTTTTAACCTGGAGAGATTCAAGATCTTGTAATACCATATGTTTAAATGTGTCTATATACTTATTGTCTCCAATCTGGGGGTTGAACACTGATTTATTCCTCAGTTGACTAAATGTGGTATATTCCATAGCTCCAGTTTTATGTATGATAGGATTACTAGCATAGTATTTTTTCAAATTCAATTTCCTAATCAATTTCTGTATGCTTACATATGTGTCGAATTTATTTAATCCTTTTTTCGGTGCATACTTAAGACCCTTACTTAACGCATATGTTTCCTCCTCTGTTAGGGGTATTCCACTAATATTAAAAATTCCTTCACTTTTTAGTTCCTTCTTCTTTTTTTGTTTTGTCCTTCTTCCTCCTCTTTTCCCTCTTTTTCTTGCATGTACTGTGTTTCTTCTTCCCTCTCCCCTTGGGGATTCAAATCCCATCCTAAAAAAGGATTCGGGATGGGTGAATTTGACTCCTCCCTTTCTAGGGGTGAGTATCTATTGTATGTGGGTACTTGTTGCGGTTTATTCATAACTGGGTACTGTGTTTGGTATTGTGGTCTTTGTGGTTTAGGATAATATGGGCCTCTATTTTGACCTGATCTTCCATACTGTTCTTGTACATAATATCCTTGGGGGGCTTTCTGATTGTAACCTCTATTGCCATTATAATATGGTCTCCCCCCTTGATATGGTTGATACGGTTGGTAATATGGAGGTCTATAGGGCCCCGGTGTATACTGTTGTGGTCTCCAATTATTGGGGTTCCCTCCTTTATGTTGGTTGTGAGTTCTATAGTCTTTATTTGGTGTTTTAAACCCCAATGCTTTTTTGGGGGGTTGTGGTGCTTTCTCATTGATTTTAGCTGGTGTGGATTCTGTAGATTTAATCTCATTGAGACTGGGATTGGTTTGCCATTTGAATACTGATTTTTGTTGGTAATCCTGGCTAACTCTCTGGAATTTTTTCTTCTTCTTCTTGTTCTTAATTTCTGTATCTTTTTTCTGGGCATTTTTATTCAGTTGGGATAAGTATTTTGTAAACTCTGGATGGTCTTTACTATTCTCTAACTTGCTTTGGTATTCCTTTAATATTTTATCAACTTTCCTCATTTTTCTTTGTTTTCTTTTAAGTAGGAATTGGAGAACCTCCATTCCTTTTTCATTGAAGAAATTATACCATTCCTCCTTATCTTCTTCCTCCAATAACCCATCATTAATCGGTAATTCAAATCTTAATTTCCTTGGAATCATTCTTTCTTTTATATATTTTTCCATAGTTACTATGTCCCACCAGATACCAATTTTTTTATCCATAAGGTTACCTAATTTCTTAAACAGATAATTAATACTTGGATCATCCTGGTTATCTCCTAGAAATATATTATTAATATCAAATTCCCTACTTTCCAAAAATGTGAACACCTCCATAATTTCTACAAACAAGGGGCAAATGAGTGTGGAAAATTATTATAAATAGTGTAATTCCTTGTGAGCTATTATGAATTGAGGCTGTCAGTGGGTGTTGTACAATTATCTTTTTATCTAAATGTGATTGGTGCGCTGGCACTTACACAAACTCACTTAATGGTGTAAAGTCAACAATATAGATATCTTTATAGTGCCGCGCTCCTATTTGTGTATATATAAATCTGTATACAATCTGTACTCAATCTGATAGGTTAATAACTTAATAGATCAAATATAAATCATTGTGATAAGTGACAATCCTTAAACTAATATAACTAAGTAGATACCAATATATAATAGTGCATGCATCAAATAACCTAAATACATGTGGTGGATTTTATCTACATCTGACCCTTAAACTCCACATTGGTGGAAGGAGGATACGAGAAGGAGGTGACCCCTGGAGGGGAATTAGGAGATAAAGCTGGTCTCATTATCGGTGCATGAGCAGCTGAATAAGGAGAAGGAGGAGAGAACAGGAGCACCTATATCTATACCTTGGAATATTTAACACATGAATACTAACCCATAGATCCTGGAAGGATCAAAAAGTATATTTGCCTGAATTCATTCAGGCAAATACAAAGGTGAGCGCATAGGGAGACCACAAGGCACCTGGAACCTAGGAATCACTTGCACTTTTGCACTTTCTAAAGACTTTATTTATTCATGAATTATGCACGTGCACATTTAAATATGGTTTTTTACACAATTATGGTTTTTGATTAATCACTTATTATTAAGAGCGGCACTCATTATACTCATATGTTTATTTATTAATTATTGATTATCATCCACCACATGTATTTAGGTTATTTGATGCATGCACTATTATATATTGGTATCTACTTAGTTATATTAGTTTAAGGATTGTCACTTATCACAATGATTTATATTTGATCTATTAAGTTATTAACCTATCAGATTGAGTACAGATTGTATACAGATTTATATATACACAAATAGGAGCGCGGCACTATAAAGATATCTATATTGTTGACTTTACACCATTAAGTGAGTTTGTGTAAGTGCCAGCGCACCAATCACATTTAGATAAAAAGATAATTGTATAACACCCACTGACAGCCTCAGTTCATAATAGCTCACAAGGAATTACACTATTTATAATAATTTTCCACACTCATTTGCCCCTTGTTTGTAGAAATTATGGAGGTGTTCACATTTTTGGAAAGTAGGGAATTTGATATTAATAATATATTTCTAGGAGATAACCAGGATGATCCAAGTATTAATTATCTGTTTAAGAAATTAGGTAACCTTATGGATAAAAAAATTGGTATCTGGTGGGACATAGTAACTATGGAAAAATATATAAAAGAAAGAATGATTCCAAGGAAATTAAGATGGGAATTACCGATTAATGATGGGTTATTGGAGGAAGAAGATAAGGAGGAATGGTATAATTTCTTCAATGAAAAAGGAATGGAGGTTCTCCAATTCCTACTTAAAAGAAAACAAAGAAAAATGAGGAAAGTTGATAAAATATTAAAGGAATACCAAAGCAAGTTAGAGAATAGTAAAGACCATCCAGAGTTTACAAAATACTTATCCCAACTGAATAAAAATGCCCAGAAAAAAGATACAGAAATTAAGAACAAGAAGAAGAAGAAAAAATTCCAGAGAGTTAGCCAGGATTACCAACAAAAATCAGTATTCAAATGGCAAACCAATCCCAGTCTCAATGAGATTAAATCTACAGAATCCACACCAGCTAAAATCAATGAGAAAGCACCACAACCCCCCAAAAAAGCATTGGGGTTTAAAACACCAAATAAAGACTATAGAACTCACAACCAACATAAAGGAGGGAACCCCAATAATTGGAGACCACAACAGTATACACCGGGGCCCTATAGACCTCCATATTACCAACCGTATCAACCATATCAAGGGGGGAGACCATATTATAATGGCAATAGAGGTTACAATCAGAAAGCCCCCCAAGGATATTATGTACAAGAACAGTATGGAAGATCAGGTCAAAATAGAGGCCCATATTATCCTAAACCACAAAGACCACAATACCAAACACAGTACCCAGTTATGAATAAACCGCAACAAGTACCCACATACAATAGATACTCACCCCTAGAAAGGGAGGAGTCAAATTCACCCATCCCGAATCCTTTTTTAGGATGGGATTTGAATCCCCAAGGGGAGAGGGAAGAAGAAACACAGTACATGCAAGAAAAAGAGGGAAAAGAGGAGGAAGAAGGACAAAACAAAAAAAGAAGAAGGAACTAAAAAGTGAAGGAATTTTTAATATTAGTGGAATACCCCTAACAGAGGAGGAAACATATGCGTTAAGTAAGGGTCTTAAGTATGCACCGAAAAAAGGATTAAATAAATTCGACACATATGTAAGCATACAGAAATTGATTAGGAAATTGAATTTGAAAAAATACTATGCTAGTAATCCTATCATACATAAAACTGGAGCTATGGAATATACCACATTTAGTCAACTGAGGAATAAATCAGTGTTCAACCCCCAGATTGGAGACAATAAGTATATAGACACATTTAAACATATGGTATTACAAGATCTTGAATCTCTCCAGGTTAAAAAACCTTACATGGCAACCAAACTTAAAAGAGGCCTAGGCACATTAAGAAAGAGGAATGATATTGTAGTGCGTCCAGCAGATAAAGGAGGCGGAATAGTGATACAATCTAAGGCACACTACGAATTAATAATGACAGAAATGCTTAATGATAAAGAAACATACGAAGTGCTGATAAGCAATCCAACCAAGGAATATAAGAAAGAATTAATAAAGTTGGTTTCATATGGGAAAAAGAAGGGAGTTATAAATGAGAGAGTATGAATACCTTATACCATCAGTATGTAGACTACCAATCATGTACTCAGTTCCCAAAATTCACAAAAATAGTACTAATCCACCAGGTAGACCCATAATAAATGGAATAGATTCACTTACAGCGAGACTGGGTGAATATGTAGATAATTATCTGCAACCACTGGTAATTAAAACCAGGGCATACTTAAGGGATACGAAGCATGTAATACAAGAAATAAAGGATATACAGATAAACGATAACACGTTTTTGAGCTCAGCAGATGTAGCAGCTCTATACACCAACATAGATCACCAGGGAGCCATAGAAGCAGCTAAATGGGCGCTCAATAAATATGGAAACATCCCGAATAAACATAAAAAATTCATTCTAAAATGTTTAAAATTCTGTCTTACTCATAATTACTTTTGGTACGGTAATGCATATTATTCCCAAAGTAGAGGAGTAGCTATGGGCGCTAAATTCGCCCCTAGCATTGCTAATCTATATATGGCAAAATGGGAAGAGGAAAGTGTGTTTCAGAATATGCAAATAAAAATTATTATATACAAAAGGTATATTGATGACCTACTGGTCATATGGAATGGAGAAAAAGAAGAACTGATTAAATTCTATGATGACTTAAATAAAAATGAAGCAAATATAAAACTGAGTTATGGTATACACGATAGCTTTATTAACTTTTTGGATATTCAGATTTTCAAAGAAGGAATACAACTATGTACAAAAAATCATTTTAAATCAGTAGACAGAAATGCATACATCCCTATAGACAGCTGCCATCATAAAGCGTGGCTTACAAATATCCCCAGAGGCCAATTTATTAGACTGAAAAGGAACTGCACGAAAATGAAGGACTATGTTGAACAAAGTGGAACACTATTGGAAAGATTTATAAATAAAGGGTATAGAAAAGAAACCATACAAGAAGTAAGGGAGAAAGTAGGGTTCATGGACCGAAATCAGTTGGTAGCAGATAAACAGAGACTACTGAAAAGGAGGAACTATCAGTAGTATTACAATATAATACACAGTACAAATTAGTGCAAAATATAATAAAGAAACATTGGAAAATTTTAACACTAGATAAACACCTGAAGAATAACATTCCGGAAATACCAAGGTTCATATATAAAAAAGCTCCCAATATTAGAGATAATGTGGTCAAAAACATACTAGAACCACCCATTAAAAATCAACAACTTAGTTTCTTTCAGGGAAAGGGGTTTTATACTTGTGGCAGATGCTACAGTTGCACTAGAGTAGTAAATAACCCCAGGAGAAGATTTACATTTCAGAACCCCATTAATGGTAAAGAGTATAGTATCAAACAATTTATATCATGTGACACAAGAGGGGTTATATATGCCTTAAAATGCCCGTGTAACTTGATTTATATCGGCCGCACCAAAAGAATGCTAAGAGAAAGAATAAAAGAACATGTATATAATATCAATAGAGGGTACAAATACCATCATTTATCACAGCATTTCAAAAAATACCATAACAAAGATGCAAGATTTTTAGAGTTCTGGGGCGTAGAAAAACATGTACAACACTGGAGAGGGGATAACTTGACAAGAGAAATTAGTAAGAAGGAGTCTAAATGGATATATGAAATGGGGTGTTTAGCTCCTAATGGGTTAAATAAGGAATTTGATCTGGCATGTTTCATCAGTAATAAATAAGTATGAAGATGCAGATGGTATATATATTTGTCTGAGGCCCAGCAAATGAGCATAGGTTGAGGGTCGCATTCATTTTATCGTTATTATTTTAGATTTTTAAACTATTTTAAATAATTTTTAATTGTTTTAGATATTTTTATATAAGTATAATACACTCACAATCCCAAACAGTTTAGTGTAAGTTATGGTGTATATTAATAAAAGCTTGAATAGGTCGAGATTACAACGAGAGGTATACAAATAATATCAGAGTAGGATGGCTTATAAATGATATTCTTTTGGGGTTTGATGCAATTATTGCATATACATTTATATAAAAAAAATTTTAAATATATTTTTCATTTCATTGTATAATTAATTGTGGTTTTATGGTTTGAATTGTAATAAAGATAATGATATTTGTAATGTTAGCCGGCAGAGATATATATGCACAGCAATATATATAGTAGTATTAGTTATAACAGGAGAGATGGAATACAGCTGATCCGAAAACGTCTGACAGTCGGATCTTTTTTCCTGCACTCAAGTGGATACAAATGGGTAAACACTGGGTTGCAGCTGTAGTAAATATTATCACTTGGAAAATGGCCGCGCCCATGTGGGCTTCATAAAGATGGCGGCCGAGTGATATATATATGGGCAATGGCAAGTCGTGGCATCCAATCATTTCCCCCTGATGAAGTCACGTGACCCTGTGACGTAACGCGTAGGGGAGGGGCTCTGACGTCACGACGTTCCTTCGGAGAGGCTTGGCGATTCCAGCGCAGACAGAGGCAGGCAAGGAGGGAGAGCAGTGGCAGAGGAACACTCACTGTTAACTGTGAAATCTATGTTGCCCTGGACCACCAAGGAATCGCATATTGCTGTGTATTACTACTACAGGCAAAAATAAATCCCAATATTTTAAAAAGGATAAGACACTATGGTCTCTTTTCTTTTTATCTACATCTGACCCTTAAACTCCACATTGGTGGAAGGAGGATACGAGAAGGAGGTGACCCCTGGAGGGGAATTGGGAGATAAAGCTGGTCTCATTATCGGTGCATGAGCAGCTGAATAAGGAGAAGGAGGAGAGAACAGGAGCACCTATATCTATACCTTGGAATATTTAACACATGAATACTAACCCATAGATCCTGGAAGGATCAAAAAGTATATTTGCCTGAATTCATTCAGGCAAATACAAAGGTGAGCGCATAGGGAGACCACAAGGCACCTGGAACCTAGGAATCACTTGCACTTTTTCTAAAGACTTTATTTATTCATGAATTATGCACGTGCACATTTAAATATGGTTTTTTACACAATTATGGTTTTTGATTAATCACTTATTATTAAGAGCGGCACTCATTATACTCATATGTTTATTTATTGATTATCATCCACCACATGTATTTAGGTTATTTGATGCATGCACTATTTTATATTGGTATCTACTTAGTTATATTAGTTTAAGGATTGTCACTTATCACAATGATTTATATATGATCTATTAAGTTATTAACCTATCAGATTGAGTACAGATTGTATACAGATTTATATATACACAAATAGGAGCGCAGCACTATAAAGATATCTATATTGTTGACTTTACACCATTAAGTGAGTTTGTGTAAGTGCCAGCGCACCAATCACATTTAGATAAAAAGATAATTGTATAACACCCACTGACAGCCTCAATTCATAATAGCTCACAAGGAATTACACTATTTATAATAATTTAGCACTAACAATGCCTATAGTAGAATATAACATAAATTCACAAGATTGATGCTGATCAAGGTTTTACACTGAGATCTTCACAAGTCTGTCACATTCGGAAGTTTCTGTAGGTGGGGCTTGATTTAGGTTTATGCGTAAGTACGCTATGAGACCACATTTCAGCTATCTTTGCCTCAACCAGCATATAGTGAGCATCCAACACTCGATTATACTGTCCTTCAAGCTGCAACTTCGTTGAAACCTACCTAAAGGATTGTTTGTGAAGTGGGATCTCCCAATGGTGTTGGACTTGTTTGCATCAGATGCCTTCAATCAAAGTGGCCCCTTGTGGAGTGTCTGTATTAGCGGCCCTGGGGCTTAAAGAACCCTTTCTTACATTCATACTGGATAGGGTGGTATTCATGCTGATGCTCAAGATCATGCCTAAGTGGCCTTCAGTGTCCATATCACACGAAAAGTTGTCCTTCCAACATCCCTCTTGGGGAGTACCCAAAAAGTTAGCCCATCAGATGTGGGTCAAGCTTTAAAATTTAACATCAAGTTGACTTCTGGCATCAGGGAGTTGGAGCACTTGTTGTTCCAGGTGGAGCGTGTAATGATTTTATGACTTCCAACAAGATTGCCTCCTGGTATGTGAGGCTCATCTCCTTGGCCTACAAGTTGAATGGGTTGCCTGTGCAGGGGGGATCACTTCCCTGTCCACCCAAAGGGTCTCGACCTTGTGAGCGGCAGCTGGCTGAATGTTCCCAGACACTATATGCAAGGCAGCTACATGGGAATCAATATATAAGTTCATGGCTCATTACTGTATAGAAGCAGTCTTAATGACAATTGAGTTTGGCAGAGGCATCCTGGCTTCTGCTTTTTAGCCAGAATTTACTAGTGTGTAGAATTATCCCTCCCCTGTGTGGCTAGTTAGTTCCCAGCTGTGCTGACATGGAGCTGTCAGGAAAACAGAAAATTGAATGACAGATGCTTACCGAAAATTTCCTTTCCTGACGAGCTTCATGTCAGCACAATTCCCACCCAGCTTGGTAGGACTACTTACAGGACGCTGAGGCTTCAGGTGTGCTCAAATTTATGAGGTAGGTCCTGGAAGCATGGGGGAGGGGTGAGGCCCTTAACCCTAGCTGTGCTGACATGGAGCTCGTCAGGAAAGGAAAATTTATGGTAAGTATCTGTCATTCAACTTTCTGTTTTCTAATTTAAGAAAAGTGTGTTTGGGCAATACATGTTTAAATAAAAAAGTAGCTTTTGCAGCAATACTCCCTTTGTCTCTCATCCAACGCCAAACCCACTGCTTGAAGGAAGGATAAAGGTGACCCCATTTAGACTTTAAAGGATAAGTTCACCTTTTAAAAAATAAATTGTGCTTGGCAGGTAAAAAAAAAATATGCATTTATTATTTTTTTTTTATTGGGAGCCTGTAAATCATTGCACCTGCTATCAGCTGATCGTGGGTGCAGTGCAGGGCTCCTGCAGACTGTGTGTAAGCTATCTGCTGGTACCTTGTACCAGCAGTCAGTTACACACTGACAGGAAACCTCAATGAACTACCACAGTGCTCAACATCGCCGAGGTAATTCATTGAGAACTACAACCCAACAGCTATCAGTAGTTGTAGTTTTCCATTCACAGAATACTGTGAATGAGTGACACGGCTGGATGTGCGGAGGACTGCATGGCTACATCTTTTTTGAATTGTGGTAGCTGACACAGGGAGAAGATCCCCAGTCTGCTATCACAGCAGGGACGCGGCAATAGCTGAATACAGGTGTAAAATGTTAAAAAAAAGGTAAACTTATCCTTTAAGGAATTCATCGATGTCACCTTCCTACTCACAGCCTTGTACATTAAGGCTCCATGCACACGAGCATTATTCTTAAGCTCAAAAGATGCTGGTAATAGCGTTTTTTAGTAGCATTTTAGTAGTGTTTAGAAGCGTTAGCATTTTTACAGTACATGTAGGTGAAAAAAAGCTATAAGGAGCATTTAGCATTTTTTTTATGCCGGAAATACACTCCCATAAACTGAACAAAAACAATTTTTTTTTCTGCTCCTAAAGCTTAAGCTTGAAAAACGCTACTAGCCTAAAATAGTGTGCATGGACACATAGAATAACACTAGCTTCTAGGAGCAGAAAACAATGCTGATAACCGCTTCTAGGAGCTTAAAAATGCTAGTGTGCATGGAGCCCAAGTCCTTTTTTACAGCGGCTGTTTTTGGCTTTTGACGTTTTTTTCTACAGCTATTAAACCCCCCCCAGCATGTTATCCTATATGTCCATACACATATAGACTGTAATCAATGTTTTTTGGCAAGGATGTTTTTTGGCTGGAAAAAAAACGCCAGGACTAGTGGGTTTCTAGAGGAGTTTTTTAGCTGTAAAAATGCTCTAACACTGAAAAACGCAGTAAAATGTGGTAAAACACCACAAAATGGCGTTTTTGGACTTGTTTTCAGTTAAAAAAAAAAACACTAAAGGCAAACGCAGAAAAACATGGGAGACCGCCGCTAACTGCCAATGCAATACCGCTAAAAAAAACCAGAATGTTTTTAACATGACTTTACGCAGCTAACGTTACCAGTAGAGATGAGCGAAGTATTCAAAAATTCGATTCGACTGATTTGGCGAATTCGTGGAAAAATTTCGATTCGAGTCGAATATATTCGCTGTGAATTTAACTTAAAAAAGGGTGTTTCTAGGCTTCAGAGAGACTTAATATTAGTGCAGAACACTGTACCTTTAATTTAAATTCCCTTGGAGTCTGCTGGGGAAGAGAAATAATACTGTCAGTCAGTATGACATGCAGATGAGTGCCGTCGATCTTAGAATCACCGCACACTTCACTCATTTGGGCAGTCACGGGGCCAAAACCAGAGTGTGGAGCCACAGTGTGGCGGTGGAGGCAGCAGCAATGGGAGGCCATACAGCCCCCTATGACAAAAATGGAAACCACCAGCAGTGTGAGGAGACCTGAAAGTGGCACATGGCAGAGTGTGGCAATAGAGACAGCAGCAATGGGAGGCCGTACAGGGACCCATGACACACTCTGGACCTGGCAGCAGCATGAGGAGGCGGTACAGGGGCCCATGACAGATTACGGGCCTGGCAGCAGCATGAGGAGTCGGTACGGGGGCCCATGGCAGATTACGGGCCTGGCAGCAGCAATGGGAGGCCGTACAGGGACCCATGACACACTCTGGACCTGGCAGCAGCATGGGGAGGCGGTACAGGGGCCCATGACAGATTACGGGCCTGGCAGCAGCATGAGAAGTCGGTACGGGGCCCATGACACACTCTGGACCTGGCAGCAGCATGAGGAGGCGGTACAGGGGCGCATGACAGATTACGAGCCTGGCAGCAGCAACTTGGACAGGAGGACGTTCAGCTTCTGCACCGTCGGGTGCGTGCTCGCAAACTGTTGTCTCTTGGAAACGGATTCCAAGAAAGACTGCTGACGGAATCCGTGAAGAGGAGTAGCAGGAGAAGGAGCATCTGAACGAGCGGAATATGCCAACAAGCGACAACAGGGGCCCATGACAGATTACGGGCCTGGCAGCAGCATGAGGAGTTGGTACGGGGGCCCATGGCAGATTAGGGGCCTGGCAGCAGCTATGGGAGGCCCGTAATCTGCCAGCACCCTATGACAAAAAATGGAACCCACCAGCAGTGTGAGGAGACCTGAAAGTGGCACATGGCAGAGTGTGGCGATGGAGACAGCAGCAATGGGAGGCCGTACAGGGACCCATGAGAGACTCTGGACCTGGCAGCAGCATGAGGAGGCGGTATAGGGGCCCATGGCAGATTAGGGGCCTGGCAGCAGCTATGGGAGGCCCGTAATCTGCCAGCACCCTATGACAAAAAATGGAACACACCAGCAGTGTGAGGAGACCTGAAAGTGGCACATGTTTGGGGCATGATTCATGGCGGATTTAGTCAGTTGTGTCAGGAACTGGTGGTTTGAAATCCAGACTAATCCACGCCTGATTCATTTTCACAAACGTGAGTCTCTCCACACTTTGGGTGGACAGTCGTGTCCTCCGCGGAGTTGCAATACCTCCTGCCGCACTAAACACGCGCTCCGATGCCACGCTACTGGCCGGGCATGACAGCCTTTCAAGGGCAAATTCAGCTAGTTGGGGCCAAAGGTCAAGTTTCGTTGCCCAGTAGTCAAGGGGATTGTCTACCTCGGTTGGCAGGGTGCTGTCCAAGTAGGCCTAAGCCTGTTGTTTGAGGTCCTGCTCCAGGTCCACCTGATGCTGCTGCTGCTGCGGCTGGTTAGTAGTTTCCTCACTGCGCTGGTGAAGAAAGCTACTCATCATCGACTGCAGACTGAGGCAGCCGCTGCTGGTGGAGCTGCCACTGCTCCTACCACCCCACCCCTCCCCTGCTGCCATGGCAGCGGAACGCGAGCGCACAGGGCCCACAGTGTCTGAGGATGGACGTTGGCGCAGACAGGCAGAGACCAGCTGACTACATAGGTGGTTTTTATAGTACGTTATTTTGGCCTCCCTCTCAGCAGGTGTGAAAAAGGCCACCATTTTTGAACGGTAGCGAGGGTCCAACAAGGTGGACAGCCAAAAGTCATCCCTCTGTCTGATGGTTATTATTCGGCTGTCGCTACGCAAGCAAGCGAGCATGCTATGGGCCATTTGTGCCAAGGAATGCGAGGGACTCCCTGCCTCCATCTCCACAGCATACTGCCACGGTGCGTCTGGGTCCTCTGTCTCCTCTTCCTCCTCCTCTACCAGATGCTCCTGCTCCTCCACTCCTGTCCGCTGAGTGGAAAAACCACCCATTTCACTCAATAATTCCTGAGCACCAATGTCCTCCTCTACCTCCTCCTCTTCTTCCTGTCCTGCCCCCACAGGGGTCATGTGGCGTTGAGATCTGTGCGCCACGTCTACCGCACCCTGACCAGCCATTGTTAACAGCATTTGTTCCAGGACGTGCAACAGAGGAATGACGTCGTTCATCCCATAGTCCTGCCGACTCACGAATAGCGTGGCCTTCTCAAAGGGCCTGAGCAAGCGCAGGTGTCACGCATGAGCTGCCAATGGCTGACATCTAAGTTACACAGGGAGTACCTTTATCCGCTTTTAACATCAGGAAATCTGTGATGGCCTTTTGCTGTTCGTAAAGGCGGTCTAATATATGTAGGGTTGAATTCCACCTTGTTGCAACGTCACAGCATGAGGAGTCGGTATAGGGGCCCATGGCAGATTAGGGGCCTGGCAGCAGCTATGGGAGGCCCGTAATCTGCCAGCACCCTATGTCAAAAAATTGAACACACCAGCAGTGTGTGAGGAGACCTGAAAGTGGCACATGGCAGAGTGTGGCGATGGAGACAGCAGCAATGGGAGGCCGTACAGGGACCCATGACAGACTCTGGACTTGGCAGCAGCATGAGGAGGCGGTATATAGGGGCCCATGGCAGATTAGGGGCCTGGCAGCAGCTATGGGAGGCCCGTAATCTGCCAGCACCCTATGTCAAAAAATTGAACACACCAGCAGTGTGTGAGGAGACCTGAAAGTGGCACATGGCAGAGTGTGGCGATGGAGACAGCAGCAATGGGAGGCCGTACAGGGACCCATGACAGACTCTGGACTTGGCAGCAGCATGAGGAGGCGGTATATAGGGGCCTATGGCAGATTAGGGGCCTGGCAGCAGCTATAGGAGGCCCGTAATCTGCCAGCACCCTATGTCAAAAAATTCAACACACCAGCAGTGTGTGAGGAGACCTGAAAGTGGCACATGGCAGAGTGTGGCGATGGAGACAGCAGCAATGGGAGGCCGTACAGGGACCCATGACAGACTCTGGACTTGGCAGCAGCATGAGGAGGCGGTATATAGAGGCCTATGGCAGATTAGGGGCCTGGCAGCAGCTATAGGAGGCCCGTAATCTGCCAGCACCCTATGTCAAAAAATTCAACACACCAGCAGTGTGTGAGGAGACCTGAAAGTGGCACATGGCAGAGTGTGGCGATGGAGACAGCAGCAATGGGAGGCTGTACAGGGACCCATGACAGACTCTGGACTTGGCAGCAGCATGAGGAGGCGGTATATAGGGGCCTATGGCAGATTAGGGGCCTGGCAGCAGCTATAGGAGGCCCGTAATCTGCCAGCACCCTATGTCAAAAAATTCAACACACCAGCAGTGTGAGGAGACCTGAAAGTGGCACATGGCAGAGTGTGGCGATGGAGACAGCAGCAATGGGAGGCCGTACAGGGACCCATGACAGACTCTGGACTTGGCAGCAGCATGAGGAGGCGGTATATAGGGGCCTATGGCAGATTAGGGGCCTGGCAGCAGCTATAGGAGGCCCGTAATCTGCCAGCACCCTATGTCAAAAAATTCAACACACCAGCAGTGTGAGGAGACCTGAAAGTGGCACATGGCAGAGTGTGGCGATGGAGACAGCAGCAATGGGAGGCCGTACAGGGACCCATGACAGACTCTGGACTTGGCAGCAGCATGAGGAGGCGGTATATAGAGGCCTATGGCAGATTAGGGGCCTGGCAGCAGCTATAGGAGGCCCGTAATCTGCCAGCACCCTATGTCAAAAAATTCAACACACCAGCAGTGTGTGAGGAGACCTGAAAGTGGCACATGGCAGAGTGTGGCGATGGAGACAGCAGCAATGGGAGGCCGTACAGGGACCCATGACAGACTCTGGACTTGGCAGCAGCATGAGGAGGCGGTATATAGGGGCCTATGGCAGATTAGGGGCCTGGCAGCAGCTATGGGAGGCCCGTAATCTGCCAGCACCCTATGTCAAAAAATTCAACACACCAGCAGTGTGTGAGGAGACCTGAAAGTGGCACATGGCAGAGTGTGGCGATGGAGACAGCAGCAATGGGAGGCCGTACAGGGACCCATGACAGACTCTGGACTTGGCAGCAGCATGAGGAGGCGGTATATAGGGGCCTATGGCAGATTAGGGGCCTGGCAGCAGCTATAGGAGGCCCGTAATCTGCCAGCACCCTATGTCAAAAAATTCAACACACCAGCAGTGTGAGGAGACCTGAAAGTGGCACATGGCAGAGTGTGGCGATGGAGACAGCAGCAATGGGAGGCCGTACAGGGACCCATGACAGACTCTGGACTTGGCAGCAGCATGAGGAGGCGGTATATAGGGGCCTATGGCAGATTAGGGGCCTGGCAGCAGCTATAGGAGGCCCGTAATCTGCCAGCACCCTATGTCAAAAAAATTCAACACACCAGCAGTGTGAGGAGACCTGAAAGTGGCACATGGCAGAGTGTGGCGATGGAGACAGCAGCAATGGGAGGCCGTACAGGGACCCATGACAGACTCTGGACTTGGCAGCAGCATGAGGAGGCAGTATATAGGGGCCTATGGCAGATTAGGGGCCTGGCAGCAGCTATGGGAGGCCCGTAATCTGCCAGCACCCTATGTCAAAAAATTCAACACACCAGCAGTGTGTGAGGAGACCTGAAAGTGGCACATGGCAGAGTGTGGCGATGGAGACAGCAGCAATGGGAGGCCGTACAGGGACCCATGACAGACTCTGGACTTGGCAGCAGCATGAGGAGGCGGTATATAGGGGCCTATGGCAGATTAGGGGCCTGGCAGCAGCTATGGGAGGCCCGTAATCTGCCAGCACCCTATGTCAAAAAATTCAACACACCAGCAGTGTGTGAGGAGACCTGAAAGTGGCACATGGCAGAGTGTGGCGATGGAGACAGCAGCAATGGGAGGCCGTACAGGGACCCATGACAGACTCTGGACTTGGCAGCAGCATGAGGAGGCGGTATATAGGGGCCTATGGCAGATTAGGGGCCTGGCAGCAGCTATGGGAGGCCCGTAATCTGCCAGCACCCTATGTCAAAAAATTCAACACACCAGCAGTGTGAGGAGACCTGAAAGTGGCACATGGCAGAGTGTGGCGATGGAGACAGCAGCAATGGGAGGCCGTACAGGGACCCATGACAGACTCTGGACTTGGAAGCAGCATGAGGAGGCGGTATATAGGGGCCTATGGCAGATTAGGGGCCTGGCAGCAGCTATAGGAGGCCCGTAATCTGCCAGCACCCTATGTCAAAAAATTCAACACACCAGCAGTGTGAGGAGACCTGAAAGTGGCACATGGCAGAGTGTGGCGATGGAGACAGCAGCAATGGGAGGCCGTACAGGGACCCATGACAGACTCTGGACTTGGCAGCAGCATGAGGAGGCGGTATATAGGGGCCTATGGCAGATTAGGGGCCTGGCAGCAGCTATAGGAGGCCCGTAATCTGCCAGCACCCTATGTCAAAAAATTCAACACACCAGCAGTGTGAGGAGACCTGAAAGTGGCACATGGCAGAGTGTGGCGATGGAGACAGCAGCAATGGGAGGCCGTACAGGGACCCATGACAGACTCTGGACTTGGCAGCAGCATGAGGAGGCGGTATATAGGGGCCTATGGCAGATTAGGGGCCTGGCAGCAGCTATGGGAGGCCCGTAATCTGCCAGCACCCTATGTCAAAAAATTGAACACACCAGCAGTGTGTGAGGAGACCTGAAAGTGGCACATGGCAGAGTGTGGCGATGGAGACAGCAGCAATGGGAGGCCGTACAGGGACCCATGACAGACTCTGGACTTGGCAGCAGCATGAGGAGGCGGTATATAGGGGCCTATGGCAGATTAGGGGCCTGGCAGCAGCTATAGGAGGCCCGTAATCTGCCAGCACCCTATGTCAAAAAATTCAACACACCAGCAGTGTGTGAGGAGACCTGAAAGTGGCACATGGCAGAGTGTGGCGATGGAGACAGCAGCAATGGGAGGCCGTACAGGGACCCATGACAGACTCTGGACTTGGCAGCAGCATGAGGAGGCGGTATATAGGGGCCTATGGCAGATTAGGGGCCTGGCAGCAGCTATAGGAGGCCCGTAATCTGCCAGCACCCTATGTCAAAAAATTCAACACACCAGCAGTGTGAGGAGACCTGAAAGTGGCACATGGCAGAGTGTGGCGATGGAGACAGCAGCAATGGGAGGCCGTACAGGGACCCATGACAGACTCTGGACTTGGCAGCAGCATGAGGAGGCGGTATATAGGGGCCTATGGCAGATTAGGGGCCTGGCAGCAGCTATAGGAGGCCCGTAATCTGCCAGCACCCTATGTCAAAAAATGGAACACACCAGCAGTGTGTGAGGAGACCTGAAAGTGGCACATGTTTGAGGCATGATTCATGGCGGATTTAGTCAGTTGTGTCAGGAACTGGTGGTTTGAAATCCAGACTAATCCACGCCTGATTCATTTTCACAAACGTGAGTCTCTCCACACTTTGGGTGGACAGTCGTGTCCTCCGCGGAGTTACAATACCTCCTGCCGCACTAAACGCGCTCCGATGCCACGCTACTGGCCGGGCATGACAGCCTTTCAAGGGCAAATTCAGCTAGTTGGGGCCAAAGGTCAAGTTTCGTTGCCCAGTAGTCAAGGGGATTGTCTACCTCGGTTGGCAGGGTGCTGTCCAAGTAGGCCCAAGCCTGTTGTTTGAGGTCCTGCTCCAGGTCCACCTGATGCTGCTGCTGCTGCTGCGGCTGGTTAGTAGTTTCCTCACTGCGCTGGTGAAGAAAGCTACTCATCATCGACTGCAGACTGAGGCAGCCGCTGCTGGTGGAGCTGCCACTGCTCCTACCACCCCACCCCTCCCCTGCTGCCATGGCAGCGGAACGCGAGCGCACAGGGCCCACAGTGTCTGAGGATGGACGTTGGCGCACAAAGGCAGAGACCAACTGACTACATAGGTGGTTTTTATAGTACGTTATTTTGGCCTCCCTCTCAGCAGGTGTGAAAAAGGCCACCATTTTTGAACGGTAGCGAGGGTCCAACAAGGTGGACAGCCAAAAGTCATCCCTCTGTCTGATGGTTATTATTCGGCTGTCGCTACGCAAGCAAGCGAGCATGCTATGGGCCATTTGTGCCAAGGAATGCGAGGGACTCCCTGCCTCCATCTCCACAGCATACTGCCACGGTGCGTCTGGGTCCTCTGTCTCCTCCTCCTCCTCCTCTACCAGATGCTCCTGCTCCTCCACTCCTGTCCGCTGAGTGGAAAAACCACCCATTTCACTCAATAATTCCTGAGCACAAATGTCCTCCTCTACCTCCTCCTCTTCTTCCTGTCCTGCCCCCACAGGGGTCATGTGGCGTTGAGATCTGTGCGCCACGTCTACCGCACCCTGACCAGCCATTGTTAACAGCATTTGTTCCAGGACGTGCAACAGAGGAATGACGTCGTTCATCCCATAGTCCTGCCGACTCACGAATAGCGTGGCCTCCTCAAAGGGCCTGAGCAAGCGGCAGGTGTCACGCATGAGCTGCCAATGGCTGACATCAAAGTTACACAGGGGAGTACCTTTATCCGCTTGTAACATCAGGAAATCGGTGATGGCCTTTCGCTGTTCGTAAAGGCGGTCTAACATGTGTAGGGTTGAATTCCACCTTGTTGCAACGTCGCAGATCAGGCGATGCTGTGCAATTCCGTTCTGCCGCTGCAGCTCAAGGAGGGTGTGCTTTGCGGTGTAGGAATGGCTGAAATGCATGCAAAGTTTACGTGACATTTTAAGGATGTCTTGCAGTGGGATGGTGGATTTTAGGAACCGCTTGACAACCAGATTGAACACGTGAGCCATGCATGGCGCATGGCACAACCTTCCTTGACGCAGAGCAGACAACATGTTCTTTCCGTTGTCGGTCAACATGGTTCCGATTTTGAGTTTGCGCGGAGACAGCCATCTGTCGATTTCTCTGTTCATTACACTGAGAAGTTCCTCCCCTGTGTGACTACGTTCGCCAAGGCATACCAGGTGCAGCACAGCGTGACACCGTTGCGTCCTGCACATGTGATATGCCGGTCGGGTAATGGGACTTGGCACGGGGGTGGCGGCTGAGGACACGGCGGAAGAAGAGGTGGTAGAGGCGGACATCTTTGCCGGACCAAGGACGTGCAAACGTGGAGGCAAAAGCGGCGTGACCTGTCCAAGTTGCTGGTGCGGCTGTGACGGCACCACGTTCACCCAGTGGGCCGTAAATGACATGTACTGTCCCTGACCGTAGTTACAGCTCCACACGTCGGCGCTGCCGTGCACTTTGGCAGAGACCGACATGCTCAAAGACTGGCCCACCATCTCTTCTACATGTGAATGCAGGGCTGGCACTGCCTTTTTGGCGAAGAAATGACGGCTTGGCACTCTCTACCGCGGCGCGGCACAAGCCATCATTTCTCGGAAAGGTGCTGAGTCCACCACTTGGAAAGGGAGGGACTGCAGCACCAGCAACTTGGACAGGAGGACGTTCAGCTTTTGCACCGTCGGGTGCGTGCTCGCAAACTGTTGTCTCTTGGAAACGGATTCCAAGAAAGACTGCTGACGGAATCCGTGAAGAGGAGTAGCAGGAGAAGGAGCATCTGAACGAGCGGAAGATGCCAACGAGCGACAACTCCCCTCAGCAGAGGTGTTGGAGCCTTGACTGGCTGATGGAGGGCGATTGACGTCAGGTGACGGAGCAAGTAACGGAGCGGGTGATGGAGCGGGGGCTGGGGCGGGCAGAACCGCCGTATCTTTATCACGGTTTTCCCAGGCCACCAAATGGCGACGCTGCATATGCTGCCGCAACGCTGTAGTCCCAACATGGGCCCCCTGGCCACGCTTGACTTTCTGGCCACATAGTCGACATACGGCTACGTTTACTGCCTCGGGCGGCTTGACAAAAAATTGCCACACCGCCGAGTAGGAAACTTTGCCCCCGATACTCCTCACTGGCTGACTGCTGCTTCCTCCGTGCACACCGACACCACTACTGGCCGTGGTGGTAGGCTGCAGTGGAGCTGGTGCTCTACTCCGTGACCGTTTGGCTCCACTGACACTGCTGCGACCCTGCTGCTGTCTCCTGGGCAACCCACCGACTGTTTTGCTCGCTGCCAAGCTGCCACCCTCTTCTCCTGATGATGCGGAAGAAATTGCCTGATGACGACGAGGCTGCCAAGTGCGATCAACCTCCTCATCATCAAGTAGGGTCTCCGCCTCACTACTAGCCCCCTCGGCTGCGTCTGGGTCAGGAGACAGACCTGTCTCTAGACCGGCTACCGAGCCACTCTCCTCGCCACTACTTCTTCGCCTGGCTGCTGAAAAGGCGGATGTCTCCCCCCGTTCCTGACCGCCCTCTGTTAGCTCTTCCTCACTGTACAGTGGAGCTGAGCCCACAGCATGCGATACTTCGCTTGGTGAGGGAACACCAAAGGACAGGGGCAGGTAGAGGACACGTGATTTCAGTGGGCTTGGTCCCGGGCCATGCCAACTAACGGTTGAGTCTGACGTACCCACCGACCGTTGGCTGTAGGTGTCAGAGGTGACCTGGGAAGAGGAAGACGACCGAGCCAACCAATCGATGACGGCAGGGTTGTCGGTGGAGACACGACCGCTGGATGACACCGGGAGCACTGGCCTCTGGCTGCGAATAGTGCTGCCTCGACCCCTTCCTCTGCTGCCACGTCTGCTCGCTCCTAAAACATTGCCTCCTCTGCCACTCCTCTGCATGTTGTCTGACATACTCTTTAATTCAACGATTCTGTGTCCCTGAGTAACAATTCTGTGTCCCTGAGTAACAATTCTGTGTCTGTCCCTGAGTAACAATTCTGTGGCCCTAAGTAACGGTTCTGTGGCCCTCAGTAACAATTCTGTGTCCCTCAGTAACAATTCTGTGTCTGTCCCTGAGTAACAATTATGTGGCCCTAAGTAACGGTTCTGTGGCCCTCAGTAACAATTCTGTGTCCCTGATTAACATTTATGTGGCCCTAAGTAACGGTTCTGTGGCCCTCAGTAACAATTCTGTGTCCCTGAGTAACAATTCTGTGTCTGTCCGAGTAACAATTCTGTGGCCCTAAGTAACAGTTCTGTGGCCCTCAGTAAAAATTCTGTGTCCCTGAGTAACCTTTCTGTGGCCCTAAGTAACAGTTCTGTGGCCCTCAGTAACAATTCTGTGTCCCTGAGTAACAATTCTGTGTCTGTCTGAGTAACAATTCTGTGGCCCTAAGTAACAGTTCTGTGGCCCTCAGTAACAATTCTGTGTCCCTAAGTAACAAATCTGTGGCCCTAAGTAACGGTTCTGTGGCCCTCAGTAACAATTCTGTGTCCCTAAGTAACAATTCTGTGGCCCTAAGTAACGGTTCTGTGGCCCTCAGTAACAATTCTGTGTCCCTCAGTAACAATTCTGTGTCCCTCAGTAACAATTCTGTGTCTGTCCCTGATTAACGTTTACGTGGCCCTAAGTAACGGTTCTGTGGCCCTCAGTAACAATTCTGTGTCCCTGAGTAACCTTTCTGTGGCCCTAAGTAACAGTTCTGTGGCCCTCAGTAACAATTCTGTGTCCCTGAGTAACAATTCTGTGGCCCTAAGTAACAGTTCTGTGGCCCTCAGTAACAATTCTGTGTCCCTAAGTAACAAATCTGTGGCCCTAAGTAACGGTTCTGTGGCCCTCAGTAACAATTCTGTGTCCCTAAGTAACAATTCTGTGGCCCTAAGTAACGGTTCTGTGGCCCTCAGTAACAATCCTGTGTCCCTAAGTAACAATTCTGTGGCCCTAAGTAACAATTCTGTGTCCCTCAGTAACAATTCTGTGTCCCTCAGTAACAATTCTGTGTCTGTCCCTGAATAACGTTTACGTGGCCCTAAGTAACGGTTCTGTGGCCCTCAGTAACAATTCTGTGTCCCTGATTAACGTTTCTGTGGCCCTAAGTAACGGTTCTGTGGCCCTCAGTAACAATTCTGTGTCCCTCAAGAAACAATTCTGTGTCTGTCCGTGAGTAACAATTCTGTGGCCCTAAGTAACGGTTCTGTGGCCCTCAGTAACAATTCTGTGTCCCTGATTAACGTTTATGTGGCCCTAAGTAACGGTTCTGTGGCCCTCAGTAACAATTCTGTGTCCCTGATTAACGTTTCTGTGGCCCTAAGTAACGGTTCTGTGGCCCTCAGTAACAATTCTGTGTCCCTCAGTAACAATTCTGTGTCTGTCCCTGAGTAACAATTCTGTGGCCCTAAGTAACGGTTCTGTGGCCCTCAGTAACAATTCTGTGTCCCTGATTAACGTTTCTGTGGCCCTCAGTAACAATTCTGTGTCCCTCAGTAACAATTCTGTGTCTGTCCCTGAGTAACAATTCTGTGGCCCTAAGTAACGGTTCTGTGGCCCTCAGTAACAATTCTGTGTCCCTGAGTAACAATTCTGTGGCCCTAAGTAACGGTTCTGTGGCCCTCAGTAACAATTCTGTGTCCCTGAGTAACGTTTCTGTGGCCCTAAGTAACAATTCTCTGGCACTCAGTAACAATTCTGTCTGTCCCTGAGTAACAATTATGTGGCCCTAAGTAACGGTTATGTGGCCCTCAGTAACAATTCTGTGTCCCTGAGTAACGTTTCTGTGGCCCTAAGTAACGGTTCTGTGGCCCTCAGTAACAATTCTGTGTCCCTGAGTAACAATTCTGTGTCTGTCCCTGAGTAACAATTCTGTGGCCCTAAGTAACGGTTCTGTGGCCCTCAGTAACAATTCTGTGTCCCTGAGTAACGTTTCTGTGGCCCTAAGTAACAATTCTGTGGCCCTCAGTAACAATTCTGTGTCTGTCCCTGAGTAACAATTCTGTGGCCCTCACTAACGTTTCTGTGGCTTTAAGTAACAGTTCTGTGGCCCTCAGTAACAATTCTGTGTCCCTGAGTAACGTTTCTGTGGCCCTAAGTAACAATTCTCTGGCACTCAGTAACAATTCTGTCTGTCCCTGAGTAACAATTCTGTGGCCCTAAGTAACAATTCTGTGGCCCTCAGTAACAATTCTGTGTCCCTCAGTAACAATTCTGTGTCTGTCCCTGAGTAACAATTCTGTGGCCCTAACTAACGTTTCTGTGGCCCTAAGTAACAGTTCTGTGGCCCTCAGTAACAATTCTGTGTCCCTGAGTAACGTTTCTGTGGCCCTAAGTAACAATTCTCTGGCACTCAGTAACAATTCTGTCTGTCCCTGAGTAACAATTCTGTGGCCCTAAGTAACAATTCTGTGGCCCTCAGTAACAATTCTGTGTCTGTCCCTGAGTAACAATTCTGTGGCCCTAACTAACGTTTCTATGGCCCTAAGTAACAGTTCTGTGGCCCTCAGTAACAATTCTGTGTCTGTCCCTGAGTAACAATTCTGTGGCCCTAACTAACGTTTCTGTGGCCCTCAGTAACAGTTCTGTGGCCCTCAGTAACAATTCTGTGTCTGTCCCTGAGTAACAATTCTGTGGCCCTAACTAACGTTTCTGTGGCCCTAAGTAACAATTCTCTGGCACTCAGTAACAATTCTGTCTCTCCCTGAGTAACAATTCTGTGGCCCTAATAACGTTTCTGTGGCCCTAAGTAACAGTTCTGTGGCCCTCAGTAACAATTCCGTGTCTGTCCCTGAGTAACAATTCTGTGGCCCTAACTAACGTTTCTGTGGCCCTAAGTAACAATTCTCTGGCACTCAGTAACAATTCTGTCTGTCCCTGAGTAACAATTCTGTGGCCCTAACTAGCGTTTCTTTGGCCCTAAGTAACGATTCTGTGGCCCTCATTAACAATTCTGTGTCCCTGAGTAATGCTTCTCTGTCCCTAAGTAACGTTTCTCTTTCCCCAAGTAACGTTTCTGTGGCCCTAACTCTGTCCCTAATACAGAGCGGTCTGCCTCTCTTGAATGACTGGAGGCAAATGAAGAATTCTAAAATGGCCGCTATTTATAGCTCGACCATTACACAGTGCTGGCTGCCTGGCTGCTGATTGGCTAATGCGATCACATGTCATTAAGGAATGCATTATGGGTCAGCGCGCCTTGTCTGCGCGCCTTCCCAGACATCCCCGCTCCGTCGCCGCACATGTCCGCCGCCATTTTAGGAAAAATTTCGATTCGCGCGTCCGAAGTAGGCTATTTTTCGGATTCGGAAATTTTCCAATATTCGACTCGAATTCCACTTCGCCTACTTCGATTCGCTCATCTCTAGTTACCAGCGTTATGAAAACGTTCAGTGTGCATGAGGACTTAATAAGGAGAAATGCACTGATAATTTCATCTCTGCTCACTCTGTTCTCTCCTCCTCTCAGCAAATGTGCATGTTGAAGAGCCTAATTGGCTTCTAGTGCTGTCCTTCCCTTCCCTTAGTCTGAGTGTTGCTGAGTGGCTGCATCACAAGACTGGCTCAACAGAATTTAAAATACAGTGATAAGTATGAATAGTTTAAATTGGGGTGTTAATTTGCCCTTTTTCTGCCAGTATGTTAAGAATATTTAAGGGGGAGGGCCAACTAGAGGAGGCTCTCAGGAAGTTGGTCCAGTGGCTGCTGTATCATGTGAGAAGAAGAGGTGCTACAATGTGCCCTTAGCAGCAACCATTTAGAATGGGAAGGATTGATTCACCACCAGGGGCGGACTGACCATTTGGAAACTCGGGCACTGCCCGAGGGCCCGGGGTCAGTAGGGGTCCCCATGAGATGCCCCTGGTACCTTTTTCATAGGCTTTTTTGAGTTTGGGCAAGGACACAGGGGCCCCATGATCCCCTATTGCCCAGGGACCCCATGAGTTGTCAGTCCGCCCCTGTTCACCACTACTGGGATAGAATAAGGAAAGAGTCATTTTGTCAAGTTAAAACCTGAAGAGTCTACTAATGGTAAAGTCTAGATGTGAAAGGTGGAAAATTGCTCTTTTACCTTTTGCCAATTCTTTGGACTCTGTACATATTTGGTATTGCTAGTAAATTATGATAAATCAAAATCCAGCTGTACATTCTATAACTGTGTGTGAAGCTGGGAATAAAAAAATGAATGAACTAATCAATGTTAAGGGTGTGTGTACCCCTGCGGAGTCTGCTATTAGTGAGGGCTTGTGTAGCCAATTTCCATCCCATGACCCTCCATTGGAAAGGTAGAGTACTAAGGATTCCACTTCTGGCCTGGTCTAAGGGAAGAGTGAGGGACTGTACTTTTTGTGCTAAGGGCACCATTAAGGGTTCATTCACATAGGCAGGCAGGGGGTGGTAAAAGCAGGCAGGTGAGTAATGATTTTATTGCCCCTTGACTACCCACATAGACACAGAAATCCAGCTACTCAGAACTGTATATATATATGCCAAGGGCCATGATGCTTTGGTTTGTGGGCATGGCAAAAATTAAGCACTTTCACCCCCTTCCTGCCCAGGCCAATTCTCAGCTTTCATCGTTGTCGCACTTTGACAATTGCGCAGTCATGCAACACTGTACCCAAACAAAATTTTTAATTTTTTAGGCATATAGAGCTTTCTTTTAGTGGTATTTGATCACTACTGGGTTTTTTGTTTTTTGATAAACTAAAAAAGACTGAAAATATGCCTCTAAAAATCCTAATATGCATGGACACATAGGACACATGGAAACATTAGTTGCTTCTACTGACAAGACACACAGCCTCTGCAGAAGCAGAGTTTTTTAAGCCAGCGTGCATGGACCCTAATTCAGCTGAGAGAGGTAAGTAAATCCTGAAATTGTGTTTAAGGCCACAGTGCAGAGCATTCGTTTCCAGCTTAGTTTTTTGTAGCCTATGACTTCATTACTGCCTGGAAGTGACGTCATTTCTGCCTGGAAGTGACGTCATTTCTGCCTGGAAGTGACGTCATTTCTGCCTGGAAGTGACGTCATTGCAGCCTGGAAGTGACGTCATTGCAGCCTGGAAGTGAGCTCATTGCAGCCTGGAAGTGACTTCATTGCAGCCTGGAAGTGAGCTCATTGCAGCCTGGGTTTCTGAAATATTAGAGTTAGGACCGCAGTATACAGAGGAGCCTTGGCGTAGGCACTGTGGCTTTCTCATATATTTGCAAATGTGTACAACTAAAACCTCTGTTTTAACGCAAACTGTTAGGGACAATTAGGTTTTCTTGCAGACTGGCTGGTAAGTGTGCTGGGAAATATTCTGTTGTTTGGAATGTCAGCCACTGTCCAGAAATGGGTGCACTCATGGTGTGTAACACCCTGTAATAAATCCTCATTTGTAAGGTCTTTGGTATAGATGTTTTCTTCTTTAGGTTTGATTTCTCAGCTGCAATTACAGTTTAGCATGGGGTTCAGCAACCAGTAGATCTCGGCCAGGTAACTGGTAGATCACAGTCTGGACTTGCTGACATGCCATCCCAGAGCATCAGAGTGCAATGCAGAGTAACTGCATGTAAAGTTGGAGCTGTAGTGGGGAGCAAGAGCCACATAAGTTGATGTCTCCTCTGTAGTGCTCGCTCCCATGCCCTGGCATGGTTGGTGGGTATAGTACCAGCCAAGCATGGCCCCTTCAAGTGAATGAGCCCACTCTGAAATTGCCCTGCAACCTTTGTGAAGTACAGCAAACAAGGGGTTAAACAGGCAACGGTGTGTTGCTTTCTCACCACCTGCTTTAAGCCTTTGGACCCTGCAGAAGTATGCAGTTGCAGAGTGGTCTCGGATGACAGGCGGTTACACCCACCTAAGGCAACAGAGGGTGTAATTCCTGTTGCGGCATGTATACTCCTTTGCCTGAGCAGCTAAAGGGATAGAAATTGAGATTGGGGGACAGTAAAACTTTGCTTCAACCGCAGGGTTCCCCCCCCAACTTTACATGTGAACTAGCCCTTAGGTTGCCACTGCCGATTCCAAGTAAGGGATCATTCAATAAGGAGCATTGCTGCTCCCCTGCAAAGCGATCCCATTGCGTTTTGACAGGTGGTGAGAAGACAGTGTGTTGACTCCTCATCTGCTGATTTAAACCCATGATTGCTGTGCAGTGCACGCGATTGTGACACAGTAGTACGACCATTAGAGGTTTAAATCAAGTGTGAGGAGGCAACACTGTCCAGTGATCTTTGACTTCTCCCATGTTGTTCAGGTAGATCTCCACCTCTTTAAGGTTGCCTACCTCTGGTTTAGCATGCTTTATCACAAGCAGAACCCCTCTTGACTTTAGTTACCTGTTCCCAAAAGAAAATAACTGGATTTATCAGCAATCAGCAGAGTGTTGTCAAGGTCCTACCTTTTCCCTGTGGTTATGTTACTTCATGTGCTGGTGTCCATCTTGGATTCTGCTGTGCATGATGGGAGCCCTTTTATGCCTTCAGGTTTCTGTGGTCCATCCTCCAGAGGGGTGTGGCTGATGACATATAAGCCTGTGGCCCGCACATGCTCTTTGCACTTGTGTCTTGTGTCTGTGTTGCTGTTACTCTGTTCTGACTCTCGTGACTCTCCTGGTATCTGATTCGGCTTGTCTTGACTATTCTTTGTATTCTCCTTTGATCTGACCCTCTGTTGCTGAACCCGGCTCGTGACCTGTGATTCTCGTCTGCTGTCCTGTACTGTCCTGTCCTGTTGTTGTTGACCCCGGCTTGTCTGACTACTCTTTTGTCTCTTCCACCAGCTACACGCCATTGGCGGCGGCCATTACCGCAGCTGAGGTGTCTCGGGGGCCGCGACCTGGTTCCTGGCTGCGTCAAGTCCATCCCCACCATCAGGGGCCCTGGTGAAGGGCAGCCTGGGACTTAGACTCCGCGCCCTGAGGGACTTCGGTCTGTGGGTGGTGGTTGTCGTCAGCCAGTGCGTTACATTGTTAGGCCTGCCTGTCCGTTCCTCAGCTCCTGCCCTGACATTACACAAGTGCCATGAACCCTGACGGTGCAGGCACGCCTTCGCTCCCAATGCTAGTCGCCAGACTCGATCAACAGGATCACCTGTTGGATCAGTTCGCTCAGGCGTTGCAAACTCTGCTTGCACGCACCGCGCACCTTACTCCTGGTGTTATTAGGCCGGTTGTCGCTCCGGTGGTCGCTTCCGCTGCTGTTCCGCTTGCTGTGCCTACCGCCGCGGCTGATGCGGCACCCGCGGTGTCCAGAGGTATGACCGGTTCAGCCCCTCTTCCACAGCGCTTTGGGGGTGAGCCGAGTCAGTGTCGTGGGTTCCTCAACCAGGTGGGTATTTATTTTGAATTAATACCCCACGCCTTTCCGTCTGAGAGGTCAAAGGTGGGGTTCCTCATCTCACTACTCTCAGACAAGGCCTTGGCCTGGGCAAATCCCTTATGGGAGAGGAACGACCCGGTGATTCAAGATTTTTCTGGTTTTGTCGATGCCTTCCGTAGGGTATTCGACGTACCGGCTCGTTCCGCCTCGGCGGCCAAGCTGCTCATGACCATGCATCAGGGTTCACGGACCGTGGCCGAGTACGCTATAGAGTTTCGTACCCTGGCGGCAGAGGTCGGTTGGAACAATGAGGCTCTGGTGGCTGCGTTTTCTCAGGGTCTTTCTGACTCATTGAAGGACGAGATTGCAGCTAAGGAACTGCCTGTGGTGTTGGAGGAGCTCATCTCTTTCCTGATCCTGATTGACACCAGGCTCAGGGAGAGGCCTTCACTCAAGGAACGCCTGCGGAGGCCTTCCAATCGACTGGCACCTGCGTTTTCTGTCCCACCCGTTCCTCCCTCTCCTCCCACGCCTCCTGGGGATAGCTTGTCTGGTGGGGAACCCATGCAGCTGGGGTTTGCTCGCCTTTCCGAGGGGGAGCGGGCCGCTCGGCGTCGGGAGGGTCGCTGCCTGTACTGTGGCCTCGGTGGGCACTTTCGGCAGTCTTGTCCGGTCCGTCCGGGAAACGCTCGCACCTGAGATCATGTCGGGGACAGATCTTGGGTGGAGTTTCCTCGTCCCCGGCGTTCCGCAAGGATAAGCCACTGATCACCGTGGTCCTTTCTTGGACAGGGGGCTCGGTGACGGCCCAGGCGTTGGTAGACTCTGGGGCCGGTGGGTTGTTCTTGGACAGCTCGTTTGCTGCGCAGCACTCCATTCCCCTGCAGGCTCGTGCTGTCCCATTGGTTCTCGAAGCAATAGATGGCAGGCCCCTGCAGACGCCGCAGGTTACCCACGAGACCCTGCCAATAGAGGTAGCCATTGGGGCTGTTCACAGGGAGTTGGCCTGTTTTCAGGTGATTTCTTCCCCACACTATTCGGTGGTTTTGGGGTATCCCTGGCTCCAGAGGCACAATCCTACCTTCAATTGGCAAACAGCCGAGATTCTCTCATGGTCTCCACAGTGTGGGGCCGGGTGCATCCGGGGGCCGGTTAAGGTATTGTGTGCCTCCTCGGACTCTGCGTTGCCCACCGACTATGGGGAATACCGGGACGTGTTCGATAAGGTACGCGCTGGTACCTTACCACCGCATCGTCCTTACGACTGCGCCATATCCCTGCAACCCGGGGCCACTCCTCCACGTGGCAGGGTGTACCCTCTCTCGGTTGCGGAGAATAAGGTCATGGAGGAGTACGTGGTGGATGCGCTTTCCCGGGGGCACATTCGTAAGTCTACTTCCCCAGCAGGAGCGGGGTTTTTTTTCGTAAAGAAGAGAGGTGGGGAATTGAGGCCCTGCATCGATTATAGGGGTCTCAATCGGATTACCATTAAAAATGCATATCCAATTCCTTTGATTTCTGAGTTATTCGACCGCCTTAAGGGAGCAACGGTCTTTACCAAACTCGACCTTAGGGCGGCGTACAACCTCGTACGGATCAGACAGGGGGATGAGTGGAAGACCGCGTTTAACACCAGAACTGGGCACTACGAATACCTGGTGATGCCCTTCGGATTGTGTAACGCGCCCGCGGTCTTTCAGGAATTCATAAACGATGTCCTTCGTGATTTGTTGCAGCAATGCGTAGTGGTTTACCTGGATGACATCTTGGTTTACTCTACCTCCATGGAGTCCCATGTCCAGGATGTTAAGCAGGTGCTGCAACGATTGCGTGAGAACGGACTCTTTTGTAAACTCGAGAAGTGCGAGTTCCATCGATCCCAGGTTGCCTTTTTGGGCTACATAATTTCCGCGGAGGGATTTTCCATGGACCCTCAGAAGGTTGCGGCAGTTCTGCAGTGGCCTCGTCCCAATGGTCTTCGGCCCATTCAGCGCTTTCTGGGTTTTGCCAACTACTATCGGAAGTTCATCAGGAACTTCTCCACATTGGCAAAGCCTCTCTCTGACCTAACCAAGAAGGGGAGTAACCCTCACGAGTGGCCATCCGAGGCCATCAGAGCTTTCGAGGCTCTGAAAGCTGCCTTTGCTTCGGCTCCGATTCTTTCGCATCCCAATCCTGGGTTGCCCTTCGTCCTCGAAGTTGATGCTTCCGAGACGGGAGTAGGGGCTCTCCTGTCTCAGCGTCGGTCACCCGATGGACCCCTACTTCCCTGCGGGTTCTACTCCAGGAAGCTTTCCTCGGCTGAGTGCAACTACCAGATTGGAGATCGGGAGTTGTTGGTCATCATTCTGGCTCTCAAGGAATGGAGGCACCTGCTCGAGGGTTCCGCGGTTCCGGTCCTCATTCTTACCGATCACAAGAACCTGACTTATCTTTCGGAGGCCAAGAGATTGACACCCCGCCAGGCCAGATGGGCTCTGTTTTTGTCACGCTTCAACTATGTGGTTTCATATTTGCCTGGTTCCAAGAATGTCAGGGCTGATGCGTTATCACGGCAATACTCTGAATTGTCCAGGGAGGACTCTGAGCCAATCTCACTTATACCTCCAGATCAGATCCTGGCTGCCATTCGCACCAGTCTGACCTCTCCCCTTGGGGAGCAGATTTTGGCGGCTCAAACTGATGCTCCTCCCGGGAGGCCGGAGGGTAGATGTTTCGTACCCGAGGGATTGCGCACCCGCCTGCTGCGTACCTACCATAACGCCAAAACTGCCGGGCATCCAGGGAAGAACCAGCTGTGTTGGGTCGTCTCTCGCTTATTCTGGTGGCCAACCCTCCGTGCCGACATTGCCTCTTATGTAGCGGCATGTTCGATCTGTGCCCAGAATAAGTCTCCACGGCATCTCCCTTTGGGTCTTCTGCAACCCATTCCCAATGGGGAGCGTCCTTGGTCACATCTAGGGATGGACTTTATTGTAGACCTCCCTGTGTCTCGGGTCATACGGTCATCCTCATGATCGTCGATCGGTTTTCCAAGATGTGCCATTGCATTCCACTCAGGAAATTACCCACAGCGCAGGAACTGGCCACGGTCTTTTCCAGGGAGATTTTTCGCCTGCATGGGTTACCTAAGGTGATTGTCTCAGACCGCGGGAGTCAGTTCGTGTCCAGATTCTGGCGTGCCTTCTGCTCCCAGTTGGGTATTAGTCTCTCCTTTTCATCAGCCTACCACCCGCAGTCCAATGGGGCTGCGGAGCGTTCCAATCAGGCCTTAGAACAATTCCTTCGGTGTTATATTTCAGACCATCAGGATGATTGGGCCGATCTCCTGCCGTGGGCAGAGTTTGCCAGGAACTCGGCGGTCAACTCCTCCACCGGGATGTCTCCCTTCATGGCCAACTATGGGTTTGAACCCGCGGTATTACCTGAGAGGTTCTCACCACAGGACATTCCGGCTGTGGAGAACCATCTTGCTGCCCTGCGTTCTTCTTGGGGGCAGATCCAGAGGGCCTTGAGGGACTCAGCTCAGCGCCAGAAGTTCCAGGCTGATCGCAGACGGTTGCCCGCTCCTTCATACCAGGTCGGCGATCGGGTGTGGTTGTCTACTCGCAACCTCAATCTTCGGGTGCCCACACCCAAACTGGCTCCCCGTTTTGTCGGTCCTTTCCGCATTCTCCGCAAAGTGAATCCGGTGGCTTATGCACTTGCCCTTCCGTCTGGGATGCGGATCTCCAATATCTTTCATGTTTCCCTGTTGAAACCTCTGATCTGCAATCGCTTCACTACCTCTCTTCCTCGGCCCCGTCCTGTCCGGGTTGACGGTCATGAGGAGTATGAGGTGAGCCGGATCCTGGACTCTCGATTGGTGCGCGGTCAATTACAGTTCCTGGTTCATTGGCGTGGTTATGGTCCCGAGGAGCGTTCCTGGGTTCCTTCCGCGGATGTCCATGCTCCTGCCCTCCTCCGCGCTTTTCATACCCGCTTTCCTCAGAAACCTTTTGTTGAGCCGCGGAGGGGGAGGGGCCCTTGAGGGGGAGGTACTGTCAAGGTCCTACCTTTTCCCTGTGGTTATGTTACTTCATGTGCTGGTGTCCATCTTGGATTCTGCTGTGCATGATGGGAGCCCTTTTATGCCTTCAGGTTTCTGTGGTCCATCCTCCAGAGGGGTGTGGCTGATGACATATAAGCCTGTGGCCCGCACATGCTCTTTGCACTTGTGTCTTGTGTCTTTGTGTTGCTGTTACTCTGTTCTGACTCTCGTGACTCTCCTGGTATCTGATTCGGCTTGTCTTGACTATTCTTTGTATTCTCCTTTGATCTGACCCTCTGTTGCTGAACCCGGCTCGTGACCTGTGATTCTCGTCTGCTGTCCTGTACTGTTGTTGTTGACCCCGGCTTGTCTGACTACTCTTTTGTCTCTTCCACCAGCTACACGCCATTGGCGGCGGCCATTACCGCAGCTGAGGTGTCTCGGGGGCCGCGACCTGGTTCCTGGCTGCGTCAAGTCCATCCCCACCATCAGGGGCCCTGGTGAAGGGCAGCCTGGGACTTAGACTCCGCGCCCTGAGGGACTTCGGTCTGTGGGTGGCGGTTGTCGTCAGCCAGTGCGTTACATTGTTAGGCCTGCCTGTCCGTTCCTCAGCTCCTGCCCTGACAAGTGTACAATAGATGAACTCCGCGTGCCTTGAAGATATGAGCTTTGGAGAAGACAAATCACAACTGCACGATCGACTGCCCTCTAGAGCAGTGTTCCTGTTTTGCTTACGGCAAACACAGCCCAGCAGTTTCTCCTGCAGGTTACTGGGCTCAATCAATACAATTGATGGTTCTGTCCAGGTGAAATGGAACAGTACACGTCCAGGAAATTATCATCTAATATACAAGGAATGATTATCACCTTCTTTCATTGTCTAAATGCAGCATTATATTTTTTTAGGCCTTACGCACACTGGACATTATAAAATTGCCAGTAACAGCTGCAGAATGCCATGTTAAATCCGCTAGTTTTTTAGCATTTGTGTTATTTAGTGTTTTTCAGCATTTGCGGTTTTGTAGCAAAACTAAACTCCCACAAAATAAAAATAACAGTGCCGCGCTTTCCTTATATTATATCCATCACTCTTATACCATCTCATTAAAACAAGATAACTTAACCTCCCTGGCGGTATTCCCGAGTGTAGCTCGGGGTAAAGTTTCAGCACCACAAGCGGTAACCCCGAGTACACTCGGGAATACCTTGCAGCGCTGCTCCGGGATCTCTTCTGCACTTACCTTGTCCTGCACTCCCGCGATGTCCCCCCTGCAGTGTCTCTGGCAATGTCCTTCAGCATCTGTCTTCTGGGTACCGTTACTTGCGACGTCGGGACATACGGGGGATGGAACTGGCGGGAAATTTGAAAGTTGTAAAAGTGACATTCACTAAAATCACATAGTAAAACATTACTGTATCAAAGCATTTCACATACATATTGCCCCGAGTGCTTTGTCCTGTGCCCTGCCTGCATTTTTAACATTCTTTCTGCCTGGAAACTGAGAAACGTCCATGGCGTCCAAAAAGCGTCCCTTTAGGTCCAAAAGCAGTTTCAGACCAGCTAGAGAACAGCGATAGTAAATTAGAACTACTTGCAGAATTGAGTGATAATGATTCGTGGGGGAAATTCGTCATCAGACACTGAAAACGATTTTGCGACTTTGCTCAGTGATGTGCGAACTTGGCGCTATATTTCAAATTTCAGTGTTTTTGGTTTGATTATATTATTTAATTAAATGTATTATATTATTTTTATGATTAAATTATAATTTATGATTTCGTGTTTCTATTTTTATGATACCCGGGATGTTTACTAGACTCTTGTTCGGACAGATTTCAGTGAGTTATTCCTAAAAATTACAGGCCTACAATAAAATAAAAATACATATTTCCATGCAAAAAATGTACTGCTTTGAGCACAGAAATATGGACATAATCAGACCACTAGAGAGGCTACCGTTAAATGGTCTCTATATTGCAGTGAGTCTCTTATTAGTGTTTCTTCTTAATTTGCCCCCAAATGATAAAATGCATTCCCATGATACTTCATATCTTCCTATTATCACTTGTATTAATCCACCACCAAAAACACCAGATGTGCCCTCCTCACCTGGAGCTTTTGATCTCACACAAAGTTTGGTCAAATCACACTTGTGTCCTTTGAAGTGGACATAAGATTAAGATGTCTCTTGAGTTTTCCTCGGTAATGAACGACCTCCTTAATACCTCTACCTCCACTCCACAAACATATATAGGAAAAAGGAAGTAAACAATAGTGCTCTATCCTTTTAAAACACTAGTTTATTAAAATATTAAAATTGGCCACTCACATTGTATAGGTGCTCCATCGCACCTGGCTGTCAAGCCGCGAGCCGTCACAGCCGGTTGCCCACACTGAAGTTGCTGCCTCCGGGAACACCAGATGGCTGGTGAAACGGGCTGCGGGGAGGACACCACGGGATCAAGGGACAGGTGAGTGGCTGTTTTTTAAAAGTCAGCAGCTACAGTTTTTGTAGCTGCTGGCTTTTATTTTTTCACAGGAGACTGGAACTCCACTTTAAACAGTAACCAGTGACTATTGGTGCCTTGGTATTATTATTCACATCAGTTTTTTTTTTTGTTTTGTTTTTTTTTTTTACTTGCTGATAGTTATTTTTGAATACAGTCTCTGGCGCCCTCTGCTGGTGATTAACTTGACTAGGTGTCATGAACTTTAAATTCTTACTGAATTATATTTAGTTTGTGAAATGCACTGTGTACCATAAGCAATGGAAATTAAAAAACAACAAAAACAAAATACTTGTAAAACTAATTAGGTGTTCTATTCCCTTTAAATTGACACACTTGTAATATCATATGATTCAAACAGTGCTGACCAATGCCAATAAATAAAAACAAAATTGCCAGAGGCCTCATTTGAATAGGCTAAACACACCTAATGGCATCCCACTGGCAACCAGCACACAAACCAGGCAAGCCTTCAGGGGTTAATGCCCCCCTGCTCAGGTTCCCAAATCACTCTGTGTATGGACTACTTGCTGCTCAATGTGTTATAACAGCCAGGATCACAGTTTGGGTGTATAAAAAATAAAATACTCTATAGTGCATTACCCAATAAAACTTCTTTTATTAAAAGCTCTTGCACAATATGATACAATGATCAGGCATCTCCTAGATTGTAAGCTCCAAGGAGCAAGGCCCTCAAATCCCTCTTGTATTGAACTGTATTGTTGCTGTATTGTCTCCCATTATATTGTAAAGCGCTGAGCAAACTGTTGGCGCTATATAAATCCTGTATAATAATAATCAAACATCATGCATCTAGACATGGGACACTCTGGATTCTGCCCGTGCATGATGATGTCACTGCCAAATGCTCTGACGCAACGCGTTTCACTCAATAGTGTCCTCAGGGAATAGCGAATGCACTGCACTGAAGTAGCTGCAAAAATTCGGTAGTGGAATTACTTTTCTGAATAATACTCAGGTTAACTTTTTAATAAGAAATTCTAAGTGCTTCATTGCACTAATCACATTTTGTGTTTATTTTTAAGTTTTTTTAAGTGTTTTGCGCACATTGCATTGCACCTGATGAGTTTGTGGAAGTTTTATGATTTGCGCCTAAAGTGTTTATGTTTAAAGTGTTTAACCCCTTGGCGCTGGCACCTCCTGGCCCTTTAAGGGTTTCAGAAGCCGGGAGGTGGGGCGGGGTTTTAGGGTCACGTGACCGCCGTGATTCGCCATCACATGATCGGGAAAGGTCCTGATTGAAAGAGGAGATCGGGACCTTTCCGTGAGTACCGGACATGTGTGCTGGGAGCACGCAGAGCGCGCTCTCAGCACATATGTTTTTCTTAATTGCGCACAAATGTGCGGCCGCTCGGCGTCTAGACCCAGACGCCCGGAGGTCGCACATTTGTGTGCAGCCGGCGTGAAGAGGTTAAAAGTTGAAATTAATTATTCAATTTCATTTGTATTTATCAGAATTGGTTAGCACTATTTGAATCATATGATGTTACAAGTGTGTCAGTTTAAAGGGAATAGCACACCTAATTAGTTTTACATGTGGTTACCGGTTCCCCTCCCGTTAGAGCAGAAATACTGCTACAGGGCGGCAGGGGTGTGCAAAATCACGTATATATACATGATTTCGCATTTCCGGGTAGGGGGCGTGTGTTCGGCCTCAGCTGTCAATCATCGGGTCCCGGCTGGTGATTACTCACCGGCACCTGGTGATCGCCAAGCATCTCTGACGGTGGAGAGACCTCTGTATAAACAACACAGATCTCTCCCCTGTCAGCTCCTGCACATTGCTTTGGCATAGCAGAGTCATACAAAGCAGTGTGCTTACAGTGAAGCACACACAGCCAGTGGTGAAAAAAAAAAAAACCCAACCACTGGCAAACCTCACCTGCCTCCCTGACTTTGACAATCATGTTGCTGAGACCCTAGTGTGGGGGATATATAGTAAGGAAGATTTACTCAAGTGCAGAATGCATGACTTCCTATCTTTTTGCCATCCTGGTGTCTTGAGGCCTTCTTTCTGCCCTTTTTCCCCTCCCTCCTTTCACCTGTTAGGCCATCCCAGCATCTGCTTCCGAGTGAGTTTCGGGGTTCCTGGGGGAATTCTCATCCTCCCCCTCTTCTATTCAAGGAGGGGTATGGGATATGGTGATATATGGCCACACTGGTTCCATTAACCTTTCCTCACTTTGATGGTGGCATCTTATCATATTGTATGCAGAGTTATCCCTGAAGAAGGAGCTGTGCCTCCAAAACGCGTCGGTACTCGGTTCAGAGTCTCTGCTTGCATGATATAATGCTGTACATCAGTTTTCTGTAATAATTGACTGACGTGGAAATTGTGTTATCTTTTAGAGATTATGTAATAAAAGTTATTTTTAACTGCTTTTTTTTTAAAAAACCTTTGTATGTTGCCTAAAAAAATCCCAGGGGGAGCTTTTGTCCTAAGTGTACTTGACATTAGGGATGTTGGCAATCATGCGGAAAACCTTCTATAACTTTCTTAGTACAGTGTCTGTGCTTTTTATTTGCACTGATCACTGTATTGGTGTCACTGGGGATGTCAGTGACATCAAGTCAGTTCCCCCCAGTGTCAGAATGCTCGCCGCAGTCCTGATATAAATCGCTGATCGCCGCCATTGCTGGTAATAAAAAAAAATTCCAGTATATATCACCTTTTGTAAAGACATGTTAGTAGAATACATTTTCACCTACATTTATGCCAAAATTTTATTTTTTACATTTTTTTTTTACTGGACATGTTTAATAGCAAAAAGTGAAAAATATTGTTTTTTTTTCTCAAAATTGTTGCTCCTTTTTTTGTTTCTAGAGCAATAAATTAAAAACCGCACAGGCGATAAAATACCACCGAAAGAAAGCTCTATTTGTGGGGGGAAAAGGATGCAAATTTTCATTTGGGTGCAGCATTGCATGACCGCGCAATTGTCAGTTAAAGTAACGCAGCACCATATTGCAAATCCTCTGGAGGGCAAGAGGTTAAGGTGTTGGTGTAATTTAACACTGTTTAGAGTTCCACTTTCTCTATAAGGAAAATTTTGATGTTATACAGTTTGGATTAGTTTATGTTGTACTAAGCGCAGAGGTTTTAAACACAAAAACAAAATACTTGTTTTCACTTTTTTTATTGTTTGTTGCATTTCCTGCAGCCTCTCCCAGCCACTTCCTGTCTATATGAACTCCATTGATGACTACATGGCATTTCTATGGGCAAGTTTCTTGATGGTGACAACAATGTTGAAAGCATGGCCACTTGTGGTCTTCATTGGAAGTCCCTGTGAGAAGGTGACCACATAGTCACAGTAAGTGCCTGGCCAAAGACTTTTATGACGCATTAAATTCAAATTACTAATTCTGACATACAAAGCCGTTCACAACACTGCCCCAAACTACCTCACTGACCTGATACCCAAATACCACCTTACCCGTGCCTCTCGCTCCTCACAAGACCTCCTACTCTCTAGCTCCCTGGTCTCCTCCTCCCACGCAGGACTTCTCCAGGACTTCCTCCATCCTCTGGAACTCCCTACCCCAATCCATCAGACTGTCACCTAACCAGTTTAAGGTTTAGAACCTTTTCCAGCTTTTACACTTTCTCTGCACCTCCATTGATGGTAGTCATTAGGACAAGAAGTGTAGGGAAATATCCAGCAGGAACATAGAACAAAGTCAAACCATGGCAAATTTTCCCTACTTTATCCAAAACATAAAAAAAGTTATGCGCTCACATTAAAGTGTTACTAAACTCATAACCCTGCATTCACTATATCTGGTCTTCCATACTACACAGAACATAGAAATGCAATTATTTTAGTAAATATAAACTGCTAATTACATTTTCTCAGCAGTTAGAGCAGTCTTGTGACTTTTATCAGTGTCCAGCAGAGCACTGGTTAAAGCTTGTAGGAGGAGTTTTCATTCTCCCCCGACTGTCCTATGAGGCTGAATAACCCATGACCCTCTGTCTGGACAGCGCTGGTTGGCACTGTGCTGATCACATGCACTCTCCAAAAAAAAAAACAAACCTCTCTAGCAATACAGAGCAAACTGAGCATGTGCAGCTTTCCCCCAAGGCTCTGTTCTATCAGCAGATTGATTGGTGACACCTTTCTTTGTTGAATTAAGTATTTATTCTAAATGGCTGTTTTTAGTGTGTGGGGGTGGGGGGGTGAATGTAGCACCCTAATATTTACACTGGATGGAGCTAGATCCCTAATGGTTAGACAGGAGCTGAATAACAGCTCAGGTGTAATAGCCAGAGGGGTCCAATTCGGGTCAGGGCTGAGAAATTCTGCAGGCCAGCCCTCTGGAATTTCCCCCTGCTCTAATGATTTTGGAGGAGGGCCTTGTAGGCAATGGGTGGATCTGAGGAGTGGTAGGCTGCACCTTTGAGGGGCCTCAGCCAATCCCCAATAGGAGGCTTGGCAAGGGGCTGGACTCCCTTAAAAATGTTAGCGTTTGCTCAGTAGCAGAAATTGAAGTGTGGCGGTGGGAGAAGAGTGAGAAGTAGGAAGATGTGTGGCTGGAGGAGGAAGGCTGCCAAGAGGCCTGATCCAAGTTTAATTCCCTGAATAAAATAACAAAACCAACGCTCAATGCCTGATTTCTCTCTGTGGATGAAAGCTGTGTGGAAAATGCTAATTGACTGGCTGTGCAGGACTATAGGGGGACCCAAAATTCAACACCAAAACCTAAGCGGGCAAAGCTACACATGTTACTTTAATTTCCGAAAATTGCTTTCAATCTTTTTAAGTCCATAACTTTTATTAAAACAGTACCTGGTGATCCAGCCATGAATTTTCATTAATTTATTGTTATGGGGTGACAATTCTCTCCAAATTGTTCTTCTCCATTGTCATCACGTCACATGTACCCCTAATGGAGACCATAGCCATGCCAACACATTACACTGGCTTGGCCAACAGATGCCTCTATGAGGAAGTCAAACCAGAGCAGTAATGTCTAACGCACACTGGAGTGAGTGCTTGTAGACTGGAAATGGCTGAATGAGGATGGAGAGGATTAGCAGTACTGAATGAAAAAAAAAAAAAAAGAATGAAGAAAAAGGTCAAAACAGCATTTTAGAGAAGCAAAAAAAAAAAACTGCTGATAATGATATACAGCACTTTAGCTCACAAAATGTTATCCAGTTAGGGTTTGGCTCTATTTTGTCATCCACTCTTGTAAAATTGATATAAAAGGAAAATGCTTCCTGCACTGAAAGTCCATTTGTAGCCCGGCAGCTTATTCATTCTCTAAATAACCCTAACACTTGATATCACCATTTTCCATGTCATAGTCCTTTTAATGAGGTTCTCTAGCAATGGATTAAATACTGAGGTGGAGACATTCTATGCAACTCAGTCTAAAGTAGGTTCTTTTTATTTAGAACATAATAAGAGCACGAAACAGCTTTCATCCACAACAATGAACAAGTCTTTTAGGCAGTGCTGTGTGTTCAGAACAGCCAGAGCTGAATAAAAAGAAATCTTTAGGAAATAGAGATTTTTTTAGCCTTTGTATCATTGACTGTATTCACACTCCTTACACATTCAAGATAAGGAGTTAATTAAATTACTTATTGCTTTGTTCGTTCTGGTATTTTTTTGAATATTGCTCAGGCAAATCTGTTCAAGAAATATTTGTGATTTTTAATACCTCTTAGATACACTAACTATATTAATTGTGAGTTGAATTGAAGAGTGAGCTCTCCCTCTGATTGCAATCTGCTCTTATGCCCTTTCTCTCCAGTAATGCAGTAGCTCTGATCTCGGCATTTGGGAGCTCACTCCTGAGATGGTGTAGGTAACAGCTAGGAATCTCCTAGCAACGTCCTTAGCAACATCCTAGGAGTTTCAGTCAGGCTGATGAGATAAGTAAATGGTCTACAGCCATACCCACATGGAAGAAAAATATATTTGAAATATGTTTTTAAAATATTCTTCCCAAATATATCGCCATATATTGGCAATACTACAATTTTGGCCATATATATACACATACATACATATATATATATATATATATATATATATATATATATATATATACACATATATACATACACACACACACTGCATGTTGAAGTGCGTTATTACAAAATATATGAAAATTATTTTTAAAAATACATTCCAAATATACTGTATGTCTTTAAAAATACAAATCTACATTTTTGGAATGCATTTACAAATGTGTGTAGAAATATATGTTAAAATTACTTTTTTATATGTTAAAAAAATCTGAAGAATATATTTTTAAAAAATTGTTTTCAAAAAATATATATTTTTTAAATATGTTCTTCAGATTTTTTTTAACATATAAAAAAAAGTAATTTGAACACATATTTGTAAATGCATTCCAAAAATGTAGATTTGTATTTTTAAAGACATACAGTATATTTGAAATGTTTTTTAAAAAATATTTTTCATATAATTTGTAATAAAAACGCATTTCAACATGCAGTATGTATATTTATTGAAATATATTTTTAATATATTACGTCAGAGCTGCACTTTGTTTTCATCTACATCCCTTATCTTCTTAGGCAGTTTTTTGGTAAATGTGAACTAAGGCAGGCCATACACAATTCGTTTTTCTTTTGTGAAAAATGAGCTGATTCCCTCATCCACACATTCAATGTGGATGGGGGAATCACTCCCACTAAGCTATTGTATTCTGCCGGCAAGGAGCCTTCCCCACTGCCAAAATACAATGCTCAGGGTTGCTGGCTATAAACCGGACAGGCTGGTTGTACACAAGTTGTATACATGCATCTTCTATCCCGGCATGTTACTGCCCATCTTTTTCCTCCACTGGTCAACGTGTCCAGAAGGCTACTGAGAATGGCATCATGGAATAATATGGCACTGGTCTCTACATCATTATCCTGTGTGTCCTATGGGGTGGGTCTTTGATGTCCTGGTCTCACAGGAAGTGGGTGGAGTGATGCCGGGCATCATCCAGACAAAAAAAATGTCCGGTGCTGCACAACAGTCTGTGACAGGGGCATACTGACAACTCATGGGGCCCCCGGGCAATAGGGGATTATGGGGCCCCTATGCCTTTGCCCACACTCAAAAAAAAAGCCTATAAAAAGATACCAGGGGCATTTCATGGGGCTCCCTACTGACCCCAGGTCCTCGGGCAGTGCTTGAGTGTTCGAATGGTCAGTCCGCCCCTGGTCTGTGGAGGAAGGCGCTGAATATAGGGGCATTATTGCAGTAAAATCTATCTTTTAAGTGCTAGGCCAACTCATTTTTAATTCTTAACAAAACTGGAGTTAGGGATTTAAGTGTACAGCCGAAAGTGTTTTTATTTTGGAAAGAAGAAGGCAGGGTTAGAACCTCTGCTGGGTTTTTAGCTTTGTCTTTGTGACCGCTGGGGAGAATCACCCTTTCTACCTGTTCTGGCGCACAGCACAGGAAGTGTCTGCAAGGGTTGTAGGATCAATGATCTCACACGGGTCTTAAAGCGGAGTTCCACCCATTCTTTAAAGCGCATCTCTGTACATTGTACCTGTGTTGTAAATCATGATTTGGATAATTTTTTTTTTCCGTGTTATAAATACCTTTAAATCCATTTTTAGGACTGCAGCTCCGGTCCCGACCACCTAGGTGATGACGTTGTAAGGCGAATCACAAGGTCTCCTGGAATGTCCTGTCCTGTATCCCATGAGTCGTTTGGGTTCCTAGTGACTTAATATCGCTGTACTTCGAAAGCAGAAATGACACGAATGGCAGGAGTTTGGCGCCATTTTACCGGAGTCCTGTGTGGAAGACGTGTATGCTGTGTGAATTGATGTACAGGTTGCCATAAGGGGGCGGGAATTTCCGCTGTCCCCGCTATTGTTATGGCAACCTGTAGTATACAAGTCGTGCCAAGCAGTGTCAGTACTGCGCAGGCGCGAGATTGAGTGGTACATGCTGGAATAGCCAGCAGCACCAATTCCAGGAAGTAAAGACCTGCGGGCTTCAGATGCCCACAGCCATCATGGCACCTGCCTGCTTCTGAGATCCAAGTAAAGTTTAACTTATTTGAAAGTAATTACAAGGCTATTAATAACTTTATCCAATTGATAATGCTAACTGAAAGGAAATCCTGGGTCTGCTTTTAAAAAAAAAAATTTAATCTGGGGACTGGAGCTCCGCTTTAGCAGTTTCAGCGTGGGTGTACTTGTATGACCTAAAAAGATAGTAGTATTATTATTATTATACAGGGTTTACATAGTGCCAACAGTTTGTACAGTGCTTTACAAAACGAAGGCAGATATTACAGTTCCAATACAATTTGGTACAAGAGGCATTTGAGGGCCCTAGTATAGCTGATTGGGGTCCCATGAGCACTTTTATCCTGAAAATTACAGAGTTGGAAGCTATGACTCTGCGGTCTCTAGCCACAGACGTTACCTCTATGCGATCTTTATAGCTCCAATTCACACGGGGCATTGTGTGCATAGTAACAGTTGGGATGAGAATCCAAGCAGGTGTTCAGGCAAGTATATGTTGATTTTTTTTTTTTTTTAGATATAGTGCTGTGGGCCATATATAGAATGAATATGGCTGTATTCCTGATGGGCTGCTTAAATGTACTGAACTGGCAAAGATCAGCAGATGGAAATAAAATCGCTTTTAATATTTATACAATGTTCCAGGGCCCTATGGGAAAATTTGGGTTTAGAGAGTTTTTTAAATATTTTTCTGACAACATTTGGTTCCAATAGTTATGCTGTAATTAATTCTTAAAGTATATGTAAACCCAGTCACTAAATTCCTATATAAGCTTTAACATGTTATTGCGATCTCAAAAGTTATTTTCAGTATTTTTGAATCTTCAACTTTTTTTAAAGGAAAAGTACAGCCAAAGCTCTTTTGGCTGTACTTCTGTGGATCACAGGAGTGCACATTGTTCTGCACTCTTGTGACCCGTTTTCAACTGACAGCAAGCTGAAAATCACTCAGCTGGTCCACCCTGGGGAAAGATCCCAACTGTAAAGTCGGGATCAGGGGCGGACTGACAACTCATGGGGCCCCCGGGCAATAGGGGATCATGGGGCCCCTGTGTCATTGCCCAAACTCAAAAAAGCCTATGAAAAAGGTACCAAGGGCATCTCATGGGGCCCCCTACTGACCCCGGGCCCTCGGGCAGTGCCCGGTTTTCCAAATGGTCAGTCTGCCCCTGGTCGGGATCAACCCTGGAGTTTGGAGCAGCACCTGGCTCAGCCTTTCAGCGAGCCACTGAGAACCTTAGCCAGCCGCTCCCTTCCCCTCCACAGCCCAGCGAGCTCTCGGGAAGGGAGGGGGGGGCAGAGTAGAGAGTGGTGATTAACAGTCACCACTCTCTGCTCAGAGCAGTGGTGAAAGCTCAGTTCTCGCACTTAGAACTGGAGGAGGACAGATGCAGCATCTGATAGATTCACCTAGGTAAGTATGATTTAAAAAGAAAGCCATCCCATACTTCTTTTTGAAGTTATTTTTGATGATCCTGCCATCAAGATCCTAGTTCAAGCACTAACTTTTATAGGGTGACAACACTCTGTCCCAATTGTTGTCACCACCAGCACACCCACTCCCTGAAATGTCATGCAGCCATTCAGCAAGGGTTTACATATACTTTAGAGGGAAACTTCATTCCGAAAACTCCCTTTACCCTTTATGTTGGGTTATGCACAAAATAAAAACATACTCATGCCCAGTGATCCAATTATAATCTACAGGGATCTGCTGCTGCACACCTGGTCCTATGCCACCATCTTTCTCTGATGTCATCTGGGGAACTGCAAGACTCTTCTGAGTCTTGCAGCTGGCCCCCATGATGTCATCAGGAAGAGACAGCCAGCCTCCCAATGATATGCAGCAGAGCATGTCCCAAAGAGTACCCCGACTCCCCCCTGGTATGCGCGACATGGATATTCCAGGAGGCTGTGGGCAAGAAATATGTTATTCTCACCTAGGTGATGATTTAGGAAGTGCAGGAATGGTTCCCCAAAAAACAGTAAAAAAGGCAAAGAAAAAAAAAACCATACCTGTGCTTGGTGTACATTTTGATGAATAAATTATTGCAATTATCAGCATCTTTCTGCGGTGTGCAGCCACTTTTTCCAGTCTACACTCCTACGTTGGCGAGCCGGGCGGGCAAATTCATGACAGAGCCAGACTGGATCTTACCTGTCACTTGCCTGGTGTGGTGATATCCTTTTCATTGTTCTAGGAAAATTCATACCTGATTTTTAGAGAAGAGGGGGTAGATGTTGAATGACAGAAAGTGGGTAGGGATGGAGAAGCTCCACTTTTAGGGCTTTTTCACACTGGCAATAATGCTTACTGTCCTAAGCAGAGCAGTATAGCAATGGCTGTTAGGCATTCAGAAGGCGCTCTTGATGTCTGTTTTTTTGTTTATTTTTTGCTAAACAACAATTTCACATTGTGGGATTGCATCACAACTGTGAGCCAAGCATTTTCCTCCTGGTTGTGGTGCGGTCCCCATTGACCGCAATGGGAAAGTATGACAGGAGGTACTACCTGTCATATTTTGCAGCCCAAGCTAAAATCTCTTCATGGCTGCAGCTGTGATGTTAGAATTCTGGTGGGCGGCTTGGAATGGGGAGCAGTAATGTAGCAGCAACTTTGGGGATACCATGTAAACTCCAGACACGAACTTGAGGAAAACAAAACTTTTATTTAACCAGCGCTAGTTGAGACTTAGCCAGACTTACGTCTGCAAAGCTAAGTAGCTTCAAAAACATCTCAGAGTATACATATTAACAATTACGTCACAATGCATATTTTTCCTCTTTCACTTTCTGTACATTCAAAAGGCTTTCTAAACTGCAGTATATAGCCTTGAATGCCAATTACAGATAAGGATACCAGCTATAAGCTGGAACACATTACTCCACAGGAAATGAGGCAGGGGGGGAGTGAGCTGGTGACCTTGCTTTTGCAAACAGAGGCTGCTAGAAGTGTTAGAGTTTAAAGGGGAACTCTGCAATATCTGGGTGCTGCCACATTAAAACCACAGCTCAGCCACCTATTTTTATGATCCCCCTCTGGCCGCAAGGGTGAAAAAACCCAAAGTCTACATTAAGCCTGGGTTCACAATGATGCAGTCCGGAATTCGCAGCGTTTTCTGTGCAAATTCCACACCGCATCAGACACCCCGTTCATGTGAACCGCTGCAGGTGTGTATGTTAACACCCCAAAATCTGTCCGCAAAACGTGGTGCGATGTGCAGAATCGGATCGCATAGATGTGAATACCCATGCGATCTGATTCTAGTGCGAACCTAAAAAACAATATATGGTTCAAAACGCACCGCACACAATTCGCATGTGATTTGCACAGGAATGCAAACCTATCTTAACAGTTAAACATTTTCAGGCTTTGAAAGGAATGATATTGAAAATGAAAATGTTATATCACTATTTACAAAAGATACATGATAGAAGGAAAAGGGTCATTGACAGCCTACATAGCCAAATCTGAACTGAATATCACAGAGGATTAGTAACAAGAAAAATATAAGCCATTCAGAGGTGTGAAATTCATGACTGTGCTTCTAGAGGTCAGGGAGTTCATGTTAACCTTGAATGAATACCTTCTGAGCTGAGCATACGTCATGCAAAACAGCTGTTCAGTGAATATGTAAAAGTTTTATATGTCGTTTCATTGTACTCTTAACATGCCCAGGCTTGTTCTCTAATACCTGACTAATCATTCCTGAGAATCATAGGCCTTCTCTTGTAGAATAAGGAATTGTTTGCATTGTAACTGCTGCTTGACACTGGAGATCACGTGTATAGTAAGGTGACCAAATATGAAATCCAAGGACACCCTACGACCATGCAAACCAAATGTTGGGTGTGAGCCAAGTTGGGCTAACAGTGGGAGGAACTTAACCACCTCAATACTGGACACTTTTACCCCCTTCCTGCCTAGGCCAATTTTCAGTTTTCAGCACTGTCACACTTTGAATGACAAGTCATGCAACACTGAACCCATATGAAATTTTTATCATTTTTTTCACGCAAATAGAGCTTTCTTTTGGTGGTATTTAACCCCTTGATGCAGACCGAACGCAAATATGTGGCCTCTTGGCGACTGGGCCTTGACGCCGAGCGGCTGCATATTTGCGTACCATTTGAAAACACATATGTGCTGAGAGCGCGCGCCCTGCACGCTCCCAGCACATACAGTTGTGACCAAAATTATTCAACCCCCACTGAAATTGAGTGTTTTGGCCAGTTTGACATTGCTTTTGATCATTCAGTCATCTTGCTTACATTTACATTAAAGAGGCACTTGTAGGTCAGACAAATATAACATAACAGTTATAATGAAATAACCACAAATGTCTTTTCTGTGCTCACAGCATTATCAGTTTTATTCAACCCCCAAGTGACATTCAATCTTAGTACTTAGTACAGCATCCTTTTACAGTTATAACAGCTTTTAAACGTGAAGCATAGCTTGACACAAGTGTCTTGCAGCGATCTACGGGTATCTTCGCCCATTCTTCATGGGCAAAGGCCTCCAGTTCAGTCACATTCTTAGGCTTGCGCACTGCAACTGCTTTCTTTAAGTCCCACCAGAGGTTCTCAATCGGATTTAAGTCTGGTGACTGCGATGGCCACTCCAAAATGTTCCAGCCTTTCCTCTGCAACCATGCTCTAGTGGACTTGGAGGTATGCTTGGGATCATTGTCCTGTTGAAAGGTCCAACGTCTCCCAAGCCTCAGGTGTGTGACGGACTGCATCACGTTTCCATCCAATATCTCCTGGTACTGAAGAGAATTCATGGTACCTTGCACACGCTGAAGCTTCCCTGTACCTGCAGAAGCAAAACAGCCCCAAAGCATGATTGACCCTCCACCATGCTTCACAGTAGGCAAGGTGTTCTTTTCATCATAGGCCTTGTTCTTCCTCCTCCAAACATAGCGTTGATCCATGGGCCCAAACAGTTCTAATTTTGTTTCATCAGTCCACAGAACACTATCCCACAACTTTTGTGGTTTGTCCACATGGCTTTTGGCATACTGCAGTCGACTCTTCTTATTCTTTGGAGACAGCAAGGGGGTACGCCTGGGAGTTCTGGCACGGAGGCCTTCATTACGCAGTGTGCGTCTTATTGTCTGGGCTGAAACTTCTGTACCCACATCTGACAAATCTTTTCTCAGTTCCTCAGCAGTCACACGGGGACTTCTCTCCACTCTACGCTTCAGGTAGCGCACAGCAGTCAAAGTCAGCATCTTCTTTCTGCCACGACCAGGTAGCGTTTCAACAGTGCCCTTTGCCTTGAATTTGCGAATGATGCTTCCTAAGGTGTCTCTTGGTATGTTTAACATCTTTGCAATCTTCTTATAGCCATTGCCCTTCCTGTGAAGAGAAATCACCTCTTCTCTTGTCTTCCTGGACCATTCTCTTGCCTTCACCATGTTTGTAACCACACCAGTAAATGTCTAGAAGGAGCTGAGTATCACAGTCATTTTAAAGCTGCCTAATTGGTGCTTATTATGCTTGATTGCTGCTCGGTGACATCCACAGGTGTTTTCAATACCTGATGGAAAGCACCTGTATGAACCTCTGTTCTTCAGAGTGGTAGTCTTTAAGGGGTTGAATAATTGTGGCAATGAAGAAACCACATAAGAACCATTTACTACTGTATTACATAAACAATTGATGTCATTTTAGTTGCATTTGGGTAGTTACAACGTCCTTGTAGGATTTGATTCTGAATACAATTCCAAATGTACACTATAGTCCCTAAACCCCTTTACAGCATTGGGGGTTGAATAATTTTGGTCACAACTGTATGTCAGTTTCTCACCGAAAGGTCCCGATCTCCTCTTGTGATCAGGATCTTTTCCAATCATGTGACCGCTGTGACAGCGAATCACGGCGGTCACATGACCCTAAAACCCCGCCCCACCTCCCAGCGTCTGAAACCCCTTGAAGAGCCAGGAGGCGCCGGCATGAAGAGGTTAACCAGCTCCAGGTGGGACTTTCGTTGATTTGGATGGATGTCATCCTCTGGAATCACGCCTCACCCGCGTACATGGGCTGCGCTGTGGTGCAATCTATCACCAGCTGTGTTCACAGAATACAGCCGATGCCTGCTGCTGGTACCATGTGACCGCTGTGACCAATCACAGCAGGTCACATGAAAATTGTAAATAATGGATGGCTTCCTTTCAAACCATTCATTTTGTACAATGGAAATTGCTAGCTGTGATTGGTCACATTTATCATATGGTACAGAGTGGGTCAATCACAGCCCATCTGTGCCATGTGATTAGTTGTGGCCAATCACAGCTAATCACAATAAAAAAAACCTGAATGAATTGATTTCATTCAGTAAAATTCTTGCTTATAGCAATGAAATTCATTGCTATAAGCAATCATAATGTGTAAAAAAAAAAACAAAACAAACTGATCACTTCTCAAGAATAGTACAATGTTACTATGGTAACATTATGTTGCTCTGTGAATAGTGTGTAAAATAAAAAATCATAAAAAAAGAAAACAAATTGAATTAAAAAAAAAGAATAATAATTTTTTTTTGTACTGTCATCAATCACTGTCCCTGATCACTGCCATGCCTGTTATGTGATGACTCTGTACTGCACTGGTGACAGTATGTGAAAAAAAAATTGTGAACATATTTTTTTCCATTTCCATTTGCCAAAAAATTATGACAAAAACTTACAACTTAAAAAAACTAGCCATGCCTCTTACTAAATACCTCAGACTGTCTACTTTCCAAAAGGGGTAATTTGGGGGATATCTGTACTGTCCTGACATTTTTGGGCCTCACGAAATGAGGTAGGATGTCATTACATCAGGATTGATCGATTTTTAGATATATACCATAGTTTGTGGACTCTATAACTTTCCTACAGACTAAATAATTACTTTTTCACAGCCTAGCCACATAGAGAGGCCCAACATCCAAAGAGCACCTTCAGGTTACCACTACCAGTTTACAGTTACAGAGAAAGTTTGGTGCTAGAATTATTGCTCTTGCTCTGACATTCGCATGTGTGGTGCGATCGCGGTTTACATATGCGTACAAGACCAATGCGTATGTTCACCTTTGCACAAGAGTACGGGGAGACGGGGGGGGACTTTGGGACACTGGTACACCGACAGATGTTTTTGTACACTGTCAACCGGCGGACACTGACAAATGTTGAAGGTCCACTAGGGACACCAACAGATGTTGATGTTGCAATGGGACACTATTGCAGATGTTGATGGAGTACAGTGTGACAGATTTTTTTTGTGCACTGTACACTGTGACAAATATTGATAGGACACTGGTACAGCTGTTGGTGTGCACTGTGGACAGGGACAGATAGTACTTGATGTACTGGTGTGGAATGGCTGTATCATTTGACAACACCGGAGCCTAGTTTTCTGTGGGTTAAGAGTGCATAACACAGAGTTTATGCCCTGGTTCACACTGATGCAGTGCGGAATTTGCAGCGTTTTCAGTGCAAATTCCGCACCGCATCAGAATCTCACCCCGTTCATGCGAACCGTTACAGGTGTGTGCATGTTAAGTTAACAACACCCCGAAAGTAGTCCACAAAACGCAGTGTGATATGCAGAATCGGATTGCATAGGTGTGAATACATATGCGATCAGATTCTAGTGAAGACCCAGAAAAGGGTCCTGCATGTTTTTGGTGCGGGTGCGGTACAAATAGAGCCATACAAAATGTATGGCTCCAATCACACCGCACACAAATCTCATGTGATTTGCACAGGAATGCGGTGCAGTTCCTGTGCGAATCACATGCAATATACAGCACCATACATATGTGAACCCAGGCTAAAGGTCAAAAGTAAGTAAAGCACAGAGTGCCTCCCTAACAAAAATTCCCCTTTCCTCTCAATAGAATACTCCACCTCCTATGGCATTGATGTTGCTGGTGAGTTCCCACAGTCCACCACATTTGGTGAATTTCCTTTCCTTATCTCTAGTGGTAACACCTGTACAGCTGCAGAAGACACCATATACTTTCAGGACGGGGAGGAATTTGTGGCATCAGTGGGACCATGTCACCTCTCCAGCACCCCCTTGCCTCTCTCTGCACAGGCAATCACCAACATGTTCAGGTGGCAGGTCATGTCCCAGGCTGCATTTAGGGGTGGCTGCCAGCAGAGGGCTCTCCAGTCACAATCCACTTCAGTATAGTAATGGCACAAACTGCCACTTCTGTGTACTAAAATTCTTAGCCACACCCCCTTTTACTGCTACTCATTTACTTAGGCACCCTCCTTCCCCCACATTAAAATACTGTGCACGGGGCAGCTGCTGCTCCTTGATCCCCAACCACTCTTTTGCCCTGGTCCTGTTCCCCAGTGGTGTAGTATTGACTTGCAGGCATGGTGTGCAGTGCAGGTCACCATCAAAAGCAAGATCAAGGTAGCAAATAATCCATACCCTTACCTCCAATGGGAAATTCTACACTAGTCAAGAGGGGAGAGGCAGGATAAATCACATATTATTGGCATGTGACATCAATAATCGCAGACACAGCCAAGAGCAGACACATGACTCCCCTCCATCCTCCTGCTCTGAGCCAATCACAGAAATGTTGCTAAGACCGATTGCTCTGCAGCAGCCCAGGCAGGGGACACCATTATTAAAGTTTAAAAGAAATCGGGGACACATTCTTTGAACTCAGTATGACATCAGGGGCACCTTTATGGGGACTGTTCCTGGAGAAATGAATGTTTGTGTATGGGCAAGGTGTACCTGCTGTGAAAGGTTGTTTCAGGCCTATTTAGCTGTCCAAGAACAGAAATTGTAGCATGGTCAACTCATCATGGCATGGTCATCTCATCATGGCATGGTCATCTCATCATGGCATGGTCAACTCATCATGGCATGGTCATCTCATCATGGCATGGTCATCTCATTAAGGCATGGTTATCTTGGATATTCAAGCCCTATAAGAAATCAGTTATAATCAGAAGCCCACCAGGCTCTGAATATAACTAAAATATCACTTTTGTGTGTGTTGACCCATTTTAGGATTTCATATTTAGCAACAGTCCTGGATTTGCCGGGTTAGTCCTAATTTTCAGACAGTCCTCCCACAATGTCTTTGTCCTGTAGTGTGTCCCGGCATTAGGGCTTTGTCAATACAGTGTCCAGACTTCTCCCCCTTCTGTTTTGAAGAAGGCTCCTTCCATCTAACCGCTCTGTTCTCAGTTCCTGCATGCTACAGCGTCTACCCCTCTTTCTGCCCCCTTCTCTCAGATTTAACAGGCATTGGGAAGCTCCACTCCTGCTGAGGAGTCTAAGCTATCCCCCACTTCTGCTTTGTCTTTCACAACACCTTCTATCTTCATGATATCAGAACACAGGTGAGTCTACGAAACAGTACTCATCACAGTGCTAGGGGGGGGGGGGGCACAAAAGTTCACTTGCTGATCTGATTGCTCATCTGTACTGGGGGGGGATTCTACTATTGAGGGGTCTGTACTGGGGGTAGGGATTGGGGGGGAGGGTCTGTACTGAAAGGTCTACAATAGGGGTAGTTTCTGTACTGAGGAGTCTGTAAGGGGTGGAGGATTGTGTACTGAGAGATCTGTACTGGTGGGAGAAGTAGATTTATGAGAGGGGTATGTGCGGAGGGGTCTTTTTCCTGGGGGAGGGGGGTCTGTACTGAGAGGTTTCTGTTGGGGGGGGTTGGTCTGTGCTGGGACGGGCCACCTGTACTGAGGGGTCTTTGCTGGGGGGTCATTCTCTGCCAAGGGGGTCTTTGCTGGGGGGGTAATTCCCTGCCAAGGGGGTTTTTGCAGGGGGGTCAGTCTGTGCTGGGATTAGAGTCTTTAATGAGGATTTTGTGCTGGGGGGGTCTATCTGTGCTGAGGGGTGTGTATTTGAAGTCTACAAAGGGACCCTTCATGTCACTGCACAACAGAACGGTGCTTTGTGCTACTGTGCTGTAACATGCAGTGCCATCCAGTGATGTGTGATCAAAGGCAGCTTATTATCATACCATACTGCACTGCACCTGCGTTGTAGTGAGAGCGAGGCGCATAGAAAGCAATGGTTTTCTGTGTACCCTAGCTTTGATGGGCATTCTTTAAGTGTAGGAAAATTCCAGTCACTGTTCTAGTGTGAATGAGCCGTCATGAAAATTTACCAAAACCTGAGCAGACAGAATTTGGAGCAGCTGTGCAGGGCAACCAATCGGCTTATAGCTTTCAAAGCTTAACTCAACAAGCTGATTGGTTGCCATGCACAGCTGCTCCAGATTCTGCTGCAGTTTTGATGAATTGTCCCCATTGTGTTTACATTACACACATTGCATATTTTGTGGGCTAAAGAACTGTGGAATATGTATGCGGAGTTCCGGGGTTTTTTTTTAACTATGCTCTTTTAAACCCCACCCTCTGTTGGTGCAATTTGACCACACCCACAGTTAGGTGCAGGTGCACTGCTCCACTTCATTCCTTCTGACCTTTTTTTGGGGAGTGGGGTGTAAAAAAAAAAAAATATCAGCCCCACATGCCAGATGTGCTAAGTGCCACTAAAAAGGTGTTCCTGAAAATTAATTTGAAATATTGGCAACTATGTGATTTGTGTAGAGTCAATAGTGCCTGAGCTGGAATGGAAGGTGTTAATGGTGGAGCAGATGATTTCTTGATCTACTATTTTATTAGTCAGCACTGCAGCCCTTTAGAATCCAGTACAATGGCAGTACTGGGAGCAGGAATGGCCTGTCTAACAAGCTGCCTGACTAACACCCAAATTTCCTGGTGCAACGCAGGGAGCTGAGACCAAACATGTGATGGTCCACCTGACAACATGGAAGAAATTATATTAAGTGGTAAGTGCAGATTTATATTTACCATCCGGGATGCCTAAAGACATTATGAGTAGACTGCCAATAACTTTACAGATTAATAGAATACCTGTTTGATTATTAGGCTGCTTAATTAATATAATTACCCTGTACTTGTTTCTAAAACTGTGCTGGCTAAGACATTCATTATAAAAGAGTGCCGTTGTAAAAGGTTTATGGAGAGCCATACTCCCAATCAGTGGCAGACTGACAACTCATGGGGCCCCCCGGGCAATAGGGGATCATGGGGCCCCTGTGTCCTTGCCCAAACTCAAAAAAGCCTATGAAAAGGGTACCAGGAGCATCCCATGGGGCCCCCTACTGACCCGGGCCCTCGGTCAGTGCCCGAGTTTCCAAATGGTCAGTCCGCCCCTGCTCCCAATGGATATAGACAAAATGTTTCTTTGAGGGTAGGCTCCATGCACGCTAGCTTAAAAATTGCTGCTTCTACAGGAGTTTTGTGTTTTGCCTGTAGAAGCAGTTCAGTGTTATCCTATGTTTTTAAGGTTGGCCATACATTGTACAGTTTTCTTGAGCTTTTTTCTTTAGATTTACCAAAAACCATATAATAGGAGGTCAAACACAAACAACACTTTCAGTTGTATCCAGTTAGGCAGGCCCTTGCACTACACAGTTGAAGGTAAAGGAAATTAGGCAGAAAATTGTATACTGTATGGCCAGCCTTAACTCAACATTTAGAGGCAGGAAAAAAAACCCTTTTGGTTTGCTTTTTTGATTGGAGCTTTCTGGCAGATAAAACACTAAACTCTCCTAAACTTGCCGAAACAGTGTACAAAAACGCTCTATATCAGTATTTTTTTTTCTACAAAGGGAACTGGCATTTTTTTAAGCCCAGTGTGCATGGAGCTGTAAAGTAGATCTATTCAGTAAAATTTCATAAATTGTTAAAGCCTAATTTCACCTTGGGCAAAAGATAAAAAACAATCCCTCTGCAGCCCTAGCTGCTTTGCACAGCCTATCTTCAGCACTGTCCCTCCAGACTCACTCGGCCACCAATCCAGTGCTGATCCTCTTCCAGATTAGATGGTGCCCAGCATCGTTCAACTCATTTCCTGTGACGGTGTCAAGGCTCTACCCCCACTACGAGCTTACAGGAGAATGCTTCAGGAAGGAGCTTCATGTCCTCATATAGCGCTGCTGTCTGCAGCATTTCAGATTTATCCTCCACCAGAGGAAGAAGAAGGTGGAGGACCTGTAATGCATTTGGACCAAAGACACCTGTGCAGGTGCTCTAATTGGGGCAATTGGGGTTGGGGGGATGCAGGTCACTGAGCCTGGTGTTGGGCATAAGTTCAGGAGTTTTCTTTTTTTTTTTCTTCAATTTTCTTATTAACGTATTCCCTTGTGATCCTGCCATGCAGGTTCTGTCCAGACACTTCCTATTATGACAGCTGTCTCATGGTTCTAGTTCACTTCTGTGTGATTTGTGCAGGTGCAGATTTTTGCATTTTGCGTGTAATAGACTTAAATGGAACTGCACCGAAAACGCGCATATTGGATTTTTTAATGCATTTTGCAATTTGTGTGTTGTGTTTTTTGTGACTGTAAGCTGATTGGTAAGGAGCGGGCAGCTGCTGGTGCCCTTAACAACCAGTAAACAACATGATTGCTAAAGAGCGGAATTCCCCGTTGACAGCTGAATATAAAGAAACCTATTGCCGGCAATGAAAAAATACAACAACCTGGAAAAAGGCAGCTTGCCCCCCCAAATCCATACCAGGCCCTTCGGGTCTAGTATTAATTTTAAGGGGAACTGTACACCAAATTTAACACTGTGGGGTCCTCCCAAAATACATACCAGACCCTTATCCAAGCATGCCATCCGGCAGGTCAACAGTGGGAGCCAATGGGGTCCAATCAGGAGGGAGAGTCCCCATACAGTCGAGGCTATTGTGAACATCACTGGATAGGAGGGGGCTCAGGTAAGTATTGGGGGGGCACTGCATATAGAATGCGTGAAGGTAAAAAAACCCCTGAGCCTTTAGCACCATTAAAAAAAGCCAAGGGGGGAGCTACCCGGTGACATTCCCTGGGTGATGACATCACTAGGGGGGTGGGTCACCCGGTGATGTCACTAGGTGGCTCCGCTCCTATCTTATTTAAGAGCTGTCAGACAGCGGGAGCTTTCGTCAGGAGTGAAGCTCTTTTTTTTTTTTTTTTTATTTCTTCTGGTCGGCAGCATTCAACATGGTTGATGGATCTACTTCAGGAGACAATTTTTTTGTTCTTTTAACATTTTTTAATAAAAGACTTGCCAAAAACTGTCGTGTTTTTATTTTTTTTCATGAAAGAGTAGCGGTACTGTATGTGCCCCATATTCATTCACATGAGGAGGCATGGCATCTGGGGGGCTGATACGTCACCTCCCCAGACACCTCCACAACCACAGCCCAGGGTTGTGGGTAGGAGGCCCTTGTCCTCATCAACATGGGGAAATAGTGCTTTGGGGGGAGCCCCCCTGCCCCACAGCACCCCCCCATGTTGAGGGCATGGGGCCTGGTATGGTTCAGGAGTGGGGAATACTCGCTTATTCCCCCCCACCCTACTTTTCCTGACCTGCCAGGCTACATGCTCAGATAAGGGTCTGGTATATATTTTGGGGGGGGGCCCCAGGACATTTTCTTTTTTTTTAATTTTGCGTGGGGGTCCCCTTAAAATCTATACTAGATGAAAAGGGCCTTCCCTCTCCCCCCTCAAATATTGTTTATTTATTTTTTAATTGCCGGCAATAGGTTTCTTTACATTTAGCTCTAATTGGGGAACCCCGCTGACCGCGGATGACTGATCGGTTGTGAAGCACATGACAGCCTTTTCCTTAACAACCAGCTTACAGTCACAAAAACGCAGCACGCAAATTGCAAAATGCATAAAAAACACAATACTTGCATTTTTGGTGCAATCCCATTAAAGTCTATTACACAAAAGACACAATCTGCTGCCGGAGAAAAGACCCTGCTTCTGACCCTGACCACTGGCTCAAAATGGACAGATGTGAACTAGATCCGTAGGAAATCATGTTAAATGAACTGTAGTGCATTACGGTATACTGGAATACGCACTGAAATCTGCATAAGTGTGAACCTAGGGTAACTGTGCTCCTGCATTGTCACCCTGTCACATGCATCCCAGTATAGACTACAAGCGGCCATTATGAAGCAATGTAAGGGGGCTTCTGCTTGGCTGTGTTGGCACCAAGAGGTACAAGTCCCCACTCCACTTATTCTTGATAGAACAACAACCCACCTGCTTGTATCCCTCTACCTCTGTCCATGCCATAGGCATTCCATGACATCCCCGGCCATTAGCCTTTATATTCCAAAGAAGGGATTGTCCACACACAAATAGTACAGTTTCAGCAATTTAATGATATTTCTTAGAAGGTGGAAGTAACCAGTCACATCACACAGTCATGCTATCCGGGGTCTCTTGACATTACTTTGTCAATTACATATAGTGGACAAACTGCAGCAGCCATTATGTGAAAGCAGCACATAATCCATTTTCACTTTGCACACTCTCTCTCCTCCTTCCAAGGTCATAAGTACAAAATCTGAGGGCTCTGGCTTGCCGTAGGCTCTGGGCATCCATCTCATGCCTTTCTGCATGTCGTTCCAGAGACAGGATCACTGCAGCTGCACCTCTAGAATCTGTACACTTTTCCTAGATCATCCAGAGGAATAGAACCCACAGTAGAGAAGACTTGGGCAGGCCTGAAAGGCCTTTTGAAACCCACCCCGGCCTCCACCAGCCATAAGAGGCAGGAAGACTACGGCTGGCTTTTCTGTGCTCACCCTGTCCTCCGGCCCTTCCAGGGCCTCCGCACATCTGACTATATCTGTATGCTGGTGGGGTATCTAGCTCCCATCCCGAACTGCACTAGGCTCCTCCTGAACCAGCATCTATGTGGGCACTAACCCCACCCATTACATCACTACAGGAAGGGGCCTAACACCCAATTACATTATTCCCTGTTAACACACACTATTCTGGAACAGAGCCACCTAATGACAGACTGGATAACTGCACCTGCATACAAACTGTCATCACTAAAAGAAAGCTTGTCCTCTGCAGCCAACACTGAAGGGAAAAAATGTAGACTGAAAGTGGCTGAAATAGGTGGTCAGCAGCACCGAGATACAGCAAAGAATTAAAAAAAAAAAAAAAAAAACACGCTGTTTATAGTACACTGTGCTTTAGCAAATTCAGTGTCATACAGTTTGAGGTTTAGTTATACTTTAACACATGGCTGATTTAATAGCATCATAGGCCCTTGGGGAAAGTAATGCACTGGGGCTCCTAGTAGGGAGATGATGGTCTGCAGCACTGCCTGGCCAAGCTTTTCAAAACTATGTGGCCCAGCTGTGCTTCTCATCCTCCATGCTGACAGGAGTGACGCTGCTGTCACATCTCCTGTCAACCTATAGTGTTAGAGCCTAATTCAAAATTACCATGGGGCCCTTTTGCACCTCGAGTCTCTGGGTAGTGCCCAGGGTGGCCTATGTGGTAAGACAGCCCTGCTTCAATGATCTCACTGGATCTGTGGTTGGTTTACACTAATTGATACCAACAACAGTAAAATGATGGGATAGTCCCCCAAGAACTGATTTTTAGGACAGTTGAATGACACACAGCATTCTTCTGTCACTTTGCTAGCGAGATCTATAAGCCTGATTTCTGTTAATCTGTCATACATCTTGGGAGGCTTGTGCTCAACTGTTTGGATTTCCTTTTACATAATGAAAAGTGCAGTAGTTCTTTTGAGTTCTATCTTTCTGATACAGGAGAATGGAGATATTTCAGCCAGTGCTGGACAGAGCCTGGAACTCCAGGTAGGTGAATCTTGCCAATGGAATCCATGGGATACAGTGAAGGAATCGCCATCCACCCAGCTGAAAAATCAATTTTGGCCAAATCAGTCATTATAGAGAGATTATTCTTTGCATGCAGGGTAAAGCATCGGGTTACTTTAATGTCTCCCTCTTCAGCTGCACATACAGTATATGTCAAACCTTTTGTACCTCTGAAAGTCTTTTCAACTTCGGGAAGCAAAGAGCAATACCTTGTGCTTTGAGGTATTGGTTTATGTAACGGAACCGGAACCCAGACCACACTGGGTTTTCCGTTATAGCACAACTTCCCCCGTCCGAACACCATCCACGGACCACGCCCTTGAAATCCCTCAGGAAAAAGACAGCACCCAGCTCTTAAAACAGGAAGCCAACTACTCTTTATTTTACACAAACAACATGTTTTATACAGAGGGCGGGGAAAGACAACCAGGGACAGGAAACACACCATCATCCCACCCTATCAGTGGGAAGGGCTACAGTATAGGCAGGAAACACCTCATCATCCCTCCCCATCCAACCAGACACAGAACAATGGGATGCAGCCATGTGGCAAAGGATATTGACCAACCCCCACACCAATACACAAACAGTACATCCCATAATAGTTGGCTGGACAGGAAGACACAGCACCATGGGGGGTAGCACATGGCAAACAGACAATGGACAGCCATGTGGCCTAGACAAAGGAACACACACTATACACAAGACTCAGACATTCACATACACACCCTGTACCCTTAACAGGCACAGGGTGGGTTAAACATAATGAGGGGGACATGAGCTGACCAAGCAGTCCCCCCCACCCCCAAAAGTCACTCCCGTCACAGTTTATCATGTGGCTTTCTTCCCTTTCCACCCATGTTACAGCAATGGTGATGGTGATTGTTTTTTCAGGTACCCAGTTCAATCACAAAGAGGTGGGAGAGAGTATCCTCATCCTTGTCAAAGCTCCACGTTGGTCAGAGAAAACAAATCCAGATAATAAGAATAATTACCAGGTCTGCCCATTGATTAGCTAACTGAAGCACAAGCTTCACTGGAGGAGACTGCTGTTAGGAGGTTCGAAACCTCCTTGGACCACTGTGGTATGTATTCAGTCTGTTAGTTGGCCCAGATAATGAGGACATTGATTTGGGTCCACTGGTAAAGTCAGATATTCATGATGCACATTATGTACCTTGTATTTTCTATCTGACCCCCACAAGTTAACTTCAATGTCCTATCTTCTGTATAGAAATGCAAAATGTATCTCAATATGGAAATAACTCATGTGTTTTGAACAATATATGCATAGTAACCCATGCACTGGCAGGAAATGTAAAATCGGACACCAATGATGTCTCATGCCGCAACAGATTTTTTTCAGCAATTCATGCAACACATATCATCTTCTGGAGATTTTCACTCTCTGACCCTTGTGTGTTCTAATGGTGGCTATCTCTTACATACATATATAACAGAACAGTTATGTAGATTGATGCTGTGCCGGAGGCGGACTGACCATTTGGAAACTCGGGCACTGCCCGAGGGCCCGGGGTCAGTAGGGGGCCCCATCAGATGTCCCTGGTACCTTTTTCATAGGCTTTTTTGAGTTTGGGCAAGGACACAGGGGCCCCATGATCCCCTATTGCCCGGGGGCCCCATGAGTTGTCAGTCTGCCCCTGTGCTGTGCTATTACGTCTAAGGATGATTATTGCAGTACGGAGAGTGGTTATATGAAATTGACTGAGATTAGACTGGAGGCATCTGAGCTTTCATTTTATTCAATAAAGTCTCTGTTATGACCAGTGAGCTTTCTATTAAAATCTAATTAATAACACTGTGATAATAGGCATCCCATTGGTTGTTTAATCATGAATTATTACAGGAACGAAACAAAGAATAGTCATGTTGAAATATGTTGTATAGAAACAGCAGGGCCAGGGTTAAGTATAATGTAAGGTACTATAGCCGTAATAATAAAATAATAAAAGTGCATTTGTTTTCCGTCTTATGTAGTCATAGTGCATATAAGTAATTTTTATGAAGATTATGTATCCATAATTTATTGATTTTCATGTTCCCCTGAGTAGTAATTGGCATTGTGGACTTTGGAAAACTTCTTTCTTTGAATTAGCACTGAAAGCATGAAACACGGCCCAATCATGCAGTAAATCCTTCATTCATTCTTAGTACTCGTGTTCCAGCCAAACAAATCAAACCAGCTTCTGGCCATGGTAACTGGGCGTGAAAACTAAAATCCAGCTGGAGCTGTTTTTTATGTTGTTTATCTGAAAGTTTCAGAATGGCAAAAGTTATAGTTATCATACAAAGTAATTTGGAAGGAGGAGGAGGAAGAGGATTCATTGTAAGGGAGAACAGCTTTCATTAGATGTGCACCTCCAACACCCCCCTGGTGACATGATGAAGGCCATGGTGGGTACTGACAGCACACAATTCATTTGAGAATGCTCAGATGTCTGTCTACATATCTCAAGATGTGCTTATTTGTGACTAACGGGTACAGGTAATCGCAGAATGAAGTTTTAGGCTACGTATCGGTCCTTGGCCTCCACATCCTTTCAATATTGCAATAGACTCAGAGGGGCTACCTCATTTGTATTGCTTGTAGTGGCATAGTCCACTGCTGTGAAGCCACCTGGCATCCTCCCTTGTGAAATAACAGGCCAGTGTCTTTATTGCACTAGGACAGCAATAAAACACGAGAGAGGTTCTAAGCTTTTTTCACTCTGTTTAAAACAAAAAAAATAATTTTGGCAGGAGTTTGGCTTTGGACATCGAAGCACACTAGTTTTTGGGAACTTTTGGGTATGTCTTGGATACTCAAGCAGCAAGATATTCCTGTCTCTGCACAGTCTACTTTGGAATCCTGCACACTTAGTTCTAGCTCCTCCCGTTTCATATTTCATAATATAAAATATATAGAAGAATCTAACAAGAGCAATGGGAATCTATCATCATAAATCCAACAGGCCCAGGAACTCAAGTACAAATACCTCACCCATAGAATCTTTGTTAAGACTGTGAGCTTAAATCCCCTTTCACATGGGGTGCATTCTGCTTGACTCCGGTTTGCTCAGTGGGGAATTTGTCCGCTGAACGCCCGCTGAGCAGAGCAGGTAGATAACAGGTCCATGTCCGCTCTGTTTTTTGGAGAACAGGCACGGACACTGCCTGTTCTGCTCAATGGGTGTAAATGGACCGGCTGTTCGTTTACACCCAACTGCCCTCCGATCTGGTCTGCTAGATGGAAGGGGAATGGATCTCCTTCCATTTTTTTTAGCGGGTAGGATCGAATTTGAGGTAGGCAGGTATAAACGGACACAGGTTCCATAGAAATGAATGGAGGATCTGCTCTTCATCATGTGTGTGGTGACGAAACGTGTACGGGCGGGACCTTGGATGAGGCCACGGCGTTCGTTCAAACACTGTGTTAACTTTTTATAGTTTGGAGGTGATATTGCACAGGATTGCTGAATCCTAGATACCTATGCTGTATACATTTTGTTTTATGAAGGAATTAAAGTTTTAAAAGGATAAAGCGTTATTTCAAGTTTTATTTGCATGTGGTGGAGTGGAGATTAAGAAGCAGGTGAGTAGTAAGCTGTGGACATTAGCATTGGCTATGTCAAGGAATCCGTCATGATCCATTAAAGGGACAAAAGCATACTATGACCAAGCAATATCTGTGAGGTCATATAGTGGAGGTGAGCAGTCATCTGGTGATGGTGCAGTCACTCAGTATTATTGATTGAAGCACAAGTGGTGGCACATATTTAAAGACACGTCACAGTTAATTGTGGATGACTTTAAAATTTAGTTTCTCTTTTTTCTCTTTTTTTATTTTGATTTCTTTTGGATATTTTTTGCTTTAATGGTTTTAGTTGTTTATATATTATTGCATACAATATATGTTATGGTGCAAAGTGACTTGTTTACTGTCTTAATCAGCACTGCACTAAATAGTTACAGGATAGTGAGTAGCAGCTGATATAAGATGTTTCTAAGCACATTATAATTTCTAAAATCACACTTTATTTTTGGAGGAATATTATTTCTATAATCGTCACTGTATTTTGGTGGAGTGATATAATTAATTTTTAGTAGCTCGGAAGGTTTATATATTTCTAATCCTGTGAAAGAGGCCTTAGCTGTCATTAACACCTGAGTGAATTAAAGTGCAACTTCACCAGAAGTACTATAATCCTTGACACAAGGATTTCCATTATTTTCATTGGTGCTTATTCACACCTGTCACCTGTCATTTTGAAAACGTGGACGAGTTCCTTTTTGGTTTAGAATTGCATGTTTTGGCCCCAATAGACTTCAGTGGGAGCACCTGAAAAACCAGCAGTAAAATATATGAAACAAAAAAATACTAGCTCTTTGTTGGCTAAAAACAAATTAAAAAACAAACAAAAAAACTCAGTCCTGAAATATGTGCAAAAATGCATAAAAAAGTCTGTACAAATACCGTAACCCCCCTCAGAAACAAAAAGCATAGAAAATCAACTAAAGATGCTCAGCTAATTAATAGCATTGTGATAATATTGTAGGTATTTTATCAGTTATTTGATATAAATTTATTAGAAAAATTATTAGAAAAATAGGGTTAAATATTTAAATATGTTCTGTAAGAACAGCAGGGCTCAGGTTTAGATATAATATGAGGTTTCATGGCCTTAGGCTTTTTCACACTTCTGTTCTAGATGTGTTTCCACATGTGCATTTTTTTATGATGCGTTTTTTTTTTTTTTTCCCCTCTTTTCTTCTTCATCTCAAATCAGGATATGTGCATTTTGGTGTGTTTTTTATCTGCATTTTTTTATGCATTCCAGTGCATTCTAAATGCGTTCTGAAAATTCCAGATGCGTTCAATACCAAAAAATTGCAGCGTGTTCTACTTTTGTTAATTGCACTGCACTGGTGTGAACAAGGGCCATTGGAATACATGGAAAACACTGTGCATGCGCTTTGAAGCAAAAAAAAATGCACTGAACTGCATCTGGTGTGAACCAACCCTTAGGCCCTTTTGTCTGAAAGGGCCCCTTTGATCCGTCTGCGGATCCACCTGCTTAGCGGGGGATCTCTCTGCTGATCCCCACTGAGCAGGCAGATGACAGCTCGCTGTCTTCAGTGGGGTGGTCAGATGGAAATGGACCGCTTGTCTATTTCCACCCGACTGTCATCCAATCCACCGGACGGATGGGGAACAGATCCCCATCCGTCTGTTTTTGGCGCACAGGATCAGATCGGAAGCCAGCGGGTGCCAGCGGATAATGCATAGGAATCATCCTCATGTATACATAATTCATAGATTTACTTTTTCTACTGGGCCAATAAGTATCTCACTGATGGACCCTTTAAGAGATTAGGCAGTGTGTGCAATTAACGCCGAAGGCGGTGAATGACTATTTACAGTAACAACATAAAAACATTTCCTGGAGGACAGTTTTAATAAAAAATGCTAAAAGAAAATAATAAGGCGAGTTTACTCTATATAATTAGTAAGTAGCAGTGTATTTTTTGTTTTACTGCCTGTGTGAGAGTGGGAGCGGCAGACTTTGGAATGTGACAGAAGTTTGCATGAACCAGTTGACTGTGCTGGAAGCTGGAAAGGTGCCAGGAGAATGCAGTGTATATTTGTAACACTTGTTTGCATTCATACACTGCTAGAATGTCCACAGTGCCTGACTTTATTCCCCAGTTGCCCATAGGCCCCTTAAAGCTTCATATTCTGTGTCCCCTTCTACTTTCCTAGTAGAAAATAAACCAATGAGAAAATGTAGAGCATAAAGTAAATTTATGAAGTGACATTCTCTTGTCCCCCACCAACCACAAACAAAACATGGCAGTTGATTTACTAAAGGCAAAAAGACTGTGCACTTTGCAAAGTGCAGTTGCACTCTGCAAGTGCAGTTGCTCTAGAGCTTAGTAAATGGGGTAAAGCTTCACTTTGCAAAGAATACTCAATTACATGCAAGGAAAGTTGGAAAAAAACACATATTTGCTTGCACGTGATTGGATGATGGAAGTCAGCAATGTTTTTGCTAATTTATTAAGCTTTGGAGCAACTGCTCTTGCAGAGTGCAACTGCACTTTGCAAAGTGCACAGGCTATTTCCCTTTAGAAAATCAACCCCATTGATACTTACCTTTTTTGTGCTATCCTAATTTTCTTTGCCTTCGGAAGCCTTGAGTAGAAGGCCCTGTGTAAGCTTTGTGTCCATATACAGTGCCTTGAAAAAGTATTCAAAGGTATTCATACCCAGGGGTGGACTGACCATTTGGAAACTTGGGCACTGCCCGAGGGCCTGGGGTCAGTAGGGGGCCCCATGAGATGCCCCTGGTACCTTTTTCATAGGCTTTTTTGAGTTTGGGCAAGGACACAGGGTCCCCATGATCCCCTATTGCCCGGGGACCTCATGAGTTGTCAGTCCGGCACAGTTCATACCCCTTGACATTTTCCACATTTTGTCATTTAACAACCAAAACGGAAATGTATTTTATGTGATAGACCAACACAACGTGGCACAAAACTGTGAAGTGGAAGGAAAATTATAAATGGTTTTTATAATATTTTACAGATAAATATCTGAAAAGTGTGATGTGCATTTGTATTCGGCCCCCTTTAATCTGATACCCCTAACTAAAATCTAATGGAGCCAATTGCCTTCAGAAGTCACCTAATTAGTAAATAGAGTCCACCTGTGTGTAATGTAATCTCCGTATAAATACAGCTGTTCTGTGAAACCCTCAGAGGTTTGTTAGAGAAAGTGAGTGAACAAACAGCATCATGAACGCCAAGGAACACACCAGACAGGTCAGGGATAAAATTGTGGAGAAGTTTAAAGCAGAGTTGGGATGCCATTAAAGTTCATGTGCGTGTACAGGCAGGTGTCCCAATACGTTTGGCAATATAGTGTATGTTGGAGCTTGCTAGCTTTATCACTGATGCTTACCATCTCTACGCTTCCCTTTTGCTCTGTTTGCTCACCAGAGCCCTTGGCAATACCTACTACTTCCAGGTATTGGGAATCAATTTCAGGCAAAAGTCCACTGCAATTAAGTCTTCTCCATCATTGCAACGTCCATGAACTCCCCCCATCACCACTGACATCTTCATTCAGTCCATCTTCATCTTCAGCCATCTCAATTGACCAGGACAGAATGACGTAACTCCTGCATATTCACACAAGAGTTAACAGGGCAACAAAAAGCTAGCAAAGTACAATCCCAATTCTAAAAAAGTTTGGACAGGGCCATTTTTACCATGGTCTAGCATTCCCTCTTCTTTTAACACTCTGTAAACGTCTGGGAACTGAGGAGCCCAGTTGCTGGAGTTTTGGGACAGGAATGCTATCACATTCTTGTCTGAATATATGCTGCTCTAAAACGTATATATCTTTCTAAAATGGATATATCTTTCAGCATTGATTATGCCTTTCCAGATGTGCAAGCTGCCCATTCCATATGCACAAATGCACCCCTATACTATCAGAGTTGCAGGCTTTTGAACAGAGCACTGATAGCAAGCCGGAAAGTCCCTCTCCTCTTTAGGATACCAAAAGAGAAGGTCAAATTTTAATTTCTCTGACCACAGAACAGTTTTCCACTTTGCAACAGACCAATCAAATGAGCTTTGGCCCAGACAAGATGGCTGGATCATGTTGAGATATGGCTTCTTCTTTGCTGCTTTCTTCTTTAATCTATAAGACTCCACCTCTGTGTAATGAAGATGAGGAAGGAGATGCTTCTCCATTGATACAGTGCAGTGAGTGAGCATTGTCAGCCTAGGACAGAAGAGGTGTGTTACCAATAGATGAAAATAGAGGAAAAAACCCTCAAAGAACAAAACTAATGCAGTCACCACAGTAAAGGACTGGTAAGCTGCTACAAATTAAATTTTTGTTTTTAGAATTAGTCTCTAGAAGCGTGAACTGTGACTGTTGCCCCGGAGCCTTGTACGCACAGTTAGAGTGGGAGGACGTCATATGACGTCCTCCCAGAACAAGAGAACCGCCTTGCGCCCGTCATGTCCTTATATGGTGGGCGGGAGGCGGTTACATAATAAGCATGTTATACTTACCTTCAATCCTTAATACCTTAATCCCCAATCTTCCTCTTCTGGAGGCCCCCGCCGGTGCTCATGGCCCCTCACCCCCGCTGACCACCCACCACAGCAAGCCACTTGCTATGGGGGAACTTATGTGTACTCGCTCCTGAGCCCTGCTCTGTTTGTTCATAAGAGACACAGAGCAGGACTCGGCCCTGCCACTGCTCCCTTCTCCTGCTGCTGTGTCTGAACCAATGAGAAGGCAGAGATTTGAGGGAGCCTCTTGTGCACATTACTGGATCGAGAGCAAGCTCAGGTAAGTATAGGGGGGATGGCAGGGGAAGCTGCATGCAGAAGGTATTTTACTTTAATGCAGAGAATTCATTAAGGTAAAAAAACTTCCTTCCTTTGGAACAACATTAGGACTACAGAATAAACCCTCTGTCCTTTTGCAATGGTCATGTGCATGAATGTGGGATGTAGATGTGAAAAGAGCCTTAAAATTGAATAATCTGTTGGTAAATTGACCCTAACAAGAATTTCTGCTCCTTTCCTGGTTTTTATACACTGCTCAAAAAATTAAAGGAACTCTTTTTAATCAGAGTATAGCATCACGTCAATTAAACTCCTGGGATATTGATCTGGTCAGTTAAGTAGCAGAGGGGGTTGTTAATCTGTTTCAGCTGCTTTTGGTGTTATGAGATGATCCCCAAAACAGGAATGGTTTTACAGGTGGAGGCCACTGACCTTTTTCCCTACTAATCTTTTCTGACTGTTTTTCACTAGTTTTGCATTTGGCTAGGATCAGTGTCACTATTGGTAGCATGAGGAGATACCTGGACCCTACAGAGGTTGCACAGGCAGTCCAACTCCTCCAGGATCCATCAATACATGCCATTGCCAGAAGGTTTGCTGTGTCTCCCAGCACAGTATCAAAAGCATGGAGGAGATTCCAGGAGACAGGCAGTTACTCTAGGAGAGCTTGACAGGGCTTTGGAAGGTGCTTAACCCATCAGCAGGACCAATATCTGCTCCTTTGTACATGGAGGAACAGGATGAGCACTGCCAGTGTCCTACAAAATGACCTCCAGAAGGCCACTGGTGTGAATGTCTCTGACCAAAGAAACCGAAAACAGACTTCATAAGGGTGGCCTGAGGGCCAACATCCTCTAGTGGGCCCTGTGCTCACTGCCCAGCACCATAGAGCTTGATTCGCATTTGCCATTGGACACCGGAATTGGCAGGTCTGCCACTGGCACCCTGTGCTTTTCACAGATGAGAGCAGGTTTACCCTGAGCACATGTGACAGACAGGAAAGAGTCTAGAGAAGCCGTGGAGAACTTTATGCTGCCTGTAACATTGTTCAGCATGGCTGTTTAGGTGGTGGGTCAGTAATGGTTGAGGAGGAATATCCATGGAGGGACACACAGACCTCTACAGGCTAGACAATGGCACCCTGACTGCCATTAAGTATTGGGATGAAATCCTTGGACCCATTGTAAGACCCTACACTGGTGCAGTAGGTCCTGAGTTCCTTCTAGTGCACGACAATGCCCGTCCTGATGTGGTGAGAGTATGCAGGTAGTTCCTGGAGGATGAAGGAATTGATACCATTGAATAGCCCCCATGCTCGCCTGACCTAAATCCAACAGAACACCTCTGGGATATCATGTTTTGGTCCATCCAACGCCGCCAGGTTGCACCTCAGACTGTCCAGGAGCTCAGTGATGCCCTGGTCCAGATTTGGTTGGAAATACCCCAAGACACCATCTGTCGTCTCATTAGGATCATACCCCGACGTTGTCAGGCATGCATACAAGCACGTGGGCGCCATACTAACTACTGAGCACCATTTTGAGTTGCTGCAATTAAATTTCATAAAAATGGACTAGCCTGCTGCATCATTCTTTCACATTGATTTTTGGGGTGTCTTTGAATTCTGTCCTCCTGTAAGTTAATAATTTTCATTTCCATCAAACGATGGGGCATTTTTACGTTCCTAACACACTACCCAGTCCATATCAGTATAGATATCCAGCATGATATTTTCCCCCATTGATCTGATGTGTTTTCAAAGTGTTCTTTTAATTTTTTGAGCAGTGTACATTTGTTCATCTTACATATCTACCCATTACGTCCTCCATTACAGTGAATTTTGTTTGCCTGCCTATGCGTCACTGTACCCCATCCCTCACATTCCTTCCTATCATACCCGCACATAGTTCTTCTTCCTGTGCCCCCTCCCTCTTTGTGTACATGCATATATTTACTTTCTACATGCAGAGTGCGCACATTCCCAGCCTGTTTATCTCAGGCTCACCCAGGATATTTATTACCACTAATCCATGTCATCTGAAACTTTAACTTTGTGCCCAGCTGTACAGTAACATTGCGGTCATATTGCCCTTTCAGGCAGAATAAGTGTTAAATGTCGGGCGAGAGAAACCAAAATAGAGCACTACGCTAACATTAGAGAGAATACTATGTCATTAACACTTCATTTACTGTGTAGACTAGTGCATTCATTTGTTGTGTTTTGACTTTATCTCTGTTGTTAAAAGAAACCTGTCATAACTAAAATAAATACTGGCATTGCTGACATCCATCTGAAAATGCTAGTTGTCTGGTTGTCATGGGGGCACCAGCTGGAAACAAAATACAGTTGTGGCCAAAATTATTCAACCCCCAATGCTGTAAAGGGGTTTAGGGACTATAGTGTACATTTGGAATTGTATTCAGAATCAAATCCTACAAGGACGTTGTAACTACCCAAATGCAACTAAAATGACATCAATTGTTTATGTAATACAGTAGTAAATGGTTCTTATGTGGTTTCTTCATTGCCACAATTATTCAACCCCTTAAAGACTACCACTCTGAAGAACAGAGGTTCATACAGGTGCTTTCCATCAGGTATTGAAAACACCTGTGGATGTCACCGAGCAGCAATCAAGCATAATAAGCACCAATTAGGCAGCTTTAAAATGACTGTGATACTCAGCTCCTTCTAGACATTTACTGGTGTGGTTACAAACATGGTGAAGGCAAGAGAATGGTCCAGGAAGACAAGAGAAGAGGTGATTTCTCTTCACAGGAAGGGCAATGGCTATAAGAAGATTGCAAAGATGTTAAACATACCAAGAGACACCTTAGGAAGCATCATTCGCAAATTCAAGGCAAAGGGCACTGTTGAAACGCTACCTGGTCGTGGCAGAAAGAAGATGCTGACTTCGACTGCTGTGCGCTACCTGAAGCGTAGAGTGGAGAGAAGTCCCCGTGTGACTGCTGAGGAACTGAGAAAAGATTTGTCAGATGTGGGTACAGAAGTTTCAGCCCAGACAATAAGACGCACACTGCGTAATGAAGGCCTCCGTGCCAGAACTCCCAGGCGTACCCCCTTGCTGTCTCCAAAGAATAAGAAGAGTCGACTGCAGTATGCCAAAAGCCATGTGGACAAACCACAAAAGTTGTGGGATAGTGTTCTGTGGACTGATGAAACAAAATTAGAACTGTTTGGGCCCATGGATCAACGCTATGTTTGGAGGAGGAAGAACAAGGCCTATGATGAAAAGAACACCTTGCCTACTGTGAAGCATGGTGGAGGGTCAATCATGCTTTGGGGCTGTTTTGCTTCTGCAGGTACAGGGAAGCTTCAGCGTGTGCAAGGTACCATGAATTCTCTTCAGTACCAGGAGATATTGGATGGAAACGTGATGCAGTCCGTCACACACCTGAGGCTTGGGAGACGTTGGACCTTTCAACAGGACAATGATCCCAAGCATACCTCCAAGTCCACTAGAGCATGGTTGCAGAGGAAAGGCTGGAACATTTTGGAGTGGCCATCGCAGTCACCAGACTTAAATCCGATTGAGAACCTCTGGTGGGACTTAAAGAAAGCAGTTGCAGTGCGCAAGCCTAAGAATGTGACTGAACTGGAGGCCTTTGCCCATGAAGAATGGGCGAAGATACCCGTAGATCGCTGCAAGACACTTGTGTCAAGCTATGCTTCACGTTTAAAAGCTGTTATAACTGTAAAAGGATGCTGTACTAAGTACTAAGATTGAATGTCACTTGGGGGTTGAATAAAACTGATAATGCTGTGAGCACAGAAAAGACATTTGTGGTTATTTCATTATAACTGTTATGTTATATTTGTCTGACCTACAAGTGCCTCTTTAATGTAAATGTAAGCAAGATGACTGAATGATCAAAAGCAATGTCAAACTGGCCAAAACACTCAATTTCAGTGGGGGTTGAATAATTTTGGCCACAACTGTAGTAGGTCAGCAGTGCCACTCCCCCTGTATTGCTTATGACAGGTTACTTTAAGTACCTAGAGACTAGAGATGTGCTGAGTTTGCCTCTAGAACATCAACAAACCCATATAGTCATTATTAGCAAACTAACCCCAAGGTTAACAGTGTTTACTTGAAATCAGTCAAAAATGGGCTCAAGACAAAGATCATTTGCAGTGATTAGTAGGTAGATGGATGCACTGGGTCTACCTATACAGGGAAAATCCATGAAATATGCTGAGAGCCAGGGGCGGACTGACCATTTGGAAACTTGGGCACTGCCCGAGGGCCCGGGGTCAGTAGGGGGCCCCATGAGATGCCCCTGGTACCTTTTTCATAGGCTTTTTTGAGTTTGGGCAAGGACACAGGGGTCCCATGATCCCCTATTGCCCGGGGGCCCCATCAGTTGTCAGTCCGCCCCTGCTGAGAGCACTCTAGTACCAAGTGGTCTAAGATTGTTTTGAGACAGATAGCTAGTGTAGGGAGCATGCCTTAAGCTGTAATGTCACTGGCCCAAATGTAGTGTTTGCAGGTTTTAGCTAACTGAGCTTGTTTGTTAGTGTTATCTGGGTTCATTGGGTTTTCCCTAGGCCCAGGACAGTATTTGCCCCCACCTTGACCAATTACAATGATGCAGGCTGGGGAAGGAGATAAATGGGGTGACCTTCTAGAATGGTCCTTGCCTTCCAAACTTTGCCTAGAGAGCACGTATGTACAGTGAAGGAAATAAGTATTTGATCCCCAGCTGATTTTGAATGTTTGCCCACTCACAAAAAAATGATCAGTCTAAAAATTGAATGGTAGGTGTATTGTAATACTGAGAGACAGAATAGCAACAAAAAATTCAGAAGAAATGCATGTCTAACAAATTATGCACTGGCTTGCATGTTCATGAGAGAAATGAGTATTTGATCCCCTTTCCTGTAGTTGGCCACCAGGTTTGCACACATCTCAGGAGGGATTTTGGCCCACTCCTCTTGGACTACTACGTCTGACCTCAGTACTTGGTGGCAAACCCCTTGTTGGCAATCACAAAGTCATGTTTTGTGAAGGGGATCAAATACTTATTTCCCTCATGAACATGCAAATCAGTGCATAATTTGTTAGACATGCATTTTTTTTTAATTATTTGTTGCTATTCTGTCTCTCAGTTATAATACACCTACCATTCGATTTTTAGACTGATCATTTCTTTGTGAGTGGGCAAACATTCAAAATCAGCAGGGGATCAAATACTTATTTCCTTCACTGTATAAAAATTGCCCAGTTTTTACCTCCCAGGCTTGCTGCCCCCTCTTCAGGAGGGGGAGGGGGGATCCCAGCTCAGCCAATGCCTAAGTTAAGGGCAGATGAATTCAAGAACATAAATGCTACATAAATCATCTGCCCTTACTCAAGATGGCCACTGCCATTTCAAAATGATCTCTCAGCAAAATAAAGTATGGAAACATGTATGGATGGGTACGTTTGCTTTGAATATTAACAATGAATTAAATAGCATTTTTGGTCTTTGGTTCCACTTTAAAATGCCCCTTCTTCAGGGCTGAAGTAAACAATCTAAATGTATAATTTTAATAGATTAAAATTGTTCTAATATGTTATTTCGTAACTAATTTCTTACATAGTTAAAATAAGAATGATTTATATATTTAAAATGTATCTTTATAAAACTTGGTGTACATATTAATCATAGGAATGGAAAAAAAATGTAATATAAATAAATTCATTTACAGACCTTCATGCATTGAAATCGAAATTGACATTAAAACAAGAGCCACCAATGCATAAAAGGAAAAGCATGTGCTTGTTAAATTTAGGGTGCTATTACTTCCAAACAAACAAGTAGTGAGCAATGTATGAGTAAAAATTACAGGAATGTGCAGGAGACATCGATCATGGATTACAAGCGGAAATTGTAAAGTATGGTGGAAGTTCATGTTGGCTGAATTTCAATTTTCAATGCTAATTCAAACATGTTGTCATTCACACAACTAAAGTAAACCTCTGGTTTGCCAATGCAAGGCCAAGCAACAGATTCACTTTAAAGCAGCCCCCCCCCCCTGCAGCAGCTTAAAGTAACTCACTCCCTTCCTACACTCTTAATCACTAAGAGTGAGGAGAAAGACATGTGGAAATTAAATAGATTTGAGTTGGAGCTTACACAGGACTCTCTCCCTTCCTCCATATGATGGTACTGATGCTTGCGCCATTGATCTCCATTGACTCAGCTACAACAACAATAAATCACCTAGCCTAAAAATCTCTGTCCCACTGTTAATCAATACATGTATAGAAAAAGTTTATCATTGGTTTCCAAGATCTGTTACATAAAAAACAGACAAACATGATTGCCTAGTGGTTACCCACATAGCATACCAAAGCATGTGTTTAATTACTAAGAACAACCTTTATCCCCAAACCCATGGCACCAGCCCAAAATGGGATATGGTATGATCAAACAATCCTGGAACACGCCATGAGCCCTCGATTGGTGTGACCCAGGTCACAATAAAATATAGAGCACTAAATCCAAAACAAAGGGCATATATAGAAAGACATTAGCAGTATAAATAATGCAATAAAGTGCTATATCAATGATGATAGATCTTCATAATTGTTAAAAAACATTGCTGTCTCTAAAAGTGGTTCTAAAGGTAGAAGGTTTTTTTTACCATAGTGCATTCTCTGCATTAAGGGGAAAAAAAGTAAAGGATGGAGAAGGCGTCACTAAGTGCAGACTGTAAAATACCTTTATTAGAAAGCAATAGAAAATGCTCTAACATAAGAGAGTTGAAATAAGAGCATATCTGGGATCTTGTAATAGTCCGGGACCGGTGAGCGTAGAGCTGCTGATGTAGTAGTCCTTTTTCCTTTCTGGGTCCAGGGCCTGCTGGATGGTGAGGAGGACCGGAATAGGAACGGTGGCGCTTGGTGGAGCACAGGTGGAGCGCAGCATCAACAGGAAGTGATGCAACGGAATTTCAGAGCATGCACACCATAACGGGCACGCCCCTTTGTCAAGCTGAAAGGGAAATTAAAGGAAAAAAAACCTTCTGTAATGCCCCCTCCCCTCCAGCCCCACTTACCTGAGCCCAGTCTTGATCCAGCGCTGTACATGAGAGCTGCGGCTCTCTACCTTTTCACAGGGCAGATTGTTAGCAGCAGAAGCCATTGGCTCCCACTGCTGTCAATCAAATCCTGCGATGAGGGAAAGGGGGTGAGGTTGAGCTATGGACACAGGCAGCCCAGCTCAGAATCAAGCCCACAGGTGTGCCACCATAGGAAGCCACTTTTTGTGGTGGCACACTGAGAAGAAGAGCCAGGAGTGCTGATGGAGAAACCTAGAAGAGGAGGATTGGGGCTACTCTGCAAAACCATTGCACAGAACAGGTAAGTATACCGTGTATTATTTAAAAAAAATACCTTTTACAAACACTTTATTTCTAAAAGTATCCTCATAGAACATGTGAGGAAGAGGAGGAGCGATGCAACCCCTGGACCTGCCAAAATATAGAGGATGAAAACCTGGGCTAGAGGAAATAACTTGCAACCTCTGCAGCTTCTTCAGCATTGGGTCAGTCCTCAAGCCCCAGGGATGAAAGGGGAGTAAGTGGAACAATCTCTTGTACCCAGAAGTACTAGACATGCTCAAAGCACAGGTTCACTTTAAGCACACACTGCCTGCTTTATTGGGAGAAACGCAAGAGCATTAAAGCGGACAGGTCCTGTTCAGTAAGAAATGTTGATGAACCTGTGGACAAGGTCAATTAAGCCTGAATCATGGTCTTCACTTCCTCTAGTGACTAGCTACACTAGATTTAGAGCACAGAGCTGGTAAATCTAATAGGAAATAGCAGTACAATAACACAACCAATTTTAGTTTGATGCAGAAACACTTGTATATCTGAAGGCTTTCCCTGACCCCTCTTGGCTGAGGAGACTTATGCAATTATTTAATTGGCTGGGATGGATTTTTGGCAGCTAAATGTGCAACTGACATAAGGATTTCAAATAAATAATTAAAAAAAACTTTTTTCCTAGAGGTGTATTACACATATCAATATTATTATTAGGCTCCAGGCCCTTTTATTTTTGTATAATCCACAGCCAATGTTATTAAAACAAAATTAAATGACTGAAGAAACTTAAAGCGGTAATATTATTATTATTATTATTATTATTACAAGTACTTCTATATAGTGCTGTCAATTTACGCAGCACATTACACATATATTGTCCATTCACATCAGTCCCTAACCTTCAAGGAGCTTACAATGTAAGGTCCCTAACTTAACTCAAAAGCAAATATTTATTTTATTGCAGCATACCAGTTCTTAGATGTGATGGCTGCATTCATTGTCTTTTTAGGCTGTCTTTCCTTTATTTTCATCTGGTGATCTGGCCAGTACGTCTGTTTTTCAAAAGAAAAAGCTGTCCTGCAAATGTTAGACTGTTGAGATATACCATTTACCAGTGAAAGGGTTGCTTACAATGATCAGGTTTTATTTATTCATGTAAAACCTTTATACCAAAAGGAACAAAAACTGTTGATGTAACTGCTTGTGTAACTGCAGTGTAAACTGGAGTTTGGCTTCAGTTAACTTACCTAAATCCGCTAGTACATCTAACACTCCCCTCCCCCCCAGACTGACAGTGCTGCTGTCCAAAGGTGCCCCCTCAGTGGAAGGGGTGTGTTATTGGGCAGATCACCAGGTGAAAACATAGCGAACAAAGACTAAAAAAAATGAATGCAGCTACCACATCTATTGATTGATAAGCAGCAATATACAGTATTACATTTTGGTTTGGGGTTTAAAGTTGAATTCCAGGAATTCAGCTACTTTGTAAAAAGTGAAGGCACACTATGCATTAAGTCCAAAGAGGTGCATGACATCTGAATTTATCTCTATTATTTATATCTGACAGGTTTATATTACTCCCTGTAAGATGGCTATTGTATTTCCAGGAGCCCAACTCTGATCCTTCTCATCCCCACATCTTCAACAGTAGAGTCACTGCAGCTGCTATGCCCACCTCTACCCTCTTGCCAAATCACAGAAGCCTTTGTATTATGTGAACTCATTCACAAAATACAAAGGCCTCTCTGAATGGACAGCAAAGGGGAGGGCGGCAATAGCTGCTCTGTTTGCCTCTCTCCCCACTCTTACAGCCCTGAGCGTCTTATGTATCCTCCAGCAAAGCCATAAACCAATCAGATATGAATAATAGAGAGAAGTTCATGAGATGTTTCCTTGGACTTAAGTGTGCCTTCACTTTTTACAAAGTGGATGAATTCCTTAATTTCAGCTTTAAAATCACTTTCACTTGTTTAAAAATAATAAAGGTGTAATTCAATGCCAATATTCAAAATGCCAAAGGGCAAGTATTATAACACTTTCTTTACACCATTTGATTTCTCTAACAGATTTCTCCATGCACACTAAACAGTCCAAATGTACTAATCCCCTTGTCAGGCTATTGTATTCTCTGAAAACCTGAACAGCGAATGCATCTGACTGAATGCAGCCTATGTTTGGACAGAAATTTTCCAGCAGATTCCTTTGGCAAAAGTCAACAAAACAAATTACTTTTATCAAATAGAGCGGAGCTGGCAGAGCCACTGACTCTGTGATTTCCAGAATTTAAGAACCAGTCAAAGTTTGCTAAGTGTATAGCCAGCTTAAAGCTCATCTCCAGCTTTTGGTACACTTTTACATAGTTCTTTTGGGCCAAGCTGGTCCAAAAAAATTATATCCCTTACTAATATGTGAGGCTGCTGCATGTGCTGTATAAACTGCATGTAGCTGAGGCTGTAATACATACAGCATACAACTTTGTGTTCTGGGTGTGAGCCAAAACCAGGGGCGGACTGACCATTTAGAAACTCGGGCACTGCCCGAGGGCCCAGGGTCAGTAGGGGGCCCCATGAGATGCCCCTGGTACCTTTTCCATATGCTTTTTTGAGTTTGGGCAAGGACACAGGGGCCCCATGATCCCCTATTGCCCGGGGGTCCCATGAGTTGTCAGTCCGCCCCTGGCCAAGACCTTCCTGTCTCATACCTGGAACACAATAGTGTCTGCCGGAGCCACGCTCAGCCACTCATAGAAAGCGATGTATCCTATCAATGAATACAAAGCTTCCTCTGATTGGCTGAGCCAGAGGCTGTGACATCATCAGCCCACTCAATCAGAGGAAGCTTTGTATTCATTGATAGAATACATCACTTTCTATGAGTGGCTGAGCTCTGGCAAACTCTATTGTGTTCCGGGTATGAGACGGGCAGGTTGCACTTGGAACCAAGTGCTTTATGTATTACAGCCTCAGCTACATACAGTTTATACAGCACATCCAGCAGCCTCACATGTTAGTGAGGGATATAATTGTTTGGGCCAGCTTGGCCCAAAAGAACTATGTAAAGTTGGGGCCAGCTTGGTGTACCAAAAGCTGGAGTTTAGCTTTAAGACAGATAAGTGTGCTTTTTTTTAGATAGTAGCTTTTTGTGGAATTTTACCAGTGTAGTGGCATTCAACCAGTGTGCTTCTTGTTCATGTTATACTCTTTTTGTCTAATGCACTTACATGCCTTGCTACATTCTTCTTATAATTAGTAGCTGTAAAATAGTCACATTCCTTGTAACGTAATTGTATGGTAATTGTAAGATAGTAACATTTTAAAATAACAACATCTTTACTAACTGAAAAAATGTATCGCCTACATCCTTCTATGGTTCTGGGTGCTTTTTTAATGCATCTTTATTTATGGATATTATTCAAAAAAGTTGTAACAGAAAAAGATAGAAACACAGTGTAAACAAAACCACCCATGTAAATCAACAGAGATACAAGCAAGATATTACAATAAAGCTATGAATGACGCTGGGTGCTTTGGTATGAAAACAAAATACCTCTTTCTGTACTGAATTTGAATCACTGTTGTACACAATTCTTTTTGAGGGTTTTGGGTGTATCTTTGATTTTTTTTTTTGCTTAACTATAATTGCTATCAAATACGGGACCAGATAAAATGTTTCTAGTGACAGGTTCTTTTTAATAATGTCTCAGCTGCACTTGACTGCAGCTAATTAAGCACATGTCACGCTCGAATAGCTTCTTCTCCAGCCACAGTAGCCTGAATAAGTTACATCAGAAACCAGAAGTGACAAAATCCTTCTGCTTCCAGGTTCTTACTAGCTAGGGGAGATCAGCGAATGGACTTTCACTGGTCTCTCTTCCCTCTCCGATGACACCCACCATGTGGGTCCCAGACTAGCAGGTCACATAAAAGAGTCTGGCAAACGCGGACGGGATAGTCCTGCAGGTTCCAGATCCCCTTGAGAACATCAGTTTTGACAAAATGCGTAGGGGTGGGCCTGGTTGCCTTACGTCATCATGTATATCGGCATTCTTCCAGCTTGATATGTACAGTCAGGTCCATAAATATTGGGACATCGACACAATTCTAACATTTTTGACTCTATACACCACCACAATGGATTTGAAATGAAACAAACAAGATGTGCTTTAACTGCAGACTGTCAGCTTTAATTTGAGGGTATTTACATCCAAATCAGGTGAACGGTGTAGGAATTAAAACAGTTTGCATATGTGCCTCCCACTTGTTAAGGGACCAAAAGTAATGGGACAATTGGCTTCTCAGCTGTTCCATGGCCAGGTGTGTGTTATTTCCTCATTATCCCAATTACAATGAGCAGATAAAAGTTCCAGAGTTCATTTCAAGTGTGCTTTTTGCATTTAGAATCTGTTGCTGTCAACTCTCAAGATGAGATCCAAAGAGCTGTCACTTTCAGAGAGCAAGCCATCATTAGGCTGAAAAAACAAAACAAACCCATCAGAGAGATAGAAAAAACATTAGTCATGGCTAAAACAACTGTTTGGAACATTCTTAAAAAGAAGGAATGCACCGGTGAGCTCAGCAACACCAAAAGACCCGGAAGACCACGGAAAACAACTGTGGTGGATGACCGAAGAATTCTTTCCCTGGTGAAGAAAACACCCTTCACAACAGTTGGCCAGATCAAGAACACTCTCCAGGAGATAGGTGTATGTGTATCAAAGTCAACAATCAAGAGAAGACTTCACCAGAGTGAATACAGAGGGTTCACCACAAGATGTAAACCATTGGTGAGCCTGAAAAACAGGAAGGCCAGATTAGAGTTTGCCAAACAACATCTAAAAAAACCTTCACAGTTCTGGAACAACATCCTATGGACAGATGAGACCAAGATCAACGTGTACCAGAGTGATGGGAAGAGAAGAGTATGGAGAAGGAAAGGAACTGCTCATGATCCTAAGCATACCACCTCAGCAGTGAAGCATGGTGGTGGTAGTGTCATGGTGTGGGCATGTATGGCTGCCAGTGGAACTGGTTCTCTTGTATTTATTGATGATGTGACTGCTGACAAAAGCAGCAGGATGAATTCTGAAGTGTTTTGGGCAATATTATCTGCTCATATTCAGCCAAATGCTTCAGAACTCATTGGACGCCGCTTCACAGTGCAGATGGACAATGACCCAAAGCATACCGCAAAAGCAACCAAAGAGTTTTTTAAGGGAAAGAAGTGGAATGTTATGCAATGGCCAAGTCAATCACCTGACCTGAATCCGATTGAGCATGCATTTCACTTGCTGAAGACAAAACTGAAGGGAAAATGCCCCAAGAACAAGCAGGAACTGAAGACAGTTGCAGTAGAGGCCTGGCAGAGCATCACCAGGGACGAAACCCAGCGTCTGGTGATGTCTATGCGTTCCAGACTTCAGGCTGTAATTGACTGCAAAGGATTTGCAACCAAGTATTAAAAAGTGAAAGTTTGATTTATGATTATTATTCTGTCCCATTACTTTTGGTCCCTTAACAAGTGGGAGGCACATATGCAAACTGTTGTAATTCCTACACCGTTCACCTGATTTGGATGTAAATACCCTCAAATTAAAGCTGACAGTCTGCAGTTAAAGCACATCTTGTTTGTTTCATTTCAAATCCATTGTGGTGGTGTATAGAGCCAAAAATGTTAGAATTGTGTCGATGTCCCAATATTTATGGACCTGACTGTATAGCTGTAATACAAGTGAACTTTTTAATGTGGAAAAGATCACTATATTAGTCATATATTATTAATTTGGCAATACACTTTAAAAATTATGGATTTACACTACTGCTGGCTTGTTTCCGTTTGGGGCATGTCATATGTTGTTGTGAGCCTAGGTGGTTAATACGTTAATGTCTCAGAGAATTCACCCGGAGGACAAAATTTCATGCTTGGCTTGAAAGCGCTATTCATTCCTATTTGAGCACTGGATCCTCCATGTGTGGGGCTCTCAGAAGATATCTTCTCATGTTCCTGTGGTGGTTTTTGGGATTGTGGACTTTTACAATTATCGGGATTTTCTTCACAAGTCACTGACATGGACTTTTATCTGATTATATGCTTTGCATTTATATGTGATATTATTAATATGTTATGCACTGATTATTTATTGGTGAATGACTTTGCGCTGCTCATTTTTTGATATTTGTGAATTAGTTTTCTGAGTTTCAATTTTGTTTTCACTTAACTTTATTGCTATCGCATAAGGGACCAGATAGCATGATTATAGTGACAGGTTCTTTTTATTAATGTCTCAGCTGCACTCCACTGAAGCTAATGGAGCACATATCACATTAGAATAGCTTCTTCCCCAGCCACAGCAACCAGAAAAAATTACAGCAGAAACCGGACATGACAAAATCTATTTTGCTCCCAGGTTCTTACTAAGTAGGGGAGATCAGCCAACAGATGCTCGCTGGTCTCCCTTCCCTCTATCCAATGACACCCACCATGCAGGACCTAGGTCTGCAGAAAGGATAGTGAAGCCCAGAAAACAGAGAGTGGGTGGTTGTGCATTCTGGGGTGAATATACCAGGGGTCCATGGAAGTGATGCAGCATCTGTAAAGCCACATCCTTCTAAAAGCCAACAGTTTGCCTGTCAGATTTACATGCATGTTATAGCAGTCAGAAGTGTGGGTAACCCACCCCCCTCTCCCCCCCCCCCTGCCCTTGATGATGTGTGCCATATGTGGGTGACAGTAAAAGAGTTAATCACACCTTCTAACTTAAAGAGGGCCACCTTTTACCACATAGTATGCGGACAAAGGACACATCCCTGCCACACCTCCAGTTATACTCCTATTTACTTGAACCTGGAAGAATTGATATGCAAAAAAATGATTGGTTAAACCAACAGGTGCTTTTTTGCCACTAGTTTTACATTACAATGGCTTTTCAAAAATACAAATGCAATACGTTAGAGCATTGGTCTCCAAACTGTGGCATAGGGGCTGGATGTGAACCTTTACTTGCCTTTATCTGGCTCTTGGGGCACTTTCCTTCTCACTGATCTAAGACACTATTCCTCTCACTGCCACCAACAATAGGTCATAATTCCTGTTACTAACATCAACAACAGGGCATTATTTCTCCCACTGACACCAACAATGGTTCACTATTCCTCCTGCTAGTGCCAAAGATGCACTGTTTACTCCCACTGACTTCAGGCCAATTTCTAACCACAGTCTGACACTTCTAAAGTCTGAAGGATGGTAAACTGGCCCTTTGTTTAGAAAGTTTGGAGACCTCTGCTTTAGAGGTTGGGTAAAAAAAGTTTTTTAGTGTAGTATAATGCTTCTGGTATTTACATTGTACATTTTTACACAGGTCTATACATCAGATCAAAAAAAGGGGCAACTAAACAGAAAGAGGAATGGGGGGTTCGATTCCAAAAGCGGGAAAGTCCCTTTAGATGGACAGTTGAGAGGTATGGTTTAATAAAACCAAAAATCTTGTTGGAACCTTCTTGTTTCAATTACCAAAAAGACCTATTGCAGGGAAAGTATTAAAGGGTGACTACCTCTAAGTTGCCCATTATGCCACCAAGTCAGGATTCCATCTGTACAGTATTGAGTCAAGTTTCAAGTGACCCTATCTAGAACATAGTGACAAGCTGGCCATACATCAGTAGAATTTTCTTCCAAACTTTATTTTGGAACAGTCACCTGATTTTCTAAGAGTTTATTGGTGCAAATCGACAATTGTTTTTGACAATAGTGAGCCAAAAAAATCAAAGCCGAAGAATAGAGCATTTTTTGTTGACTCTTATCAGAATTAAGAAAATTGTAAATGTGGTTCCTGGGAAAAATCATAATTATTGTAATGTACATGTGTTTGCAAAAATGTAATCTGGTAGTAGAACTTTAATTTTGATGAATATTAATCTGAGAAAACTATGATATGTTATAAGAATGTATGAAAGAACATTGCAAATACAGTTTTCAGGGTAGTGTATGGAGTGGATTCAAGTGGATTGAAGCACAATTCTGTAAATTCAGAATAACCAGTATTTCCTCATGGGATGATGCCTTTGCAAGACAAACATTTAAAAAATCTTTCACATGCATTATTCTAGTAAATGTATAATCTGTAATCTAATCATTGCATCATTTCCATGTATCCCAAAATTGAACATTGGAATTCAACACATTGGCATTACAACCAAACAAAATATCATACAAATTTGACATACCCTTGATAGAACTATTTACCAAAATTCCAAATGCTTTGACAAACGATTTTGTTGATTTTTCATACAAACGTTCAAATGAATTCTGCTTGTGTATGACCAGTTTGTGTATGGTCTAATGGTAATCATCAGACTGATCCTTGTAAATCTGTACCAGGGGAGATATTAAGGTAGATTTACTAAAGACAAATAGACTGTTGACTTTCAGGGGCAGTTGCACTTTGCAAGGGAATTGTCCCTAGAGCTTAATGCATGAGGTGACTGTCATCATTCAATCATGTGCAAGCAAAAATGCTGTTTTTCTTGCACATTGGATATTCTTTGCAAAGTGAAATTTTATCACATTCACTACACTCTAGGGAAATGTCCCATTCAAAGTGCAACTTCCCTTACAAAATTAACAGCCTATTTGCCCTTAGTAAATCAACCCTGTTGAATCAGCACTCGGTATTGCACCCAGAGGTTTTCCAGCTTATTGGGAGATCTCCATGCAGTCACAACAATGCTCCTCATTGAGAAGGACAGAAGAGAGTGAATGCTATCAGAAAATATACTTTAGGCTGAGTTTCCAGGATAGAAGATAATATTGTAGAGCAACACATTTTTAAGCAGTCATTTATTTTCACAATTTCAGTTGAAATAAGTGTGCTTGACTGGGCAGATAATGAATTTTCATTCATGTCATGACATTCATAGTGTAACTATACTGCCGCAGTAAAGGAACCAAATGGCAAGTGCCCATACATGTATACAAGTGAAAATAAGACACCCACACATTCTATATATAGATATGTTCACCTACAGTATCTTTTACAGCATCCTGTATTTGCGTCCATGATCAGGTTTTTATTGTGCTCGCAAAGCAGTAGTTGGGCACATGACATCAAACACTCTGCCTGGAATGAACACTTGCAACCAATAAGAGACCCCCCTTAGCAATCAGGACTAGGAAACTTTGTTTACATGCTCCCATTTTGCCCTTATCCTGTTAGCCAGAGAAAGTGGAAAGTGTGAAAGGGGCTGAGCGACACCATAAATTGCTTGGTGTAATTTATAATAGCCTCCAGACCAACATACTCAGAGGCACATGGAACGTTTAGACTTGCATGTGCAGTCAGATGAAGGAAAACCTCAAACAAGCTCAATAGCTCTGGCGAGGCAGCTCCCATATCGCAAAGCTTCCCTCACTAGGCACCCAACAGTAGCTCAAACCATAGAAATTCCTGAGAAGGGTCAGACCAAAACTGGATAAAAGAGTCCAAGATAATTGTATTTGTTGGTAAAAAAAAGTCATATCCTTTGCTGCTCAGCAACTGCTATTAAGTTGTTATTTTTAGCGAGAGTTCAATACTGGTTCTTATACAGATCTGTGAAGTAATTTACTGTGAAGTCCATCTATGTTTTTTGCTGTGTTTCCCCAATGAGGGGAAAAATCTTGATGCGTATGGCCTTCTTTCTTGAGAATTGCACTGTTCTCTGTGTTTTGCCAATTTGTTTTTGTACAGTCACCTTTGATACACATTGCTTTTGTCTAGTTTGCAAGAAAAGTCACCTTGACCTGCTCTTTAGTGTGAATATCTAGCAAAGCCGATAACAGGCCATATAATTCTATGCTTTGTTTCCATATTTTAGTTCTTTAGTTGCTGGGTCTGTTGATTAAGTATTATGGCAGAGATCAGTATAGGTAAACTTTAGATAGGTTTACCATGAATATCATCTCTTTCAATGCAATCATTAACAGGTGATCATAAACAGATTTAATCCTGCTGATTTGACAACCCATTACAACCCTGAGACGTGAAATTTCTCTACTTTTATTAACTAAAAGAGGAAGGAAGTACACCATATAACCAAAAGTTTGTGGACACCAGACCACCACAACTATAATAATTTGTTGGACATCCTATTAAAATCATGGGCATTGGTATGGCATCCCCCCATATCCCTCACTTCCCTTTGGGGCTCGAAGAGCCTCCAGTCTTTTGAAAAGACTTTGCCCAGCTATAAAGGTATTCGTGAGGTCAAGTGCCGATTTTGGACAAGAAGACCTAGCTCACAGCTGGTGCTCCAATTAAAGGTGTTTAATAGGGTAGAGGTTTGTACTAGCTACTCTAGTTCCACCACACCTAATTCATCAAACCATCTCTTTATACAACTGGCTTTGTGCACAGGGGCACTGTCATGCTGGAACAGAAAAGGGCCTTCCCCAAACTGTTGCCACAAAGTTGGAAGTACAATTGTCTTAAATGTCTTTGTATGCTCTAGTATTAACAGTACCCTTCACTGGAAACACCAGAGATGTGTCCAAATGCCCTTAGCCATATATTGGGTGTGATGAACAAGTGTTCAAAAACTTTTGGCTATATAATTGTCAATATTTGCTTGCTACAGCCCATCATCCAGGTTGTAAGAGAGACATTGGCAAGGCACAGTATGATCAAGGACAATCCATATTGTTCTTGAGATGCCACCTCATTTGGCCACACTAAGGCTACATTTATACTTGAGCATTGGTGTCTTTGGACATTTTTCTTTTTAATTTTTCCTTTGCACATGTGTTTTTTCGTGTGTTTCCAGGCTTGGGTATTTTTGTTTTAGCAGATGAAATGCAAGTTAATAGGAGGAGGAGATGATTCTTAGATGTCAAATCATGCAGAAAACGCACATTATTATTTCCTGAGCCATGAGCGACAGCACATCACTCAGAAGTGTAGGGGCACAATCAGGGGTGGACTGACAACTCATGGGGCCCCCGGCCAATAGGGGATCATGGGGCCCCTGTGTCCTTGCCCAAACTCAAAAAAGCCTATGAAAAAGGTACCAGGGGCATCTCATGGGGCCCCCTACTGACCCCGGGCCCTCGGGCAGTGCCCGAGTTTCCAAATGGTCAGTCCGCCCCTGGGCACAATACAATAACACTGAGCACTGAAGTGCTTCTGGAGGTGTGCTTTAAAACACACTTCAAAATGCTCAGGTGTAAATGGGGGCTTAGACTAGTAACTTCATAGCAAGGATTTGTAGCATCTGCACACCTCTCTGTGTGTTTTCTCTGACCAGTTGTATCAAGCTACAGTAATCAACTGCAGCTGCCATGGATAACAAGAGTAGCTACCTCATGGAAGGCCATACATGGGTCGAATTCCAAAAGAATTTTCTTTCCAAAATTGTAACTAAGAATTTCCTTTCAAAGTTTGTCCTATTAGTGAGCTGCAGCATCCTCCAATTTGCATTCTGCCATCACATTTGAGTGATCAGGCATGCTGGATTTTTTTTTTAAAATAAATTTCTAATCAGTGATGGGAGAATCGTGCAACAAATATAATCAAAAAAGATATGAGCTGTGACCTGGAAAGAAAAAATTCCCAGCCATGAAAATTCTTTTCTACAGCAAAATGAGGTGAAATTGAAGACCTGACTGGTCAAATTTTGAAATCAATGGTGGCACCATCGGATTACAAAAATTTTCAAATTTCTCAAGAAAATTAGTTCAGAATTCAACCCATGTATGGCCTGCCTTAGTCAACAATTCTGTATTTAACTACTAAAGCTACAAGAAGTCAATCACTCTTTGACTTGACTACAAATTGCTGGGTTTTGGACTGTAAAACGTACAGATGAACACAAGCCAGCAGTCCTTAATCACTTCCATTGTCTGCTAGGATGAGTGCTAAAATGCTTTGATGTACTTGATGAGGGTTACACCCACTGCCTGAATGTTTCTGCCAAAACCTTTAACATCATATTTGAATTAGAAACAATCTCCTTCAGTAGTTCTCCATCACTCACTGTCTTGGTGTTCTTGCATGTGATGCCAATTTATACATATTGAATAAACTTTGCTCAGTATGTACACATAGAAAGTTTTTTGTTCCCTAATCAATGTACAAGACTGAAAAACAGGAATGAAAATGGATCCTTAATTTTCATCTGCTTCCAATAAATCAGAGGTGCTAAACCTTTTTGAAGAGTGAGGGCCACTTAAATGACTGTCCTGAGCCATCTATAAGGCTACTTTCACACTGATGAGCTGCAATTTGCCAGCACTGTGGGTGCAGCGCAGTGCACCTGCAGTTTTCCTACAGGTTAGCATCGTTTTGCCATAGACTTTTATTATATCTTGTGGATGTGGTGCACTTTCTGAGAGCGCACCTAAACTCTTGCATTCAGGAGTTTTGGTGCGCTTTCAGAAAGCATACCGAACCCGCAGTATATAATAGAAGTCTATGGCTTAGTACAGCTAATCTACAAGAAAGCTGCAGGTGAACTGCGCTGAACCCGCAGATCAGTGTGAAAGCAGCCTAATAGTTGTTAACCCTTTTGTAGCTGCTAATATAACCATTGCAAATCTATTATGCCATGGTATGTGTTGTTCAGTACACTGACCTTCTTTTCCTCTTGCAGCTGCTGCTGGCATTGCTCTCCAGGCTGCTGGAAAGGATTAGAGGTGAAGCGCACTCCGCCTGGTACAGGAGCCGGCGCTACAGAGGAAGCATCAGCTTATGCGACTCCTGCCACTGCTGGCGCTGGCTCACTGCACTTTGATGCTCTGGGATGGTGGGACAGCAAACCCAGATCAGGATCAATGGGTTTTCGACCCTGGGCATCCCTGGTTTGAGGTCGAGGGCCACATCGAAGGGCTCCAAAGGCCAAAACATTAAAGGGTCAGTCCAGCACAAATTGATATTTCACTTTTAATTATATACAGGACAGTAGAACTGAGAGCATAAATCGGGGGAATTTAGTGAAACCTTGCCAGTTTAGCAAAATGCGTAGGAGTGAATGATGAAGGTGAAATTACAATGGTTTTGGTAGGTTTTGTGAGTATAAAGGGCGTTAAACTACCCCTGAGGTTTAGAGAAGCAGCTACTGTCAACAATCCTGGCAATTCTGGACTTGCTTGTGTGCCAAAATAGCTCCTTTATTTTATTATTTTACATTTCCCAGATAGAATGAAAGACAGTGAAACAAAATGTAAAGCAACAGTACACAAATACCAAAAAGAGGGGAAACACAAACATAAAGAACACTAAGGGGTAAATTGATAAAGCAGCAAATATGATATGCACCAAACATTCACTGCAGATGAATCAATCACTGTCATGTAAAACATTTGTATCAGGAAGATGCACCTGCAATGAATGCTTGGTAAAAGTCGCATTCACTCCTAAATTAAATAAACTAATAAACTACCCTAAATATACCAACACCCCCTGGAAATAGATTAGATTTTGCCTAATAAATTTTTGGAATTGAGAGTTTCCTCTGTGGTGGCAAAACGTAGTTCTATTTTATTTAGTTTTTTGAGAAAAAGGTATAGAATAAAGACAGTGAATGTTACAATCCACATGATACAGTACAGCATCGGGGGAGTTGTGCACATTTCCAGGACTGTGGGTAATGGGAAGCCAAACACTAAACCTGCCCATCACCTCCATAACTTTGGAGCCCTTCCAACGTGGCAGCCATTTTCTAGAACTCCAACATCCAAATATATTCTCAATTCTCTTTACTTTCAAGGCAAGCGTTTTGTTTGTAAAAAAAAACACCACTATTTATTACTTCTCCTTCCTAAACTATAGAACTTTCAACTATATATAAAGTAGAACTACAGGCAAAACTTTTTATTTCTTTTTGGATAGAGCAAAGGGAGGGTTATAACTCCTAGTCAGGGCTGTGGATAAGGTCCTCCTGTACAGGACCCAGGCCAGCAAGGGAGCCCAGGCAGCTGGGTTAATCGGATGTGGGCAGGGAGGGTGATCAGCATAGTGATGGAGGGTGAGGGGTCAATTACTGGAACTGATCCCCTGTATGGCTCTTCCTGCAGCAGCTGAAAGCTTGCTTCTTTTCCTCTCCCTTCCGCTGGCTTTCAGCTGCTGCTATGCAGGGGATTGGTTCCAGTATTTGACCCCTCCACCACCACCGCACACATCACCCTCCCTGTGTACAATACATTTTTCCCCTGCTGCCCTGCCCCCCCTGTGTGGCCCCACCCCTGCAGTGCTGTCAGCTTCTCTCCTCCCACCGGTAGGTGCAAGCACACAATAGGATCCTTCAGGATGGAAAGTGGGGGAAGGTTCCAGTAAATATGTCACATATACCAGCCCCTTCCTTTCCTGAACAAACACAATGAGTAATCGGTACCAATCACTCACTGTGTTCCTTCATAACTGAAGTATGGTAAACTGTGCTTTTGTTTGGGGAAGGGGGCCCTGTCAGGTTGGCTGTATGGGGCCCCATGGTTTCTAACAGCAGCCCTGCCCCTAGTGTCCCCATTGGAAGAATTTCCCTCTGTTTTTTGGGGACAACTCAAAATTTGTGATTTTCTTTTACTTTCCCTTTCAATGATAATGGAAACAAGACTGAGAGAGTGGATCTCCCTAACAGGGAGACAGACATCAAACAAAAAAAAAACTGACAGGTGTTCTAATCCCTCTCTCCTCTATCTAAATCTAAAAGATATGTTTGCCTTTAGTTATACTTTAACATGCAATCTCCATATCTGGCTGAAACCAATTGGGAAACTATGATTCTGGTTCACTTCCTATTCTTCCACAATAAGGACAGGATAGGATGTTTCAACCTGAATGAAAAAATAGAACTGGTTGATGTGGTCACTTTACATCTGAACTCCAGGCAAACAGCTAAATAGACAAATTAAATGCATATATGGGAGCTGTTTTACATGCTAAAGGATTTGTGTTTGTCCATCCAGTCCTGAGCAGGGATGGACTGCCAACTCATGGGGCCCCCGGGAAATAGGGGATCATGGGGCCCCTGTGTCCTTGCCCAAACTCAAAAAAGCCTATGAAAAAGGTACCGGGGCATCTCATGGGGCCCCCTACTGACCCCGGGCCCTCCGGCAGTGCCCCAGTTTCCAAATGGTCAGTCTGCCCCTGGTCCTGAGATTTACACAGCCCAGCCTGGTAGGGCAGGAGACATTTGTTTCTCTGCAATGTCTTGTCCCTCCTCCAGCATGTGACTGGACAGAAATCGGACAAGGATAAGCTCACTTCTCTGTCGGTCTGCTTTCTCCCCCTATCACCATGCTTCTTACTGGATCTTACATGCATCTGCACAACAGATTGGCTCCTTTTGCTGCTTCTTCCTTCCCGAGATGGAACTCTGCTGTACAGAGAATGCAAAAGACTGATACCAGATCGTTTTCTGCTGCTTACACTGTCTGCATTTAAAATATACAAGATGTATTAATGAATGTTGAGATTCATTTATTTGTGTCTTACTCTTTATCTATGGCCACATCTTTTTTCTGCCAGTTTATCTATCACATGTCACACTGATAACAGTCATATGCCACAATAAACGGTTTCGTTTTAACTCTATCATTGCTAGGTTCTTACATTTCAGAATATAACTATTAGTTTCATTGTGTGTACAATTGGAAGGTAAAGAAACTCTTAATATTTTCTACCTAAGGAATCTACACTGCTCAAAAAAATTAAAGGAACACTTCAAAAACACATCAGATCTCAATGGGGAAAAATCTCCTGATGGACATCTATACTGATATGGATGGGGTAATGTGTTAGGAACGTAAAGATGCCCCATCGTTTGATGGAAATGAAAATTATCAGCCTACAGAGGACTTAATTAAAAAGGGGGAAAATGTCATTGCAGCAGCTCAGAATGGTACTCAGTAGTTTGTATGGCCCCGCGTGCTTGTATGCATGCCTGACAACATCGGGGCATGCTCCTAATCAGACGACGGATGGTGTCCTGGGGTATTTCCTCCCAGATCTTGACCAGGGCATCACTGAGCTCCTAGACTGATGTGTTAAGGATCTTCTATGACCCTGTCCAGCCCTCCTAGAGTAACTACCTGTCTCCGGGAATCTCCTCCATGCTCTTGAGATTGTGCTGGGAAACACAGCAAACCTTCTGCCAATGGCATTTATTGATGTGACATCCTAGAGGAGTTGGACTGCCGGAGAAACCTTTGTAGGGTCCAGGTATCACCTCATGCTGCCAGTAGTGACACTGACCCCAGCCAAATGCAAAATGAGTGAAAAACAGTCAGGAAGGAAGAGTAGGGAAAACAATGTCAGTGGTTTCCACCTGTAAAAGCATTCCTGATTTGGGGGTCATCTCATTGTTGCCCATCTAGTGCACCTGTTGTTAATTTCATTAACACCAAAGCAACTGAAATTTATTAACAAACTCCCCCCACTACTTAACAGACCAGATCAATATCCCAGGAGTTTAATTGACTTGATGCTATACTCTAACATTTCCAGCTTCCAGGGGCATTAGCCAGGTCTGGTATATAGATAGATACATTGGTTCAAGCTAAAGGACCCACCCCTGAGAAAGGCATGTTTAGGCAAATGCCAAACCACCCTTCCAACTGGAACATTCTATCACCAACCACCACAATCCTGAACTGGCTGTTCCTCCTTCTACATATAGAGGTTAAACTCTGAGTTGTTTTATCATTTTACTCACTTACACTCTGTTCCCTTTTATAGCATACGCTGTAAAAGTACCAACACTTCTCCATTCAGTGATTGGAGCAGACTCAACTTCTTTACTGAAGACCATATCGTAACACGTTATACATTGCATCAACACAGTTCAGAAGAATTCTTGCTTTAGTAACATCCCTGTGACAACACCTTACAGAGTTAGTATAAGTACTTAGAAATAGGGCTTAGCTGTGACAAAGGCATAGTCTGTGGCAGTGGTACATGTACCTTTAGATGGGATGCTTCCCATTTACTTGACAGCCTCCGTGAGCTTTCCCAACTCCAGGTCCCATCTTGGGCAATCTCCACTCAATGTTAATGTCTACATCACAGCATCCTTGGCCTTCCTTTTACTTTACAACCACCACAAGAACCACTTCCTACCAATTATATACCATTGTAACGGGAAGTGACCTAGCCTCCGGCTAACGCACCACTGCGCAGTTAACCCCATCATTACCAGGCATTAACCACTTGCCTACCAGTCACTTTTACCCCCATCCTGCTCAGGCCAATTTTCACCTTTCAGTTCTGTTGCACTTTGAATGACAACTGTGCATTCATGTAACATTGTACCCATATGAAATTTTTAGCATTTTTTTACACACATAGAGATTTCTTTTGGTGGTATTTAATCACCACTGGGCTTTTTATTTTTTGTGCTATAAATGAAAAAAGACTGCAAATTTTGCAAAAAATGCGTTTTTTCTTGTATGTTTATTTGTTTTGTTTCTGTTATAAAATTTTGCAAAAAATTGTCTTTCTATGCAGATTTAGGCCAAGATGTAAATTTCTACATTTCTTTGGTGAAAATAGCCCAAACCTGTGTTTATTATTTAGTTGGTAGGAAGTTATAGAGTCCACAAACTATGGTATATATCTAAAAATCGATAAATTGATAAATCCTGATGTACTTGACGGCCTCATTTCTTGAGGCACAAAAATGCCAGGACAGTACAAATACACTCCCAAATGGGAGGAAAAGTAGACAGTCTGAGGTATTTAGTAAGAAGCATGGCGAGTTTTTTTGAAGCTGTCATTTTGTTGTCATAATTTTGTGGAAAATGAAGAAATGAAAACACATTTTTCACAATTTTCTTTTTTACATACTGTCTCCAATGCAGTACAGCGTTATCATATAACGGGTGCAGCCGAGATCAGGGACACTGACTGGCGACAGTATGTAAAAAAAAAAAAAAAATCCATTTTTAAATTTAATTTTTATTTTTTTACTTTTATTTAAATAATTTTTTTCTACTCCTGTGACCAGAGTAATACAATGTTACCATAGTAACATTATACTACACTGGGCATGTGATCAGGATTTTATTTTCTTCTTTTTTTTACATATTATGGTTGCTTATACCAACAAATTTCATTGCTGTAAGCAAGCATTTTTACTGAATGAAACTGATTCATTCATTAGTTTTTGTTGTGATCAGCTGTGATTGGCCACAGCTGATGACATGCTTCAGATTGGTTGTGATTGGCCCAGTCTGTACATGTGATCACTGTGACCAATCACAGCTAGTAGCACAGTTGTAAGCCATGAATGTCATAAAAGGAAGCCATTCATTGATCTGCTGTGATTGGTCACAGAGATCACATTATTTTTATTATTATACAGGATTTATATAGCGCCAACAGTTTGCTTGGTGCTTTACAAAGTAAAGGTGCACCTTACAGTTACAATACAATTTGGTACAAGAGGAAACAGAGGGCCCGGCTTGTGAGAGCTTACAATCTAGGAGGAAGGGTTGAATGATACAAAAAGGTAATAGCTGTGGGGGATGAGCTGATGGAGGAAATAAAAGGCAGTTTACTAGTTAGAAGCGGGATAGGCTTCTTTAAAGAGAACGGTTTTCAGGGATCGTCTAATGGTAGATAGATTAGGAGATAGCTGGACAGATTGGGGTAGGGAGTTCCATTGGATGGGAGAAACTCTGGAGAAGTCCTGGAGGTGAGCATGGGAGGAGGTGACACAGGAACTAGGGAGCAGATGGTCTTGGGAGGATCAAAGAGAGCAGTTTGGTAGATATTTTGAGACCAGGTTAGTGATATAGCTGGGGGAAAAATTGTGGGTGGCTTTGTAAGTTGTTGTTAGTATTTTGAATTTTATTCGTTGAGTGAGTGGAAGCCAGTGGAAGGATTGGCAGAGAGGAGTAGCAGACACAGTTGATAAGGTGGATGAGCCTGGCAGCAGTATTTATGATGGACTATGTAAAGGTAAGCCAATGAGGAGGTAGTTGCAGTAGTTGACGCAAGAGATAACCAGGGAGTGAATTAGGAGCTTTGTGGTATCATTGGTTAAAAAGGGGCGTATTCTGGAGATGTTGCTGAGGTTGAGGCGGCATAATTTGGACAGGGATTGGATGTGGGCCTGAAAGGATAGTTCAGAATCCAGGGTTACTGCTAGCACTCTGGCATGCAGGGATGGGTTGATAGTGGGAAGAGGCATGTGGGGGGGGGAAATATTATGAGCTCAGTTTTGGATAGATTGAGTTTTAGGAAATGGTGTGACATCCAGTCTGATATGTCTGTTGGTAAATCGGTGATATGTGAGGAAACTGATGGGTGAGCTGAGGAGTAGAGAGATAGATTTGTGTGTCATCAGCATAGAAATGGTATTGGAAACCATGGGAAGCTATCAGCTGACCCAAAGAAGAAGGGTAGATTGAGAATAGGAGAGGTCCAAGGACAGAACCTTGGGGGACCCCAACAGTAAGAGTAGGAAGTAGAGTTGTAACTGACACTGAAGGTGCGATGAGATAGGTAAGATTCAAATCAACGGAGAGTACAGTCATGGAGACCAAGTAAATATAGTTTTTTGAGGAGGAGGGGGTGGTCAACTGTGTCAAAGGCAGCAGAGAGGTCCAAGAGTAAGAGTACGGAATAGTGACCATTGGTTTTAATGGTTAGTAAGTAGTTTGTGAGTTTTAGGAGAGCAATTTCTGTGGAGTGTTGTGGGCAAAATCTACATTGAAGGGGATTGAGAAGGTTATTCTCAATAAGGTGGCAGCTCAGCTGGTTGTAGACTAGATATTGAAAGAATTTGGAGGCAAAGGGGAGTAAGGAGATGGGTCTTAGGTTGCTAAGATTGGCGGGGTCCATTGAGGCCTTTTTAAGTATGGGCGTGACTAGTACATGTTTTAGAGAGTTGGGGAAGATGCCAGTAGAAAGGAACAGATTTGAAGATATGAGTTAAAGAATGAAGGATAGAGCCAGAGGGTGACTATAGTATTTGCGAGGGAACAGGGTCCAGGGGACAAGTGGTTAGGTGGGCTTTAGAAAAAAGTTTACCAACCTCCTCTATAGTAGCTTGGTTAAACAAGGGAAGTATAGATTGTGCAGGTGGACAAGAAGAGTAGGGTGAGGGAGATATCTGTACAGTGGAGATCTCATCACGAATTGTATCAATCTTATGTTTGAAGTAATTAGCTGGCTGCGGGCCAGTGTAGTGATCTGTCATCGGCCGTGTCTGGTGGACACAGCCAGTGACAGACTATGCCAGAGCATGGCCCATCATATGACGTCCTCCCAGGATAATATAGATCCTGCTTGGCCATCATCTAACAATAGGCCGGGCGGAAAGGAGTTAAGATAGACATAAAACATAATGACAACAGTTTGCACCTGGCAAGATGCAGTCTGACAAAGTCTATGGTAGGTTGAAATATGCTGTGGCTGGACGGGGTTGAACGCTGTACCAAATGGTACCCACATTCAGGGCCCTACGTGTTCAGTGACGAATGTCCAGAACACAGACAACCTGGGGTTTATTTACTTAAACTGGAAAATGCTAAATCTGGTGCAACTCTCCATAGTAACCAGTCAGCTTCCAGGTTTTATTGCCAAAGCTTAATTGAACATGCTGAATTTAGACGCTGATTGGCTCCCATGCACACTAAAGGAGGAGCCAGGACGTCGTGACGCTACGCCGCCGGTGCCACGAGCAGCCATCTTAGACTCTGGAGGGTTAGTTCATCTCTACAGTCCAGACGCTGTTTATTTGCTTTTATTGCTTGCTCCTTGTTTGCAAACATTCGCAAACATTCGCTTTTATCAATAAATACTATTTTAAATTAATACACTATGGGCACCCTTCCCTGACTCCTCTGAGTAGTATTTATTTGCAGAGCCCGTTTCTGTCATCCAGTCATCTACCTACCATCTTTATCCAGAGAAGGGAGTTCCCTGTAAACAGGCATCCTCACCTACCCATCCCTTAAAGGGACCTCTGGTTACCTGGATCCGTTTAATCTACTACCGGGCATTGCTGACCATAACCTGAGGGAGGATTACTTACGCCCCTGACCAGACCTTTATCTGATGAGGAAACCCTGGATGTGATACTTAATGCGCATCTGGTGAGTGTGTAATCTTACTGTATTTCTTGGAGCACCACCACCGAATTTTAACCAGTTACTTGGCACCTTATATTCACACAGACTGTCATCCATATTGAACTTTTATTTATATTACATTATCAGTTTGTTGTTTAATACCCCCCTTTTTTCTGTTGAATCATAGTTTTAGCGCTGCACTATTTTACCTATTTTATTTTAAGGTTTATGTTGGTTACATTGAGTGTTCAGCTGCTGATTGGATAGCGCTCGCTTTTACATTTTTACCATATATGGCTCCCATGCACAGCTACACCAGATTCTGAGTGCATTCGTTTTAGTAAATCCACCCCCCTGTGTTCGAGGGGGAGCCTTACAGACCAAAATCAAGCAAAAAGCATAAACTCGGTGTTAGGGTTTACATTCCAAATATAATTTTCAGTAAATCTACAGCTTTCAACAAAACAATACCACTATACTGCGGCACAGCTTCTTGTGCTGTTTTCCCCTCTCCCACTCTGAGCTCTGCTGTACATGTGGGTTATAAGAGGCTGATACTAAGTCAAATTCAGGTACTCACCCTGCTTGCTTTTAACAAAACACATTTAACAACGGAATTATGATCACAAAGCTGCATTAATCTGTGTCCTTTATATCTGCCTTTTGGTTCAGCATTAAATGACTTGTAAGATGCATACTTGTAACAGGGAGTTAACAGACACTGACAATCAGCCTGATAAAAATAGAACAGCAGTGTAACATATGATAGCGATGGGATTAACAATGAGTAGGTATTGAAGTCTTATTTAATTCATTATGATTACATTCCTGTATAAATCACTCATATACGTGGGTGACATATATTACAGACATGCCAATAGTACTGCACTGTAAACATGTTGCCTAACCACATGGCTGTTTGTTGTTATTTTGATACTTGATGCATGTGAAGTGGAACAGGTGCAGGAGTGGTGATATATGAATAGGATATAGGAAGAGATTAGGACATATATAAAGGACACAGGACTAATATACAGTTGTGTTCAAAATAATAGCAGTGTTTTGAAAAAAGTGAATAAAGCTCAAAATCCTTCTAATAGCTTTTATTTCCATACACACAAATGCATTGGGAACACGACACATTCTATTCCAAATCAAAACATGAAGAAAAATATATCAAATTTGTGTTGTTCCTCTAAAAAAAATTGAAGAAAAGTGAATATTAGCTTGTTCAAAAAAATAGCAGTGTTTGTATTCTTTACAAACTCAAACATTCACTATATAAACTGAAAAAAGTTTGAAGATTTTGCTTTCCTTTGAATCACTTAATGAATATTTAGTTGTATAAGCACTGTTTCTGAGAACTGCTGTACATCTGTGTTGCATGGAGTCACGAAACTTCTGGCACCTGTGAACAGGTATTCCAGCCCAGGATGACTGGACTACATTCCACAGTTCTTCTCTATTTCTTGGTTTTGCCTCAGAAACGGCATTTTTGATGTCACCCCACAAGTTTTCTATTGGATTAAGATCCGGGGATTGGGCTGGCCACTCCATAACGTCAATCTTGTTGGTCTGGAACCAAGATGTTGCACGTTTACTGGTGTGTTTGGGGTCATTGTCTTGTTGGAACACCCATTTCAAGGGCATTTCCTCTTCAGCATAAGGCAGCATGACCTGTTCAAGTATTTTGATGTATTCAAACTGATCCATGATCCCTGGTATGCGATAAATAGGCCCAACACCGTAGTATGAGAAACATCCCCATATCATGATGCTTGCACCACCATGCTTCACTGTCTTCACAGTGTACTGTGGCTTGAATTCAGTGTTTGGGGGTCGTTTGACAAACTGTCTCCGGCCACTAGACCCAAAAAGAACAATCTTTCATCAGTCCACAAAATGTTGCACCATTTCTCTTTAGGCCAGTCAATGTGCTCTTTGGCAAATTGTAACCTCTTCAGCACATGTCTTTTTTTTCAACAGTGGGACTTTGCGGGGGCTTCCTGCAGATAGCTTGGCTTCACATAGGCATCTTCTAATTGTAACAGTCCTCACAGGTAACTTTACACCTTCTTTGATCTTCTTGGAGCTGATTGTTGGCTGAGTCCTTGCCATTTTGGCTATTCTTCTATCCATTCGAATGGTAGTTTTCGCTTTCTTCCACGTCTTTCAGGTTTTGGTTGCCATTTTAAAGCATTTGCGATCATTTTAGCTGAGCAGCCTATCATTTTCTGCACTTATTTATATGTTTTCCCCTCTCCAATCAACTTTTTAATCAAGGTACGCTGTTCTTCTGAACAATGTCTGGAATGACCCATTTTCCTCAGAACTTCAGAGAGAAATGCACTGTAACCAGAATGTACAACATTTGCTGCCTTCCTTCCTTAAATAAGTGCAATAATTGCCACCTGTTTTTCAAAGAATGAATGACCTCACTAATAGAATTCCACACTGCTAATATTTTGAACATGCCCCTTTCAATTAGTGATTCAGTTACACAGAATCAGCAGCATGCATATCATGACTGTTGGGTCTGTTGGATTTCTATTACTCTACTACACCTGCTAGTAAATTATTTGCCATGTAGAAATATCATTTCTACCAAAAACAGTGATTGATCCGGTTAGTGATGTCTGACTGCTATTATTTTGAACACAACTGTATGTTTGGTCTGAATTGCCTTGATTGAAAGTGATAAAGTTAGTCATTCTCATTGTAGCTGAAAACTCCAGGTTGGCAAAAAAATACAAATTAAATGTGGGTGCTCCCCTCCCATAATGCTCATTTTGTCTAGGGTAGTGCTGATTATTCCACAGTCCTGCAGGCTTCCTCCCTGCTAAGCAGGTAGTAACGTCTACTATTCTCCAGTCATGTTGCTGCCTCTCTTGCCAATGTCATTCTGTACAATGCAGGACCAGCAGCCATTGCTGATCCCGCATTGTACATAATGATGTCAAGGGCCTGCCCACTAACCGGGGAAGCAGAGAAGAACGGAGTGTTGGCTGGGGTAAGGTGAAGTATTCACCCATATTAGAATCCACCTACACAAAACAAGCACTATATCCTGCATATACAGGAGAAGGAAGGAACGCCTACATTGTGGTATATTTTTTAATCGCAGACCAGAGATAAATTTTAAAGTGGAACTTAACTGCTTCCCTGCCGCCCTATAGTAGAAATACTGCTACAGGGTGGCAGGGCTGCGCAAAATCACCTATATATACATGCATTTGCACTTCCGGGTAGGTGGCGCACACGCGCACCGCCCTACTCGCACTGCCATTGGCGGCTACAGATGTTGATGACTGGGTCCTGGTTGGAGATTCCTCGCTGACACCCAGCGATCACTGAGTAACACTGACAGGTAAACAACACAGGTCTCTCTCCTGCCAGCAGTAACATGCTGCTGTGTATTTCTCTGCACAGCAGCATGTCTTCCCACTAAAACACACACAGCACATTATGTTAAACAGCACACAGTTAACCCTTTGATCGCCCCAGAGGTTAACCCCTTCCTGCCCAGTGTCATTAGTACAGTGTGAGGGCTTTTTATTAGCACTGATCACTGTATTGGTGTCATTGGGGATGTCAGTGGCAGTTAGTCAGTTCCCACCCAGTGTCAGAATGCCCGCTGCAGTCCCGCTATAAGTCGCTAATCGCCGCCAATACTAGTTTAAAAAAAATAAAAATTCCAGTATCTACAGTCAGGTCCATAAATATTGGGACATCGACACAATTCTAACATTTTTGGCTCTATACACCACCACAATGGATTTGAAATGAAACGAACAAGATGTGCTTTAACTGCAGATTGTCAGCTTTAATTTGAAGGTATTTACATCTAAATCAGGTGAACGGTGTAGGAATTACAACAGTTTGCATATGTGCCTCCCACTTATTAGGGGACCAAAAGTAATGGGACAGAATAATAATCATAAATCAAACTTTCACTTTTTAATACTTGGTTGCAAATCCTTTGCAGTCAATTACAGCCTGAAGTCTGGAACGCATAGACATCACCAGACGCTGGGTTTCATCCCTGGTGATGCTCTGCCAGGCCTCTACTGCAACTGTCTTCAGTTCCTGCTTGTTCTTGGGGCATTTTCCCTTCAGTTTTGTCTTCAGCAAGTGAAATGCATGCTCAATCAGATTCAGGTCAGGTGATTGACTTGGCCATTGCATAACATTCTACTTCTTTCCCTTAAAAAACTCTTTGGTTGCTTTTGCAGTATGCTTTGGGTCATTGTCCATCTGCACTGTGAAGCGGCGTCCAATGAGTTCTGAAGCATTTGGCTGAATATGAGCAGATAATATTCCCGAAACACTTCAGAATTCATCCTGCTGCTTTTGTCAGCAGTCACATCATCAATAAATACAAGAGAACCAGTTCCATTGGCAGCCATACATGCCCATGCCATGACACTACCACCACCATGCTTCACTGCTGAGGTGGTATGCTTAGGATCATGAGCAGTTCCTTTCCTTCTCCATATTCTTCTCTTCCCATCACTCTGGTACAAGCTGATCTCGGTCTCATCTGTCCATAGGATGTTGTTCCAGAACTGTGAAGGTTTTTTTAGATGTCGTTTGGCAAACTCTAATCTGGCCTTCCTGTTTTTGAGGCTCGCCAATGGTTTACATCTTGTGGTGAACCCTCTGTATTCACTCTGGTGAAGTCTTCTCTTGATTGTTGACTTTGACACACATACGCCTACCTCCTGGAGAGTGTTCTTGATCTGGCCAACTGTTGTGAAGGGTGTTTTCTTCACCAGGGAAAGAATTCTTCGGTCATCCACCACAGTTGTTTTCCGTGGTCTTCCGAGTCTTTTGGTGTTGCTGAGCTCACCGGTGCGTTCCTTCTTTTTAAGAATGTTCCAAACAGTTGTTTTGGCCACGCATAATGTTTTTGCTATCTCTCTGATGGGTTTGTTTTGTTTTTTCAGCCTAATGATGGCTTGCTTCACTGATAGTGACAGCTCTTTGGATCTCATCTTGAGAGTTGACAGCAACAGATTCCAAATGCAAATAGCACACTTGAAATGAACTCTGGACCTTTTACCTGCTCATTGTAATTGGGATAATGAGGGAATAACACACACCTGGCCATGGAACAGCTGAGAAGCCAATTGTCCCATTACTTTTGGTCTCTTAACAAGTGGGAGACACATATGCAAACTGTTGTAATTCCTACACTGTTCACCTGATTTGGATGTAAATACCCTCAAATTAAAGCTGACAGTCTGCAGTTAAAGCACATCTTGTTAGTTTCATTTCAAATCCATTGTGGTGGTGTATAGAGCCAAAAATGTTAGAATTGTGTCGATGTCCCAATATTTATGGACCTGACTGTATATCGCCATTTGTAGACACTATAACTTTCATGTAAACCAATTAATTTACACGTATTGGGATTTTTGTTAGCAAAGACATGTAGCAGAATACATTTTGGCCTAAATTTTTGACAAAATTTAGATTTTTACAATTTTTTTATTGGATATGTTTTATAGTAAAAAGCCAAAAATATAGTTTTTTGTTTTTTTTTCAAAATTGTCAGTCTTTTTTATTTATAACACAAGAAATAAAAAACGCAGAGGTGATCAAATACCACTGAAAGAAAGCTCTATTTGTGGGAAAAAAGGACGCAAATTTAATTTACCGTATTTGCCGGCGTATAAGACGACTTTTTACCCCTTGAAAATCTTCTCAAAAGTCGGGGGTCGTCTTATACGCTGGTATACGGCATACTGACACTTTTTAGGGGGGCGGCGCGGTGCTGCCGCCGCCCCCCCCCCCTTCCAACGGAAGGGACACTAAGTACAGGGGTGGCCAGGGGCTGTTTCTTACCTGGTTCCGGTCCCACGACGATCCGGTCCGGGAAGCGCGGCTGCTCCTTCAGTTCGGCCGCTGGATGTTCGCGCGGCTGCTCGGCTCCGCCTCCTCACCGGTGATTGGCCGCCAGAATTGTAGCTCAGGAAAGGCACACAGGCGGCCAATCACCGGCGAGGGGGCGGAGCGCCCCGCGAAAATCGAGTGCAGGACCAGCAGGTAAGTGGTCAGTGTAGAGGTGCTGCTGCAACCACATATGCTGGCTGCAGCAGCACCATATGAGAACAGGGTCAGCAAGTGTCAGTGGGAGGAATAGTGCCCCATCATTGGTGTCACTGATACCAATGATGGAGCACTATTCCTTCCACTGATACCAATGATGGGGCACTATTCCTCCCACTGACACCAACGATGGGGCACTATTCCTCCCCCCCACTGACACCAACGATGGGGCACTATTCCCCCCCCCCACTGACACCGATGATGGGGCACTATTCCACCCCCCACTGACACCAATGATGGGGCACTATTCCACCCCCACTGACACCAATGATGGGGCACTATTCCACCCCCCACTGACACCAATGATGGGGCACTATTCCACCCCCCACTGACACCAATGATGGGACACCATTCCTCCCACTGACACCAATGTTGGGACACTATTCCTCCCACTGACACCAATGATGGGGCACTATTCCCCCCACTGATACTAATGATGGGGCACTATTCCTGCCACTGATACCAATGATGGGGCACTATTCCTCCCACTGATACCAATGATGGGGCACTATTCCTGCCACTGATACCAATGATGGGGCACTATTCCCCCCACTGATACTAATGATGGGGCACTATTCCCGCCACTGATACCAATGATGGGGCACTATTCCTGCCACTGATACTAATGATGGGGCACTATTCCCGCCACTGATACCAATGATGGGGCACTATTCCCCCCATTGATACTAATGATATGGCACTATTCCTGCCACTAATGCCAATGATGGGGCACTATTCCTGCCACTGATACCAATGATGGGGCACTATTCCTCCCACTGACACCAATGATGGGGCACTATTCCTCCCACTGATACCAATGATGGGGCACTATTCCTGCCACTGATACCAATGATGGGGCACTATTCCTCCCACTGACACCAATGATGGGGCACTATTCCTCCCACTGATACCAATGATGGGGCACTATTCCTGCCACTGATACCAATGATGGGGCACTATTCCTCCCACTGGTGGTAGTCTTATATGGCGAGTATAGCCCAAACACTACATTTTAGCAGGAAAAGTAGGGGGTCGTCTTATACGCCCAGTCGTCTTATACGCCGGCAAATACGGTATGTACAGCATTGCATGACCGTGCAATTGTCAGTTAAAGTAACGCAGCGCCATATCGTGAAAAGAGGCCTGGTCAGGAAGGGGTAAATCCTTTGGAGGGCAAGTGGTTACAGAATATGTTACCCCAGCATTTCATTTGAGATGTGCCTGCTGTACCATGCACTTGTATGAAAAAGTAACCTGTTCTCTTTGTATTGCTTTGGGGGATATCCCTGATGTTCCTGCCAGTCCCTCTGTTTTCCATTAAAAACTCTGACCATACTAAGCATGAGAGCACAGAATACAGGGCCTTGGTTAAGGTGGTCCCATTGGGCCCTCCTGTACAGGGCCCAGGCCAGCTGGGGGCCTAGGCAGCTGGGTAAATCGGATGTGGGCATGGAGGGTGATTGGCCGGGGGGGGGGGATTACTGCAACTGATCTCCTATATGGCTCTCTGTGCACCACATGATTCACCCTGTTGCCCTGCTCCCCCCCCCTGTGTGCGATTATGCCCACAGTGCTGCCAGCTTCACTCCTCTACTTCCCACAGGCAGCAGCAAGCACACAATAGGATCCTTCTTGATGGAGAGTGGAGGAAGGGTCTGGTAAAAATGTCACATTTACCAGCCCCTTCCTTTCATGAATGAACTCAATGAGTGATCTGTACCAATCACTCACTGTGTTCATTCATAACAGAAGCATAGTGAACTGTTTTTTTTTTTTTTGAGGAGGGCTGTCATGTTGGCTGTTTGGGGGCCCCGTGGTTTCTAACAGCAGACCTGGCAGCATGGTCAGTTTTCTGGCTGTGCTGGAAGTCATTCTGCTCTCCTCCAATAATCAGACATGTGCTGAAACGCCCATCCCCCCACAGCCATTCACTGGTAAGATCAGTGTGCTTCTGTTTCTCCTCTCATAACTCTCTGAACTCTTTATGAAACTGAGAACAGATATAATATATAATGTTTTTATATCTATACACAAATGTTTTGCCTTTCATTTCTATTACAAACTGAATGGGTTGTTTTACAAGGTGAGGGTTCACAGATACTTTAACCCAAAAAATTAAGATTTACTATGTTAATAGTATCTAAGTACTCTCCTAAAAAATTAACCTTTTGTCCCCAATTCTTTTTGAAAAATTGCAGTGCACTTCCTGGAATGTGAATATGTCTAGGCACTCCTGTACCCTCATAACTTTACAGTATATCTGCAGCTTGAGACCTCAGGCACTACTGCTAGTTTCAGAAGGTTTGGTGATGTCATTACTGTGCTGCTCACTGTTCTACTTGCTGAAGCCTCTGATGTGGAAGCAAAACTCTGCCTCTATCAAGATAGCTGGCTTCACATAAAAACAGTGTAGAACAAGGTATGGTAAGTCAGTGATGGGGAAATGATTAGTTGATCAGGGAGACCATAGATAATACTGGTGACTATTCCTGGCCTTCTGTCTTTTTTTTTTTTTTTTTTTGGGGGGGGGGGTCACGTCTTCCAGAGTGCAGTTCTTCTTGGAACTTATGTAAATACTATAGGGCAAGGGTCCCTAAACTTCCAAAAACAAAGGTCCCTTCACACTTTAGGGGGCCAGACTGTGGACAGTGGGAATAGAAAAATGCTGTCGGCTTGATGATCAAAAGGAGTAAAAAAATTACATCATTGGTGTCAGTGGAAGGAACAGTACCTCATGTCAGTGGAAGGAATAGTGGGCAGCAAAGTGGCTAAATGGTTAGCACTTCTGCCTGGCAGTACTAGGGTCGTTGGTTTGAATCCTGACCATGGCACCACCTGCCTGGAGTTTGCATGTTCTCCCTGTGCCTGCTTGGGTTTCCTCCAGGTACTCTGGTTTCCTCTCACACTCCAAAGACATGCTGGGAGGTTAATTGGATCCTGTCTAAATTGTCCCTAGTGGCAGTACTAGGGTCATTGGTTTGAATCCTGACCACGGCACCACCTGCCTGGAGTTTGCATGTTCTCCCTGTGCCTGCTTGGGTTTCCTCCAGTTACTCTGGTTTCCTCTCACACTCCAAAGACATGCTGGGAGGTTAATTGGATCCTGTCTAAATTGTCCCTAGTGTGTGTATGTATGAATGTTAGGAACCTTAGACTGTACACCCCTTGAGGGTTAGGGACTGATGTGAATGCACAATACATATGTAAAAGTGCTGCGTAAATTGACGGCGCTAAGTACCTGAAATAAATAAAATAAATAAATAATAGTGCCCCAAGGGCCGGATAAAGGCAAGCCAACAACCACATTTGGCCCATGGGCCACAATTTGGAGACCTCTGCTATAGGGTATAATAGGAGTTACATAATAGAAAGTAACTAAAGACAGTCATGCTGAGTATGATTATAACAAATGTGTCTGTTGGTATAAACAAGATTTGACATCTATTACATTTTATATTTTTATAGATTGGATATCTGATATTTGTTTCACTTAAAGGTTAAAGCCCATCTCCAGCCAAAAGTGATGGGGACTCCCCAGTGTGGGCAGGAATAATAATCTGACAGAGGTATTTACTGCTTTCTTACTCCACTATTTTGTTCTCAGCTTGAAAAGTGTAAAGGGATGCACAGGGGCGGACTGACAACTCATGGGGCCCCCGGGCAATAGGGGATCATGGGCCCCTGTGTCCTTGCCCAAACTCAAAAAAGCCTATGAAAAAGGTACCAGGGGCATCTCATGGGGCCCCCTACTGACCCCGGGCCCTCGGGCAGTGCCCGAGTTTCCAAATGGTCAGTCCGCCCCTGGGGATGCATCCACGGTGGATGATCCACCACATCTAAGGACCGATATGCTGCAATATATTACAATTTTGTTTATGGGTTTATTACCACTTAACTGATCCTGCAGGAGGAAGTCATCCCTTTTATACATAAAAGCATGGTTAGAGTATGAGAAAACTGCATTTTAAGCTCTTCCTTTCAATTTTCATGATCTCTGGATGATTTGAAAATAGATATTGTCATGTGTGATCAATTTATTGATAAAAAATGTCTCAGAGACAATTCTAGTCTAGTGATTAACAGCACGCTAACTTGACATTTACTAAATTGATTACTGCTTTGAATGTCATAAACTGCCATGAGAATTAGATCACTAAATTGTACCTTCTAGTAAGCTGTATAAGAGGTAAACATATCCTGCCACATGTTCTAATGATAAATTGTTGATGTATCCATGTGATAAATATACATGGCACCAGGAGCCACAACATTTAGTCTGGTGCATCCTAATACCATCATTACACAACTCCTAACAAAAAATATCACTTACACCATTTTTAAATAGGAATGGGAAGTCACTGGAGACCAACACTGCTGGGGTAAAGTCTCATCAACCCTGCATCCCCATGCATCCCCAGCATTGTCACCCCTTATACAGAAGTAGCATTTTTTCTGTAGAAACAAAAAAAACATAGAGGACTGCGTTAAAAGTGGTTTTAAACCTCAGACATGAAATATGAACAAAGCATATCCCTCTATAGTGTGTATTTGTCTCAATTTAAGAGCACTAAGTCTCATTTCTGTCTTCTGTCCCATTCCTCTGCTATCTGCAAGAGTCACTTCTTACAAGTGCAGGAGAGGTTGTGGTTAGGAAGGCACCTTCTTGCGCATCGTGGGACTGTCCTGTTCTTATCCAGTATTGGAATGGGGTCAAGGCACACATAGCTCATGTCCTAGACACCCTTCTCGCAGACAGCCACCTCGTTGTACCATAACATGTCTCGTCATACAAAATCTTATAAGAAAAGTATATTACCATATCTTCATAATACTGCCAAAGCCCTTATCTAGCTTTCTGGAAGAGGTCCCAGCAACCACCCATTGTCAACTGGATTTGTAGGGTCAATAATATGGAGGCCGAGCATTGGTGCTTCTCTCAGAGACAAATATGACACATTTTATGAGATTCGGGCACCTTGGATACACCACCAAAGCCAATATTCCTCAATAACCACCCAACCATTTTTGATTAATGCATAAAATCCAAGCACAGAGCCTCTAGAGCAGCCTTTCTCATCCAGGGTTCCAAAAAACCCTAGGGTGTCTTCAGAGGTTGCGAGGGGAATCCTTGTGATGGATTGGCCTCCCTGATGGTGTCTGCATAATTCTGGGGCCAGCACCAGTTAACATGGCCAGCTGCATTACATTACACCATGATCCTTTTAGCTATAAGGGTGACAGTTTTACGACCACTGTAACGGGAGCATTCTTCTCACTGACCATTAATGTAAGTGGCACTTTTCTCACTGATCTGATTAGCACTTCCGCCTGGCAGTACTAGGGTCATTGGTTCAAATCCCAGTCACGGCACCACCTGCCTGGAGTTTGCATGTTCTCCCTGTGCCTGCGTGGGTTTCCTCAGGGTACTCCTGTTTCCTCCCACACTCCAAAGACATGCTGGTAGGTCAATTGGCTCCTATCTAAACTGGCCCTAGTATGTGTATATATGAATGTAAGTTATGGACTTTAGATTGTACACCCCTTGAGGGTTAGGGACTGATGTGACTGTACAATATGTATAAGTGCTGCGTAAATTGATGACGCTATATAAGTACCTAAAATAAAAATTAATAAATTTGTTTTCGCAGGGGTTCCCTGAGACATGAAAATTACTTTAAGGGTTCCTCTGGGGTAAAAGGTTGAGATACTTTCACTGTTTGATGGTTGCTTCACCCCGTTTGTCAGTTTGCACCCTTTAGTTATTGATCCCAATTACTGATAGTTAATATGCTCAAATGCAATGGCATTTTCTTTCTTTGCCTATCAATAACCTCCCTATTCACACCCTACCTCCCACCTTCGCCAATTTCCAGATCCTTCGGTTCTTCCTGTTCTTTGTTTTTTTTTTTTGTTTTTTTTTTTAAATGTTATATCTATATCTGTAAGATGCTTTTCATCAACCACCGTACTTCATACGTCAAATGTTATTGCCAACTGTCAATAGTACCTCATCTCTATTTGAAATGTTGTGTTTGAGCACTGAAGGATACATTCTTGATGAAGCAGAAATAAAATCTATATAAAAAGATAAAATGTGGCTGATCTTTGTATTATGTAGCTCATATTTTAGATTTACTTATCCCTCAGTAGAATTTGACCTTTTTCCTCTACCTAATGCATTTGTAAAGAAGAACTGCTGATTTGAATCTGGTGTGAAGAAATATGCAGACTGATACAATCCCTAGGAAGTGTTTCATCAGCTTACATTTTATAACTAGACTTTGCTCCATTCTCTATTGCAAGACAGTGGCCGCAGCCTGTCTGTACAGGTCTGATCAGTGTTCTGTCCTTGTGACAGCTGATCATAGAAAAAGGAACCCCACCACCAGAACACAGTCCTTCATAGTTAAGGAATAGGTAGCAGGCTAATGTACTCAGATATATTTTCCGCCAAAGTAATCTATAACTCATTTTCAGGTGAGGCTACTTTCCAGCCAGACATGAACTTTAGGCATCAGGAACAGAAATATTTGTACTCAAATTCAAATTGCTTTTTTGGTTCTCAGAAAAAAAGAATAGTTGCAGGAACTCCCCACCTTTTGAGTCACCCCTTGTCTCTGCCCCCTACCCAGCTTCAAGCACTGTCCATTGGTTCCGCCCCTACCCACCTTCCAGTACAGACTTTTTTAAAGAATTTTGTGGTGCTAAATAATTTGTTTGTAATGTGGGCAGCACAGTGGCTAAATGGTTAGCACTTACAACTGGCAGCACTAGGGTCGTTGGTTTAAATCCCAACCACGGCACTATCTGCCTAGAGTTTTACATGTGCCTGTGCCTGCATGGCTTTCCTCCAGGTACTCAGGTTTCCTCCCTCTCTCCAAAGATATGCTGGTAGGTTATTTGGATCCTTTCTAAATTGGCCCTAGTATGTATATGTATGAATGTAAGTTAGGGACTTTAGATTGTATGCCCCTTGAGGGTTAGGGACTGATGTGAATGTACTATATATATATATATATATATATATATATATAAATATAGTTGTGTTCAAAATAATAGCAGTGTGTTGAAAAACATGAATAAAGCACAAAATCCTTCTAATAGCTTTTATTTCTATACACACAAATGCATTGGGAACACTACACATTCTGTTCCAAATCAAAACATGAAGAAAAATATATCAAATTTGTGTTGTTCCTCTAAAAAAAATTGAAGAAAAGTGAATATTAGACTGTTCAAAAAATAGCAGTTTTTGTATTCTTCTTTACAAACTCAAACATTCACTATATAAACTGAAAAATGTTTGTAGATTTTGCTTTCCTTTGAATCACTTAATTAATATTTAGTTGTATAAGCACTGTTTCTGAGAACTGCTGTACATATGTGTTGCATGGAGTCGCCCAACTTCTGGCATTTCTGACAATTCTAACATTTTTGGCTCTATACACCACCACAATGGATTTGAAATGGAACAAAAAAAGGGGCTTTAACTGCAGACTGTCAGCTTTAATTTGAGGGTATTTACATCCAAATCAGGTGAACGGTGTAGGAATTACAACAGTTTGCATATGTGCCTCCCACTTGTTAAGGGACCAAAAGTAATGGGACAGAATAATAATCATAAATCAAACTTTCACTTTTTAATACTTGGTTGCAAATCCTTTGCAGCCTGAAGTCTGGAACGCATAGACATCACCAGACGCTGGGTTTCGTCCCTGGTGATGCTCTGCCAGGCCTCTACTGCAACTGTCTTCAGTTCCTGCTTGTTCTTGGGGCATTTTCCCTTCAGTTTTGTCTTCAGCAAGTGAAATGCATGCTCAATCAGATTCAGGTCAGGTGATTGACTTGGCCATTGCATATCATTCCACTTCTTTCCCTTAAAAAACTCTTTGGTTGCTTTTGCAGTATGCTTTGGGTCATTGTCCATCTGCCCTGTGAAGCGGCGTCCAATGAGTTCTGAAGCATTTGGCTGAATATGAACAGATAATATTCCCGAAACACTTCAGAATTCATCCTGCTGCTTTTGTCAGCAGACACATCATCAATAAATACAAGAGAACCAGTTCCATTGGCAGCCATACATGCCCACGCCATGACACTACCACCACCATGCTTCACTGATGAGGTGGTATGCTTAGGATCATGAGCAGTTCCTTTCCTTCTCCATACTCTTCTCTTCCCATCACTCTGGTACAAGTTGATCTCGGTCTCATCTGTCCATAGGATGTTGTTCCAGAACTGTGAAGGCTTTTTTAGATGTCGTTTGGCAAACTCTAATCTGGCCTTCCTGTTTTTGAGGCTCACCAATGGTTTATATCTTGTGGTGAACCCTCTGTATTCACTCTGGTGAAGTCTTCTCTTGATTGTTGACTTTCACACACATACACCTACCTCCTGGAGAGTGTTCTTGATCTGGCCAACTGTTGTGAAGGATGTTTTCTTCACCAGGGAAAGAATTCTTCGGTCATCCACCACAGTTGTTTTCCGTGGTCTTCCGGGTCTTTTGGTGTTGCTGAGCTCACCGGTGCATTCCTTCTTTTTAAGAATGTTCCAAACAGTTGTTTTGGCCACGCCTAATGTTCTTGCTATCTCTCTGATGGGTTTGTTTTGTTTTTTCAGCCTAATGATGGCTTGCTTCACTGATAGTGACAGCTCTTTGGATCTCATCTTGAGAGTTGACAGCAACAGATTCCAAATGCAAATAGCACGCTTGAAATGAACTCTGGACCTTTTATCTGCTCATTGTAATTGGGATAATGAGGGAATAACACACACCTGGCCATGGAACAGCTGAGAAGCCAATTGTCCCATTACTTTTGGTCCCTTAACAAGTAGGAGGCACATATGCAAACTGTTGTAATTCCTACACCGTTCACCTGATTTGGATGTAAATACCCTCAAATTAAAGCTGATAGTCTGCAGTTAAAGCACATCTTGTTCGTTTCATTTCAAATCTATTGAAGTGGTGTATAGAGCCAAAAATGTTAGAATTGTGTCGATGTCCCAATATTTATGGACCTGACTATATATATATGTAAACGCACTGCATAAATTGCAATGCTATATAAGGACCTGTAATAACAAAATTATGATAACAGGAAAAGCAGTAAAATACAGTAGATCCTCTGCAGCCAGAAACAATTGATCCCCATACAACAATAGACCCCCCAGCAATGATTGACCCCCCACAACAAAATACCACCCCAGCAACCATACCTCAGCAGCAATTACAGATATCCAAGCAGCCAGATTAAATAGGTACTCCAGCAGCCAGCAATAATAGATTCCTCCCTCAATAGGAGATCCCTCAGCAACAACTGACCCCCCATGAAAAGCAGTCAGCATCAGTAGGCCCCACAGCACCCCTTGCCATTACATACATTCAGTGCTGGAGGTGCTGGAACTGCATTCCGCCGTGTTACCGCTGAAAAAAAGCCCTGTATTTATTTATTACAGGAATGTATAAAGCATTGACCATTTACACAGCGTTTTACATATCATGCACATCAGTCCCTGCCCTCATGGTGCTAACAATCTAGGATTTATTCACAATATTACACATGGCTACACTACACGCATAGGGTGTGCATCAAACGTGCCAAAGTAGCTCATGCATCTTTTTTAGATTTGTGTGTTTTTAACTGTACCTTTCGCAGTGAGTCTGCTTGCTACAATTGAAATGCCAATAACAATGAATCTGCAAGCATTGCATGCGTTTTTTAACTTAGCAGTCGTGCAAATTTGTACGTTCACAAAACACTAGTGTTAATGCATTAAACTATGATGTGCAATGCCAAGTGATGCATATATGAGCATTAGTGTACTACATGCATGGGGCAGCAAGGTCATTTCCATGGGCTGCCTTACTTGCAACAAACACAGCAAAGCAACCCATGCATTTTTTTGAGCTTTATATGCTTTTTAACGGTGCGACTGCTTGCTATTAATGATTGCTCTGCAATCAGATAGTGTCCTGGTCAGGATTCAAACTGAGGACCCCAGTGCTGTAAAGCAGAAGCCTGCTACATATCTTTGATTGCTGGCTCTAGATCAGTACCTGGGAAGATAAAAACTCAGAAAAAGTGGTTGCGCAGCAGAGAAACTTTAGATGAAAAAGCTGTTTTTTATTTATACTGAAGCACTGTGGAAATTCTGCTGAATTTGGCATTTATACCATGTTAAAATGAAAGAAAAACTGCTGTTTCATCCCAAACTGCATGGCCACAATGACACAGAAAGCGCATGTAAGTACATGTATTTTATTGCATGCTGGAATTCTGTATTAGAACATTGAATGTATGCAGGAACTCTACATAAAGTGGAATCGGGGCTGGTGCTAGCATAAGGCTGCTTAGGCAGCCACCGTAGAGTGCCAGGATGGGGGAAAGGGTAAAATCCGAATCCCCCCAAAAATTCTATAGATGTACTGTACATTTGATTATATAGAAGTGCTTTGGATTCTATGAGAACACATAGTATTCTATAGATGTACATTGGATTCTTTCAGATGTATATTGGATCCTATAGGAGTACAGTGAGTTCTATCGGAATATAGTACATTCTATAGGCGTACAGTGAGATCTATCGGGATATAGTACATTCTATAGGAGTACAGTGAGTTCTATCGGAGTATAGTACATTCTATAGGAGTACAGTGAGATCTATCGGAGTTTAGTACATTCTATAGGAGTACAGTGAGTTCTATCGGAGTATAGTACATTCTATAGGAGTACAGTGAGTTCTATCGGAGTTTAGTACATTCTATAGGAGTACAGTGAGATCTATAGGAGTATAGTACATTCTATAGGAGTACAGTGAGATCTATAGGAGTATAGTACATTCTATAGGAGTACAGTGAGATCTATCGGAGTTTAGTACATTCTATAGGAGTACAGTGAGTTCTATCGGAATATAGTACATTCTATAGGAGTACAGTGAGATCTATCGGGATATAGTACATTCTATAGGAGTACAGTGAGTTCTATCGGAATATAGTACATTCTATAGGAGTACAGTGAGATCTATCAGAGTATAGTACATTCTATAGGAGTACAGTGAGATCTATCAGAGTATAGTACATTCTATAGGAGAACAGTGAGTTCTATCGGAGTATAGAACATTCTTTAGGAGTACAGTGGATTCTATAGAGATATATTGGGTTCTAAAGGAGTACATTGGATTTCATAGACATATATTGGATTCTAGAGGAATACATTGAGTCTTATAGGAGATTATTTATTATTATTTAGAAGTTCAGTGAATTATATTGGAGTATATTGGAACCTATAGGTGTACCGTAGCTTCTATAAATTATATTGGATTCTATGAGAGCACACATAATTCTATAGCAGCACACTGTGTTCTACAGGAGTATAATACATTCTATAGTTAGTACATGGTATTCTCTAGGAGTATATGATATCCTAAAGGAATACAGTGGATTCTATAGGAGTATATGGTATTCTATTGGGGTACATTGGATTCTATAAGTTTATATGGTATTCTAGAGGAGTAGATTGGATTGTATAAGAGTGTATTATATTCTATGGGAGTACATGGTATTCTATAGGAGTAGATTGGATTCTTTGAAAGTATATGGTATTCTATAGGGGTACATTGGAGTCTATAGGAGTACATGGGATTTTCTAGGAGTGCATTTGATTCTATAGGAGTAGAGTGGATTCTATAGGAGTATATGGTATTCTATAGGAGTAGAGTGGATCATATGGGAGTATATGGTATTCTATAGGACTAGAGTCAATTCTATGGGAGTACATGGTATTCTATAGGAGTAAAGTTGATTATATGGGAGTATGTGATATTCTATAGGAGTAGAGTGGATTCTATGGGAGTACATGGTATTCCCTGGGAGTATATGTTATTCTAAAGGAGTACATTGGATTGTATAGGAGTGTATTGGATTCTATTGGAGTACATGGTATTCGGTAGGAGTAGATTGGATTCTATGAGAGTATATGGTATTCTAAAGGGGTACATTGGATTCTATAGGAGTACATGGGATTTTCTAGGAGTGCATTGGATTCTATAGGAGTAGAATGGATTGTAGACAGGGGTGGACTGACCATTTGGAAACTCGGGCACTGCCCGAGGGCCCGGGGTCAGTAGGGGGCCCCATGAAATGCCCCTGGTACCTTTTTCATAGGCTTTTTTGAGTTTGGGCAAGGACACAGGGGCCCCATGATCCCCTATTGCCCAGGGGCCCCATGAGTTGTCAGTTCGCCCCTGATTGTAGAGGAGTACATTGGATTGTATAGCAGTGTATTGTATTCTATAGGAGTAGAGTCAATTTTATGGGAGTACATGGTATTCTATAGCAGTAGATTGGATTCTATGAGAGTGTATGGTATTCTAAAGGGGTACATTGGATTGTATAGGAGTAGATTGGATTGTATAGGAGTAGATTGGATTGTATAGGAGTAGATTGGATTGTATAGGAGTGTATTGCATTCTATGGGAGTACATGGTATTCTAAAGGGGAACATGGTATTCTATAGGAGTAGATTGTATTCTATGGGAGTACATTGGATCCTGTGGGATCACACAGTGTAGCGGACGCCCCCCAATGACGTCACCCGGGATTACAATACCGGCTTTTTTCATTGCTAGCTCTGTCCCTCCTTCAGCAATTTACACTGCAGAAGGTGACGTCACGGGCGGAGGCGGGTCCGGGTGACGTCTCCGTCAGCTGTTGAAGGCGTCCTGCTGGTGGTTGAGCAGTGAGATGAGCCGGCAGAGGCTGAGCCGTACCCCGCACTGTGCACCTACCTCAACCTGGGCTTCTGTATAGCGGCTGTAGGACGGGATCGGTCGGTATACTCTGCTGCACGGTAAGGTAATGCGCCCCCAGCCCTCCCCCCTGACCCCCGATCGCCTCCTATCTCTGGGGTCTCTTTGTTGTGTCCAGCAGTACAATGGTTAACTAGCCATGGCATAAGTCTTCACCCCCTGAAGAGCGGTGACCCCCCCCCCCCCCCTCTGCCATCACTCCAGTGTGGAGGTCACAACCTCCCCCCCAACTGGAGGTCACTAGATCTCTCCAGGATGGGCCCCCACCCAACACTACACCATGGTCAGTGGGGTCCAGACTCTGGTCACCCTCCCCCCCACCCCAGTGTCATATGTCTGTGATGTCACCGAATGGGGACATAATGTCATAGGTGAGGATGGCTGGCCAGTGCGGGGGAGGGGAAGAAAGAAGAGGACACCTTTTGTGTATAGCATTGTACTTCTTGCCTTTGTATCCCCAGGATGATCCAGGCTTTGTGTACGCTCCAAGACAACACCGAGGGGGGAGGGGCGATGACAGTGTCCCCTTGTAGAGGGGATATACATGGGGACACAATGACTAAGATAACAGGCTGACCCTATGTATGTCCCTTATATATGTCACAGTTGTGTCCCCATGTATGTCCGTTCTTTATTAATAAGGATAGACATGGGGACACAATGGCATCACAATTGCTAAACATCAACCAACCGTGTCCCCATATGTGTATACAAGGGAACACATGATAATCCTAATAAAGGTATAAACACATCACACTGGGGCATCAGAAGTGCTACAAATCAGAGACAAACTGTGTCCCCGTGTATGCCCTGTATACATGGAGACACTTAGTAATCCTATCCTTTTATTATTAATGATGATGATGGAGGGATATTCAGGGGGACACCATGACCTCGCAATTGCTAAACATCAGAGATAACAAACTGGGTCCCCACTTATATCTTGTATACATGGGGACACCTAGAAATCATATCCTTTATTAACAAAGAGGATAGAGGAAATACATGGGGACACAATGATATAACTACCAGAACAACAGTGTCCCCACGTATGTTCCTTATACATGGGGACAGGTAGTAATGATGTATATCTGTACTGAAGAAGGGATACGTATGGGGACTGCTTGTACATCCTTTTGATATTCCTGAAGAAGGCACATACAGAACACAGGGACACAGTTTGTTCTCTCTGTTGTATTAAGTTTGCTTTCACACCTGCATAAATCACTTAGAGTTAATTAGTGTTGCTTTGTGTTCTTCTCATACCCAGTGACTCCAGATTATCCAATTGAATTTGAGGCTTTTTATATTTTATTTTTGTTAATTTTGCTTCTCTTTTTGTTCTGTTTGTGTCACATTTCCTATCCTTGATGACCAGGGTTGTTGTCTTCTTGCTCTCTTGGCAGATCTCTGTGCTGCCTCCCTTGTTTGTTTTCCTTCTCGATATCCTGGTCCTGCTGTCTCTTCCTGTCCTCCCTTCCCTGTGTAGTTCTTCATCTTCGTTCCTCCATCTGTACCTCTCCCTCCCCCCTCCTCCTCTTCTCTCCTCCTTCTCCCTGAGTGAGCTCTGTGTATCCCGATCCCTTGTCACCGATCCCCCTCCTCCTGTTAGGCCCCTCTATAATGCAGGGGGGTGGTGGTGGGGGGGTTAGGTGACCAGCTTGTGATTTCATATAGACAATAACTTATTGGGCTGATGTGTTAATAACCGTCCCTGCCTCCCTCCCTCCTTCTGCCTAGCTTGCTCTGTCAATATGCAAATCCATAATCCCGTGTCTGCTGCAAGCTGGGATGCTCTGTGCAGGGGGTGGGGTGTCCTCTGCAGGGGAATTGAGCTCGAATTTTTAGTCCTTCTATGGAAATGTGAATTATTGTCAGGTGTCTCGTGTGTGGATGGCGGCCCAAGCCTAAGAAGTTGGCACAGATTTGCTTGGACGTCAATCCGTACACTTGCTGTAGACAGGTTACTTTACTCCTTGGTGATCTCGGGGTTAATATCCTGGGCCCGCAGGCTGTCCCCTTATTGCGCTCTTTCACATAGATGACTATGTGCCATTTAATTCTTAGGATCTGGGACTGATCAAATATTGAGGTCAGGTTTAATGAACCCGCACTCCTCTTTATATTTGGAGTTTCATCATGAAAGATTAATCCCTTCTTGGAGATGTGCCTTTAAGCCCTAAAGAGTGTTAAAGAACGAAAAAAAAAACTTACGGGGAAAGGCGAAGGAGATAAGTGGGAGGAGTCTGGGAACACGCAATAACCGGATATATTGCAGCTAACCATAGGGCGACGCGGTGGGGAGACCTGCTAGGGACGTATTTACTGTCTGCTCCATCTCTGTCAGTTCAGCGTACAGTCATTCCAAATATGCCGTGTTAAGTCTCATAGTGTGCAGGAATTTCACCCGTCTTGTTTTTCACATGGATGCACCCGGTGACGTGGGGCTGATTTGCATATGACATTGAACGTCACGCTTTCTCAGACTGTCCTCTGTTGAACTGCCAGGATGTGCTGAGAATATCTCTTCTACTCCGCTATATAAAGGTGTTTACCTTTCATCCCCTTCACACATTGCAACATGGATGTTCTATCCTATGGAGAAGGTGGTCAGATGTTCAACCTGGGGGATGTCACGGTAGCGTTTCATGGGGGCTTCTGATGAAACACAAATTCCACAACGCTGGTGTGGCTATAGGTTACAGGTGTTGTGTTGGTGTCTCTGTTCTTGATACTTTGTATCTCTGCCGATCATATATAGGCTACGGAGGAGACAACGTTTGACCGATATCCCTAGTGCTCCACTCATTGTAGGTGGTTACCGTTCATCCTCTCAACACAGATATTCTGTCTATAGATGAGGTGATCAGATGTTCAGCCTGGGGAAAGGGTCATCTCTGCTGATCATATATAGGCTACGGAGGAGACAACGTTTAACCGATATCCCTAGTGCTCCACTCATTGTAGGTGGTTACCGTTCATCCTCTCAACACAGATATTCTGCCTATAGATGAGGTGATCAGATGTTCAGCCTGGGGAAAGGGTCATCTCTGCTGATCATATATAGGCTACAGAGGGACAACGTTTGACCGATATCCCTAGTGCTCCACTCATTGTAGGTGGTTACCGTTCATCCTCTCAACACAGATATTCTGTCTATAGATGAGGTGATCAGATGTTCAGCCTGGGGAAAGGGTCATCTCTGCTGATCATATATAGGCTACGGAGGAGACAACGTTTAACCGATATCCCTAGTGCTCCACTCATTGTAGGTGGTTACCGTTCATCCTCTCAACACAGATATTCTGTCTATAGATGAGGTGATCAGATGTTCAGCCTGGGGAAAGGGTCATCTCTGCTGATCATATATAGGCTACAGAGGGACAACGGTTGACCGATATCCCTAGTGCACTACTCCAATGTAGGTGGTTGCCTTTCATCCTCTCAACACAGATATTCTACCTGTAGATGAGGTGATCAGATGTTCAGCCTGGGCAAAGTGTAGCTTTTCATGGTGGCATCTGACGAATTCTGCAACACGTCTGAGACTACAGGTCATTCTGCGTTTGTGTCTCTATTTTTGATCATTTGTATCTGCCGATCATATATAAAATGTAGAGGGGACAACTTTTTGACAGATATCCCTACTGCTCTGCTCTATCAAGGTATTTACTTTTTGTCCTCTTCACACATTGCAGCATGGATATTCTGTCCTATAGGTGTGGTGATCCGAGGTCCAACCTAGGAACATGTCCCTCTGTAGCTTTTCATGGTGGCCAATGACGAGACACAAATTCTGCATCATGTATGAGGCTACAGGGGATTCAGTGTTGGTGCTTTTTGTTCTTGACACTTGGTATCTCTGCCAATCATATATAAGGTGCATAGGGGACACCGTTTTGACCAATATCCCCACTGCTCCACTAATTTTATCCTCGTCACACGTTGCAGCGCAGATATTCTATCCTATAGATGTGGTGATCACTGGGGTCCAACTTGAGGAACATGTCACTCTTTTTAGCAGCTTCTCATGGTGGCCTCTGATGAGATGCAAATTCTGCAACACTTTTAAATGTATGGGTTGTACCTTGTTTGCATCTCTGTTCTGTTTCTCTGCTGATCATATACAGAGTGCTGAGGGGACAACGTTTTGACTGATATCCCTGCTGTTCCACTATATAAAGGTGTTAACCTTTCACTGTCCTCATAATTTGTAACATGGATATTCTGTCCCATTCTTTTATATTCTTTAGAAACAAAGTGCCAGTTTACTGTCTTTCAGACTTTAGGGGGGGCAGACTGTGGCCACTGGGAGTAGAAAGGGTCCTAATGTCAGTGGAGAAACATCAGTGCCCCATCAGTACCAGTGGGAGGAATTATGCCCCTTTGTTGGTTTCAGTGGGAGGAATTATGCCCCCATCGTTGGTTTCAGTGGGAGGAATTGTGCCCCCATCGTTGGTTTCAGTGGGAGGAATTGTGCCCCCATCGTTGGTGTCAGTGGGAGGAATTGTGCCCCCATCGTTGGTGTCAGTGGGAGGAATTGTGTCCCTTCATTGGTGGTCATTGAAAATTATGCCCCATTATATTGAAATAATAGTCCAACATGTCATCAGAGACCATGCAAAGCAACGTGTCCACCACTGTACAATCATTTTGAAATGATGGTGCTCTTCACACAAAAACACCCAAGTGCTCCTTTGATACGTTTCTAAGCCTCACTTAGATGGACATTTAGCACTCCTCAGGCAACTTGACAAGTACCTAATAAATGTTCAGAGAGATAAAGGAAGGGAGCATGAAAGCTCACATAATGTGAATCCATATATAAAGTTTAATGGTTAAAATCGCTCACATTCTCATACAGAAAAAATGGCATTTAGTAATACAATCCTGGGATCCTGATGGGATAAATGATGTCATCAGGGGCACAGCACTTTATTAGCATGGAATATGCTTTAGATTGTTTACATATATTTGGTATACCCTATACCCTTTTTATGTGTTGCTGCTTTTTCATTTCACAATTATTTTTTTTTGTTTTCTTTTGCGCTGTGATTTCTGGTTTATTGTAATTCTGCCCCATTGTTTGTATCGGTAGATGAAACCGTGCCCCAGGGGCTGGATAAAAGCAAGCAAAGAGCTGCATCGGGACCACTGTTCTTTCCTATACTATAACTGGAGAGGGCAAAATCTGATGCAGCTGTGCATGGGAGTCAATGGGCTTCTAACTTCAGCGTGTTCAGTTAAGCTTTGGCAATAAAACCTGGAAGCTGATTGTGAATTGGTAATAAAACCTGGAAGCTGATTGTGAATTGGTAATAAAACCTGGAAGCTGATTTCTATGCACAATTGCACCAGATTTTGCGCTCTCCAGTTTTAGTAAATCAACCCCATCGTGTCTCTGGTCAGTGGTTGTTTTTTTGGGTGAACGTCTCTGGTTGTTTTTTTGGATATGTTTTTGAACTTGCATTTTTGAGCTTTTTGCACGAGATTCAGACTTTAGTTCTTCTATTTTTCTTTTTTAAATGCTTCTTTTTATTTTTAGGCAATTAAAAGTTATTAGGCAAGAAAAACACACCAAAAAGTATTTTTAGGACCTTCCATTTTAGGTTCCCCCATTGGGGCAAAAACAAGGCAACTCTGCTCTCGAAGAAGCTCATCTACTTTTTCAAGCGACAAGCTTCAAGCGGCACAACACTCGGATGAGAACGGGCACCATTCAGTATAACGGAAATACTAGTGTTGAGCATTGAAACGCTTCTGGAGTGGAGCATCAAATCATTCAGGTGTGAGTGGGGCTCTAAGGTGTTTCCGTTCCAATCTTTTAGGACATTGCAATTTGAATATTCTATTCTATGGACATGGCGATCAGGCGTTCAAACGGGAACATTGTAGCTTTTCTCTGTAGCCTCTGACAGGACAATACGTCTGCAACACTTGCGAGGCTACATACAGGTTTTACCTTGCTTGCGTCTCTACTCTTGATACATTGTATTTCTGCTGATTACATACAGGCCATGAAGACGACAAAGCTTCAAAGTGTTCACTTTCAGAGTGTAATTGTACTTGCAAAGTGCACAGGCTATTTGCCTTTAGGCTAGGTTCACATCTGCACGGGTGGTGCCGCTGCGGATCTGCACGGAAATCCGTGCAGCTGCACCACCCGCACAGGGGAATGCGGACCCGCGGGCGCGTGCCATTAGTTCTAATGGCATGTCGCCTGCACTGGAAAACGCAACCATACTGGGAACCGAGGTTCCTGTGCGGGCTGCATTTTCAGAAGTGCAGGGACTTCTTCTCTGTGTGTCACGGGGCACAGGAGTCCATTCAAATGAATGGGTTCTTGTACCCGCGCAAAACGTTGCCCGCACAGCCTCATATATGTGAACCAGGGCTCAGTAAGTCAACTCCAAAATCTTGCAAAGAGCACCTGGTCTTAACATTGTCATTGTCATTGTATTACTTATAGGAGCAAACAGGATAGTTCCAGAAGTTGGTTGTTTTATAGACTGGACACCCCTCTAAGCAGCTGCTGAGGTTTAAATTGGCAACACATGTTGCAATCTGATTGTGTAACTTCCTTTACCCTCGGTTCACACCTAAGCGTTTTCTGCAGCATTTTGCGGAAATGCAGTACAGTCCATTTAACATGATTTCCTATGGGACAGGTTTGCATCTCTGCATTTTCACGCTGTGCGTTTTTTTTTTTTTTTAAAGGGTCAGGGACTTTTTTGAACGCAAAACGTTGCGTATTTGGTTCTATAGACTTCAATGGGAATGCTGCAGAAAAGCATGTATTGTGTTTTTGATGCGTTTTGCATTTAAAATCTGCCTAGCAACAAGAAAAATGAAAAAATCACCCGCAAAACACGGCAAAAACGCAATGCAGAAACGTATCAAACGCAACCGGCATAGGTGTGAACCTTCGGTTTACTATGATTGGATTATAATTGCATAGACTGTGTAGGCTGCCCCTTGTAAAGTTTTAGTAAATTTAAATGAGAATGTATGGAGGTTGTACAATCAGATTGTAAGGTCTGCGACCATCTTAACAGCTGTGCATTTTTTACATAATTAAAATGCCCCATGGGGAGACGGATCACAGAGCTATAAGGAATTGGGCTAGCTTGAAAGTTTTGTCAATCTGATATATTAAAAATGAATAGAAGTAACCTTGTGCCATATGGTCCTGCCTTAGGCGACTAAGATACCATAAATAATGGATGTCTCTGTCCAGTGAAGATTTATCCAAGAGTCAGATCTCTCAGTATATGGCCAGCTAAAGACTAGCCACACCCTGTCAAATTTCCACCTGTCATATCCAGAAAATGTGCTGAGTGTCTAGTTTGAGGGTTTACGTATTTACATATAATCTGATGAAATTAACTCTTCATATGCCACATTTGTTGATAAATTCTGAATGGCCTGTGAACATATAGAGGTTTTCAGAGCTTGGGCACTGTTGTGTTCAGTTCTACCTACCAGAGGAGGACTGTAGCTGACCTACAGCTGGAAATCAGGTTTCTTGAACCCCATACATAGAATGTAGCATCGCTATACTGTATCAGTGCCAGACACTGTAGGATAAGGGCTTCCTGACTTGCATCCGGCAGGGTAGATAGGCGTACAGCTTCTCTCCCTCCAGGTTCAGATGGCAGACCAGCTCCCATCACACTGTAGTGACCAGTTGTGAATATAAGGTGACATGAGCATACTGAAGAAAGCACATGTATGCAGAAGTCCTGGTATACCTCCTGATAGTTTGCAGGCGATCAGCCAGACGTATATGGCATTACCTGCCAATTTCGGTTAACTTGCAACCATTGGAAGTGATCCGTATGGCACACATTACCAACCATTTACACCATATGGCCAAAAGTATGTTGGTACCCCTCGCAGTTATTGAGTTCACATGTTTCTAGTGAGGGATGCGGTAAAGCCCTGTACACGCGAGCCAAATATCGGCTGGTACAGTAGATACCGGCTGACATTTGGCCCATGTACGGGTCCTTTTGTTGTCAGAAGCCAATCCCTCAGCCGCTTCTGTTGAACATGCGTGCTGGAAAACCAGCAGCCGATCGGCATCCAACCAGCACTCTCAGCCAATAGCTGTGAGTGTTGATCAGAGTGTTCTGGTGGGGGCATTCCCCCTGTCAGAACAAATAGCTAAATGGAGGATCCCTGTACTAAAATTGCATTGTTAGTACAGTGACCTCCTGGCCAGCTTCTCAGTTTTGTTTTTTTTTTCCCTCACCCCACTGGGCTGAATGGGGAAAAAAAACCTTGCCATGTGTATTGGGCTTTAATGCTATGGCATACAAAAATAATGTAGACAAATGTGTGCTTCTAACCTTGTGGTAATGGTTTGGAGAAGGCCTTTTTCTGTTCCAGCATGACTGTGCCCCTGTGCACAACAGCTCCATGAAGACATGGTTGGATGATCTTGGTGTGGAAGAACTTGAGTGGCCTGCACGGGAAAAATCTGTTGACATTCTTGATTTGAGAATGGCCTGGGTATGGATGTGTGACCCAGTAGCACCAGTTTGTACTTGGGATCAGAAATTTAGTTTGGCCATGCACGTGTCAATTGTAACCTATCGGCGCACTTAGCATTCTGATGTGATCATACAGATCATAGAGGTAGCATCAAGTATGAGCTCATGAAAAGTCAAGTGTAGTCTCCTTACACATTTTTTCCCATGATGCTTGATCAGCATCCAAATGTGGAGGATAGGTTTTTTTTTTTTTTTCCCCCCAGTAGACGCACAGACAATCATAAACCCTGACAGAGGCTCTAACGCTTCCCCTCTCTTTCCAAATTTATGACTTGACAAGACATATCCCTTTTAACGGACACTAGGCTGAATTGCTATATCAATTGCTTCACTGTCCAATCGCTTAAAGTAAACCCTATTTTTAAACCTATTTTTTGTTTTGATTCGGTTACTAAAGGTTCTGGCCTACACATAAAAGAAGGGTGCACATGCATGCTCTCTTGCAACCAACACTGGTGAAGGATGCACCAATCCAAAATACTGACTTAAAGTCTGTCAGAAAACCAACAACTCCAGGAGTGTCATTCTCTTGGGCCTGCCTCAGCTCTTACTGGTACCTACTGTTGACCTCCCTTGAGCTCTGCAGTTGACCAGAGATTGAAACTTCTGGAAATATTGGTTTATTTGTGGACTTTGGGGGATGATTCCTGTGGATCAGAGCAGTGTTCAGCAGAGTGGGCAACAGAAAAGTAAAGTATGTATGCTGTTCTTTCACAGGTAGACATTTTCTCAGAAATTTCAGTATAGTGATAGGGCTGCTTTAACAAAACTGTGAAGGAAGCCATGACTGACCTCCTCTTGAAGATGCTAAATACCTGTCTATAATGCTGACGTTGCTTTAAAGTGGTTGTAAAGGCAAGAGGTTTTTTCTTACCATAATGCATTCTCTGCAGTAAGGCAAAAGAAACCTTCTGTGATCAGCCCCCCCCCCCCCCCCCAAAATACTTACCTGAGCCCAATCTTGATCCAGCGCTCTGCCCCAGTGCTGCTCTCTTTCTCTCCTTGCATGACACAGAGCAACAGGAGCCATTGGCCAGTGTTGCTGTCAAATACTGGGAGCGGGAGAAAGGAAGAGCAGCGTTGTGTGTCAATAGCCCTCAGGAGTGCCCTCCAAGCAAGTGACTTGCTATGGGGGCACTTGGGAGTAGGAGCCAGGAGGACACCAGAAGAGAAGGTTCGGGGCTACCCTGAGCAAAACTATAACTTAAAACTAGAGAGTCAGGGTGACAGCAAGATATCTGCAGAATAAGAGGTCCCCAATGGTGGGCTCCTTATTTCTCTATAGAAAAAAACATTTTGTAAAAGTTAATCTTGGTAGTTGGGCATCCCAGGTCGACTGAACTCCACCTTTGTCCCTGTAAGTACAACACTGGCCTGTAAGAGGCTCAATTCACAAAGCTTTAACACAAGGACAAGAATCTTCATTTCAGTCATGTGACTAATCTTCAAACCTTGTTGGACTCCGCTGAAAATGTTTTTCTTTTTTGAAAGTAAAAATGATTATCCTGGTTTGTTAGCTTTGTGACTTGCCAGATTTGTCTTTGAATGGGCAGGGTCAGATCTGCTGTCAAAGGAATCAGCTGTGTGTAGTCAGTGCATACTTGTAATGTTTTAGCATACATCTCACACAAGGTCTATTGTGTTTAAGGTGTTGGCTTTGGGCATGGAGATGGCTGTTCATGTAGGAACAATCTAGTTGCTCTGGAGCCACCCATAAACAAATAAGCTGTGCTTGCTGATCAAAAATGGAATACAATTGGTCAGCCTAGTGATGATGTATATAAAAATAATAATTGTGGCAGCTGTAAACTGGTATTATAAATTGATGTCATTATATTTCTACAATTATGCTTTCCGTTTTTGCAAGGAAGCTAGAAACATAGTACATAAGAAGCCGCTTTTGTTTTCCTGTTGGGAAAATGTTCCTCTTAATTCCTGTTAATGCTCTCAGTGGGATAGGAAGTGAGGGGCAATGTCTGTTAGGTAAAAGGGTTAGAACCACTAACATTTTTTTTCTTTATTTTTGGTGTTCCCAGTGAATTGTCACTGAGACAGGAAGTGAGGGGAAATTCCCCTCTCCCAACAAGAACTGAGAAATAAAACTTAGAAGAGGCTTTATTCCTTCCCTAAATACAGTTTAAATTAAAACCTATAAATTACCGTCATATTTATGAACTTTTTGTTCATAGGAATATTGTTTAACAAATCTACTGAGTATTAAACAACATCCAGCACATTAACAAGCTGGCATAATTAATAGGTGGACAGCAGAGTGGAGGCCTGTCTTCATTTCTACAATGCTCGCTTTATATCCGTTACAGGAAGAAATAGGGCCTTAAGCACTGTCAGCCAGAGTAGACTTTCATTTGAGGATACTAGATCCCAAGGGCTGTTGGTCAGAGTAGATTTCCAATTGAGGATTTGCCACCTTTGTAGACCTGCTGGTCAAAGCAGATACATATGTATTGGAGGATTTTGGACCTCAAGGGTTGAGTAGAGGTTACAGCACCACAGGGACTGTTGGTAAGAGTAGACTTCCAGTTGTGGTATGAGACCGCAAGTGCTGTTGGCCAAAGCAAAGCACTTTGGACCTCGACCTGCTGACCAGAGAAGACTTTCAAAGGTGTCCCTTTTGCATACCAAGGGAATGATAGAAAATGTGGAGGTTGGATCATTTATCAGCCCTATTCTGAGCCGTTTCGTGGCCTGATAGATTGCAGAACACACCACGTATGGACCTAAAGTGCTGGTCTATAATAACCCTGCCAAGATAATCTCATAGTTTGTGTGTTTTTTTTTTTTTTTCTGTCATAATGAGCCACCGTTTCCTGATTCTATAGTGCCTCAGTGTATCTCCAACTCCTCTTTGTGTCCTGTCCAATGCTCATATGCATCATTGCTGAAATCTTTAGCAAGATTGGGCACAAATGCATTTTTTTGAACCTTGAAATGTACCAGAAGTGACTTGTCATGAGCTCCCACCAGAGTCACTTGAACACTGGTTGTCTTGTTTCAAACGTACCAAAAGTAGACTTTGGTCTGGGCCCTGTCTGCATGTGTGTTGTTGTTTATTAAAATATATAGTTGGGTTGCCTATAGGAAACATATTACGAGAGAAACCTGGAATCTTCCACTGCTGGCCTCTCTTCTGATTTCCTGGTTTGCACATCCTACATTCTCTGACAGCCATCAACTAGTCAAGTTTAAGACAACTTTTTTCAGTATTTTCTCAGTTACTGACCCGGAATGAATTTATAGATTAGGAGTTCTGATTCACTCCAGCTTTCTTGAGCTGTCATACTTGTTCCATTCCGGATCAGTGATTTAAAGTACTGAATTCAAAGGATCAGCCTGACAGCCAGGCACCTAGCATTTGCAGACATTGGTCAGCAGTAGCAGCCTACTCCTTTTTCTTTCAGGACATGTTTCCTTTATCCCTTTCATGGTTCATAGCTTTAACCTTCTAATGTTGCCAGCTTGACAACACTGTAACAAAGCCTTCTCTACCATCGATCCCATCAGCCTCTCTTGTGTACTTTGTTATCCCAGGCATAACCTGACCATTGGCAGACATCATTGTGCAGTTCTGCCTTGGCCAGGCAACTGGTAACGTAGTACAAGCCTGCCATCAGGTAGAAGGTTAATATTGTACCCTAGAGAGCCTATTTTTAGAGTGTCGGAGTCCGTTTTCTGATATGTGAAGGTTTATTCCAAGACCTGCCACCTTGCTAACTGCACAGCTGAGTGTCTGCTCAGTACATCGTGTTCTGCACCTAATCTCATTATACCCGAGTCCACCTCCTCCACTCGGGCTTCTCGCTGCACTTAAGGACAAGGCGGTGCTGTTTATAGAATTCTCACACCTCGAAAATAGCTTCCTATAAACATTCCAGTTTAGTGGGCATTAAATGGTTAACATTTGTCTCCAGCCACCAAAGCCTGTTTGTAGCTACTGATACCTGTCTGAGAACTTGGAAATGTTATGTTTGTGGAGCAGAGGTGACTGTGAAGGGGGTCAAAGAACTGTAGGAATGTCCTAAATATTTGTCTCGCTCTCTGATTTCTCACTTGGATCCCAGGAGGTGAAAAAATATTAGATGCAGAAGGATCTCATCGATGTCTAAAAGCGTAACAGTCCAGCCAATCAGATTGGTCTCTATATCATAGCTGTCTTACTAGACAGTCTTTTTACTGCTGTATAACAGAATTGAAGGTTAAATCAATTTTAATGGATTCCTGTGCGTTTTTATGCATTCCTATTGGATTCTTTCCCTGTCAGAGATGAAGTTTCTGGCTTTTAAGTGGAATTAAATGCTGCTGCTGGCACCCGGAGTTTTTGCCATTTATTGCAGGTTTGTGGAGCATAGTTGCTGCTGTATTTGCATCATCATCAGAAGCCGGCACTCTGACAATTGGAATCTCAGAATGTAGTAAATACTCCAGAACCTACCCACACCCATGAATACGCCTTGACAGCCCTGAAGAAGGGGGAGTCCATTCCCTCAAAACGTGGTGGCTTGATGTTCATGGTTTACGTTTTCAATGAATGTTTTGTAAACCCTCCAGAACCTATCCACACCCATAAATACGCCTTGACAGCCCTGAAGAAGGGGGAGTCCATTCCCTCAAAACGTGGTGGCTTGATGTTCATGGTTTACGCTTTCAATTAATGTTTTGTAAACACTACATGAAAAGTTGAATTTCTCTGGACACCAGGTGCTCCTTTCCTCTCAACCAAGGTTGTACTAGAAAGGCAGCAGTCCAAACCCCCAAGGTGGTCTACCACCATGATCCACTGTTGGGCTCCACTCACTAAAAGTGATTTCTTCCTCACTGCCCTTGTAACCACCTACCCACGACTAGATACCGGCCCAGCCAGTTCAGCACGGTCTCCAGCCCTGACCTAATTGCATAGTATGACAGATGTAATCTACCAAAGTGCTCCCCTCTAGCACTGTATTAGCCATGATGTCCCTCATTGCTCCCACTGATACATGGTTATTTTCTGGGTTCAGCGTCCTTGCCCATCTTGATTGGCCAGTGTGGGATGACATTTTTCCTACATGTGCACATTGGAGTTTTTTCTTACTGCCAACTGGCAGGTTGCGGACAGGCAGGCCAGTTTTTTTTTTTTTTTTTTTTCCTCTGCAAAAGAGACGTACAGTTATGTTGTAGTTAAAGTGCTCTTAAACCCCGGACCCTGCATGCACTATATCTGGTCTCCCACAGTACACAGAACATGGAAATACAATTATTTGAGCAAATATAAATAGCTAAATACAGTTTCTTATCAGTATATATCAAAAGCAGAAATCTTGTGACTGCTATCATTGTCTGGCCGAGCACTGGTTAGTCTTGTAGGAGATGTTTTCATTCTCTCTTGACTATCCTATGAGGCTGCATGACCCCTGACCCTCTGTCTGGACAGCACTGATTTGTCCTGTGCTTATCACATGCACTCTCCCAAAAGAAAAAAACTTTCTAGCAATACACACCAAACAGAACATGTGCAGATTTGCCACTGCTGCTCTGTACTATGGCAGATGGATTGGGGACAGTAAATGAAGGGAAGGATCAGAGAAGACAGGATCAAACAGCCTTTTTAAACAGTGTAGAAGATAACCCCTTAGGTTCCATAGTGAGTATAACAAGCATGCTTTACTGCATATACAGACTAAAGTGTTATTAAACCCACAATAGTAAAATCAAAGTGTAATTCCAGTGAAAACGTAACTAAGCTAAAATCTACTCCCGACTCCATTCTAAGCCTATCTACCCTGTAAAAGGAAAGATGTGTATAATTCTGAATTTGCTCCGGTCTGGTCACATGATCAGGTCCCAGCACCAGCTTTGGTGTAGAGAAGGGACAACCGATAACGGATGCCAGATAGTAAGCCTAGGGGTGATATCACCCAGGCTCTGCAGCCATTGCCATTGATTTTTCCTCTTCATTGAAACCGCTGATGGAGAGCTCATGTGATGAGACCGAGCGACTTCAGAATAGGTAGGTTTGCCTATTCTGGCAAACTCGCCTATATTGGCTCCTCCCAATGGGGAGGGAGAGCATTGCCGGTCCACTGGCCCCTCAGTGCTGCAAAGTCGGCCTGTACCTTTAGCAGAGAAACGGCCCCAAAGCATAATGTTTCCACCTCCATGCTTGACTATAGGGATGGTGTTCTTGGAGTCATAGTCAGCACTTTTCTTCCTCCAAACACAGCAAGTTGAGTTAATGCCAGAGAGCTCAGTTTTGGTCTCATCTGACCACAGAACTTTTTCCCAGTCCTTCTCTGAATTATTTAGATGTTCATTGGCAAACCTCAGATGGGCCTGTACATGCACCTTCTTGGGGAGGGGGACCTTGCGGGTGCTGCAGGATTTCAATCCATGGCTGCTTATGTTGTTATTGTGTTACCAATGGTTTGTTTAGAGACTATGGTCCCAACTGCCTTTTGGGATCATTCACAAGCTCCTCCATTGTAGTTTTCCCATGATGATCCTTACCCCATGAGGTGACATCTTGCATGGAGCTCCAGACCAAGGGTGACTGATGGTTATTTTGTATTTCTTCCATTTGCAAATAATCGCTCCAACAGTTGTCTCCTTCTCACCAAACTTCCTGCTGATGGTCTTGTAGCCCATTCCAGCCTTGTGCAGGTCTGCAATCTTGTCCCTGACATCCTTTGACAGCTATTTGGTCTTGCCCATGGCGGTGAGGATTGATTGGAAGAAAGCGATTCTGTGGACAGTTGTCTTTTATACACACAACAAATTGTCATTAGGAGCAACTTCTTAAATTGACTAATCTGTGTACCACTTGAGCACATAGCCAATTGTGGGAGCCAGAATTATTGTTGGTTGGTAGGGGATCAAACACTTATTGTACTCACTGAACTGCAACTTCGTTTTATAACATTTTTATCATGTGCTCGTTTTTGTTTTTTTTGTTTGGTATTCTGTCTATCATTTTAAATTCACCTATGATAAAAAATTATAGATCCTTCTAGATCACTTCTTTGTAAGTGGGCAAACTTACAAAAACGGCAGGGGATCACATAATTATTTTCGCCACTGTATTCCTTATCTCTCAGGAGAGTTGTGTGTTGGTGTAGGGGGGAGATGGGTTCATGCCATTAGAGAGTGCATAGTCTTTTCAGTTGGGCAGACCTTGTCTGATGGACTTGCAGTAAGATGCTAGGATCAGCCAGGCACAACCACTATGTAGACCTAATATCCAGGGGCGGACTGACAACTCATGGGGGCCCCCGAGCAATAGGGGATCATGGGGCCCCTGTGTCCTTGCCCAAACTCAAAAAAGCCTATGAAAAAGGTACCAGGGGCATCTCATGGGGCCCCCTCCTGACCCCGGGCCCTCAGGCAGTGCCCGAGTTTCCAAATGGTCAGTCCGCCCCTGCTAATATCAGAAAGTGGTTCAAGCCTATGTAATTGGTAAATATGGCAGTCACCAGCTTGATGGAAACAAACTTTCTCTTAATGTGAACCTTGATTCCTATGTTACTTTGACATGTTATATTTTTATGAATTATAGTGCTACAAAATGGTTGTGTGGCTCGCTGTTTCTTTTATGTTGCTAGACTACCAGGCATCATCATTTTAAAACAACTCACTGCAGTCTCTAATGACATTAAGTACTCATAATGCTTTCAATAGCTGCCCAGGCTTTAGGCCACACAAAGAGGCTCAGGAGCAATGGTTTTCTTCATGGCAGGAAAGATGTACCTTTTAGTCCTAATAGCAATGTGGGTGGGTGGGTGGTGCCGTCACGCGTGTTGTTGCGACTTGTGATGGTAGGCCTGTCCTATATAAAATCTTACACATGAAGGAACCGCACGATTGTATCCAATATACTGTACATCAAAGTTTGCCTTGCTAAAGGAAAATCGTTTTAGTTGAGCCGTGTCTCCCTGTTCTCTGCTGCTTTGCACATGATCAGAGATGATATCTTCACAAACAGATGTCTTTCTTCAGACAACAGACTTTAAACCGGCTGATTCTGTCATTTTCAGTTCAAGTGTTTCCCATGCTGCTTTTTTTTTATTTATATATAATTGGTCCACAAATATTTATTTACATATACAAACTTTGAGATGTGATGTTGAATAAAGCTGTCCATGGGGCCGCAAACAGCAAGTGGTTGGCCTTGTGGCCTTGCATCACTAATGTCTTGGGTTCAGTTCCCACCAAGGACGCTCATTTCTTGTAAATGCATAGCCTGCACTTTAACCACTTCCAGTCCGGACACTTTCACCCCCTTCCTGTCCAGGCCAATTTTCAGCTTTCAGCGCTATCACACTTTGAATGACAATTGCGCGGTCATGCAACACTGTACCCATATTAATTTTTTAGCATTTGTTTGAGACCGATAAAGCTTTATTTTGGTGGTATTTATTCACCACTGGGAGTTTTATTTTTTTTTGCTATATAAATGAAAAAGTCCAAAATTTTTGAAAAAAAAAGTGTTTTTCTTATAAAATTTTGCAAATAAATATTTTATCATAAATCTTGGCCAAAATTTATTCAGTTATCTTTTTAGTGAAACAATAACACAAATTAGTTTATAACCAAAAATTATTTTAAAAAAAATTTTTTTTTTACATTTTTATTTAAAATGTTTATTTTATTTTTTTTTTTACATACTGTCACCCTAGCAGTACAGCGTCACCATGGTACTACTTGGGGGTGACTTTTACATACTGTCACCCTAGCACTACAGCGTCACCATGGTACTACTTGGGGGTGGTTTTTACATACTGTCATCCTAGCACTACAGCGTCACCATGGTACTACTTGTGGGGGGTGATCTTTACATACTGTCACCCTAGCAGTACAGCGTCACCATGGTACTACTTGTGGGGGGTGATTTTTACATACTGTCACCCTAGCAGTACAGCGTCACCATGGTACTACTTGTGGGGGGTGATTTTTACATACTGTCACCCTAGCAGTACAGCGTCACCACGGTACTACTTGTGGGGGTGATTTTTACATACTGTCACCCTAGCAGTACAGCGTCACCATGGTACTACTTGTGGGGGGTGATTTTTACATACTGTCACCCTAGCAGTACAGCGTCACCATGGTACTACTTGTGGGGGGTGATTTTTACATACTGTCACCTTAGCAGTACAACATCACCATGGTACTACTTGTGAGGGGTGATTTTTTTTTTTTTTTTTTTTTACACTGATTGCTTTTACACCCATAAAGGCTGTAAAAGCAATAATTTCTCCTTCTCTCTGGCTGCATTCTTGCAGCCATTGAGAAATAGTGTGTGAGCTGTGATTGGTCACAGCTTGTCACATGGTACAAGGCTGTTGTGAATAGTCTTGTACCATGTGACCTCTGTGATCATTCACAGGTTTCACACATAGTAAGCAATGATGTAAGAAGTGACATCTTGCTTACTACTCTGCATGTGATCACTGATTGGCCAACCAGTGATCACATGATCGGGACCTCGCACAGAGGTCCCGTACGACGATCGGTGTTCCACTGTGTCCGGATAACACAGTGGGCACTGGATCGCGGTGCTGTGTGCTCCCAGGGAGCGCGCACAAGCAGGGGGCGGGGAGGCCGTTTATAAACGGCCACCCGACCCTGCACTGCCACCGTCCGGCCATTTATATACAACGGTCGTATGGGAGATGGTTAATGTAAACACTAACTGATATTTTCTTTGCTAAAGCACGGTGTCTTTATAACAATTTTTAAATCTTATCACATTTTTATTTGTTTGCATCTTTTTATGGCATCTCAGTGCTGCTGATCTCTTGCAGCCTCTTTTCAGCCACTTCCCGTCTACATGCATTCCAGCAAAGTCTGCCTGGCATTTTTCAGGGCAGGTTTCTTGGTAATGTGTGTTTTTTAAAACAGCTAAATGTGGTCTCCATTGCAGGCTTGTGTGCCACGGTGACAATGCAGGAGGACAACTAGGAGATAGGGAAAGACCGTTGTCACTCTATAAGAGAAAGTGCCTGAACAAGGACCTTCATGGCAGGATCACCAGTTATTTTTAATGAAAGCTGCAGATTTAAAAGTATTGAAAATTACTTTTGACAGCTTATGCAATTTTAGTTTCTTTAAATGTTTATTAGTAAAACAAATATTTTATACTTTCAGTGGATTTAAAATGTCAGGTTTCTGTGATGTAAAAAAAATGAGACAAAGATAAATAATTTCAGAACTTTTTCCACCTTTTAATGTGACTTATAAACTGTACAACTCAATTGAAAACCAAACTGAAATCTTTTAGGGGGGGGAAGTAAACATAAAAAACTAAAATAATGTGGTTGCATAAGTGTGCACACCCTCTTATAACTGGGGATGTAGCTGTGTTCAGAATTAAGCAATCACATTCAAAATCATGTTAAATAGGAGTCAGTACAGATCTGCCATTATTTAAAGTGCCTTTGATTAACCCAAAATAAATCAGCTGTTCTAGTAGGTCTTTCCTGACATTTTCTTAGTTGCATCCTACAGCAAAAGCTATGGTCTGCAAAGAGCTTCCAAAGCAATAGAGAGATCTCATTGTTAAAAGGTATCAGTCAGGAGAAGGGTACAAAAGAATTTCCAAGGCATTAGATATACCATGGAACACAGTGAAGACAGTCCTCATCAAGTGGAGAAAATATGGCACAACAGTGACATTACCAAGAACTGGACGTCCCTCCAAAATTGATGAAAAGACGAGAAGAAAACTGGACTTGGAGGCTGCCAAGAGGCCTACAGCAACATTAAAGGAGCTGCAGGAATATCTGGCAAGTACTGGCTGTGTGGTACATGTGACAACAATCTCCTGTATTCTGGGCTATGGGGTAGAGTGGCAAGACGGAAGCCTTTTCTTTCAAAGAAAAAAATCCAAGCCCAGCTAAATTTTGCAAAAACACATCTGAAGCCTCCCAAAAGCATGTGGGAAAATGTTATGGTCTGATGAAACCAAGGTTGAACTTCTTGGCCATAATTCCAAAAGATGTTTGGTGCAAAAACAACACTGCACATCATCAAAAGAACACCATACCCACAGTGAAGCATGGTGGTGGCAGCATCATGCATTGGGGTTGTTTTCCTTCAGCTCCAACTACCTGCCATAGTCTTTTCAGGTGGTCCCAGTCTTGCTGCATTTATGTGTACCTTCTGGAGAATGCGGCACAAGGAGCGAGTCTTGCTGGCTGGTGAAGGACACCTTGGGTGGAGAAGACATCACTGCTGGCATAAAACCAGAAGGTAGTTCTGGTGTCCACCAAAGACTGACTCCTCCTTTCAATGAGTTTATTCTTTGAAATGTTACATTGATTTTTGTTAGTATTTATGGGGTGTGAGGACCTATGCAAAACGCGATCTACAAATACGTCAAAGGCATTAACGTCTGCGCTTTGTGCAGAGCCCATAAATATTGCAAACACGGAGGTTGCATCAGTATGTCTTGTGTACTGAGATACGTGAACTTTCACCTCCATTGTATTTCTGCAATTAGCATGTCAACCTTGTAAACAATCTTCTTGGACACAGACATAAAACACGTCAATCCTGAACACAGCAAATATTTGTCAATGCATACCAAAGGGTTGCCTTGAGCAGAAAGTGGTTTGTATCTTCTTCTTTTTTCTTGTGGAATGTGCAGAGTATCTTGTGTATAAAGTTTTTAAATGGGGAAAAAAAAATACCGTTTTATATATATATTTATCATATAAATTGTATTTTCATTTCCAGCCAGCAGGTGTAGTTCTAGGCTCCTTTTCACTTGTTTCCAGGATAGCATTACTTGCTTTTGCGAAAAACAGAGTACAGAGCTCAGTAGCTGAAGCTGAACATCTCCCCCCCCCCCCCCCCCCCCCACAATACATCTACCTGCCTGTATGCCAACGGTGGTCAACTCTATTGATATGGAGGGCCTCAAGTGCAGCCTTTGACATCACCAAAGGGCCGCACATAAAATTAAATGAATATTCAATCTCAGAAACAGCAGACACACGGCAAGATATAATCAAAGAATGCAGATGGTCAGAGACTGCGGCGGTGATACGAGAGATGGTCAGAGACTGCGGCGGTGATACGAGAGATGGTCAGAGACTGCGGCGGTGATACGAGAGATGGTCAGAGACTGCGGCGGTGATACGAGAGATGGTCAGAGACTGCGGCGGTGATACGAGAGATGGTCAGAGACTGCGGCGGTGATGCACGAGAGATGGTCAGAGACTGCGGCGGTGATGCACGAGAGATGGTCAGAGACTGGGGACAAGTTACATGAGATTACTAGAGATTACTGGTGTTTGCAGTTGCCCTGAGGGCCATACAAAAAGTGCCAGAGGGGCCACAGGTTGGACACCAGGGCTGTATGCAATGGCTGTAGTCCTCTGGTATATTTATACACTGCCATGAAATCTTTTTTGATCTGGCAACACCTGCAAAGTCAATCCTCCATACACTTTTTTTTGGGACCACTTACTGAATATCCTACTGGATTCTGTAGAGAAACTGAGAATTTGCATCAGAGAAGGAAACTGGGAAGTGTGTGCCTTTGGTGACTCCAGAACAGGAATTGAGGGGGGATATCCCAAGTTGGTACACAGACAACAATATAGACCTGAGAGAGGATCAATCCCTTCTGCACTCCTTTGGACCCAGGCTGTCATGAACACACCCCCTGGAGGGCGTCCTGGGCTGGGGATACCTCTGCACTGTGGGGTGCTCACACATTATGCTTTTATAGCTGGAGTTCCACTTTAAAACAACTCTGTCACTAAAATGAAAGACCAGCAAACACTACAGGCAGATATAAGGTGCCTTCTTATACCTACAACTGCATCCTCACACCTGCAACACGGGAACTAGAGTAATATATAACTAATATAACTCCATAGACTCTCAGGCTGGCCATACATTATACAATTTTTTTTTTTTTTTTTTTTGTTTTAGAAATTTTCTTTAGATTTACCACAAACCTTATAATAGGAGGTCAAACCTAAACAACACGTTCAATTGTATCCAATTAGGTGGGCTCTTGCACTACATAGTTGAAGGTAAATCTAAAGGAAATTGGACAGAAAATTGTAAGAGAATCGTATAGTGAATGGCCGGCCTTACTTGTTCTGGGTCAGTAACAGCCAGACAACTAGCATTTTGACAGGGTCAGCATGCCAGTATAATGGGATCCATACATAACAGTCCTACATGTCTGTATAATGGGATCCATACATACCAGTCCTACATGTCTGTATAATGAGATCCATACATACCAGTCCTACATGTCTGTATAATGAGATCCATACATACCAGTCTACATGTCTGTATAATGAGATCCATACATACCAGTCCTACATGTCTGTATAATGAGATCCATACATAACAGTCCTACATGTCTGTATAATGAGATCCATACATACCAGTCCTACATGTCTGTATAATGAGATCCATACATACCAGTCCTACATGTCCTGTATAATGAGATCCATACATACCAGTCCTACATGTCTGTATAATGGGATCCATACATACCAGTCCTACATGTCCTGTATAATGGGATTCATACATACCAGTCCTACATGTCTGTAGAATGGGATTCATACATACCAGTCCTACATGTCCTGTATAATGGGATCCATACATAACAGTCCTACATGTCCTGTATAATGGGATCCATACATAACAGTCCTACATGTCCTGTATAATGGGATCCATACATAACAGTCCTACATGTCCTGTATAATGGGATCCATACATAACAGTCCTACATGTCCTGTATAATGGGATCCATACATAACAGTCCTACATGTCTGTATAATGGGATCCATACATAACAGTCCTACATGTCTGTATAATGGGATCCATACATACCAGTCTACATGTCTGTATAATGGGATCCATACATAACAGTCCTACATGTCCTGTATCATGAGATCCATACATAACAGTCCTACATGTCCTGTATCATGGGATCCATCCATAGTCCGGCACCCCGACTCAGATGAACACTGCTGTGCTGTCAGTCGGTACGGACTCAGGAGCAGCCATCCGTTTCTTAGCGTGTAAACCAAGCAGCAGCCATGTTACTCGGGCTTCAGATTAAGCAGGCGAGGGCCAGTTCGCCAGTCTTGTGTCCTTTGAGGTCAGACTGATGACTTCTTTTTAATAGGAGGTCTCTGTGCCAGTCACGGGCTGAGTAATAAGGAGATTAGTGAAGCTTGGTCCTTGCTCTACATAGAAATGCCAGTCTCTGAATACTCAGGACTAACGGTGGAATTTGGTAACCTGCTGTAACACCTATATAAATGTACCGTGCATTCCTGTGTCCAGATTAGAAAATTGCGTTCATGGCAGTTTAGGTTTGAAAACTAAATGTATATTTCGATGACATGGGGTCATCTAGAAGCAGTGCATTCTACCTGGCGTTTTAGTGCGCCTGGAAAGGACACATGCCGCGCCCAGCCCTGTGGACTGTCAGAGTCCATGACAGACTGCAGCTGGACAGGGCTGTGCCGTGATTGATGTGCTCCATCTAGATGGCCCTGTGGGCCAGGGGCCTAAAGAGTAATCCACTTTTGTGGAGTCGCAGATTCCTACCTTTTTGTTGCTCTGAAGAAATAGCTGTTTGTCTGTGTCCATGTGGCGATGGGAGTGACTTTATAATTATCAATAAAACCTTTCTGTTTTCATGACCTTATTTTACACGCGATAGCATAATCCGAGACTTGTGGAGTCTCTGTGCTTTCCTATGCAATGGCAGATCTTGGCTGGGCCAAAAGAGCGGGCATGGTTGGCGTCTCTTGATGAGAGCCTGTGACAGCCCCTTGGTTGTATTAAAGTGATTCTAAGAGGCAGAAGGTTGTTTACCTGAATTGATTCTCTCCACCTGCCTGGAGTTTGCATGTTCTCCCTGTGCCTGCGTGGGTTTCCTTCAGGTACACCGGTTTCCTCCCACACTCCAAAGACATGCTGGTAGGTGAATTGGATCCTGTCTAAAACTGGCCCTAGTATGTGTATGTATGAATGTGGGTTAGGGACTGATATGAATGTACAATATATACAGAAAGCGCTGCATAAATTGACAGCGCTATATAAGTACCTGAAATAAATAAATTAAGGTAAAAAACCTTCTGCATGCCCCCCTCCTAAATATTTATCTGATCCCGATCCAGCGATGAGCATGAGAGCAGCAGCTCTCTCTCATTGGATAGAGAGGCAGCAGTGGGAGCCATTAGCACCTGCTGCTGTCAATCACAGCTAGTGAGGAGAGAGGACCAGGGCTGGGGCCAAGCTGAGCTTTGTGTGTCAATGGACACACAGAGTTAGCTCAGGAGTGAGCATAAACGAGTGGAGTGTCCCCATAGCAAGTGGCTTGCTATGGGGGCACTCAGCAGGGGAGAGGAGCCCAGAGTGCTGGTGGAGGAACCAAAAATAAGAGGATTGGGGCTGTTCTGTGTAAAACCGCTGCACAGAGAAGGTAAGTATAACATTTGTTATTTTAAAGAAAACAGAAAAGAGGTTTAGAATCACTCTGACCCCCCGCTGCTGCAATCTTCTGCTGCGGAGGTCACGGATGGAGAAGGATTTCACCTAAAAGGAGCAGCACTACCTTCTGATCATAGGTTATGTACCTTGTGCCGATTGTTTGTGTTTTTTTTTTTTTGTTTTTGTTTTTTATTTTGGCTACAAAAAAAAATTAAAATCTATCTATCTATCTATCTATCTATCTATCTATCTATCTATCTATCATAGTTTAAATACGGACAAAGGCCCAGAGTAGAGATGTACAAATTGCTCCGATCTGCAGGAAATATACAGGTGTGAGAGCTGAAGTGGTTAATTATACGGCAGCTGGTAATGCATGAGAACAGCCATGACGGTCAGCCTGCTCCTGGAGCAAAGGATTCTGGGAGAAGCAGCCTGACCACAGCTGGAGGGGCGAATGTTACAGATCAGTACATCCCGCCATACTTCTGTTTCTGCTTCTACTGGATGAGCCTGTTATAAGGTCCTAAATGTTACTGTGTACAGAGTGCAGTGATAGGTAGGCAGCACAGTGGCTAAATGGTTAGTACTTCGGTCTGGCAGTACTAGGGTCATTGGTTCGAATCCCAACCACGGCACCACCTGCCTGGAGTTTGCATGTTCTCCCGGTGCCTGCGTGGGTTTCCTCCGGGTACTCCAGTTTCCTCCCACACTCCAAAGACATGCTGGTAGGTGAACTGGATCCTGTCTAAATTGGCCCTAATATGTGTATGTATGAATGTGAGTTAGGGACCTTAGATTGTACACCCCTTGAGGGTTAGGGACTGATGTCAATGTACAATATATATGTAAAGTGCTGTGTAAACTGACAGCACTATATAAGTACCAGAAATAAATAAATAGGTGAGCGAGGTTTCTCTATATACAGAAGAACTGGTTACAAAGGGATGGGACATAACTGGTGACTTATAATATGTTCTGTTTTTTTTCCTGCAGGGCTATTTATCTCGTTATACAGAAGCTCGATGTTTACAAATCCTTCTGTGGGACTTTGCTGACCCCAACCTACCACATTAGACCCTCGCCTACCCCACCGCGACTTCCCATCCCAGAAGAATCTTCAGTGTACTTCCCCAGGGGCCGATCCAAACATGTTCCAGCGTCTTACCCGGCTATTCTTCAGTGAGGGACCAGCCAATGAACCCGAAGAGCCCAAAGCTTTTGTCTCCGAGGAGGAAGATGATGGCTGGCTTATTATTGACATCCCAGGTGAGACATAAAGGAGAGTTACATTACCGCCCCCCTTTCCCCTCCTTGCCTTCCTAGCCTTGCTTCAATGCTTGTTCTCTTCAGCTGCAGCAATTAACATTCCTGGAACCGTGCTGCAGAGGTTTGCCTTAAATTTAGCTCCGGGGCCCAGTATGCGTCTGCTGACTGTCACATGATACCGTGTAATGGAAAATGGTCAAGGAAAAGCTACCCATCGCTGTTTCCAGGCAGGATATCTTTCTCAGGATCAGCTGTTTGCAAAGCTTAAAGAGAAATCATCACAACTGGGAATAATTCAGGCTTGAAGCTGAGATAAAATCAATTCTAGCATGCTGAATTGGTCTAACCAAAGAGTAGATTTCTTTATGCAGAACTCCTGGCTGACCGCAAACTAGAGAGTTGATATACATATACGGGAGATTTTTTTTTTTTTTTCCTGCCAAAGGATTTGTATTTCTGTCCATCCAGTCCTGAGATTAACACAGATCTGCCATACAGCACTGTCTGGTAGAGGAGGAGACCTGATTTAAAGTGGTTGTAAAGGTAAAAGGTGTTTTATTCTCTGCATTAAGGTAAAAAAAAAAAAAAAAACAGCTTTCAATTGTAGCTGCCCCCAGCCCCTCTAAATACTCGCCTGAGCCCAATTTCGATCCAGCGCTGTGCGCGTCTATAGCATCTCTTCTTGTTCTCACAGGTTTGGCTGAAAGCAGTGGGAGCCATTGGATTCAGTCAAACCTGTGAGCAAAGAGTGTCTCAGCCCCAACCCCTATGTGTCTGACTAGATACACACAGCCCACCTTAATGGATAAATTCACCTTTTAAGAAAAAAGTAATAAATGCGTGTATTTTTGCATTTATTATTTCCTGCAAGAGTCTGGAAAGCATTGCACCTATATTCAGTGGATTGGGTGTGCAATATCGGGCCTCTGCAGACAAGCCCTGCAGCATATGGACTGTGAGTTACAAAGCGGCAGGGCTTGTGAATGAACTAGGGGGCGCTCATCAGTGACCTTGCAGTGCATTCAAAACTATAATAGTCAGCTGCGGTGTTTGATGGTAGTTGTAGTATATTCATTCACAGGTAATTGTGAATGAATGACGCAGCTATGTGCGCAGAGTTCCGCACGCAACACTCTTTTTGAATTGTGACAGAGGGTGCGGGGAGAGGATCCCCCACCGTCACCCTGAGGCAGGGATCAGGGAGAGAGGTTGCAGGATCTGGAATATGTTACGTTCCACTCTAAATACAGATGGAGCATGTAACATGTTCTTAAAATGTGAACTTCTCCTTTAAAGAAGAACTTCATAAACATAGTCACTGACTAAAGAGTGCAGTGGTCAGGAGTATAAAATGCACAGTATAGAGCACAAGGATGAAGAAGTACTGAGGTCAGGATGAATAACACACACAGCACCATGTTCATGAGTGCTTAATACACAGAGTGATGGTGCTGTGAGATACTCATCCTGACCCCATCACTCTGTATTAAGCACTCGTGAACATGGTGATCTGTGAGATACTCATCCTGACCCCATCACTCTGTATTAAGCACTCATGAACATGGTGCTCTGTGAGATACTCATCCTGACCCCATCACTCTGTGTATTAAGCACTCGTGAACATGGTGCTCTGTGAGATACTCATCCTGACCCCATCACTCCGTGTATTAAGCACTCGTGAACATGGTGCTGTGAGATACTCATCCTGACCCCATGTTCACGAGTGCTTAATACACGGAGTGATGGGGTCAGGATGAGTATCTCACAGAGCACCATGTTCACGAGTGCTTAATACACAGAGTGATGGGGTCAGGATGAGTATCTCACAGAGCACCATGTTCATGAGTGCTTAATACAGAGTGATGGGGTCAGGATGAGTATCTCACAGATCACCATGTTCACGAGTGCTTAATACAGAGTGATGGGGTCAGGATGAGTATCTCACAGAGCACCATGTTCATGAGTGCTTAATACACAGAGTGATGGGGTCAGGATGAGTATCTCACAGCACCATGTTCATGAGTGCTTAATACAGAGTGATGGGGTCAGGATGAGTATCTCACAGAGCACCATGTTCATGAGTGCTTAATACACAGAGTGATGGGGTCAGGATGAGTATCTCACAGCACCATGTTCATGAGTGCTTAATACAGAGTGATGGGGTCAGGATGAGTATCTCACAGAGCACCATGTTCATGAGTGCTTAATACACAGAGTGATGGGGTCAGGATGAGTATCTCACAGATCACCATGTTCATGAGTGCTTAATACACAGAGTGATGGGGTCAGGATGAGTATCTCACAGATCACCATGTTCATGAGTGCTTAATACACAGAGTGATGGGGTCAGGATGAGTATCTCACAAATCACCATGTTCATGAGTGCTTAATACACGGAGTGATGGGGTCAGGATTGCAGAACCTGTACAGATCTCCCCTCCTCCCATTACAGATTATCCCCTGGCTGCCAGCACTATCGGTTGGACCACGGATGCTCTGGGATTCCATTCTCTCCCCTCAAGACAGTGCCCACCTTATCAACTGCCAACTGCTTGACCTCCTCACCATTTTAGGGTGATCTCTAAACCCAGGACTGTCTGTAGAGTCTGGCTCCAAACAGCCAAACTAGGGAGCAGTCTTTTGCGAAGTAATCCTGGACAATTATAATGACTTAAAACTGCAAGTTCATGTGATTGCCTAATCCCAGTTGTGACGGGTTCTGTTTATGACTTAATCTGTTTTTATTGATTTATATCGGCCAAAAAGGTAAGCCAGGGCACAAGAACATAAATAGTCAAGAATATGCAAACAAGGTCATACAATATACTTGGTTAAACAAATATTCCAGAACTCGTAGTCAGGTCATGGGGACCCACACACAGATATTCTAGAGGTCTTCAACAGATTCTCTTTAATGGGTCAGGCCAACAAAACATGTTTGTTTTTGTTAGTTGCTTTAAAGTGTTACTAACCCCACAACAGTAAAATCAGTCTGTATATGCAGTAAAGCATGCTTGTTATACTCACTGTGGAACCTAAGGGGTTAATCCTCTGCATTGTGTAAAAAAAAAAAAAAGCTGTTTGATCTTGGCTCCTCTGGTCCTCCTCTTCTTCCATAGTCCCCAATCCATCAGTTTATAGTACAAAGCCCTAGGAGGTATTCTGCACATGCTCGGTTTACTGTGTATTGCTAGAGAGTGTTTTATTTTTTGTTTTTTCTTTGTTTTTTTTGTTTTTTTTTTTGGGAGGGTGCATGTGATCAGCACAGGGCCAATCAGCACTGTCCAGACAGAGGCTCAGGGGTTATGCAGCCTCATGAGACAGTCGGAGAATAAAAACTCCTCCTACAAGATTAACCAGTGCTCGACCGGACACTGATAGAAGTCAGTGGCATCCTGACAGGGAGGTTAGAAGAATGTAAGAGTACCTCTTCTGTTCAGCAACAGAAGACGTGTATGGTGTAAGACAGATCCAGTTGTGTGCACCCTTAAACTCCATGATATTAATCCTCCCCTGTACTGTACATAAGACTTCTTTTTGGCAGTAATATTTGAGGGATTACATGTTTGTACTCATACAGCCTTTCAGTAGAGGAAGCTCTGCTTGGCAAACAGTGTTAGGGTGACTTAGGCCGCCTACACAACCCAGCACACTAAATTAAAAAAACCTGCCAGATCGCTGCATCAACACAAGCAATGTTGATGCGGCAATCTCCCTCGTTGTGCTATAGTATTTGGTCAGGGGGACCTCCTCCCACCAGAATACACTGACCAGAGCTGGCATATATGGGGGAATTTGGCTTTTGTGACCCCATCTCCTAGGTTACGCTTTACTATGCAACGTTTGACAAAATTGAGCACGTGATCAAATTGTCACATGTATGGTCACATGTTGTTTTGGTGGGGGGGGGGGGGGAGACAGTGATGTAGGGAATGCTGGGTATGGTAAATGCGTAGAGATTCTGTTAAAGTGATCTTCCCACTTTCCTTTAGATAGGAATAATGCAGCAGGTTCAGCCAGTGTGTCTTTTAGCATGTCAGCCCATAACTAAAATAACGATTTTTAAGAGGACTGTGCATAATTCTCCTGTCATGGTATTGATAAAGTGGTTGTTGAAATTGGTGTGTTTGGCTTTTTTTTCTGTATATGTATCATTGATCTGTTGTACCCCATGCAAGTTGTCTGCTTTTGCTATAGTTTTACATTATATGGCCAAAGGTTTGTGGACACCTGACCATCATCCTATATGAGCTTATTGGATATCCCAATCCAAAGCCATGATCGTAAATATGGAGTTAACCTCCACCCCCTCCTTTTCAGCTATTCCAGCCTCCACTATCCTGGGAAGTCTTTCTGCCACATTGTGGACTTTGTTGCTTATGCAGCCAAAAGAGTATTTGTGGGTTGAGTATCGATGTTCAATGAGAAGACCTGGCTCACAGTCAGTGTTTTGGTTCATCCCAAAGATGTTCAGTAGGCTTGAGGTCAGGGTTAAGTGGCCATAGTTACATAGGATGAAAAACACACAAGACCATCTAGTTGAGCCAATAGGAAAAAAAAAGATAGGTCAAACCATGTCTTTGTGGTTTGTGCACAGGGGCTGCTGGAACAAAGTAGAGCCTTCCCCAAACTGTTCCCACAAGCACACAACTGTCAAAAATTGGAAACGCACAATTGTCTAAGTCTCTGTATGCTGCAGTATTAGCAGTACCTTTTACCCAAACTTAATCATTCTGGAGAGGTGTTTACATGCAGTACTCAGGCCATAAGGTAGGTGTGATGGTCAGGTGTCCACAAACATTTAATCATTTAGTACATGTCCTCCGATTGTAACCAGAAAATGTAAGAGCAGATTTTTAATATCAAAATGATTTGTATAGTTATATTTGTAACTAATAACTTCTCCATCATTTCTCCCATTTCCCCCCCCCCCTCCCCCATCTCCCCTTTTTGAACACTGTGTGTGTGGTACTCCATCTGTCTTTGTCCCATGGCTTGTGTACTGCCTTTCTTCTAACTTGACTCCCTCACCATATCAGAAAGCTACACATTAACCTCAAGCAGGGACGATGTGGCAGAAGGCCAGGAGGACAGTGATGCTTCCAGCCCACTGCCACACTCCTTGGGTGAGAGGATCGGTTGGTCTATTCCCCCCCGCCCGCCCCACTCGATGGACGAGAGCTGGTTTGTTACCCCTCCCCCCTGTTTTACTGCAGAGGGTCCTGGCCAAAATGCGGTGGGAAGCAGTCCACTGGAGGACCTCCTTATAGAACATCCCAGCATGTCGGTCTACATCACAAGTGGAAGCATCGTGGTCGGGCGAGATGCCAGTGAAGTCACTAGAGACAGGTAAATGTACATATATACTCGATATTGATAATGAAAGAGTTAAGTAATGTGTAAAGTGTCCAAGCAGTAGCTGAGCTATAGGATGTGCAACCAGATCACAGCAGTCTCTCAACCTGTAAAATAATTATGGGGTGTAAGCTACCACTAAAAACTGACAGGGTGCATACCATGGCCTACCACCAGTACGTCTGACATGGATTCTGGCTACTAATGTTAGGTTCTCCCCTGCAGTTTTAACATTACGGGTTGATTTTGATTTGTGGCAGGCCAGTCCTGCTTATTCACTAATAACACAGTTAGGTCGTAGTCTTTGTGACCTGTCTAAAAAAAAATCTGGGCCTGAATGATCAGATGTATGTCTACAGCAGCTGGAAAAGATGGTGTTTTTATGGCATGTGATTGCACTAGTATATACGAGGGAGAATCCATGCATCAGAGCTTCTGAAAGGCAAGCTGTATCTACTTGTGAATAGAAAGTTGGACAACTGAATGACAGACAAGGCTTAAATCACAAACATTTAACACACATAGGACATTTTTTGTTCAACTATAACTTTCAAATTTCATCAGACCAAGTTTCACTACATGAAAAGAAGGTATCCCTATCATTTCTTCCTATTCTTGTATCTACTGTATTTTAATACTACTGTTGCTAGCGCCCCGTGTCTTCAAACTTTCCCTGTGTACACTTTATGGATCTGCAATACCTGAATGTCAAGAAAATATTTTTTCATTTTATGCCCTTCCTACCTACCTAGAAAGATCTCAGCTGAAGTACCAAATCAATCAAGAAGAAAAAAAGTTATTAGCAGTAGTTGGTCACTTTCAACTGGACTTGTTCTGTAATAGTGAAAACTTTTTATAGCTCACCCAAACCACATCTTTAGTTCCAGTGAGTGCCAGGAAGAGATATACTGTGGTGTGTGTGTGTGTGTATATGTGTATGTATGTATGTATGTGTATGTGTATATATATATATATATATATATATATATATATATATATATATAATATTAAACACCCTCTATAAAAGTATTGGGATGCCTGAAATTGTCCAAAATGTCTTGGTTTGCTGACGCCTTAAGAGTTCCCTTCACTGGAACTAAGGGGCCAAGCCCAACCCCTGGAGAATAACCTCACACCATAATCCCCCCTTCCACCAAACTCTACACTTGGCACAATGCAGTCAGGCAAGTACCGTTCTCCTGGCATCTGCCAAACCCAGACACGTCCATTGGATTGCCAGAAAGAGAAGCGTGATTGGTCACTCCAGAGAACACGTCTCCAGTGCTCTAGAGTCCAGTGGCGGCGTGCTTTGTATTTCACTTGGCGATGTAAGGCTTGGATGCAGCTGCTCTGCTATGGAAACCCATTCCATGAAGCTCTCTGCACACTGTTGTTGTGCTAATCTGAAGACCACATAAAGTTTGGAGGTCTTTTAGCTTTTGACTCTGCAGACAGTTGCTGACTTCTGCACACTGAGCGCTTCAGCATGTGCTGACCCTGCTCTGTCATTTTACGTGGCCTACCACTTGGTGGCTGAGTTGCTGTTGTTCCCAGTTGCTTCCACTTTGTTATAATACCACTAACAGTTGACTGTGGAATATTTAGTAGCAAAGAAATTTCATGTGTGGACTTATTGCACAGGTGGCAACCTATCAGGGTACCACGTTTGAATTCATTGAGCTCCTGAGAGCGACCCATTCTTTCACAAGTGTTTGTAGAAGCAGTCTGCATGCCTAGGTGCTTAATTTTTTTAAACGTGTGGCCATGGAGGTATTTGGAACACCTGAATCCATTGATTTGGAGGGGTGTCCCAATACTTTTGGCAATATAGTGTATATATATTTGAAAGAAAAAACAGCCAGCTCAAGGTTCCAGATACAAAACCTTCCATAAACAGTATATACTGTGAAGCGCTATTAAAGCATATCAAACATAAGACGCTAAATAAATATGTTCCGTGTGATAAAACATAAAATGGTTAATATGCAGCATATGAATATACCATGTGCTATAACATATATTGTGATCACATACCACATATAAGTGAAAAAACAAATAAGTCCAATGAATTTAAGTGCTGTTGTGCTCAAGAAGTGTATGACGAAATGCGTAGGGAGGTGGCTTACATGAAGTCATCACCTACAGTAGCCACCAGCTGGATGTTCTAGCACTGCTGCTTACTGATATGCTGGTCTATTGTCAACTTGATGTGAGTGCACTATTTTTACTTAATAAATACAAATTTTAAGGATATACTGCACCATGAGCTTTGATTTTATATATGTCTTTGTGCCATATGATTGGAACTGAAGTGAACAGCTGGAGTACATAACTTACCACAGGCATGTTTGGGATTTATCCCTCAAGCATTTATGGCTACTTGGTAGTATATGAGCAGATGGGTTCTGGTAAGCATCCAATTTTATCATTTTGTATTGGCCATAATGGTTGTGTTTTTTCACTTATATGTGGTATTTGATCACTTTTATCTTTATAATCACATTTTATACTTCTATATGGCATATTAACCTGTTTGTTTTATCACATGCAACATATTTATTTAGAGTCTGTTAGTCCTCGATTTACATGGCTAAAAGTGTGAAGTGCTAAATCACTGGGGTACAGATGTTAGGCATAATATGTGGAACCTTCCTAGACATGTAGGCAGGAGAAGAAATTGTCATTACATGACCATCGAACCGGGGTCTCAACTGGCTCAACAGTTTGGCATTCAGTGAATGCAAAACTAAATCAACTGCATGGAATAAGAGGAGCCAAGCCTTTTATGCCAAAATGCAACAAAGGTGGCATTTTTCTTTATCAAATTAGGTGATATCATTAAAATGTAATTTTATGCAAACATCACTTTGAGACTGTAATTTGCCATGTACATAGAAGGCAAAGAGTTGTGTGAGTAGAGAAATTAAATATTTTTAAATTACTACACTGAGAAGAGTTGTTAATAATGCATCAATGCCTTCTTTCCAGGTCACCGAGTAAAACCAGAGTGGAACGACGCACACCTCATCATGCCACCTCAGTCTCTGCCAAAGCCGCCATATTAGGAAAAGTGGGTCAAGTCTCACGGATCCAACGCGCCAAAGCTCAGGTGGACAGGCGCAAGCTGGGACGTAAAAATCTGCAACGACAAAATCTGGCACAAGCGTTCCAAGGCCGCAATGCAATGAGACAACGCAACTTTGTGTGCCAGCCTAGGCAGCGCCAGTTCAACCACTGAACTATTCTTTTTAGCTGTTTACATGAACAAGGGCATTATCTATCCTCAGAAACCCCGTCCGTCCTGCCTCATGGTTTGTCAGTACCGTCTCTTGCCTCTACTATCCCCTACCCCTAAGCACAAGATCACCATCACCCTTCTCCCTTGCTGTTTTGGTACTGAGCGTACTCCATTGTAGTGGAGTGTTGTAAGTAACTAATAGTAAAATGAAGAAGGGTGTTGGAAGCTTCCTCTAGGTAAAAAAGCTCTCCAAACCCTCAAAAGGCTTTTTTTTAATGTACTTGTTTAGGTTTTTAGCTGCTTTCTAAGACACATTTTATTTTAGCCAAGTTTCTCTTGAAGCTGTGCATGTGAGGGTATTGGTCAATAATCAGGCTTTGTTTCCCGGTCCTAAAGAAGAGTTGGAACATTGAAATTGCTAACTTTAAGTCCACAGCTTCACTAATATAAGTGAGTATCTTTCAGAAACCTCTTTGAAGCTCAATATCAGGGAATTAGACCAGACAACACTGAAATTATGTGCACAGTGCATTTTTAGTCCTTTATTTAATATAGTGCAGCAGCTTGTCCTATTAAATGAAGGTGTATTTTAAAAGGCTATGCATTATACACATCCGGTTGGTATGAAGACCATACACCGCTCTGTAGTAATCGCATCTCTTGCCAAAGGGACCTGCAATGCTTCACATTAGTAGAAAGTAAGAGCAGGTTTACGATGGCAAGTGGATGTAGATGAACGGATATGGAGAGAGTGGACTTCTGTTAGAAAAAGGCAATTGGTAATAAGGGTTCTTTAAATGAGGATGGAAATATTGAGTCTTTAAATGGTTAAAAAGTAGGGTTGCAGGAAGGACAAATTATTTAACAGAGGAACAATTTTGAGTGTATGTGTAGAGAATATTGTTTTTATTTTTTTGGGGTTCCTGCTTTTCCTATGGAGCTGTGCTGTGGTTCCTGCTGCCATTTTGGCAGGATTCATCATAGCGGTGTCAATCCCAAACAGCCTACATTTAACCAACCATTGAGAACAGTGTAACATCAAACTGTGAGGGCTAGATGCAGCTTGCAAACACCCTGCCATTTTGTCTACCCTTTTCACTTTGGTTATATCTGAAGCAAACTTTATTTCCATTATGGGGATGATAATCATAAGCTGCTAGCAGGCTTTCATCAAGCTTCAAGTAGTGAATCTTAAGCCCCTTTCATATGAGCGGACTGACCGGGTCTGCCTGTCTGTTTTTCAAGCAGACCTGATCAGACACTCTATTGCTCTCTATGGAATGGTGGGTGTAATAGGACATATGTCCATTTACACCCACGTGCATCTGATCCTGTCCACTAAAAGCAGACTGATGGGGATGCATAGAGGATAGCAGGTTGTCATCCGCTTGCTCAGTGGGGATCAGCAGGCAGATCCCCTGCTGAGCAAGCAGATCTGCTGCTGTGTCCGCAACGTGTAAAAGGGACCTTTTAGAGCTTACTGAAGACTGCTAGCAGCTTGTTTAAGATGACAGCACTCCCATTAATACATGTGTAACTTCCCCAAACTGGAGCTGAAGGGTGCTTAACAGATTTCAGTAGAACTGCTTGAATGGGACTAGAAGGTTTGAAAATACCTTGTAGTAGTCTGCTGTACACATTGCTCTTATACAAGCTGACACCCATGTGTACAAGGCATCAAAGCATCCTTCAGATACAGCTTGCATATGCAAAGCACAGATCTTTAACCAAGTTTTTAAGCAAACTATGGACTATGTACAACAAACAGACTGCCTGCAAGGTGCTTTAACAGACAGCTGAAAGCTTGCTCTACACCTTTCTCTTATAAATACTGCAGCCTGCCTGTACAAGGCCTCATCTGAAGGCACCACAGCTCAGCCATAAGGGCAAGACAAGGGTGGTTGTGACTACAAAAAGGCCCTACCTCCTTTCACTAGGCTGAATTCACCCTGACTTGCAGTAAAATGCAGGGAAAATGGATGTACATTTCCATCCATTTTATATTCTTTTTCACGTGCGTTGATCTGCATTTTAGCGCACTTGTAAAATGCAGTTCAATGCATAGACACATAAAAAAAGCAATAGTTTTGTGTCCTGTTCACATTATTATTATTAATATACAGGATTTATATAGCGCCAACAGTTTGCTCAGCGCTTTACAATATAACGGGAGACAATACAGCCTACAATGCATACCTTAGATTGTACGCCCCTTGAGGGTTAGGGACTGATGTGAATGTGCAATATGTATGTAAAGCGCTGCGTAAATTGACGGCACTATATATGTACCTGAAATAAATAAATACAGCAATAATACAGTTCAATACAAGAGGGATAGGAGGGCCCTGCTCCTTGGAGCTTACAATCTAAGAGGGAGGGGCTAGTGGTACAAAAGGTAGTAACTGTGGGGGATGGACTGGTAGGAGGAGTAGAAGATTCCATTATTAGCTGAGGGCAGGATGGACTGGTAGGAGGAGTAGAAGATTCCATTACTAGCTGAGGGCAGGATGGACTGGTAGGAGGAGTAGAAGATTCCATTACTAGCTGAGGGCAGGATGGACTGGTAGGAGGAGTAGAAGATTCCATTACTAGCTGAGGGCAGGATGGGCTGGTAGGAGGAGTAGAAGATTCCATTACTAGCTGAGGGCAGGATGGGCTGGTAGGAGGAGTAGAAGATTCCATTACTAGCTGAGGGCAGGATGGGCTGGTAGGAGGAGTAGAAGATTCCATTACTAGCTGAGGGCAGGATGGGCTGGTAGGAGGAGTAGAAGATTCCATTACTAGCTGAGGGCAGGATGGGCTGGTAGGAGGAGTAGAAGATTCCATTACTAGCTGAGGGCAGGATGGACTGGTAGGAGGAGTAGAAGATTCCATTACTAGCTGAGGGCAGGATGGACTGGTAGGAGGAGTAGAAGATTCCATTACTAGCTGAGGGCAGGATGGACTGGTAGGAGGAGTAGAAGATTCCATTATTAGCTGAGGGCAGGATTGGCTTCTCTGAATAGATAGGTTTTCAGAGATCGCCTAAACACAACTCTGCATTGTGTTCAAATGCATACATGTTATAGTCTGAACAGGACACATAGAAACAATTGTTTGTGTATTTGCTTTGACCTGCATTTTACTAGTGCGCTAAAACGTGCATAAAATGGATGGAAATGTACATCGGTGTTCCCTGCATTTTATTGTAAGTTGGTGTGAATTCAGCCTAATGGTTATTATTTCTTGTTTTTAGAATATTTTTTAAAGTTGATTGTATTAGAATTAGAAATTTGAACTCAAATGAAAAGATGTACTTACTGAAGATTAGGTTTTAAATGCATGTCTGTTGTGGTGTTTGTGTGGGGATTCTGAATTTGTTTTGCTGTGTTAATTTAAAAAAAAAATAAAAAAATGCAGCTATAAACTCAAACTCAATCTAGGTGCGCTTTAGAAAAATACAGAGGCATTAGGAAGGCTGGGTAGGCATTCTCAAACTGTTACTACTTCAGAATGAACCGCTAAATCCCAAGACACCATGGGGTTTATTTACTAAAGCTGGAGAGTCCAAAATCAGACTCCCTTCTGCATAGAAACCAATCCGCTTCCAGGTTTCATTGCCAAAGCTTCATTGAACAAGCTGAGGTTAGAAGCTGATTGGTTTCTAGGCAGAAGGGAGTCTGATTTTGGACTCTCCAGCTTTAGTAAATAAACCCCATGTTAGGTCAAGTGACCTGCAGTAGCTTTATATGTCGGTAAAGTCTTCAAACATTTTATCATTAAAGACTCTGCGATCCTCAGTTCCTGTCGCAACTTCACGTCCGTGACCTGGACCTGTGGAGCGGCAGGACCTGCGAGTTTTAATAGTTTGATATGCCCATCCCTACCTGCCTAATACCTTAGCAGTTTTCAGAGATGAACCTAAACTATGAAGTTGGGTCAGCCTTAAAATAACAAAAATGACCTAAACTGTTGTTTCAGGACAGCAACCCTACTCTGAGAGATTAGAACTGAGCTGAAGCATTGCAAGTCCCTTTACTGGTCACTAATAAATATGGATAATGTGCAAAATGCAGTACCCCATGTCTATCAACCTGCAATCTTCTCTCACTGTTCCACTGCTCAAGGTGGAATCCAGTCTAGTGAACTGCTGTATGTACTGCCTTATTCAATAAGCCTGCTTGCTAGGTATCAGGTACTCACAAACTCCTAGCCTCCGGTTCCTTTCTGTAAAATGTTGACTGTTGGTTGCCTAACGTGTTTTGGTACACGGATCGGTTACTGAGCATTTGCACATAATCCATATATATTACAGAACACTGAGATTTCCTGAATGCAGGCCGTCAGAAAAGACTCAAATTGTGTAAGGTTGTCATGACATTCTAAAGAACACTACTGCTCCTTTTATGTAACGTGCTTTTCAAAGAGGTTTATGGGATTAAACGAAAATGCCACCAAACAATTTGAAAGGAAATCGGTTGGGATGTATGGTGGCTGCCTTTGCTTTCTTCTGAAATGACCAGATTCCTGGCTGTCATGCTGATCCATTGGCTTCAGTACCTTTTTGAAGTCATCAGGAACCTCACTCCAGACTTTACTGATCTATACATGCTTGTTCCAGATCAGTGTCTAAAACTACCAAAGCCAGAGACATCCATGCAACTAGAGGTTTTAGAAGCTGGCAATTTCTGATTTTCATTTAGTATAGGCTTCCTTTAAATGGAGGGTGATTAGGATGCTTGCTGTTAAAGGTTATACTTTCTGTATGGATCTCCAGTATGAACATTGGTCAGCTTTAATTTCCTCTGTTGTCTTCCTTTTCTGTTGGGTGACTATATCTGGGATATAGAAGATTCTTTATTGGAGTCAGTTAAAGGGTTACTTCACCTTGACCACAAAACTGCATATGCCAGTAAGGGGGTGCCCTTGGTATAGGTGTAGGCAATTTCCATACCCTCCGAAGCTTAGCCAAAAAACTCCTAGAGATGGCATCATTCCATTCCTTTTTGCTAGGACATTGCTTAAATACTGCTATTAGTTGCTCACCCCACCATCACAAGAGTGAGCTTTCTCAGATTCAGACCCCATTGCATGCAGTCTATCTCCCCCATCCCAGTAGCTCTGAGCTCAGCGATGGAGCAGATGTGTTGTAGGCTTGAGAGCTCGCTCCTGTAATGGTGAGGGTGAGTGTTAACAGCTGGGAGCATCTTAGCAACCTCCTAGTAAAAAGGCCAGATGGGATGATGCCACCTCAAGAGTTTTTAGCCAGGCTTTGGGAGGTATGTAGATGGTCTACACCTATAGCAATTGCATTATTCAACTTTAGTCAAAGCTTCAAAGGCAGTTTTTTTTTTGGTAAAGGTGAACTAACCCTTTAAGCGAACACATAACATTCCTTTTCCTCTCACCTCTCAAGTTTTTATTGCTGCCTGTGTCTTTATTTGGGAGATTTTCCACCACTTCCTGTCTCAGCGATGCCAAGAAACTAGGGTGCATGTGGTGCTGAGATATGAGGACACAAATATCAACTAATCAGGACAGGTATTCCAACCCTTCCTCCAGACAGGAAGTGAGGACAAATTTCCCCCCCCCAAGGGAGTCACAGACAGTAAAAACTTGAAACGCTTACCCTGCCTCTGTCTAAAACTAGGATTTGGGCTTTCACAACCGGACAGCTTATCTTCACAGTGAGCCTTGGCGGTTAAGTATAAACCATGTTAAGTGCCCTCATCACCCTCCAGAACTTGATCAATAACTTTCTGTAGAGCTTTGTCTTAACTGTTAACATTTTCAGATTACGGCTAAGAGACTGGTTATAGGATAAAATGACTGAAGAAGCATTTACCCTGTCACCAATGTTTAGTAACCCACCACTTTGTAATCCACCTTGTACATAAATCCTAAAAACAAAAAAAAAAGGTGCTTAATAATTTTCTTTAACGACGTGTAAATATCTTAGAACACTATTGAAGCATGTGTGAGTATTTGGTGACAGTGTTTTTACAACTGGGAACGTGCATGGTTGGTGTCATCCATTCTGTTTAGACACAGAGACACATCACGGCTAGAAGATTATAGTTTTGCTCCATTGTGTTTTGTAACGGATTGACTTTTTCTTTTGGGGGGCCATTCAGGCTCTTTTTGAAAGTATATGCGACTAAGAGCAAATCTGTGTGGACTCAGGGACCCTAACAGCTAGTGATAAAAGGCAATTTGATGTCCATGTTTTATTATGGTGTACATTGATTAGTGCAGGGAGACTTTTTAAGCACATTTGTATCTTATTTTAGGGTCATTTTTGAAGGGAAAACTGCAGTGAGAAAATAGGCTGGCTGCTTTTGCTGATCTTTCCTGAAAATTGTAGTATTAGAACTTCATGCTTTCTAAAGCTAGCCATACAGGAATTGAAATTTGGCTGGACCCTGGCTGAACAAAAAAAAAGTTATGAATGTACAGGCTGCCTAAGTTGCTTATGTGGAATAGATTCGTACATTAGCAGTTCTTGACTGTGTTCCAGGCCAAAGCTCAAGGCATTACATACAGCCAAGCAACTGACATTTTCAGGAAAGTGCAAACTAAACCATTGCTACTCCTAGGGAATTCTGGCAGGTTGTGTTCTCTGTGACACGTGCACTGTAGTTTGTTTGCCTGGTGCAATAGGAAAAAATTTGATAAAGAAGGAAGGGACATGTAGATCTATACTATACATCACGTGGTTTAGTATACGTTGGATGGCTCACATCTGCATTTCACATAAGTGCCTAATCATAATGATTTAAAACCTTTGTAGTGTCTCTAAAGAATAGAAATGGGCAAATTCCTGCCATAGAAGACCTATTATACCCAACTCTCTGGTGGCCCATGTTTCCTACCTTATCTCTGTTCCAGTACTGCAAACTCCGTCATTTGTTTTCAGCATTCAATGCTTCTGGGAATGTCGAATGCTTGTGCTCCACGCCACGTGCCCTTCGAACCTTGGGTTACTAGAGAACTCGGTAGTGATATAGGAGTTGGCGTAAAGGGCCATGGCGCATGGTGGGGGGACACAGGCATCCGATACCCCGAGAAGTGTTGAAAGCCGAATACACTAACTGAGGCTGTAGCACTGAAACCAAGAGAAGGTTGGAGACACAAGCCACTAGAGAAACCTGTATACTCTTTTGTAGGAAACTGCCATTTTCAATTCTTTAAAGACTTGGCAGGCTCACTTTTTAAGGCAGCATGTGATATTTGCTTATTTGAACTCTCCTGAGTTTTCAATAAAACCTTCCAATGTTTGGTTCACTATGTGGCCCTTCCTTCTTTAATCGTACATCATTTTCAGGAGGTCAGCCTCCAACTGCAGGTTTCCTTGAAGCACAAACAAGCTTTGTGCCTCAGGACTTAGAGGTGTTCCTTGTGTATTGACAGCTGTCAAGACTTCCAGCACCATATGTAACCAGGCAGAGGTGGACTTGGCCAGCCTGTTTCAGAAGTTGGTCATTTCCTCAAAAAGCTGAGACAATGGTGCTTCCCTCACTCTGTTTTAATTATGAGCTTTTAGTATCTGCTTAGACTTTTCTGGTCATTTATGTTAGCATTTTAAACCTAAGCAACCATGCATCTGTTCAGTTATTTTAATACTTAATCTGTAAATTGTAGTTACAAAATGGCCACCATCTTGATTACATGCAGATTATATTCTAGAATAGTTCCATGGCTATGCTGTGTGTATATGTTGTTGTAGTGCAGAACATTCACATTTAATCTGGAACCTTTATACCGATTGTAGACTTTGTGTCTGAGTGTTATCAGACCTGCCAGTGCAAATGTTTACTGGCTCTCCAGAGCACTGAAAGGCCTATGCCACTAGAGAAACACTGCTGCACCATGAATGCAGTTATCAGTGCTTAGTGACACTGCTGAGGAGTATTTCAAATTCAGTGGGTAATCGGCTTAATTTCAACCTGTTGGTTGCTCACATTCACTGTATTCTGTGGTGAATACTCACAAAAGATGCTTGCCATCCATTACTTAATAACAAAAGGAATCCCTCCCCCCCCCAACAAAAATCTATATATATATATATATACACATATATATATATATATACACACACACACACATTTATTACACAAAAAAAAACATTTGATCCTATTGCTTGGCATGGCCTGGTCTAGCTGCACAAAACATTTCTTTTGAAAGACCTCTCTCTTTTATGAATGCTCTGCAAAACCAAATTCTATCATGAGGTGGCAGTGCTTGTAACTGTGATTCCCATTCATAATAAATGCTGGATATGCAATGCATTAAAATGCACTGGCCTATTCAATTGACATGAAAGATAAAATGCAGCAGACAGGCCCTATTTGTTTTTTTTTTAAAACGCATCGGGTGAGGACAGGCTGTTCATGTTGCTACACAAGTAGGCAGGCAGAAGTCACAAAACCATATATTTTTTTTTTTTTTTTTTTTTTTAGAGACCATTCTATCAATGCATGATGTAGGTGTTTGTGTAGCTGGTGAATGGCAAAAAAAAACCCAAAACATTTTAACTGTAACTTTTCTAATCTGTAATATTAAACACCATCTGGTTGCATAGGAACAGTTGTCATAGCTATCAGTGTGCAGTTATAAACATACAAATAAGTATTGTAAATTATCCAGTTAAACTTGAGTGAGCAACAAATGAATTTAAAGGCGCAGTCCACCTTTCTATGTTTTATATAACACCCATATTTTGAGGGCAATATGAAACATGGTTGCATTCCCTAACCCCACACTCTCAAACTTCACCCTTTCTCCCATTTACCTGAAGTGCAAGGTGCTTCTTCCAGGCAACCTTCTGTCTGTGTTTGAATTCCACGTGACTGGGCATGGCTCAATTCACACAGTCGTGCCACCCATCCACAGATCTGTGAATGGAAGACTACAAATCCTGTCTGCCACTGTGGCAGATGGACTCTGAGATCTCAATGGAGCACAAGAATGATGCATCACAACACGCTGACTACTTCTTCCAGCACCATTAAAGGTAGGTCTGTGCCTCCTTATGGACCTGGGATGTAAATATTGCTGAAACCTGTATATTGCACCCGTGAAGCATTGACTGTGGTTACAATGCTCTGCAGGTTTTAATACAAAATGTAATAATCCATAATTTTTCTTTTATGTGGGTGTATTTATACATTTTTTTTTTTTTTTTTTTAAAAAGGTGGACTAAGCCTTTAACTGCAATCCCGAAATGCACGGCTCTCTGGGAGTTGCGATGCCATTCATGACTTGGCATTGGTCACATGACCAGCACAAAAGAAAGATTCTAAGAAGCAAATATTTCTGTCCTGTTATGTTTTTTTTACGATTGTTTACTTCCATGAACAATATAGGCCCAGTTGAAAGATTCTCCAAAATGCTGCAACAGGGTGACATGTAAAATAGCGATTTATTTCACCTTAGAATAAACAGCCTTTTAGATCTGCAAAAACCATCGACATGCCATCTAACCTCATAGGTTTGTATTTTATGTTTACTTCTGTTTTAGTTGTATATTGCTGGATGTATGTCATTAGATGCAACCTGATATCACACAGCTTTTTGGTGCTGTTACAGGTCAAAACTATCAAATATCAAAGTTTTGTTTTGTTTTTTCTAAAAGTTGCACCAGATTCCATAAGGAATAAAATGCTTCAAGTTGTGGATCTGGTGTTATATTTTGGGTGCTAGTTTTGATATTTTGCAGTTTTTAGTGGCTATGCTATTCCAGTGTTTGAGAGCTCAGTAACAGATCATAAACCTACAATAGGAGTCTCCAAGTCCAAACAATAGTTTTGTGTGCAGTGAAATCAATTGCAGCAATATGAAAAATCTAAAAAAGAAAAAAAAGATGCACTATGTAGTAGTTGTACATCTTTGCAGTATATACAATGCATGTGCCTTTCTAGTCATTTTTGCATGGAATTTTGTCACAGATTGTGGTGAAGTATTGGACTGGTTGATGTTCTCTAGCAAGAACACTGTATGCATCCTACTGCGTTGTGAGCAAATGAGTTTTATAATTTAAAAAACAAAAAAAAACCTTCAATATCCCTTTTATAGGGTCAAAACCAGCAACAGGCAGCGCGAGAGCTTGAGAGTGGGATGTGTGTTAGATATGGAAGTTGATGGGAATTACAGTTCATGTAAACCGTTATTTCAGTTCACTTTTGTTTCAATCTAAAGTGGCCTTGATCAGATTCAAGAGTTGGTACAAAACAAGGGTTGCTAGATACAAAGCTTCCTCTGATTGGCTGAGGCTGGCAGATGACATCATGATCTCCATTTTATCCATTCAGAGGAAGCATTGTTATCCAGAAAATCCTAATGGCTAAGCAGCACTCAGCCCGGAGTGGAGAGATAAGGCAAGCCATTGATGATGCGATTTTTCTTTTACAACCAAGGGTGGAAGGAAAGAAAATTGCTTGATTCTCCCCATCTACACAGTCAATGTTGATGGGGGAATTCCTCCTGCAGTGCTATTGTGTTCTACTGGTAGGGAGACTTCCCTGCTGGCAGAACACAAGGATCTCAGCTGATGGCAATACCCGTCAGTAGTAATCAAAAATGCCAAAAATCCAACAGGCTCGATGTACTGAAGTCAGTTGATGAATTCAACTTCAGTACAACCAGTATGCTCATAGATGGAAAAATTTCAGCTGGTTCAGTAGGGACTGATCGAGATTTGATCCAGCTATGGCCAAGCTTTAGTCTCTATCCCACTGCTGGAACACAGCCCTGTATACTGTATGTAGCTGAGGCTACATACAGTCCCGTACAGTGCTGCTGCCTATCTTAGTGAAGTAAATTGTTTGGACCAGCTTGGTCCAAAAGAACGATTTAAACTTCACTAAAAGCTGGAGATCAGCTTAAACTTTTTGATACTGGTTTGGGTTGAAATGACATTTTAATCAACTCTTGGACCAAGTATAAGATTGCCTCGTTGGCGAGTCATTCACCTATGTACAGCAGAGGGCATTTTGCAGGTTCAAGTCATATTCACCAGACTAGCCTTAGAAATACAAGACCCTACTGATGTTTCTAGAGATGCAACACCATATGGACAAAATGCTCTGCTGTGTATAGGTGGAAAGCAAGATCTTCAGATGCATCTATGTAACCCCATCACTCCCTGTTTAGAGCTCTCTGCCCTCTGTACTGTCTGTGTGTGTATGTATGTGTAGTTTAATGTTCTGGTAATAAGAAGCGTAGTGCAATTAATAGAATATACAACATTCATCCCTGCCGTGGCAGGCGGTGAAGCCTTTTAACCCATTGTATGCCTTACAACAGAACATAATTTCGGAGGATGGACATAAAGGGTTTGGCAGGCACTGTTAAAGGAGAATTCTAAATCTCTCATACTAGCAGCTTCCTGCAGTGTGTGTTACTTGCTGTACACAATTGTCTCCATGCCTGTGAAGTGACCTCCTTTCATTTCTGAGGTTCACTTTTTTTTTTTTTCTTCTTTTTGGTAGTAGATAAAACAACCCGTCCGCTGGCACTGAGTAACAAGTATGTGTTCCCTGGATGTTAACGGTTTACAGTGAGTGTGTGTGTTTTTGTCTCCCTCTTAAAGGGAAGCAAATGTGATTCTAAATATATATAGTGTGTTGGCTATTGGTGTGCGCAGATGTAAGATAATGCATAATCACTAGTGGGTAAGATGGCTGAGTACAGCGGAGTGTAATTCATTTATTCTGGTATGGCTGTATGCAATTTATAACTGTATTTTTTTTTTCCCTTTTTGTTTTTGAAGTGAGTCTGTTCTACTGTAACATGTCACTGACAAAAAAAAGTATAAAAGGATAAAATATAAAGAAATAAAATATTAATTTATTCTAATTTGTTGGCTCTTTGCATTTTCTTTAGTATATGCAGCATTAGAACTTCAACCAGCCAAAACTTTTTCTAGGTCTGGATAGAGCAGAAAATTGTTGCAATCCCTGTTAATTTCCTGGCACACACACAATAAAAAATGAAGGATATACTGTATGTTGTCAACACACCATGAGTCTGTAATGAATAGCATTTAGTTAAAGGGTAACTCCACTTTTGTGGGGGGAAAAAAAAAAAATATACTGTATGCTATTGCAGAAGGTGTACAGAACGCCCCCTAGAAATGTCATTTCCTGTTTTGTGTGATTGGCTTACTGATTTTCCCAGAAGTCTGCACTAAGATACAACCCAGATTTTTGTCACCCCCCTGCAACAAAAATGTAATTTATGCTGACATATTCCCAAAGGGAATTCATGTCTAAGGGATGCAGGCCCTGCCACTTTCTTCATTAGAGCCCTGCAGGTGTAGCAGCTGATTGATATATTAAAACCACTCCCATACAGATTCACTTTGGACATGGCCATAGACAAACCGCTATTTCTTCGGAACAACAAAAGGTAGGAATCTGGAACAGTTTAACCACAAGCCTACAGGGCACTTATACCCCCTTCCTGCCCAGGTCAATTTCCAGCGCTGTCGCACTTTGAATGACAATTGCGGTCATGCAACATTGTACCCATATGAAATTTTTATAATTTTTTTGTGACAGCTCTATTTTGGTGGTATTTAATCAGCTCTGGGTTTTTTATTTTTTCTTAAACCAAAAACCACTGAAAATTTTGAAAAAAAAAATTTCTTAGTTTTTGTTATAAAATTTTGTAAAGTGATTTTTCTCCTTCACTGATGTGCACTAATGAGGCTACAGTGATGGGCACTGATAGGCTGCACTGGTAGGTGGCACTGATGGGCACTGATACATGGCACTGACTGGCACCACTGGCATTAATGGGTGACACGGAAAGGCAGCTCAGATGGGCACTGACAGGTGGTGCTGTTGGGGCTACACTGATCATCAGTGCCCTGATGATCAGTGTACATGTCCCCTCCGTGGAAAGCCAATTACCGGCTCTCCTCTCCTCTCGAGCTGTCAGCGTGACAGCTCGAAAGGAGAGAAATGCAGATAACCGGCATTTCCCTGTTTTACATGTGATCAGCTGTGATTGGACACAGCTGATCACATGACCGAGCCGACGTCTTCGGCTCTTTCCGTGATCGGTGATCCGCTGTGTCCGAGGTACACAGCGCACCACTAATCGCCACGCTGTTCGCTCCCTGAGCCGTGCATGCGCGGTGAGAATGGGAGGACGTCATATGACGTCCTCCCAGAACGAGAGAACCACCTTGCGCCCGTCATATTACTATAGGGCGGGCGGGAGGTGGTTAAAATCCTTGCAATGTACATAGATCACCCAGAAGGGAATGCTTTTTTTTTTTCCCTCAACAAAAGTGGAGTTACTCTTTAACGTGAACAAAATAAATTATTTGCATTATTGCATACTTGCATTTCTCCAGCTTGGCACATGAACTGCTGGGAAAGCTGGAAATCAATGTAGTAGTCATAGCTACTGCTGCAAAGAGCTAATGCTGGCCATGAGACTGAGGAAAAAAAAAGAAAATAGAATTCCCCGTTAATTTTCACTTTAACCGCTTGCCGACCACAAATAGCTGAATGATGGCTTCACTGCGGCCGGTCAGTTCTGAGAGGGCCTTGTATGACGTACTCCCAGAACACGCCCTCGGCAATCTCCGTGATCGCTGTGTCCTACGGGCACAGCTGATTGCATGATGCGGTAAAAGGCCAATCAGTGTGGCCTTTTACCACATGATCAGCCGTGTCCAATGACACAGCAGATCGGTAAATTCAGTTGCCGGTTATCGGCTGCACTTTCCTCACGCTGTCACGGCGTGAGGAAAGTACTGCAGATAACCGGCAATTGTGAGAGGAGCGATCGGCACCGATCATCAGGGCACTGATGATCAGTTCCCAGCAGTGCTGCCCATCTATGCCCAGCAGTACCACCCACCTGTGCCCAGCAGTGCCACCTATCAGTGCCCATCATTGTTGCATCTCAGTGCCAGCTCATCACTGATGTGCATTGATGAGACTGCACTGATGGGAACTGAAGGAGAAAAATTTTACCGGTTTGCAAAAGTTTATAATAGAAACAAAGAATTTTTTTTAATTTTCTGATATTTTTTTGTTTATAGCACAAAAAATAAAACACCCAGCAGCGCGTACATACCACCAAGCCAAAGCTCTATTTGTGTGAAAAAAATGCTAAAAATTTCATATGGGTACAATGTTGCATGACCGCGCACTTGTCACTCAAAGTGCGCTGAAAGCTGAAAATTGGCCTGGGCAGGAAGGGGGTACAAGTGCCCGGTAGGCAAGGGGTTAAATAATTATTTTTGGACAAAGCTGACCCTAATGAACTATTTTAATTAAAAAAACACTATGGGCGCTAGCTGTGCTGTAGTAGCATTACCTAAATACAGTACGCGGTGCTGTGTTCTGGTGGCAGTACCAGCACGCTTCTGTCTGCTTCAGGAATTAAAGAGAGTCAGGTTAAGTCCTTCGCTAATGGAAATAACAGCCCAAGCAAAAGTGAAACTAAACCTGGAATTCTACTTTAAAGTATTAATCAGTAGCTGACCCGCTTGCAGAAAATTTACTACGAATGGGGGCAGGTGCAGCCATGGCTAAGTACGTGTACGTTGATGGCTTTCTTCCGGGTTTAGTTCGTGCCCCTTGCTGTGATTGGACACAGCAGGAGTTTGCCTACTATTGTGCCTGAAACCTGCTGATCAGCTGTGTCCAATGACAGCACAAACTTCTTTGTTTACAAACACACAGAACTCTGTGTACACTGAACAGCGAACCGGCTGTTTATTCTCCCTGAAAAGCAGGGAGAAAAACAGCCAGATCTGTGAATAAAAGCAGTACACATTACATGTCAGGCACACAGTTAACCCCTTGATTGACCCTTAATGCTAAACCCTTCCCAGCCAGTGTCATTAGCACAGTATTATTACTGATCAGTGCATTGGTGTCAATAGCGGTGTCAGTGTCCCTCCCAGCCAGTGTCTGTTAGCGTCAGATTGTCCACCACACTATCAAAATCCCACTATAAGTTGATCACTGCTATTACCAGTATAAAGTCTATAGCTGTGTAAATGCCAGTATAATATACCAGTTTCGTAAATACTATAACAGCCCAATCAAAATACAATATTTTTTTTTTCTACCAAAGAAATGGAACAGAATGCATTTTGGGCTTAATTTATGAAAAAATTTGATTTACTTATCACACATGTTTTATATCAGAAAGTAGAATATATTGTCATTTTTTCACAAAATGTTTGGTCTTTTTTTAATAAAAAAAACCCAAAACTCAGTGATCAAATACCACCCAAAGAAAGATCTATTTGTGTGAAAATAAAATTGATATAAATTTCATTGGGGAACAGTGTTGCATGACCTGAGCAATTACCAGTTAAAGTAAGCTGCTTGCTACAGGCGCAAACACATAGGAAGAGGAGCGGGTAAGTACGACATGTTAATTTAATGCAAAAAAAATAAATAAAAAATACCTCCAGGGAGGCTACAGAACATCCCAAATTTTGGGTTGTCCCCAGACCAGTAACAGAGAGGAAACCTTCCAATGGGGACACTAGTTCTGGAGACCTGGGGGGCCCCCAGGAATTCCCTTAATATGCAGGGATTTCCCCTCACTTCCTGTTTTTGCTATGGGACAGGAAGTAAAGGCAGATCTCCCCAATGGCAAGAAAATGTTTAAAAAATTACTGCTTATAACGTATCCAAAATGAGAAAACCGTAGTTCTACTTTAAGCGTACATACAGTGTGTGTGTGTGTGTGTATATATATGCCAATCAAATCCACATCCTTGTTAAATGACTTCCAAAAAGGAAGGGGACTATTCTACTGCAAAGCAGAAACAAAGCTTAAAAAACATTAACACATTAAAGATTCTTTATAGTAAGCATATCACATTCATATAATTGGATGTAAATGCCTTTAAAGCTGAAATCCAGGTATTTATTTTTTGCAGTTACTTTGGCCCAGCTTGGACATATTCCACAGCTGTGCAATTCCTAATGAAAATGAGAATCACTGTAGTTAGCCACCCCTCCTACAGTGACTCTTGGGGGTTTATTTACTAAAGCTGGAGAGTCCAAAATCAGACTCCCTTCTGCATAGAAACCAATCAGCTTCTAACCTCAGCTTGTTCAATGAAGCTTTGGCAATGAAACCTGGAAGCTGATTGATTTCTATGCAGAAGGGAGTCTGATTTTGGACTCTCCAGCTTTAGTAAATAAACCCCTAGATGTCTTCTGGGCCCTGCTGCATGGTAACCACAGGGGTAGCTCACTCAGCACAAGCATCATTCAGAAAATGCCTTGCATTTTTCTCAAACAATGGAAAGCTCTCCAAGCGGAACAAATGTAACTAAGCTGAATTCCAGTTATTTTATTTGCATAAAGACTAAATACTTAATTGAACAAGTAAAGGTGTTCATTTTTTTTAAAATAAAAACAGCACAAAAAAACCCAGTCTGTATATGCAGTAAAACATGCTTGTTATACTCACTGTGGAACCTAAGGGGTTAATCCTCTGCATTGTAAGCAACTTTGATCCTGTCTTCTCTGATCCTCCCTTTCTTCTACTGTCCCAGTCCATCTGCTGATAGAACAGAGCCTTGGGGGCAAGCTGCACAAGCTCAGTTTGGTGTGTATTGCTAAAGAGGTTTTTATTTTTTCTTTGGGAGGGTGCTTGTGATCAGCACAGGGCCAATCAGTGCTGTCCAAACAGAGTGTCAGGGGATATGCAGCCTCATATGACAATCAGGGGAGAATGAAAACTCATCCTACAAGTTTTAACCAGTGCTATGCTGGACACTGATAGAAGACACAAGACTGCTCTAACTGCGGATGAGAAAAGATATTTAGCAGTTTATATTTACTAAAATAATTACATTTTGATGTTCTGTGTAATGTGGGAGACTAGATATAGAGAATGCAGGGTCTGGGGTTTAGTAACACTTTAAAAAGTCACTAGTATACACTTACATACCCATAAAAGAAGAAAAAAAAACGTACCTTTCTAGAGGCCCCTTGGGTTGAAATGCTGCAGCTTTGTTGCTCCCCACCACTGTAAGTATTAGGTGGGTCAAATACCTGTTATCCCTACTGCAGGTTCCTCCCAATGGCTCACATGTCCAGTAGTGATATATAAGCCAGTAAGAAGAATAGCAACTAGGAAGCTCCGCCTACATTTCCTTTCTATTCATTATTATTTCTTTTGTTTTATTATTTTTATATATATATTTTTATTACAGGTACTTACCGTATATAGCGCCATCAATATTATTATTACTGAAAACAAATCTTGTTAAATAGAGCAGACCTGGATGTTAATACTGAAAAGTGGTTGTGAATCTCAGACATGAAATTTGAACAAAGCATATCTATACTGTTCCCAATCCAAGTGTCATTTCTGTCTGCTGCCCAGTTCACCTGCTATTGGCATGAGTCACTTCCTGACACCAAGAGAAAGGTGACACAGGAGGAAGCTCCAGCACATAGCCTGTGATAGCCCCAGCTCTGTTCCTGTGTGCTATGTGAAGGAGGGTGCGTCTCTTCTCTCCAATCGGCTCTCAGAGCTCTCTTCTCTAAACTCTGCTGTGTGTAATTTCAGATCCCTGCTTTCTGACAGCTCAGACAAGCTTTAAATACTTTGGACTTTGAATGGAGTCCCACTGCAGGCAGCCTGTCAAAGTCTACAGAAGTGTGTGGTTGGATAGGGCTGAATGCTGACCTGAGAGGCACAGACATTTAGGGCCCTCTCCGTCCAGGGACAAACATTTGGAACGCAGAAGACCGGACTTTGACAGCGGGGCTGGATGCTGCATGTGTTCCTCCTAGCCACACTATAAAGTGGGGAGGGATGCACTGCATCTGGATGGCTACGTGTGCAAGGGGGCATACGTTTGCCACATTCCTTATTCTTAAATTCTGGATTACTGTTATTCCTGAGCTATTGGTATAAGGGGTTCCCTGAGACCAAAAAGTTATTTCCAAAGTTTCTCTGTGTTAAAAAAAAAGGGTGAGAATGACTGTTCCAGAACATATCTAGCATATTCTATTGACACCCAGTTATTGAGAGCTCCCAATGGAACCCACTGCCAATTTGCCAGCCAATGACGGAAGTTCCTTTCTTCAGTAATAAATAAAACAATCATTTGTTCTAGATTTGCCATTTGCTTTAGATGCAGCGAAATATATATATCCAATAAAACACAAGCTGAGTTGTTTCAGTAAGAAAAAAAAAGACATTTAATTTTAAAACATCAACATATTTGTTACAAACATTGTTTCAACTGGTCCAATTCTACAACAAATTAACCATGATTGTTAAAATTATTTACAACATTTCAGTCTCCTAGCTGATGCTTTAATAAACTCTGCTATATAAATACAGTACTTTGACAAGACAAAATAAGGGGTGTTTGCATTATTTTATAATAAATCTATTACAAAAACCAAAAAGCATAGAGGGAACACAACCATTAATGTTCTGCTATTCTGTGGTCTCATTTAAGGAAATCACCAAAGTCTTTATACTGCTGAATGTATACTACAATATGTACATGTTCTGTTCAAGTGTCCCCATCACCCAATGCAATACAAGGCCGCAATTTTGTGAATTAAGCAACTTGATTTTCAGTTAGGGATGTATTCCCATATCGATTTCTATAATAGTGGCCTGTATTGTCTTTTGGTAATGAGAACAAATAAGCAGATGATTTACAATGAATTTACGGAAAGTCATAAGCTACTATTTATAACTGATATATGAAACAACGAATACATATGAGCCGTGACCCTGCGGGTGATGCCGGACTCTAACCTTGCCTGAATGACTGCCTTCAGCTAAGGTGTGCAGTGTATCCAGTTATCCAATATGTGAATTTCAAAAAATTAGTCCATTCTGCCCCAGAATGCTTTGTACCGCTATCCTAGGCATCCAGATACTGAGGATCTCTGCATCCCTATGTGCCTGGCCAATCTGAGCTGTAGTTGAAAAGAGACACAGTGCAACTTCAACCCCAACCCCGTTATGTATGCTTTCACAACACAATGATGGGAATTGTATGAAGAAAAAACGTTTCATCAGATGGTCTGCATTGCACCACAGCAACCAATCAGACCTCACTTTACAGCAAAGTAGAATATGATTGGAAAATGTGTGGGAAAGGTATATAATTACATCCCTTTTTTTTTTTTTTTTTTCTTCTGTGCTTTACTGTCCAGTCATCAGCAGTCCGAACATGCATGTGTTGATCTTTGGCCAACATGTCCATCTTATACATACGATACAATGTGCGTGTGTGTGTGCGTGCGCGCGTGTACAGTTGTGCTCAAAGGTTTGCACACCGTGGCAGAAATTGTGAAATTTTGGCATTGATATTGAAAATATGACTGATCATGTCAAAAAAATGCTCTTTTATTGAAGGATGATGATCATATGAAGCCACTTATTATCAAATAGTTGTTTGGCTCCTTTTTAAATCATAATGATAACAGAAATCACCCAAATGACCATGATTAAAAGTTTACATACCCTGGAATGTTTGGCCTTGGTACAGACACAGAAGGTGACACATACGGGTTAAAATGCCAATGAGAGGTTAATGTCCCAAATCTGTGGCTTTTTAAATTGCAATTAATGTCAGTGTATAAATGGTCATTGACTTTGTTACCTCTTACGTGGAAGCACTGACTAGGCTAGATAATGAGCCATGTGGATCAGAAAAGAACGGTCAAAAGTCCTGCGTAACAAGGTAATGGAATTTTATAAAAATGGAAAAGGACATAACAAGATATCCATATGGATACACATACACACACACACATTGCAAAAGGCACAGTAGGCACTCATAGGTTGATGATGTAACGAGGCAACTAAATGGTCATCATCTTCTGATGAAAGTCCTTTGAGTGCCTACTATACCTTTTGCTGTAATATTCCCTTTATCTGTAGAACCAAGGCATTTACATGGGATCGAGTGCTGATATCGCCTCTCACATTAAATATATATAAAATGAACAAGTGTATGAAGTTGGATGCCGCTCAGACCGATCCCCAGGAGTCAAAGAGGAACAATGTGCAGTAAGTGGCCTCAGCCTTCACTCTGACCAGGTCCTCTGATGCATTTCGCCCCACTTCTGTGACAAAGCCCCCTATGGGCAGGGTGAAACGCATCAAAGACCGTGGCCAAAGTGATGGCTGAGGCCACTCACTACACATTGTTCCTCTGATCCTGGGGATCAGTCTGAGTGGCATCTCTCTTCATACACATTGTCAAGTCTCTGGAATCACTTGGGATGCAGCTCTTTCTCTCTCTGCTGGCAGGGTAATTACCATTTTCTGTCAGCCTCAAGCGATGCCAGAAGCACAGTTATAGTTCTCATATATAAAATTAACATTTTGGCCAAAAGCTAACTTTCTATATACCTTTGGAGATACTGTACATATAGGCCACAAACAGAATACATTTTTTCTCAAGAACAAAGGGTAGGAAGACATCTGGCAATCTTTTCAGTGCCGGAGCCCACTGCTAGATCTTGAAATTTACCCGATGGACAGAAGGGGTGCATGGGAGGATACTCCTCTATAAATGTAAAGCATATGGATCAATCTAGTCACACAACCGTTTTCTTTGTGTAGAATATATGTCCCCCTAGGTTGGCGCTATATGCCCTGATCCTTGTCCGAAAGATGCACAAAGGCTGGCAGTTCAGGGAATGGCCACCCTACCAGAATATGTCTGAGGAATTGTACTACCTAATTATTTGTGCTCTTCATATCTACTTTGTTTTAAGGTACATAGGAGAAATATGGGGGCTGTTATTGGTGATTACCGGAATGCCTGTAGCTTCAGGAAAAGTCACAAGTCCTTAAGGGCAGGCTTGTTTTGGGTCAGCGACTCAAAGTACTGAAACCAGTGGAATGGCAGTAACAGGTCACATGTTCTTGTCAACAAAGCCACAGGTATTCCTACTTGAATCCTAGTTTCCTTTGTGTCTTTCTGTGCAGTAATCCAGCATGGAACAACATCTGACTTTGCCACTGTTTCCTGTATTGAAGACCAGATACTATTGCTCTCTCGCTGTGTAGGGTGACTGGTCTTGCATCCCCCCATCATTTATAGTTTTCTGCTGCATCCCTCTCACAGCACTGCTCTCTGCAGCACAGTGTCTAGGTCACTGATATTTTTTTACAAAGTATCATATGGGTTTCTAAATGCATTTGGTACACACGTGGTGGTATTCTATTCTTGTGGTTAGAACGGAATACATTCCGATAAAAATGCTTGTGCCTGGAGTATAGCTATTGGGGCAATGCAGACCATTCTTCCCCCAGACATCTTGATTACCAAAGCCAACAAGCTCTGACTGATGACCACTGAACAAAGACAAGTAATGTAGTAATCAAATAACTTGTCTTGTTCTCCCAGTGAAGGGTGGAAAACTAAAGATGGTGCCTGTCTGGTTGCTATTGTCAACAATCCTGTCTATGCTTGGCTTTGGTTTCTGTGACCAACCTCGAGGTGGCCTGTGTGCTAAAAGGGTACAAACTGAAAAAAAACAAATTAGTCTTCGATTCAGAAATATTGATTAATGCCAAATGATTATAACTGACTAATATGGTTTACAGTCGTTTGGAAGAAGACATCCCATAGCAGCCAATCAGTTTTCAACATCGAAGAAGAAATGGAACTTGGAATCTAAAAGCTTTAATCTGGGAGTTTCTACTGGCCAGCCTCAGGACTGAAATAAAACCAACTTTACTTCCTTGCAATCAGGCCATAGGATACAAATAATTATTTGTATTCTATGGCCTGATTGTTATATATTTGTTTTATTATAAAAAAACAAATATTGTTTTCCCTCATCCTAAACTCAACTATATGAAAATATTAATTCCAGAATAGTTTTCAAACCTTTGTGTTTGTGCTCTAACAGGGGTATTCTATAAATGTGTGTGAAGGCTAACAGCTTCTATTCATTTAACAGTGCCAAGAGTAATGTGCCAAAACCCACAGTAACCAATCAGAGTTCAGCTTACTGAAGTTTTAATGTAAACTAAATGGATTCTGACTGGTTGCTCTGGGAACGGCACTTTGTGGTTACTGCATTGCTCCTTGCAAGGCCGTAGTCAATGAACCCAAACCGTTCAAACACGGTAACCGGTCAAACATTAGCTTTCATTCTGAATTTCTTTACAAGCAATTGGAACTGGTTGCTTATTGGAAATTATTTAGTAGGGCAATAAAGGGAGCAATTATGACTGCATAGCTAAGGCAACCACATTTAATAGTTAAAACATCAGAGCCAGATGCTTCTGACCTATTGCTCTGAGTTAATGACCTTTGCCTCAAGGTGCTGAAGTCCTAACTACCCCATTTACTGTTTAGATATGTAAAAGTAAGCCACTAGCCTAACTATTTTATTAAATATATGCTACTGTGAATTTAAATAGAAAAAAAAAAAAGAAAGCAAAGACAATTTTATATTCCCTAACATTCTTATGAAGTCTTTTCCCAGTATTAAATGGGCTGCAGACAAAGGACAAGGCCTTAGGCAAAATGGGGGCAGGTAGGTAGTTTAAAATCTCAGTTCAATAAAATAAAAAAAAAAGAAAAACTAAACTTCCTCAAAAGACAAAGGAAAACAACAGACAATAAAAACTATGAGAACTGTACAAACATATTCACCTCCAGTTGATAAAAAAATAGAGATATATCACAGCTCACGAACATATACAGATCTGTCAGCAGATGTGCCAATTTAAAAAAAAAGAAAAAAAAAAAAAAAAAAAAAGGTCTACTTGGACTTCCTCCGTTTGGATTGGGTGGGGCTGGCTCCAGATTCTGTAAGGAAAAAACAGTGGATGGTTAACCTCTTCACTGCCAACAGGGAACAGAGCACTGGCACTGGCTGCCCCTCTGGCAGTCAAGGGGTTGACGTTGTAATCATTAGTATCTTTGTAGCTCACACTGGGGGGGCCCTCTTGCTGTTGGGGATCTTTTCTGAGGGTGCAGACTGTTTTAACATCCCAATGACAACTTACTGCATCTTTGCACATAAGAACCAGACAGTATGTACTCTGCAGAGGGAAGGAAATGCATCATCTATGGACCCCAACAGCACAAAACTAGACCACGGTCCCATTATACGGCAATATACGGCAAGCTACATGCGAGCCATTGACACCATAAGCAAAGCAATTTGATATAATTATGAATTGTAGGAAACATACATAAAAGCATTACGCTTATTGAAGCAGACAGCACATGCGTTGTGACCCATAGCAACCAATCAGACTTTATCAGTCAATGTGTTGAATGGTGCTCTGTCTATACTATACCTACTAACACACAGGGCTTGTGGAGAAGGGCAATAGTGTGCTTGGGGAACAGCCCCTTCTATTTAGGTACAAACAAAATAATAATGGGCCTTCTTAGTATATACTGTATGCCAATGTACAATATATACAGGCAAAAGTTTGTGGATACCTAACCATAAAACCTACCATACTGCCAAAACTTCAAGTTATAGAGTTTGGGTTACCATCAAAGGGTATTGCTACAGCACTCAAAAACTATTTCAGGACCAGTTCATATGAGGAGTTTTGGGACTGCACTGGGCTACCTTGTCCAATGTATTCCCAATACCAGACATGAAAAAATGTTCATTTCCAATAAAGCCATTTCACACCACTGTGCTGTGATAGTGTGCACTGAAAAAAGCAAAGCATGCAGTCCTTTTCTTCAGCACAGCATCGCTCCACAACTTTGCAACATTTCAATTTCAACTTTGCAAAATTTCAATTTAGTAAAGAAAAGTAAACACAGTGCAATGCAGCAGGATTGGTCATTGGCACCACTGTGAATGGGCCCTTAACCACTTCAGTGCAGGAGCGGTTTGCTGTTCATAAACAGCATCTGCATTTTCAGTTAGTGTGCGCGCGGCACCACCGATCGCTATACTGGACCTCTGTGTGAGGTCCCGATCATGTGATCACTGGTTGGCCAATCAGTGATCACTTGAATAGTAGTAAGCAAGATGTCACTTCTGACATCATTGCTTACTACTAGTGAAATCTGTGAATGCTCACATAGGTCACATGGTACAAGGCTATCCACAACAGCCTTGTACCATGTGACAAGCTGTGACCAATCACAGCTCTCACAGTATTTCTCAATGGCTGCAAGAATGCAGCCAGAGAGAAGGAGAAATTATTTCTTTTACAGCCTTTATGGGTGTAAAAGCAATCAGTGTAAAAAAAAAATAAAAAATCTTCATCACCCCACACAAGTAGTACAGTGTCACTATGGGGACATTGTACTGCTAGGGTGACAGTATGTTAAAAAAAAAATAAAATAAAATAAAAATGTAAAAAATTGTTTTTGAAAAATTATAATTTTTGGTTATAAGCTAATGTGGGTTATTTTTTTTGCTAAAAAGATAGCTGAATACATTTTGGCCAAGATTTATGCAGAAAGATTATTTTATAAGAAAAACACTTTTTTCAAACTTTTTGGACTCATTTATATAGCAAAAAAAAAAAATCCCAGTGGTGAATAAATACCATCAAAATAAAGTTTTATATGTCTAAAAAAAGCTAAAAAATTCATATGGGTACAGTGTTGCATGACCGCACAATTGTCATTCAAAGTGTGACAGCGATGAAAGCTGAAATTGGCCTGGACAGTAAGGGGGTAAGTGTCCGGACTTGAAGTGGTTAAACAAACAAAAATGCGCTTCCAACCTTGTGTCAACAGTTTGGGGAATGCCCTTTTTGGTTTCAGCACGACTCTGCCCCTGTGTACAAAATCAGCTTTATAAAAACATGCTTTGAGGAGTTTGGTATTGAAGAACTTGAATGGTTTGCACAGAGTTCTGAAAAATGAACACCTTTTAGATGATTTGGAACACTGATTTGAACCAGGTGCTCCCATCCAACATCTGATCACAATTCTCATCATGCTGAGTGGGCACATATTTCCACATACGCACCCAAAATCTTGCGGAAAGCCTTCCCACAAGAACAGAGAGCTAGTAATAGCCATAAAGGAGATTTGGGGGGGGGGGGGGGGGGGGGATAAATAGCAAATATGAGAAATGCATGCTGATGAATTTGGAATTGGATTGCAACAAAGGGGAGGAGGCTAATCCAAACAAAAGCCCATGATTTTGGAATTAGATGTCCCATAAACTCATATAGATGTGATGGTCAAGTCCACAAACTTTTGCCTATATACCGTTTACTGTATATGTGTGTATAATAGTATTTTTCACACAGGATAGAGGCCAGAATTAAACTGAAGGCACTATCAACTAAAATAACACATAACTGAAGAATAAAAACGTCAATAAAGCTAAACTGCAGCCAAACAAAAAACAGAAAAGTTAACTGAAGGGACAGAATGTACAGTCAGCAGGATGTGTCCTGATTTCTCTTCTGTTAGTGAAAATCTTCCACTGTTCTATTAACCCTCACCCATCCGCCTTCTACAATCTTCTGGAGTGACGGGGGTAATACAATTAATGGGCTGTCACAGGCTCTCATCTCACAGTTTCTATGATAGAAAACAAAATCGATGAATGGAGGAGGTAGAGGTATCAATCAACCATCCGTCCTCCATTCATTAATTGTGTACCATTTGTATAAGCTGTAGTACAGCTTCTATGAATTGAGCTGGATACAAAAGAAAAACAAACAGTTCTGAAGAAGAGGCCGAGTCCGCGAAACGTGTTAGCCTGTTGTAAGTCAAGGGTTCCATTTATGGACTTATATGCAGTGTGGATTGGACACCGCTGTTTAGTGTGATGTGCCTTTGACCTGTATGTCAATTGTGAGTACGATATTTCCTTTTTATCCCTCCAATAAATATTTTTCATGATAATGCACTAGGCCGGTGCGCCCTCTTTTTTTTCTTTTGTATCCAGTGACTTTGGACTACCCCGGTCCGTTGAGGGCAGCAAGGAGTGCATATTCCAGGACATCTGGATTGTTACCATAGCCTTTGCTGAGTCCATGCCCAAGCGCAGGTGTACAGTTTGCTGTGTTTTCTATGAATTGAGCAGCCGGGCAGAAAGGGAAGGCATAGTCACAACGTTTTAAAAAGAGCCTGCTAGTTGTATTAACCCCCCTTCCGTCCAGGAAGACTGTGGGGGTGGGAAGGCAGGAAGAAGGAAAATTTTCACTAACAGAAGAGGAATCAGCACAAGGGACACATCCTACTGACTGCAAATTATACTGATTTTTCTGTTTGTAATTTTGGCTGCGCTTGGGCTTCAAAGCAAACTGGAGCTCATAGTCTTGGACCAGTTCATAAAAATACTAACCTAGTGGCAGTATCCTGGGGAACTGACACCAACAGAATCTTCAGTGTTACTGAAGACTTTGCTGCCTGTGCCCACAATGCAGAGCTGGTGTGGGTGAAGTGACCCATCAACCCACATGATCCACAAGCACTGACAGTTGAGTGTTTGACAATTGAGGAACACCCATTCTGCCTTCCTAGTTTCTCAGTAATTTCCAAATAAGAAATACACTCTGAGTGTGAGTCTGCTTTATATACCAATAGGCTTATGACATCACAGCAAGCCCAGTTGTTTGCTACAGGTAACACACATGACTTTCTTTCCCACAGGTTCCGGTTATTAAAACTAAAAAATCATTCAGGCTGTGTCCTCATCAGTCAGCCCATGCTGGCTCTCCAATACCCTTATTAAAAGCAAACATTGCATTAGTGCCATCATTTTCAACACACACCTTTTAAAGTGGATTAGTCACCAGTGTACAAATGCAGTCAAAGCCAGAGGAGACACATATATTGCCCGTACAGCTTCTTCTGTTTCAACATGGGCAATCAATGGGAAATTATAAGGGCGAAGCGTTGGTGGCCTACACATGAGTGGGGGGCTGAGCCAGGCACTCCATCCACTGTTGGATCCTTTAAGTAGAGGAACTAGACCCCAATCAGGAAACTGAACTGCTCCAAAGGCATCCTGGTAAGCTCATGGAGGCGGTGACGTCACAGGAATCTACTGGGTCGGCCATCTATGGCAATGTGAAAATCAGCCAAAAGGAAAGTCACCAGCGCATGTCAGAGACACATATTAGCCAGGTGGCAAACTAACACTGGCCTCAAATATTCTTTTTAAACAGAGCGTTTGAATGAATATTTGTGGAAACGTGACACTTGTAGGCCACAGAATGTGACAAGACCACTTTAAAGTTCTCCTCTCTCTCAGTCTCTGGTAGATCTCCAGCAGTTTCTCCACAACCATCCATCATCCTAAACACGTTGACCTTGCAACAACCTGCTAAAACACATCTTGTATATCTACTGCATATCAGTTGGCTGGTTTCCTTCACCTTTCGCAGAATTGGATGTAGAGCTGGGACGGGCCACACGCTTTCGTTGTCCGCTCTCCAAGATGTCTTGTGGGATGGGAAATTCCTCCACTCTGGAATTTCTACGACTTGGGGGCCTGGACCTTTCTTCTGGCTCACTAAATGGAATGAGATAATATCAGAGAGCTAAGGACACCTCTGTGCATTTACAAATGTCTGTTTTACTGTGTTCTTAATGTGCGTGTTAGATCAGTGTTTCTCCAGCTTTTTTCAGTCAAAGCACCCTTTAAAACTGCACAATCCTGAAGCACCCCATTCAAAAATGTAAAGACTGAACTAATACTTTTACACATTGCAGATGCATCTACACACATAGGACATCCAACACTGCAGGTGATTTATACTTACAGGGCAAATACACCTTTACACACCTCCTCATCTAGGTAATATTACCCCATGGCTACCAGAGAGGGGCATGAGAGGAGCAAAGAAGGATGTTGTGCAGGAGCCAGAAGTCCTCCTTATCAACCAATGACATCATCAATGGTTAGGATACTGGCAGCTAGCCCATACGATGCCCAAGGTTGTAATGCTGCATAATAAAAGCCTGTGGCCTTCTGTAACAAAAAGGAAGGCTTGATCCACTTGACGGCTTGTTGACAATTTTTAGTCAATTTGGAGACATTTAGGCATTTTGCCAAGGCACCCCTGAAGAACACAGAAGGCACCCCAGGGTACCTTGGTTGAAAAGGACTGTTTTAGATGTACTTTGTTGCACTTCTATGAAAAACTCAGATCCAAATAAAAGAAAGAAGGCCTTGCATGCAAATGCAATGAACCTTGATTTTGTAGCCCTACCCCATCTAAAAACAGCAAATAAAATCTAAAAAAAAACAAACAAAAAAACACACACAAGAGCAGTCCAGATGCTAGGGTGGTGTTTTTAAATGAGGGGCTTCTGAAAGCTGGCTTCTCTAAAGAGAAGCACATGAAAATGCAGATAAACATTTGCTCTGATTAAAAACAATTACCTGAGTCCTGTATCGGTCCAGCTGTGCCCATCTGAAGGACACAGAGGTAAGAGTGGGAGCCATTGGCTCCTGCTGCTGTCAATCACATCATGTGAGAAGGAAGCAGGGGTGTGGCCAAGCCGCACTGTGTGTGCCCATGGATGGTGAGGAAGGGATAGCCCCAGAAGGGATCCCCGAAAAGAAGGTAAGCCACCGCTTTCTGCAATAACACTGCACAGAGCAGGTAAGTGTAACATGTTTATTATTTTAATTTACAAAAAAAAAAAAATCAGTCAACATAAAGGTTGACCACTGTAAGCTACAATACTGTAACATATGTCTATGTTGTGCCTTATTGTTAGACCTTTTGTCTTCTCTCTTCTGTACACCATGACTATAAAAAACAAATAAACTTAGATTGAATTAAAAAAATATCAGTCTTTACCATCACATTAAGGTTAATAATATTCCATTTAACTACTTTACAACCGCGGAAAAATGGCTACAGCGTGGTTGTCCAGTTCTGGTAGGGCGTCATATGACGTCCTCTCAGAACGCGCCCCCGCGTACCCCTAGCGGCACCAGTAATCGTGTGTCCTACGGACACAGCTGATCACATCACTAGGTAAAAGTCCAATCACAGCAGCCTTTTACCAAATGATCAGCTGTCTCCAATGACACAGCAGATCACAAAGTAAATACAGTTGCCGGTTATCATCAGCACTTTCCTCATGCTAATCATCTTTGGAGAGGGACATTTCCTGCCCTGCAGGCGCACAAATACAAGGGGCGTGTATACGTGTAGCTGTAGGATGGGGAATGCCTCAACAGCAGATGATTTGCCCATTACAGGTGACAGCTTCCTGGCAGGCTCAACCATGTGGGGTCATAAAACATCTGAATACGCTCAAGCTCATCTTTAATAAGGAAAAAACAAATGGTCATTGGACAAAATTAGTAAAGCTTTCACACACATAACCACCTTCAGGTAAAAAAAATTGGTTATTGCAATAGGACCATAAAGCCACAATGGGGATATTGGGGACCTTCAAGCAAATCAGCAACACCAATGCAAATCAGGTTGCCTCTCACTTAGCAAATTCTCTGCAACAGGTTTGCTCTGTATTTGAGACTCCCTGCACATGTAATCCTGGCTAGCCAACCACCACAGATTTGCACAGTTCTGGAGATGAGACAGATTTTTACTCTAAACAAATGCATAGTTAAGAGGTGGTCAGGGTCAGGTTCCATCCAGTGGCAGTGCTACTATGAGGGGACAGAAGAAGGAATTCATGGTAATAGGTCCGTCACTTAATGTCTCAATGCTCCTGTTTAACGTTGTTTTGCTCTGTGACAAAATTGATAAATGTCACCCAAAGATTATTTTGTGTCAGTCACTGTGTTTCATTGATCCACCTCCAGGTAAATACATAAGTAAAGCTGGCCATTCCCAGAGCAAATTCTGGCTGGTTCCTGATTAACCACCCAAAATTTACTTCCTGGGTGGCCCTGCCGGAACCCTCCTTCCAGCCTTTCTCAACATACTGTCAACAGAAAAACTGTCAGCCGAACAGCAGCTGCTTCCAATCAGATGCAGCTGTTGTTCTGGTAGTTTGCAATAGCTGGCACTACAGATTCATCTATGTCACAAGTTAGGCTGCAGTTTCGGTTGTGTTCTTACCTTCTTGCTGCAGTCCTGTTCCTGATCCCTTCTCATGTGTTTGTCTGTGCTGATCTATGGCGTCGTCTGCTGTCCTCTGGGTTTTATTTCCTTCCCTTCCATCACTTCCTGTCCCGCCTCCTTGTCTGCCTGTCTATATAAGATGTGCTCAGAATAGGCCACTTTGCCTGAGCAACTTCTTAGTTGTTGGGAGTTCCTGTGTGTTTCTGCTGTTTGATTCCTATATGGTCTACTTGTGTACCGACCCTGGCTCTGTTCCCTGACCTTACCTCGGCTTGCCTATTGGATTCCGTCTGTCTTCTCCCGTTATACTCTGCTCCCACGAGCAGTCTCCTCCACCTCAGCTGGGTGTACCTGGGGGCCGCGACCTGGTCCCAGCTTGCTGCAAGTCCATCCCCACCATCAGGGGCTCTGGTGAACAAGCAGGCTGGGGCTTAGATTCCACGCCCTGGGGAACCCCAAGTTGAGGATCAATAGAGCTCACTACCAAAGGTGCTGACAGTCTATCTGAGCTGTATACTGTAGCATGCATAAAGGATTCTACGATTCTGCAAGTTTATGAAATATCTAGACAGTGATCATGCTCCTTCTTATTAGGGGTCCTGTGGGATGAAAAATACCCTGCATATTACTATTCCCTTATTATAGGATTCTTTTTTGGAAACTTCCTTTTAAATTTGACAAAGAACACAAAAAAATAGCTAAAACTCACCATTCCATATTCTCTGGTATATTAGTATCTGAAAAGAAAAAAATATGTTTTTCATAAGATGATGCATAGCAATGTTGAAGGAAAACAAAATGTATTTCTACTTCAGGAAATAGACCATTCCCATAACATTTTACCTTGTTTCTCTGATGCATTCTGATTGTCACTGCTGGTCCCTTCCTCTGGTCCATGATTCTGAGGAAAAACTAATCAAGAGAAGATGTGTAAGAGGAACATGGAAGGAAACCAATTGCAGAACATTTGCAGATAAGATTTTCGTACATAAAAGCTATTTCTGTAAGTGCACTAACGAACATGGGAATTCAAAAACAGTTGGGTTCTGCTACCACCTTCAGGAGGACTGGACACTGGCAAACAGAAAAGCTGCAAGCCATCCCGAGTATAACCTCTCCTTTACCCAGCATGCCAAAGTTTTGTGAAGCAACAATACACAGGACAATAAAACAGAGGGTTGGGAGTTGTGTCCCTTAACCCTTTCGCTGCCCGGTCCGTATGTCATACGGACCTGACAGCATGGGGTTTTACACACAAACCGGTGGCTGCAGCCACTGGGATTGTGTCTAAAACTGACAGTCAGACTCCACGGGCGCACACAAATTTAAGCCTTGACATGTTGGGTATCTATTTATCCAGTGCAACCTCATCTTTTATACTTTACTAAAAATGCGGTTACTTTATTGCATTTGATTGCCCTAAAATTCACTTAAGTGTGTTTTTTACTGAAATTTTGCATTTTCTAGACCTCTGAAGTAATATCGTGTGACATTAAAAATTGGGGCTGCCACTATTTTATTACCTAGGGTATATGCTTTCAGAAAATATATAATGTTTGGAGGATTTGTGTAATACAATACAATACACACATGGTTTGACAGATAAAAGTCAACACAGGATAGAGGGACAAACCAGTTCATTCAAAATGGGATCTAAGGAGGAAAATCAACTTCCTGTCAGTGAAAGCTCAAAAGTTAAGTACACCTTCAACCTCCTTAGTATCTCTGTTAACAAAGATCACTGGTGCACAGACCCCCTAATTGTAAATTCCTTCTCAAAAGGGAAATGTTCTAATACTCTCCCAGAACCCTTCAATGTACCTCCAGTTCACAAGCCTCAAAAAGAGAGTGTAGCAGAATAATCTTTTCAGCTGTGAGTGCTGTCAAAAAATCTAAGCCCTGGAACAGTAAGGAGATCCTCCAGAAGCAAGGGGATATGCAGTGCTTCACTAAGGTTTGGAACAACCCACTGTATATCAAGAGACTGTGGTGACCTAAAAACTGTCTCCAAATGTAGACTGTTGGGACTCTGAATCAGAGACAATGACAATGACTGTAGGCCCAGAATTATTTATGAGCTCAGGAGGGTGTGGGACAGGCTCTGCAGGGGATGGAGTAAGAGGACACTTAGAGCTTATGTTAGCAGAATGCTCCAGGAACCGTATACAAAGTTAATTCCGATGGGCATGGGGAAGGCCAGGGCCCAACCTGACAGAGCTAAATTAGACTGTGCAGATGACGACCCTATACCAATACGGGATTCAGATTACTCGCACCGGTACCATTTGGGGATAATGGAAAAATGCCTCTCAAAGCCACTAGGAAAGTGTGGGCTGAAGTCACCGATGACAGCAGGACTGTTCTATGTATTTCTTTAGGAAGATATCTTGTGCCGCGTGATAGTAAGTAACTAGGCCCAACGTTAGGCAAAGCCTCAAGTACTCATCAATCCAGGCAGCAGGGGCTGATGAGGACTTCATGTGGCCTGAGGTTACGAACTCAATGTAGGCACCTGTGGAATCAAACCAGAGACTGGAGATCCAAGTGGTGTTTCTGGAGCAGGAACAGTAGAGGCATAGTGCCTCCTCCAGGCCGAATGGCTAGCACTTTACAAAGTAATGTGAGCACTTTATCCCTTATCCTTATCGTGGTAAAACTAGCAGTGGGGGATTTAAAAATGTACCTAGTTTCACAAACAGTGATCTAGCTCCCGATGTTTCAGCCCGACCGGCCTTACTCGCCAAGTGAGCTGTCAGAGACAGGTCACACCAGAGGCTCTGTCCCTATAAAGCACTCAATGGCTACCACAGATCGCAAAGGTTTGAAAAGTGCCACAATGCAGAACCCAGTGTCCGAAGGTCAAATATCAGAGAAGACTCAGTGTCCAGAGGCTTAATCACAGAATGAGACTTTAGAGAAAGGGTCATACCTGAGGCTGTGCCATGGCTCTGGAGCCAGAAAGAAAACTGTGGCTAACCTAACCAGTACAGCCAGGTCTGAAAAATGTCACAATGCAGAACCAAGCGCCTGAAGGTTGCATTTCAGGCAGGCCCTGCAATCATCCAGTACAGCAAGGTCTGGTTATTGCCTCCAAAGCTACTGCTGAGGAAACACAGATCTGAATATTTGCATATAGAGGCTAGCTCAAGCAGCTCGAAGAGGTAATCTTTGATGGCAGAACAAAACGGCTAGCAAAATAGGTTAGACTTTTCTCAGCAGAGCAGAAAGACAACGTCCATCCTCCTGGACACTAACAAAAACATGCTGGGTAGAGAAGGGGTTATACTGGGGCTGGCTTACAAACTTCTATTTGCCACTGTCCAACCATCCTGAAGGATACAGCATAACCTGACTGTATTCAATGCACAATGAGAAATACAGATTTTACCATGACAAAAATTAAACTTCTGAAAGCAGCAGTAAAGTCATATTTTTAAACTGTACCTACAAGTAAAGCTCATTATAGGCTACATTAAATATCTCCGAAACCTGTGCCAGTTAGGAGATATTCACATTAGCAGGAGCCAATGACATTTCTGTGCATACGCAGTGTGCTCTGCATTCAGGGCACACTAAGTGTACTGTCAATGCAAAGCGCTATGCCGAGATCGTAACTCCAGAGTGCATCACCCAGAAGACCGGGTGAAGATGGAAGCGCCTGGAGCAGAGACAGCGTACTGCTGGGGGGCTCCACTTGACAGGTAAGTCTACCATAATGTGTTAGGAAGCAGTGCATACTAGCACATCATGGAATAACACTGCAGGGGGACTTTTGTTAGCGGAGTTTGCTACTGCTTTGATTTACATAAACTAATTTGCAATGACCTTTAGATATTGAAAAGTAAACAGATAACAATATAGAATATTATTCAAAAATTCCTCCTGATCTTTTCTATTGGCTCTTTACATGACGGGAAATCACTGATCAACAGGGCTAAACATGACATAAAATGGCCAAAATTGACTTTTCTAAGGAAACGTGAGATATTATTCCCATGTGCCTACATGACAACACTTTTGATGTGCAGTTTTCAGTAAATATAAATTCTTTCTAGGTATTTTTTTCTTCATGTGTCTAGTTTGAATTGCCTAGGCTTGTGGCAAGTTTAGGTCAGGCTTTGCCATATATGACCATGCTACATTAGCGAATACAAATATACTCAAAAGTGTTTTTACACCTTTGCTGTCAAATTTGGGCAATACCTACTTTATCTTTCTTACGTTTCAAAAAAATCTTTTTTAAAATCACTGCTTACCTTTCCTACTTGTTTAAAAACCCTACCTGGCTTTCCCCTTCAAGTTAGGGGGCTGAGGAGTTATCTTTACCATAATTAACCCTGAACAAAAAAAAAAAACCTGAGAGATCTCTGTTCTAACTAAGGTGTCCGTTTATGACACAGAGAATAGCTGCGATTCAGAGGATCGCAGCTATTCTTTGGTCATTCACAGTTTATGACACTCAGGAGATCAGCGAAGAACATGTTCAGCCCTTCACTGGCGATCTGTGTTCTCCCTCCAGATTCTCCAGCCCAGAGCTGGAGAATCGGAGGAACCGAAAACTAAGCAGCTATAATTTACCTCTGCTTAGTAAACTGATCTTTTACTGTAATCTCGCGATATTATAGTAAAATCAGCCGTTTTCCAGCATTTGTGGACCGTTCTCCAGCGTTTGTAGACCGTTCTCCCTTCGTTCGGAGAACTGCTTCATAAAAGGCATTCACAGGAGAACTGTGTTCTCCGAGAATGCCGGAGAACTGAACAGCGATCATTTACCGCTGGTTCATAAACGGACACCTTAGTGATGTTAGTGCATCGATCTCTCCCGCTGTGCCTTTGTGTTCTGACAGAGGGACTTTCCCTCCCGCCAGAACACTAATCAGCGTTTGCAGCCATTGGCTGTGAGTGCTGATCAAATGCTGGTTTTCTAGCATGTCCCTTTGACAAAAACTGGTCCTTAGGTCAGATTCTGTCCTTGCACACATAAGTATTTTCACCTTCGTGAATAGAACGCATAAAGGTAAAAAAAAAACCTTCAGCCTTTATTATCACTTTAAATCATTACATTTAGGGATGCACCGAAATTTCGGCCACCGAAACATATCAGCCGAAAATAGCCCTATCGGAATTTTAACGATAGGAAAAATTTTGCCGATACAGGAGACTATGTGTACTGCAGATGTGGGGGGGGGGGGGGGGGGGGCGGCTGAGAAAGGCAGGAGCGGAGCAGTGTATACAGTGACTGGCTGTCACTATGGGGTTTATTTACTAATGCTGGAGAGTCCAAAATCAGACTCCCTTCTGCATAGAAACCAATCAGCTTCTAACCTCAGCTTGTTCAATGAAGCTTTGGCAATGAAACCTGAAAGCTGATTGGTTTCTATGCAGAAGTGAGTCTGATTTTGCACTCTCCAGCTTTAGTAAATAAACCCCTATATGTCAGTGCCGGTTTTTAAATGTAATTACCCCCTTTTTTTCCCTTCACTATAGCTCACAGAATTAGCTGTCACTTTCCCCCCCAGCTAAAAGTTTCCTTTTAGTTTCTTTCCCAGAGTTAAAAGAAACAAAGTTTCCTTTAACTCTGGGGAAAGTGACAGCTAATTCTGTGAGCTATAGTGAAGACAAAAAAAAGCCGGCAATTGCATTTAAAAACCGGTACTGACATATAGTGACAGAGCCAGTGAGGGAGCCTCTCTATATACACTGCTCCCTCACTGTGTAGACTGCTCCTCTCCTGCCCCCTCCTTGCACATACTGCCCCCTACAAAGAGGACCTGTCACTTATATGCTATCACATAGGGGACTATGGGTCCCCTATGTGATAGCAATAAAATAATAAATTAAAAAAAAAAAATAAAAATATACATGAAAGTAGAAACATTTTTTTTTTAAAATTGGGAGCCTCCTCACCCCCATATACACAGACATTTCGGTTTCGGTTCGGTTTTCGGCCACATGCATTCTGAATTTTCGGTATCGGCACCAGAATTTTCATTTCAGTGCACCACTAATTATAATGTAACTGAGTAGAATCTTTTTTTCAAAGATTTTTCAAGTGATTTCACTTTAAAGGGCATGTAAATCCTAACAATGAATTTCTCTTATTTGATCTCTTTTAGTTTGTTAATACCATTGAAAGCGTTTTGCTACAATTGCTGGATAAATGAGAAAATATACAGTACCTGTTGATCCTGATAGAAATCTTGCCAGCTAAAAACTTTCTGTGTTCCTAGTTTGTGCTGTATTCTTACCATTACACTGTTCCCAACTATCTTTGCAGATTACAGAAATCCTCCCCTTCATGCTACAGAAAACAGAAGGGTGGGGAGTGGTTTCCGTGGCCCTTTTCTATGGTGACAATGTTGCTTCTCCATGTACAGTATGCCGAGTTAGCATTGTCACCCTAGAACAGAAAGTGTGTTACTGACAGGATCACCCTAAAGAAAAAAAACTTGAAAAAATGAATGCACCTACCACACCTGGCTGGTAATCTGCAATCATTTTTTTTTTTTGTTTTGGAGTTAAGATGTTCTTTACATCACAGAATATACTGAAATATGAATGCATTTTGTTACTTTAAAATCATAAAATGGATTGCATACCTGTCTCTAAAATTTGTTCTGGAACAGTGTCATCAAAAGTGGTGCTAATTTGCTCTGCTAATGTGCTCTCGCTACTTTTTTCAGCCAATAGCATCATTGGTGGATTTGGAGACGGAAATGGCAGAAGGTCAACAGGATTGCTGGATGCATGAACAATTGGATCCATGGAAAGTGTAGAAGTGCTGTTACTCTCTGTACTGGTCTGACTGGTCAGGGATGATGACCTTCCTGGTCCACCCACACCAGAGCAGCCGGCTTCAGAGCTTTCCATATGGTCTTGACTGGTAACTTTGCCTTGAGCAATGGAAGGCGTGGTTAGGAACTTGCTGCCAGGAGGGTCCACATTACTGCCAACTGTTGGTGACAAAGTGGTCTTCATATTAGCAGGTGAAGATAAGTCAGAAGCAGAGCCAAGTTGAGTGGTGGGGTCATCTGAACTGTACTGCATTTTGGCTGGTGGTTTTGGAAGTGGGGAAGGAGACTGAGATGGTGCAAGCTGGGAAGTCATTTGTACTGGACTAGTGAGGGCTGGTCGGGTTGTAGATAAACTGTTGGTGCTACTGGAAGGGACGGTAGATGATGATGGTCCAGAAAATTGAATATTTTGGGGAATATGCAAAGGTCCAACAACTGCAACAGACTGATGAGGCATTAAATTAGTGTTGGGAGACGGCATGTTATTTGGCTGTGATCCTTTCATTACTTGGATAATAGAAGAGGAATTGAAAAAGACTGGAGTGATAAATTGTGGGCGTGCACTAGACTGTACAGGAGGCTGCCCTTCAGACACTATTACTTTGTTCCCAACACTGGCCATAGTGACTACAGTTGGTACCAAAGTGGGTTGCAATTGAGAAGCCATCGAGGCTGACACGCTGGATGAAGGGGTTATAGGATTTGATGTTACAAAAACAGTTATTTGATTTGGTGCCATTGAACTGGTAGCAGCAGCTGGACCACCAGGCCTCTTTAAACTGTTACCTGGCAGGTTCAACGGCACATTAGTGTTATTCTCCACTGTATCAGCCCTTGGCTGGATATTGGATGCCTCTGCATAAGGATGAGTATTAGGTAAACAAGCTGAATCCTTCAGAGTGTCCCCTGGCAAAGAAGTAACATCCATTGTTTTTGAGTCTTCTGTTGGTGGCAACATAATAGATGTTTCAGGAAGTGGACCCGGTGGCTTGATAATAACATTGGGAGCACCAGAGTGGTCCAGTAGTTGACTCAGTGATGTAGGGGCATCTCTCATGGCTGGTGAAATGGCAGACAGATCTTCAGGACGTTGGAGTTTTGGTGCTTCTAAGAATAGTGCTTCCTTCTTAGCTAGCTCTTCTGGGGACAACATCTTCATTCTTTGGTGAACATCCGTTTTATGTTCTGCTACAGAGTGCTCCTTGGAGATCATCTGCATGGTTTGGCTCTCATGTTCTTGAATCAAGCTTGAACTTTCTTTGATCTCCTCAGTGGTAACAGCAGCGCTTGGTACAGATTGTGGAGGGTATTGTCCTATTAAGGGTGCTGTTTGAGGTGGTGGTACAGATGGTTGGCCTGCCAACATGTTTCTCTGCATCTCCATATTATGTAATATTCCAGGTGTCTGCTGTCCTCCAAGTACCATCTTAGGAGTCTTAGAGTTCTGCCTACCAGGGCTTGGGGTTGTTTTGCGACTCGATGCGGGACTTGAGCGCCTGCTATTGCTTGGACTTGCCCGTTTGCTAGTGCCACCAGTTGGCGGCTTTCCTGCTCCATTATCCATCTTATTCATATGTGAGACAAAAGTAGACTGGTTGTTCACAGTCAACCCTGGAGGAGCTTGTCCAATGGCTTTTAGAGTAGTTGGATTCAATCCTTGCTGATCAAAACCTCGATTGAGTGTGGGCCGGGGAGGTAATGGAATATTGATCTGAGGAGGAAAAAGACCAGCAATAGAGGCATTGAGTCTTTCTGGAGAAAGACTAATTTCTGAAGGTTCAGTACTAGGAGGGCGATTATTGGGTGTCTGTGGGTAATAAGGTCTCGGACTTGCTCTGTTGGGCGTCTTCGGCCTTGAAGACTGAGATGGAGTCTGAACATTTTGGTAATGGTGCCCATGGGATCCACCCATAGTATTGGAGTGCTGCTGTTGAGGGCTTGTGCCTTGGGTAAGAGAAAGGGAGGAGGCAGTTCCTGGCTTAGATCCAGCCATCATCATTGGATTTTGAGGCATAAGCATATGTGGGGCTATATTGTTTTGAGATCCAGGAGCTGGGGGAAGCTCAGGAATGTCACCAAGTGGAGCAGCTGAGGATCCATCGCCAAGAGGTGAACCTGTTGGATTTGGCCCACTCTCTGGAAATCCTATCTTTCTACCATTGCCTCCTAATGATGCACTGGACATCATTGCCATTCTCTGCTTGTCAGGTGAAGGTGGTATGGAACCAGTATTTTGCAAGTTCACCATAGTCGGCATGCCGCCTCCTTGCTGCATGGGCATTCTCTGAGCATCTGTGTTCATAGCAGCCCGGGGGTTAAAGATGTTCTGTTGCAAAGGAAGACGCACTGTTTTCTGTTCCTGCTGCTGCTGCTGTTGTTGTTGCTGTTGCATCATCAGCATCATCATCATCTGCTGAGGAGGAGTAGGCTGCTGATTCTGTCCACTTTGACCTTGTTGCTGTCCAAGCTGCATTAACTGAGGAGGAATCTGCTGAAGTTGTCTCTGCTCAAGTCCTTGGGTTGGGTAGCCTGAAATTAGATTTTAAACATAATTTTTATACAATTCCATAGGGTTTCCTGTGGAACCACATCCATATATTTCTAGAACAAGCACATGCATGAAGCCTAGGGAAACAGGTTATTGACTATCAGCACCTTCAAAATACACTATATTACAAACGTATTGGGACACCCCTGCAAATCATTGGATTCGGGTGTTCCAATCACCTCCATGGCCACAGATGTATAAAACCATTTACCTACAAACATTTGTGAAATAATGGGTTGCCCTCAGGAACTCAATAAATTCAAGCGTGGTACCGTGATAGGTTGCCACTTGTGCAATAAGTTTATCCGTGAAATTTCCTTGCTACTAAATATTCCACAGTCAACTGTTAGTGGTATTATAACAAAGTGGAAGCAACTGGGAACAATAACATCTCAGCCACCAAGTGGTAGGCTCATGACAGAGCGGGCGCAGCGCATGCTGAAGAGCACAGTGCGCAGAAGTCACTAACTGTCTGCAGTGTCAATAGCAAAAGACCTCCAAACTTTGTTTGGCCTTCAGATTAGCACAACAACAGTGCATAGAGATCTACATGGAATGGGTTTCCATGGCCAAGCAGCTGCATCCAAGCCTTACATCACCAAGTGCAATGCAAAGCTTCAGATGCATTGGTATAAAGAACGCCGCCACTGGACTCTAGAGCAGTGGAGACATGTTCTCTGGAGTGACAAATCACGCTTCTCTGTTTGGAAATCTGATGGACGTGTCTGGGTTTGGCAGTTGCCTTGAGAACAATACTTGCCTGACTGCATTGTGCCAAGTGTAAAGTTTGGTGGAGGGGGATTTTGTTGTGGGCTCTTTCAGGGATTGGGCTTGGCCCCTTAGTTCCAGTGAAGGGAACTCTTAAGGATACCAAGACATTTTGGACAATTTCATGCTCCCAACTTTGTGGGAAGTTTGCGGATGTCCCCTCCCTGTTCAAACATGACTGTGCAGCAGTACAGAAAGCAAGGTCCAAAGACATGGAAGAGAGACCACACCAAAAGTGAATTAAAGTATAACTAAAAGCAAAACTTAATTGTTTAGTTATGGATAGAGTGGAAAGGGATTAGCGCCCGTCAGTTTTTATTGCTGTCTGTATCCCCATTACGGAGATTCACCTTCTAACTTTTGAAAATGAAAGTAAAAGAAAATTCCGAATTTTGGGCTGTCCTCAGAAAAGTAATAGAAGGGAAATCTTCCAATGGGGACACTAGTTCTGGAAAGCTGGAGGTCCCGAAAGAATTGAAGGGAAATCTCCGCAATGGGACACAGATGGCAAATAAATCTTACGGGGTTATAACCCTCTCTTGCTCTATCCAAAATGAAAAAAAAAAAGTGCCTATAGTTCTACTTACACTGTAACATTAATCTGGACACCCACAGACCATAAAAACATTTTACTTACCAATCGTTGCCCATGGAGGGCAGAGCATGAGGTTTAATTTAACCCCTTGCCCCCAAGCAGCACATTCACCTTGCCTTTTTTTTTCCTGCTCCTCTATTCAGCTGCTGTGAGCAGGACTGTTTATACTGGATACTGGGCCTGTGCTGTCACGTAGAGCAAGTCACATGCTTCTCCATACCTTAGATAAGTATTTTCTTTATTCCAGGCAGCCACAGACAGGCTAAGATAATTTTTGGACAGAAAAGGTATATTTTCAAATATGTCTTAATAACAAGCGTTTCTGGAGAGCTCAATAACAGGGTTCACTTAAACCCTTCAAAACCTGTCAAGTCACAACTACGTACTGTTCATACATAAGGCACCCACCATACACGCTCTGGTGCATTTTTGTGTCTTCCTTTTCAATGGCACCCCAGCGTACTGATTGCATCTTGATAGGTAAACCACTACATTTCTTAGGAAGAACCTCCTACATCAGCCAATAAACATTTCCCAAATATATATAATTGAAGGGGAAGCTGCAAACGCAGTTGCATTCTGTGAAGAGAAGTCGAACACACAACCAACAGCATAAGCTGGATCAGGTTACATGCAGCCTGTCAATTCTAGGCTTACCTTCCTTGGTGCTTACTAAAACAAGCTTCAAATAGTTATATTATTCCTTACACACAGTAAATTATCTTTAAAAGCCCTCAATCACATCTGTAGCTGCAGGCATCAAGAAGCCATTCATTCTCAAAATTCAAAGCAGAAGCAATAAAGTTATTGAAGTCATTCTCTCAGCAGCTCAGCTACCCCTTATCCCCCATCCCAGCAATACCTTGGAAGCCTTCCGAGCTCTGGTATATACACAAAGCAGGAGCTCTGCAAACGGTTAGCTGAGCTGCTGAGAGAAGGACTTGAATAATTTTAGTGCATCTGTGAAATGTAAGGATTAGTTTCTCCACAGGGCCTGCAGCTACAGAGGCCAGTTAGGGTTTGTTTTAAAGATCACTCATTTCTTAAGCCCATCTAAATACCTAAATGTCCATAGCCTGGCCACAGTTTTACTTAAAGTGTTACTAAACCCAGGACCCTGCATTCACTATCTGGTCTCCCACAGTACACAGAACATGGAAATGCAATTATTTTAGCAAATGTAAACTGCTAAGTACCTTTTCTCTCCAGCAGTTACAGCAGTCCTCTGACTTCAGCATTGCACTGGTTAAAGTTTGACCCTCTGTCTGGACAGTGCTGATTGGCCCTGTGCTGATCACATGCACTCTCCCAAGGAGGAAAAAAAAAAAACCTCTCTAGCAATACGCACTAAACTGAGCATGTGGCTGTGGGTTCAGTCTGTCTTATCAGGTGGACATCTGAACAGGAGGAAGGACAGAGGAAACAGGATCAAATGGTCTTTTTACACAATGCAGAGGAATAACCCCTTAGGTTCCACATATAACAAGCATGCTTTACTGCATATACAGACTGATTTTACTGTTACGGGTTTCAAACACTTTTTTCAGGATTGCTATCTACTCAGGCTCTCGAGGTCACATAAAAATCACTATTTATAAACTTTATTATTCCAGTTAAAAAAAAATCAAAATAGGTATAAGGCAAACATTTACAATTGTATCATTGTTGGTTCTCACCTGGTGGCCGGTTTTGAAATTCTGAGAGTTTCTGACCAGCGTCTAAGGCTCCTAATTGATCTCCAACCATTCCAGATTGATCAGAGTCTTCCATACGAGATTCAGCAGCACTATAAATAAATTAGTTACAGATTAATGCATGGCTGAGTCTATTACCTGACCAAACATACTGTAGTAGGGTGGCTTTAAAATAGGTTTACTGAGAATGTATACTGTTATTATGGGCATTATCTTTTAAGTACTTACTATTCTTATGTATTTTTTAGTATGGTAAATACGAAATATGTATATGAATATTTCAGGTTTACTACTTGCAGTCCGACTAGTTTGTAAAAGCTGGTTTACTACTATGCTGTGAATATACATGTCATTACAAAATCTGAATGACTGAGCAAGAGTACACCTCTTCCCTTTCTAGCAGAGAAAGAACAATCTGGGATTTTTTAATTGCAGGAGCAGTAAACACATTCAGGGCTCTTGGATTATAGTAACATGAAAGCAAACTGTACTGAATTTTTATTTGTATTATAATAACAATGAGGGGAAAAAAGGATATCAAATCCAGCTAGACTTAATTCATGTGAAGGGCCACATCTATATAAGTATAGGACAAACATAAAAGGCCAACAGACTCTATAGACTTGGAGTCACAGCACAGGATAAAAAGAGCCAACAGATTCAAACAAAGAAAACCTGTACTAGTGAGGTATTGAGGCTGTCACTTCTAGCTTTTTCTTTAGAAAACTCTACTTCCCTGGCTGCCCTGATAATCCAATTGCTTCAGAATTAGTACTGCACCTGGAACAAGTATGCATATTTGGAATTTTTACTTTCCTGATTTTCTTATTTGAATCCAGGTCAGTATTTCTGAAAAGACTGAAATCAAAACCAGACAGGTAGGGAGCTTTTTCAGCAGGTCAGCAATGGCAACTTACTGTACATGTTTCTCCCAGTTTCAGGTATATCAGCTAATAATTCCCTGCTGTGGACAACTGCTGAAAAATTCAGTTACAGTGGGACAAAAAAGTATTTAGTCAGCCACCAATTGTGCAAGTTCTCCCACTTACAAAGATGAGAGAGGCCTGTAATTGGCATCATAGGTAGACCTCAACTATGAGAGACAAAATGAGAAAACAAATCCAGACAATCACATTGGCTGATTTGGAAAGAATTTATTTGCAAATTATGGTGGAAAATAAGTATTTGGTCACCTACAAACGAGCAAGATTTCTGGCTCTCACAGACCTGTACCTTCTTCTTTAAGAGGCTCCTCTGTCCTGCACTCATTACCTGTATCAATGGCACCTGTTTGAACTTGTTATCAGTAAAAAAGACACCTGTCCACAACCTCAAACAGCCACATTCCAAACTCCACTATGGTGAAGACCAAAGAGCTGTCGAAGGACACCAGAAACAAAATTGTAGACCTGCACCAGGCTGGGAAGACTGAATCTGCAATAGGCAAGCAGCTTGGTGTGAACAAATCAACTGTGGGAGCAATAATTAGAAAATGGAAGACATACAAGACCACTGATAATCTCCCTCGATCTGGGACTCCACGCAAGATCTCACCCCGTGGGGTCAAAATGATCACAAGAACGGTGAGCAAAAATCCCAGGACCACACGGGGGGACCTAGTGAATGACCTGCAGAGAGCTGGGACCAACGTAACAAAGGCTACCATCAGTAACACACTACGCCGCCAGGGACTCAGATCCTGCAGTGCCAGAGATGTCCCCCTGCTTAAGCCAGTACATGTCCGGGCCCGTCTGAAGTTTGCTAGAGAGCATTTGGATGATCCAGAAGAGGATTGGGAGAATGTCATATGGTCAGATGAAACCAAAATAGAACTGTTTGGTAGAAACACAACTCGTCGTGTTTGGATGAGAGAGAATGCTGAGTTGCATCCAAAGAACACCAAACCTACTGTGAAGCATGGGGATGGCAACATCATGCTTTGGGGCTGTTTCTCCGCAAAGGGACCAGAACGACTGATCCATGTACAGGACAGAATGAATGGGGCCATGTATCGTGAGATTTTGAGTGCAAACCTCCTTCCATCAGCAAGGGCATTGAAGAGGAAACGTGGCTGGGTCTTCCAACATGACAATGATCCCAAACATACCGCCTGAGCAACGAAGGAGTGGCTTCGTAAGAAGCATTTCAAGGTCCTGGAGTGGCCTAGCCAGTCTCCAGATCTCAACCCCATAGAAAACCTTTGGAGGGAGTTGAAAGTCCGTGTTGCCCAGCGACAGCCCCAAAACATCACTGCTCTAGAGGAGATCTGCATGGAGGAATGGGCCAACATACCAGCAACAGTGTGTGCCAACCTTGGGAAGACTTACAGGAAACATTTGACCTCTGTCATTGCCAACAAAGGATATATAACAAAGTATTGAGACGAACTTTTGATATTGACCAAATACTTATTTTCCACCATAATTTGCAAATAAATTCTTTCCAAATCAGCCAATGTGATTGTCTGGATTTGTTTTCTCATTTTGTCTCTCATATTTGAGGTCTACCTATGATGCCAATTACAGGCCTCTCTCATCTTTTTAAGTGGGAGAACTTGCACAATTGGTGGCTGACTAAATACTTTTTTGCCCCACTGTATCTCAACAAGTAATGCCATGACCTTAGCAAGCAAAACAGGAGGATGATACCCTCTTTAATCAAAGTCTAAAAAAGACTTAGTTCAGATGGATGCTGACACCCGTTCTGTGTGCAGGCTCCCTTTGTTATTGCATCAGCATCTGCCCCGGGCAGGCACCCTTTAGAAACGGATGCAGTGACTGCAGACCGAAGCAGGTACACGGATCAGTGTGCAGCACGCAGGTACTGTGCATGCAGGAGAGGTCTTAGAACCTATCTGAATGAACCCAAAGAAAAACGTATTCTGTTTTCCTGATAGCAATCTGTCCCACAAGCACAGTTTAAATCCGAAAATGTAAGTCCGACTGGCTGCTATGGCTGAAATACACACCATTCTTACATATTTCAATAAATTAGGCCCATGGATCTCCACCATTAACATTATTGATCTCATGCAAAACAGGTTAGCTTTCTTTTCTGAAAGCCCAGCATACTTAATACTTCCAGCACAACATATTCTTCCGCTGTTACCATAAACCACTTACTTCATATGTTCCTCCACTTGTTGGTTCTTTTTCTTCCTTGGAGGCTTCTTCTTCTTTGGCTTGGGAGCAGCAGTGTTCTGTTTGCTGTTTACGCCAAAGTGACCGGCAGATATGTCACTTTGAAGAAGATTCACCAAGAGAGGGCTGGTCAAAGTGACATCTTTGTTGACAGGGAAGGTTGGATTTTGTCCACAGGACAGTGGATTCCCATTGCCACCTTGACCAAATGGAGAACTGAAGGGGAGACCGTGTCCAGGAAAGTGTTGTCCAGGTCCATTATTCCCAGGCATGTTCTGTAAGTGTTGGGGATGTTGTGGACCCATATTGCCCGTTTGCTGCATGGGTAAATCAGGCAAAATAGACCCTAAGTCACCAGTAGCTTGAGCAGAAGTTTCTCCATGGGACTGCTGAAGATGTTGTCCTGGTCCAGCTTGTCGGAGGACCTGATTTTGTAGGTTGACACCTTGTGAAGGATTACCACCCACTGGCCCCTGCTGGGAAACAGCCTGCCCTGAGAACTGAATCATATTGTTAGGCAGACCAGAGGCTGGACCCCTTATTATCTGACTAGGTCCTGCCATGATACTCCCTGGGTTTTGATTGTTGAATCCTTGTTTATTTCCCTGCATTATCTGCTCCATTACAGGATTCTGCTGCATTATAGCCTGATTCTGGGCTGCCATCATCTGACTGTGAGGAGGAATCATTTGCTTCGGGGGTGTCATCCTCTGAGGTGCCTGACCCATATTTTGAGATCCTGCCAGCATCTGTCCCTGTGACATAAGCTGTGTTCTTGAGAGTACCAGCTGACCTTGGGTGTTCAGAGAAGTCTGTCCTTGAAGGCTAACCATTTGTCCCTGGGAGGAAATGATTTGCTGATGCATGCCAAGAATTTGGGACTGTGGTCCTTGCTGGGCCTGCCCATGCAGTCCACCAATACTAACTTGACTCACACCACTGCCACTGGTTTGCTGGCTATTCAGGTTATTATGAAGTCCAATAAGATTAGTCTGCATCACATTGGCACCACTATGAGACCCTTGTAGCTGACCATGGGATGATCCATTTGCCTGACCACCTACAAGTCAAGCAATTCATTAGTGTAACCCATCATGGTTTATGCACAATAAACACAACTACAGAATGCAATATGTGACCTACATTACTATCAACTTGAAGATCAGGCTTTTTCTGACACTTTTTGTAACAATCAGTATATTTGCTAGAAAATGTCTTAGAACCCCCAAACATTATATATTATTTTAAAGCAGAAGCCCTAGAGAATAAATTTGTGGGTGTCGCAAATTTTTATGTCACACGGTATTTGTGCAGTGAATTTTCAAATCCAATATTTTCTTTAAAAATACCCTTTTTATAAAAAAAAACATTTTAAATGTAAAAAACACAACAACCCAGTTTTTTGTAAAATATAAAAGATGATGTTACACTGAGTAAATAGATACTAAACATGTCATGCTTTAAAATTGCGCATGCCCGTAATGTAAATTTTACTATTTATAGGCGACACTTTAAAAGCCTTTACAGGTTACCACTTCAGATTTACAGAGGAGGTCTAGTGCTGGAATTACTGCTCATGATCTGACATTCACAGTGATGCCTCACATGTGTGGGACAATAGCTGATTGCGTACTTTCTGGGACTGACATGTGCGTTTGCCTATGCATGCAAACGCAAGGTGGGGAGTAGTGAGTTTGAACACGGTCATTTTAATTTTTTTTCTATCACTTTTATTGCTGCCCCAAGGAATGTAAACATCCCTTGTGACAGCAATAGGCATGTGACAAGTACTCTTTAAAACTCAATAAGACCCCAAATCCCTCCTCAGCCCTCAAAAGCATTTAATCACACAAAGATTGGTGTAATCAAATGCTTTTCATTTTTAAAAATGGCGCCGTTTACATCCGAGGAAACGGGAAGTGATGTATGGTCATTGCTTCCGGTTCCCTATATCATAAAGCCAAATGAAACAGTTCCACTCTCTGTTCGGCCCTATGATCAGTTGGCGGATGGCCCGGCTGGTTGATCAGGTGCCCTGGTGGGATGGGACAGCACATTAAAGCCATGGAAGGCGGCAGGAGGGGGAGGGACGTCCCCTCGTGCTGTTTCTAAAAGCAATTCAGTGGCTAGTTAGCTGCTCGGATTGTTTTACAAGAGAGACAACCCTCGGCTCTAAAAACCAGTACCAAGATGATGCCTGCAACTGCGGGCATCATCCCGATGTAGACATTTGAAGTCCAGCGAGTGGTTATAAAAAAAGTGTTTCTTAGTTAAACCATTACTTTTTTTTCAGGTCACTTCAGAAAAGAAAACAACAAAAAAAAAAAACTATAGACACTTCCCCATCTGTATTCCAAAAAAATTGTCACAAACATGAGCACACAATTAAAACAAGTAAAAGTAGGTGTTAACTTCAGCTGAATGTCAAAATATTCCCTTAGAGTATAACTAAAGGCAAAACTTTTTTGTTCAGTTTTGGATAGAGTGAAGAGAGATTAGAATACCTGTCAATTTTTATTACAGTCTGTGTCCACATGCACCCTCTCTATTTGTCCTGTTTACCACTGAAATTGAAAGTAAAAGAAAATCCCCAAATTTTGAAAATTTTGGGTTGTCCCCAGAAAAGTAATAGAGAGGAAATGTTCAAAAGGGAACACTAGTTCTGGTGACCTGGGGTCCCCAAGGCACTCCCCTAATTTGTAGGTACTTCTTCTCACTTCCTGTTTGGCTAAGGGACAGGAAGTGAAGGGAAATCTCTGCACTGGGACAAAGATGGCAGAGAAAAAAGTCTGACAGGAGTTATAACCCTCCCTTGCTCTATCCAAAATGAAAAGAAAATTGCCTATAGTTCTACTTTAATCCTCAAGATATATGCAAATCTTGACTTTTCTGTAAAAGTTGAGCTTGGCCCGCCGTTCTTCCACATCAGTCAGGAAGGCAGTTATCACAAATAATGTCCAATAAAGAAGAGCCTCGTGTGTGAAAGGTCAGGACCAAGCTTGACACCCATTGGAAATGTAAATCATTCCCATTAACTTCATCTGCCTATAATTTCAGATCTACTGATTATTATGACATGCAGATCGCACTAAATGAAACAACTTTATGCAATTTTTATTATATGCTTAGTCTGAATTGCATGCTGACATACCAGGAAGTGCACAGCTATTTTTCATGGGAAATTCCAGACAAAATGTACATTTTCAGGATACTGCTTAGGTACAATGAATATTTCTAGATGTTCCTTATAACACAGAAAATCTTTTGAATTCAGGTTCATTTTAGGTAAGGCTTACTTAGCACCAAATGATCCTTTGCTCTCCCCAAAAAAAACACCCTAACAAACTAATCTTTGAGCGCTGGACATAAGGTAAGAGAAAGATAAAATGCCAAGAAGTGTATTTCAATATTGATTTCATAAGCAGGAATTGTAAAATGAGAGTAGGACATTTTGTCTGTACTATATAATGTTACATGCTATAGTCACGATTCATTATAAAAACTGTAGCTGAGGTGGTCATTTCCCCCTAGATGTCATCCTTTTAACTATCATTCTAAAGAAAAAAAAAAAGAAAAAGCAAATAAAGCATTAATCCACAAAGCATAAACTGGTTACGAAGTCTAACTATACATTATACAATTTTCTTGTACAATTTTTCTTTAGATATACCACAAACTATATAATATAAGACCAAACCTAAACACTATTTTCATTTTGTATCCAATTAGACAGGCTCTTGCACTACATAGTTTAAGGTAAATCTAAAGGAGATTTTACAGAAATCGGACAAGAAAATTGTATAGTGCATGGCCTGCCTAAAGCAATCATTAGTTTCATGAAACTTGCTGTGGTTGATAGCAATGGGTCATACCTGCTCCTTGACCAGCTTGCTGCTGAGCCGTGGCACCATTCGTTGGTGACCCTGCATTGCTGGGTGGGGTCTGTCCCTGCAGAAAATTGGCATTTGTTTGCCCTGAAGCAAAGCCAGGCGGCAGCCGCTTAACGACTCCTAGGAGGGTAAAGGAAAAATTCTTTATATAAATGGAATTAGCACTTTGCAATTTACACAACTAGTTCTAAAAGGAAACCTCTAGTGGGAAATATGTCCTCTGCTTACATTTCCCTTCTGAAACTGCTAGTTACTTGGCTGGGATGCACTAGCTTGAAGATTAAAAAAGGAACCTCTTTCCCCTGTATTTGTTTTTTTTAATCCGCTCTTATTTTCCTCACTGGGCTATCTTCAAACACACTCACACATTCCACCACATGCTGTACCCCGTGCCATCGTCTTCTTTTCTTATGTCATCAGGAGCTGGCTGTCTCTTTCATGTTCCTGCAGGTGGCCCTTTGATGATGTGCCGCGGCACATGCGCAGTATGGTCCAGCCTAACCACTTGCCTACTGGGCACTTTTACCCCCTTCCTGCAAAGGCCAATTTTCAGCTTTCAGCACTTTTGCACTTTGAATGACAATTGCGCAGTCATGCAACACTACCCAAACTAAATTTTTATCATTTTTTTTGTAGACAAATAGAGCTTTCTTTTGGTGGCATTTAATCACCCCTGGGGTTTTTATCTTTTGCTAAACAAGTGAAAAAAAAAAAGACCAAAACATTTGAAAAAAAAGTTTTTCTTAGTTTCTGTTATAAAGTTTTGTAAATAAGTGACTTTTCTCCTTCACTGATGTGTGCTGATGGGGCTGCACTGATCGGCACGGATAGCTGGTACTGATGGGAGTATACTGATCATCAGTGCACTGATGATCAGTGTAGATGTCCCCTCTGAGAAATGTCGCTTACCGGCTGTCCTCTCATGTGTCAGCGTGAGGAGAAGACTGTCGATAACCGGCATTTCCTATTTATACTGTGATCAGACACAGCAGATCAAATGGTAAAAGGCGGCTCTGATTGGCCCTTTATCTTGATATGTGATCAGCTGTGTTCGAAGGACACAGTGATCACAGCTGGAGCACAGTGCTTGCCCCAGGGGGCGTGCAGGGGGTGTGGTTCTGGGAGGCCATGGACGCCCTCCCAGAACAAGCCGACTGCGCTTTAGCCAACTTTTGGCTATAGCGTGTTCAGGAACTGGTTAACCTAAAGCCTTCTGGGATGCATGCTGCGAGTATCTCAAGTGGCAGCTGGGGTACATCACTGAAGGTGAAAGTAATGAAAGTAAGGGCAGCTTAGGAAAAAAAGGTGTTTACCAAAAAGAAAAAAAATGCAATTAAGGGAAAGAAGGCAGTAGAAGCATTTTTATGGAAAGTGGTTGAGGCGGGTGAAGGTGTGCTTTAAAGCACCTGGTGACCTGGAATTATTATGCTGACCAGGGGTTGGGTCTTCACTGCTGCATGCTTGTTCTAGGTCACGGATTTAAAAATTACAGAAGCCAAACTACTGATTTTTGTAGAAGGTCAGCCTACATACACTATATTGCCAAAAGTATTGGGGCACCCCTCCAAATCATTGGATTCAGGTGTTCCAATCACCTCCATGGCCACAGGTGTATAAAATCAAGCACCTAGGCATGCAGACTGCTTCTACAAACATTTGTGAAAGAATGGGTCGCTCTCAGGAGCTCAGTGAATTCAAGCGTGGTACTGTGATAGGTTGCCACCTGTGCAATAAGTCCATCCGTGAAATTTCCTTACTACTAAATATTCCACAGTCAACTGTTAGTGGTATTATAACAGAGTGGAAGCAACTGGGAACAGCAACTCAGCCACCAAGTGGTAGGCCAAGTCAAATGAAAACGTGAGGTCAGTGGATGCTGAAGCGTACAGTGAGCAGAAGTCACAGAGTCCTGACCTCAACCCGCTAGAACACCTCTGGGATGAATTAGAGCGGAGACTGCAAGCCAGGCCTTCTTGTCCGACATCAGTGCCTGACCTCACAAATGTGCTTCTGGAAGAATGGTCAAACCTTCCCATATTATTATTATTATTATACAGTATTTATAAAGCGCCAATAGTTCACTCAGCGCTGTACATTACAAAGGGGGACAGAACATGTGACAGAACAATACCAATACAATGCAAAACATGAGGGGATCGAGGGCCCTGCTCTTTCGAGCTTACAATCTAGACACCCTCCTAAACCTTGTGGACAGCCTTGCCAGCAGAGTTGAAGCTGATATAGCTGCAAAGGGCGGGCCAACTCAATATTGAACCCTACGGACTAAGACTGGGATGCCATTAAAGTTCTTGTGCGTGTAAAGGCAGGCGTCCCAATAATTTTGGCAATATACTGTATTTCCCTTAGTACAGGTTCCTTTTGCCAGTTATTTCTCTCCATAGACAGCAGACGGCTGTCATGTGGCATCTGCTATTTCAAATTTGGTTAATTTGGTTTAAGAATAACCCCTGAGGAGATCCTGCTGAAAGTCCACAGTTTTTCAATATCAATCCAGAGATAAGACGACCATCAAAAAAACTGCCAGTTGTAGGTGAAAAACCGTGAAATCCCATAATGGAAAAGAAGCAACAGATTAGAGTTAGGCTGGCCACAAATGAAATGAATTTATGTCTGAACTAGACAATCAAAAATATTTCATTAACAATTGATCTGTTTGAATCAGTTTGTCTAACATCTACCATTTAACTGTCAATTTTGCAATTGGTTTTGTAAATGAAAGACAAGACTCCTTTGTCTTATCCATTGAAAAAAGCATTCTCTCCTTGGTGAGCTTAAACAGCAAGATTCACCAGAGTTGTGACGAATTTGACAGAATTCAGCAAATATGTAATGAACAAGAATGACAAAATTCTTGAGGTGGAGATTGTGACGTTACCGCCCCTCCTCACTCCTATCAAAGAAAACAAATATGTTTTGCCTTATGTGTATTTGAATTAAATCATTTTGCTAATGAGTGTAATTGAACCTTACCATACATCCATCAGCGAATAGCCAGCCTAAGCCTTTCAGTGTTATTTCTAATATTTAACCAGTTAATACTCAAAGACAGAGTTATCACTGTTACATTTACAATCATCAAGTCAACACGCTTTTTATATCAGACAGCTTTGTATGACATACCTGCATGAATACCCTGTGGACCCTGATTCTGCTGCATCATAAAGTTTCCTGCTGTGCTCCCCTGTGGCATCACACTACTGCGCCCTGGAGAGCTGACAGTCTGTTGTGGGAAACCCTGAGGCAATGAACTGCCTTGTCCTGGTCGTGGTCCCATGGTCTGTGGCTGGGTTTGGTTTACTGTGGGGGACGATGCAGGTGAGCTCTGCTGGAAGGAAGGAGATGAGGCTGGAGATTTGGAGAGATGGGGTTGCTGCAATGGAGTCAGTACCCTTGGAGGTCCCCCCTGCATTGGTTTCATTGGAGGTGTGTTGAACTGGTTTGAGTTGGCCATAGAAGGGAAATTAGAGTGAACTTGGGATGCCTGCTGGCTGCCAAATGGGTAAGGAGGGGGAGGGTGGGATGGTGTCTGCACTGCTGATAGAGATGGTCTCTGTGGGAATTGCTGCTGTTGTTGTAATGGCCCTCCTGCACCCAATGCGGATTTCTTCCACTGCTGATTGGGTGGAACAGCCCCCATATTTGCCTGAGCTGGTGGAGGCTGCAAGGCTCCTGACGCAAGCTGATTCCAGCCTGGAGGGACAGGAACCTGTGCAGGAGCTGCAAAAGGAGGACGAATGCCTTGAGAAACTTGCTGATGCTGCGGCAGGCGAGCCTGTTGCTGAAACTGCTGAAAGTTGGCTGGATTGGCTGGTCGGTTGCCTACAACTGCCTGCATTTGATGGAGCTGAGGAGCCAGGGTACCAGATGGATGACTCTGCTGCTGAACTGTCAAACCAGATACAAGGGGATCCATGGCATCTAAAGGGGAGAAACACTTCATGAGGCCTTGACACTTTTCCCTTTTTTTTTTTATACCTATAAAACATGCATGCCTACAAACTGCAAACCTAGGCATTTTCTACTAAATGTTTACAGTAACATGTCAGGGTAGAAATTTCAGTAGTAGCAGTTCCCATTTTTTTTCAATGATGATAGGTTCTCTTGAAAGATTAACTCTGCATACAACATTCATTTGTATATATTTCTCAACAGCCACAAAAGATAAAAAAAATCCACTTTCTATGCACTGAATCCCTTTGCAAGCCCAGATACTACCTTGTAAAAGCAGCAATGATATATTCACTGGGCTGTTTATAACCCACCCCTGCAGACAACTACAGGAGGGAAGATATAGGACCAGTCACCCTGCCCACAAAGAGAGAGCAGCAGTGACCAATCTTTATTACAGAAAGCCCCCGCACAGAGGCAAAGTGCAGGAGTTATTTCATGCTAGGTTACTTTGTAGACCTGTGAGAAACACATAAAGGACACAAAGATTAAAGTGATAGCATGCATTGCTCTTGTATTGGGACAATGCTTTATTAGCCTGGATTTTAGTTTTAACAGAATACCTACCGTATTTTCCGGCGTATAAGACGACTTTTTACCCCTTGAAAATCTTCTCAAAAGTCAGGGGTCATCTTATACGCCGGTATATGGCATACTGACACTTTTTAGGGGAGCGGCGCGGTGCCGCCGCCGCCCCCCCCCTTCCAACGGAAGGGACACTAAGTACAGGGGTGGGCAGGGGCTGTTTCTTACCTGGCTCCGGTCCCACGACGATCCGGTCCAGGAAGCGCGGCTGCTCCTTCAGTTTGGCCACTGGATGTTCGCGCAGCTGCTCGGCTCCGCCTCCTCACCGGTGATTGGCCGCCAGAACTGTAGCTCAGGAAAGGCACACAGGCGGCCAATCACCAGCGAGGGGGCGGAGCCGAGCGTCCCCACGAAAATCGAGTGCAGGAGCAGCAGGTAAGTGTTCAGTGTAGAGGTGCTGCTGCAACCACATATGCTGGCTGCAGCAGCACCATACTAGAACAGGGTCAGCAAGTGTAATTGGTGTCAGTGGGAGGAATAGTGCCCCATCATTGGTGTCACTGATACCAATGATGGAGCACTATTCCTCCTACTGACACCAATGATGAGGCACTATTCCTCCCACTGACACCAACGATGGGGCACTATTCCTCCCCCCCACTGACACCAACGATGGGGCACTATTCCTCCCCCCCACTGACACCAACGATGGGGCACTATTCCCCCCCCCACTGACACCAATGATGGGGCACTATTCCACCCCCCACTGACACCAATGATGGGGCACTATTCCACCCCCCACTGACACCAATGATGGGACACCATTCCTCCCACTGACACCAATGTTGGGACACTATTCCTCCCACTGACACCAATGATGGGGCACTATTCCCCCAACTGATACTAATGATGGGGCACTATTCCTGCCACTGATACCAATGATGGGACACTATTCCTCCCACTGATACCAATGATGGGGCACTATTCCTGCCACTGATACCAATAATGGGGCACCTATTCCCCCCACTGATACTAATGATGGGGCACTATTCCTGCCACTGATACCAATGATGGGGCACTATTCCTCCTACTGATACCAATGATGGGGCACTATTCCTGCCACTGATACAAATGATGGGGCACCTATTCCCCCCACTGATACTAATGATGGGGCACTATTCCCGCCACTAATGCCAATGATGGGGCACTATTCCTCCCACTGACACCGATGATGGGGCACTATTCCTCCCACTGGTGTGCATTGGAAGAGGGGTAGTCTTATACGGCGAGTATAGCCCAAACACTACATTTTAGCAGGAAAAGTAGGGGGTCGTCTTATACGCCCAGTCGTCTTATACGCCAGCAAATACGGTATATTAAAAACACAACAAAAAAAATAACAGGAAAACCTTCATAGTTAGTCAAATGAAGCATACTGTCTATCTTCACCACCTTACTCAACTGCAACAAGCTACAAAATGCCAGGTACACTTTTAGCTGCCTGGAAAGTGTTTCTTTACAACACCTTGCTGTGAAGAGGGTCTTGGAGTCCTTGGTTGGAGGTCCGCACTGCCACCTGCAGCCATCATAGAAGATGAAACATGGGGACCTTGGGACATCATGGTGCCTGCTGCGGCAGGGTTATTCATCCTGATGAGGCCTGGATGGTAACAGAATAGTCGAATTATTACTATTATTATTTTTTTTTTCTTACAGTAATAGAGAAAACAAAAAGGCTTTGACTTTCTGAACCAACTGCTGTAATATACCTGCTCTGCCCTGAACTGCAAAACTGGGGTCAATTCTCATTGCGTTATTTGCTGCCATTGGTCCATTCATTCTAACCTCCTGTGCAGGGTTTTGAGCTAATGCAAGATTTATCGCCCCTTCTCCTGAAAAATATTAGCAGAGAAATTAAATTCCATGATGGTTCACCGCAGGAAAAACATGCAGAAAAACTTAAAATATATGTAAACCCAAACAATTAAGATTAACTCTTATTTACTCCCTTTTGGTCTTTTAAATATTCCATTAAAACCGTTTTGTTACATCTATGCAATAAAACTGGGTTCCTGTCAAAAACCTTGTGAGCCTGTAACTCCTGTAGTGAGCTGACAACACAGAGCCTCCTCTGCTGCACTTGAATCTCTAGGAGTCTTACCATCCCTGTCTACGTTACTTCTGAACTACAGAATACCTCCTTATCATAAGGAGATGAGAAGGTGCTCTGTGGTCCTAGCACACTTTCTGTCCTAAAATGACAATGCTGCTGCTCCATTGGTACAGACAGTGTGGAGGAATTTAATAAAACTAGAACAGACATAATCTGGAGCAGCTGTGCATAGCAGTTAAGCTTTGAAAATGAAAAGTTAGCAGCTGATTGGGTTGCCATGCACAGATGCTCCAGATTTTGTCTTGAATCATAGTAAATTCCCTTCAGTGAGTGTTGTCACCCTAGGACAGAACATGTGTTACTGGTAAAAACATCATAGCAAAATGAAGGAAACGAAAGCAAATTATGCCACCATATTTAAAACTGGGTAACCTGCAATTTGTTAGGATTTTGGTTTATCTGTAAAATCCTTGCCTTAGGGAGTACACCAGAAGACACAGGTTATATTGTATTTATGACTACGTGGGTTATTCTGCCACCTTCAAGTAAATATACACTGGCCAAAAAAAAAAAAAAGGCAGAATTTCTGCACCCAGGAAAACCCATCCAAGCTCAGCTAAGTATCAGCTTTGTAGCAAGAAATGAGGAACACAGACAAAGAGAAGAGGGATCCCTGTGTCCTGTGATGCACTCCAAGAAATTTATTTTACAGGTAAACTAGAAATCCTAATTTCATAATTGTACATCACAAGATATATGGCACTTCACATTCATAACTACTTGAGATGTCCCAAAGCACTGAACATGAGGGGTGGACAACACAGCAAAAGATCAACACGCCCAAACCTGAAACTGGAATAGGGGAAAACCTCATTACAAAGCTGCTTGCAAGATCTTTTGCCCAAAACTGACATCTGCAGAGACACGAACATCTAAGTGGATGCTGCTGAATCACCCAGGAAGCATGGACACTCCTTTCGGAATGGGACTTGATTGGGAAAATAGAAAACTTGATTGCCCCAGGTCTAGGAAATAGGCTTATAAACAACCTAAAAATAGTGGATTGAGAAGCAGCCTTGTGTGGATCATCAGCAAAAACAAACAGGGACTCAGACTGTCAAAAGGAAGCTGTAGATTCAGAAAAATTGGAACAGTTGAAATTACAAAGAGTGAAACACCTTTGGAAGAAAGACAATAGGAAGGACTGAGGTTTCAATACCACCTTATCCTGGTGCAGAACCACCAAGAATGGCAGGAATGTTACTTGCAGGAGAGCACAGACAAGCAAAGACCCTGCCAACCAAAGTAGTGGCAACCAAAAAGACAACTATACGCATATTAGGTAACAAGGGGCTGTCTTGGAGAAGATATAAAAGAGAAGTCTGCAAAACAGACAGGTCCCACATAAACAAAAAGGGCTGCACAAGAGGAGCTATCCATATGAGATTCTGTACAAAGACTTTACCAAGAAATGAAATGTGTTAGGTCTCTGAAGCAAAATGGCCAAGGCCTGTATTTGCTCCATGATAGTACTTAAAGCCAGAAACATCTTCACATTATACTGGAGAAAATCCAAAATGCACCACACAACATAATGTCAGATGAAAATTATAAGCCTCTCACTGGGAAAAATAATTCTTCATGTACAGTACACCACCCTCCTGGAGATCAAATTTCTTGCATTCTTTCACCGCAAGTGCCTGAGAATACCTAAGCTGCAACATAAATTTGTGCAGTTTGTCGTTTAATGTGGAAACAAAGAGATTCACATCCTGCGTCCCCCACAGCAGATGAATCTCTGCAAACATCTCCAGGTAGTTTCTGAGCACCACAACTTTCTGTCACTCCTTGGTAGGTGATGTATGCCACAGGACTGTACAATTGCACCACGAGGGGGAGACCTTGAAAGGTAGACAGACCAGTGTAGGAGAGCTAGCCAAATCAGCTGAAGTTCCAGGTTGTTGATTGGAAACTTCTGCTCCTCTGACAACCACAGTGCTTGAACTGCGAGGTTTCCTAAAAAATTTCCCCAGCCCAACAGGCTGGAATTTGTCATTAAGACTTTCCAATTCATCAGAAGGAGGGATCTTCCAACATCTGCATGTAACACCACCTCTCCAGAGCTGACATGGTCTTGAGAATCAGATGTATTGGCAGATCCGAGTATGTTTGTCCTATGCCGACAGGATACTATGTTAAAAGATCCCATCTTTCCCAACACCCTCATGCATAGAATCATGGGACTCTCCAACCACCTGGGATCAACGAGACATGCATTTCTCCTACAGAAGCAGGACCTTTCTCTTTGATGTGTTGAGGACTAAGACTAAGTTCCCCAGATGTTGAGTCAAAACCAAAACTGACTTCTGAAGATTCAGCACCCAACCAAACCTATCCAGAACCTGCACTGTCTTGCTGGACATTTGATGTCAGCTTCTGAGCTGACTGCTCCCTGAAAAGCAGTTCATCCTGGGTTCTCAATAACCCCAGAACCAGTGCAAACATCTTAGTAGCCCTGAAAAGGCCAAATAGCAATGCCACAAACTGGTAATGTTCTACTGAGAGCCACTGGAAACCTATGATATGGCTGGATAATCGTGATGTGTAGAGCAGGCATCCTTGATCTCTACTGATGGCAGGAAGTTCCCCTGATGAAGCAAAGTAATTTCCAACTGTGTAGACTCCATCCTGAGTTTCACCCTTGAGATCCAGAATAGGCCAGACATCTCAGTTTTGCTTTGGAGCAATAAACATGCTAGATAGGAAGCTGATAACACAGGTGTGATAGCACCCAACTCTTTTTTCATGGCTCAGAAGATACCCTTGAACACTTGAAAGTGTGGAGGGGTAAAGCAGTGAAACTCCAGCTTGTAACCTCTGGACACCATGCTGCAGACCCAGCGGGTGGTGATGTACATGGGTCAGGATGGCCATGAAGGCCGATGGACATCCCATTATCCACACAAGTAAGGGTGCCCCTTCATTGTGAAGAGGATTTGCCTAAGGTCCAGAGGACTTGGGGTCCAAGTCTTCTTACAGAACGAGGATGTAGGCTTCTTCTTTGAGCCCAAGGCTTGCTGTTTGTGAAGGGAATTGTTCTTGGAATTCAAACGTGCCATTGGTTTCTGACTTGTTAGCTTCCCCTTCTTCTTTAGGAATAGCAGCATGATTTTCCCCAGTCACCTTCTGGATGAAGGCATCTAAGGATGGTCCAGACAAGTCCTCAAAAGACAGCCTCTCAATTTGCTTCTTGCAGAGAAGTTCAGATGACCAGTACATGTCTACAAAAGGTTGCCCAACTAGGAAGTATGGAGTAATTCCAAGGCATCCACTGGGAAACTCAATGCTCTCTGAAAATCTTCTAGGAATGGTTAAATTGCAGGATCCCCTGGGCCCAATTCTTGTAAATGCAAAGTACATTTTGTCCAAATTTTGAGGCCCTGAGAAACTCTCACCGTAGGCTGCTGAGCTGCTCCTACCAGACAGAAGGACGCTATAAAGAAGGCCTCCAATTTCTTATTCATGGGTTCCTACAGATCAGGACAATCACATTCTTATACAAGTAGGAATTAGCTGGGTAGTATGAAATTCCTCCTTCATGGGGAACTGCTGAACAAAATGCTTTGAAGACAAAAACACCTTCTTTGGGTGAGCCCAATCGGCATACATCACTTCCTGCAGGTGAAGGTGCAGAGAAAAAAAACTGGGATATTTAGACTGCTGCCAGGATTCCAATACCTCAATCCCATGACCTTAGGAGAAGATGACCCTGAAAGTTAGTTTACAACACCTCTACTAGGAAGCCCTGTGGTCTTAAGTGTATAAGACAGCCCTGGATTTGTAACGCCTCTTGGGAGGACTCATCTACAGAAGATTTCCGATCCTCAACAGCTGACTGCTTCCCCCTCTTCCTGAGGATTTTTTTCCAACACCTTAAGCCCCCCCCACAAAAGAGAGGAAAAGAAAAAAGAATAAAAGAGTGCCCACATTTGTGTGCCAGGCATTCAGAACCAACCAGAACCTTTGAAGATTTAAGTTTACCTTTTCACTGAAAAGGTGAACAAATTCCATATATCTTGGCCAACCCTCCGTAACCACATATAGCAGCATAATCCAAGTAGTCATAAATATGAAGTATCCTGTGTCCTATAATGTTCGATTAAGAAATTACTTTGTTACTATGCTCAAATACACTTCAAAAATTATAATAAATAACTCCTGCACTTTCCGATTCGATCTACCAAACCAACCTAAAAAAGACTCTTTCTAATCACCAAATCAACAATACAAAAAGGCAAAAGTATATATTGCCAATGCTGCGCTGCCCAACACGTGTCACAAATGTGTAATATACTACTTAATAACAGATAACCTACTGTACATATATATTTCAATAAATGTAATCATACACGAGTGCCATAAATACAGTAGGTTATCTGTTAATATGTAGTAATGCAGTACTTGACAATATGTACTTTTACACTTCAAAAATATGTGGAAATTTTAAATTTAGAAGTTCAAGGGCTCGAAGTATGCCGTGTACAGTGCATCCAGAAAGTATTCACAGCGTTAACTTTTGCCACATTTTGTTATGTTACAGCCTTATTCCAATTGGATTAAATTCATTTTTTTCAACATTCTACAAACAATACCCCATAATGACAACATGAAAGAAGTTGATCTTGAAATCTTTGCAATTTATTAAAAATAAAAAAAAAACATGTACATAAGTATTCACAGCCTTTGCCATGACACTCAAAATTGAGCTCTGGTGCATCCTGTTCCCATTGATCATCCTTGAGATGTTTCCACAACTTGACTGGAGTCCACCTGTGGGAAATTCAGTTGATTGGACATGATTAGGAAAGGCATAAACCTGTCTATATAAGGTCCCACAGTTAACAGTGCATGTCAGAGCACAAACCAAGCCATGAAGTCCAAGAAATTGTCCGTACACCTCCAGGACAGGATTGTATCAAGGCACAGATGTGGGAAAGGGTACAGAAAAATTTCCACAGCATTGACGGTCCCAATGAGCACAGTGGCCTCCATCATCCATAAATCAAAGAAGTTTGAAACCACCAGGAATCTTCCTACAGCGGGCCACCTGGACAAAATGAGCGATCGAGGGAGAAGAGCTCCAGCGTTTCTCTGTCAAGAGAGGAGAACCTTCCAGAAGAACAACCATCTCTGCAGCACTCCACCAATCAGGCCTGCATGGTAGAGTGGCCAGACGGAAGCCACTCCTCAATAAAAGGCAAATGGCAGACCACCTGGAGTTTGTCAAAAGGCACCGGAGAGACTCAGACCATGAGAAACAAAACTCTCTGGTCTGATGAAAAAAAGATTGAACTCTTTGGCCTGAATGCCAAGCATCATGTCTGGAGAAAACCTGGCACCACTGCCCAATACCATCCCTACAGTGAAGCATGGTGGTGGCAACATCATGCTGTAGAGATGTTTTTCAGCGGCAGGAACTGGGAGACTAGTCAGGATCGAAGGAAAGATGAATGTAGCAATGTACAGAGACATCCTTGATGAAAACCTGTTCCAGAGCACTCTGGACCTTAGACTGGGGCAACGGTTCATCTTTCAACAGGACAACAACCCTAAGTACACAGTCCACATAACAGAGGAGTGGCTACGGGCCGACTCTGAATGCCCTGGAGCAGCCCAGCCAGAGCCCAGACTTGAACATCTCTGGAGAGATCTGAAAATGGCTGTGCACTGATGCTCCCCATCCAACCTGATGGAGCTTGAGGTACTGCAAAGACGAATGGGAGAAATTGCCCAAAAATAGGTGTACCAAGCTTGTAAAATAATACTCAAAATGACTTGAGGTTGCAATTGGTGCAAAGGTGCTTCAACAAAGTATTGAGCAAAGGCTGTGAATACTTATGTACATGTGTTTTCCCCGTATTTTTAATAAATTGCAAAGATTTCAAAACAAACTTTTCACATTGTCATTATGGGGTATTGTTTGTAGAATGTTGAGGAAAAATTTAATTTAATCAATTTTGGAATAAGGCTGTAACATAACAAAATGTGGCAAAAGTTAAGCGCTGTGAATAGTTTCTGGATGCACTGTAGGTTCTGACAATGAAACTAAAAAGTATTAAAGTTTCTCTGGTCCAGTAAAAGTGTTGGTTGGTGGTGGGTCTATGCAAACTTAAAAAACCCAAAACCAAAAATTTCATATATTGCAGCTTACCAATCCTTAGATGTGGTGGCTGCATTTGTTTTCTCTTTTTTCCCTCTGTTTTCACCTGATCTGTCCAATAATATACCTTCTGTATACCCACTCTGGATGAAGGATCACAGGAGTACTTTTGGACAGCAGCATTGTCAGCCTGGAGGGGGGGAGGGGTTTCGACGTACTAGCAAATTTAGATACACTAAAATTTAAGCCAAAAACTCCAGCTAACACTACAGTAACAGTTGTTCCTCAGTCAGTGGTAAATGGTTTGCTTCAACCCTCTAATTGCTACATCTGCAGGATAGCTTGGTCTGTGGAAATACCAACAAACTTAGTGGCCAGATCACCAGGTGAAAATAGCAGAAAGAAAATCTATAAAGAAAACTAATGCAGCCATCACATCTAAGAACTGGTATCCTGCAATATAATAAAAGTTTGTTTTTGGGTTTACTACCACTTTAATTTTAATGAAACATCAGCAAAACACCTCAAACTGTTTCAGATAGAATAGAGAAGGGTTATATCCTCTGTCGGGCTTTTATTATCTGTTATTTTTTTGGGGAGATTCCTCCTCACTTTCTCCTACGGCACAATTGATGAGCTCTCTCTCCAATGGGGACACAGACGAACACACATTTTTAGTAATGTGATGAAGAGTTAGAACTTAAAACTGATGTTAATATTATTGTCTGTGCCTTCCTGTTCTAGTGACAACTGCTCTATTATTTCTTGTCTGGTCTCACAGACAGAAATGAGAGAAAATCTCCCCATAGGGGGGTCATAAAACAAAAGAGAAAATGGATTGGGTTAGTTTTAAGCTCTGCAATACTTTTACTGTATTAAAACTGAACTCCATTGGATAAAACCGTCGCTCTCAATATTACTCTGCCTTCAGATGTGGTTTCGCGCTTACAATCCCACTTCCCTTACCGGTGGGCTTCCTCTTCTCTTGAATACTTGGGCATTCGCTTGACCCCCACCTATGACTCCCTTTTTGCTGCAAATTATTATCCTTTGCTTAGCTCTTTATCTTCTCTTATGCATTCTTGGCAATTTCCGCACCTGTCTTGGATAGGACGGGTTCATTCAGTGAAAATGACCGTCTTGCCGAAATTGTTATACTATTTTCGCACTCTCCCGGTGCGGGTTCCCCCTCATTTTCTTCGGTTGCTTCAGGCAAAGTTTATGCGTTTTATCTGGGCCAATAAACACCCCAGAGTCTCTAGAAATACGCTCTTTGCTCATAGACTCCATGGTGGTCTTGGGGTACCCAATGTAACTAAGTATTATCAGGCGAGCCAGATTGCCCCGCTGGCTATGTTGCACGCTTCCTCCGATGTTCCTCTCTGGGTCCTGCTGGAACTTCCTAATTGTGCCCCTATCGCACTGTCGACACTCCTATGGCTTCCCCCTGCCCTGCGCCCTATGGCACTGAGTCCGATGTTACTCCATGGCCTACAAGTCTGGGACTCGGTACGTTATTCCAGTGGCCTGATGTCACCCTTTTTGCCTTTGCTTCCAATCGTTAACAACCCTCTTTTCCCGCCGGGTCTAGATCACCCGAAGGCATTTTCTTGGTGGGTGGCTCATGGTTTCTCACAGGTGCAGCACTTTTTGACTTTTCGGTCCTTTCCCACCTGGAATGTCCTTCGAGAGTCTCGGGATGTTCCCCCAGCGGAATTTTTTCGGTACCTTCAATTGCGGCACTGGTTGCTTTCGCTGAGGGCCACTTCTGCTTTCACATATCAGAAATCTGCCTTTGAACGGCTTTGCCAGCAGCACCCGGGCGCCCCGGGCCTTATCTCCCTTCTTTACGCAGCTTTGAACAGACGCTCGTCGCACACTTCTCTTTCATATGTTGTTCAGTGGGAACGCGACCTGGGAGTGACTGTGGATCCGGAGGACTGGAGTAAGGCCTGGTCCCTCATAGCTAAATGTTCATTTAATACGACCACGCTGGAAGCAGCCTACAAGGTATTGTTCCGTTGGTACTGGGTTCCGGCTCGTCTGGCCCAGGCTAACCCAGCCTGTAGTGATCGATGTTTTCGGGGCTGTGGCCATCGTGGCGATGTACTGCATATCTGGTGGTCATGCCCGAGGTTGGTTCGTTTTTGGTCTCGTGTGTTTGGCCTCCTCTTCACTTTGTTCCATCTCTCCATACGCCGGGACGCTCGATATGCTTTGCTTCATTGCCCCATACCGGGCCTCTTGGCTCGTCAGCAGCGGTTGGCTTCCTATTTGTTTTTATCGGCCACTAGGACAATTGCTCAGGCCTGGAAGAGTCCGTTTGTACTTTCCAGGGGGTGCGGGATCGTATGACTACTATGATGCTCAACGAACAGATGTCGAGTATATGCAACGACTCTCAACATAAATTTTTGAAAATATGGGAACCGTGGTTGCAATACGCCTTTCCCACGCTCCCCCTGGCCAGTGTGGGGAGGTAATGGAGTTTTGATATTGGCGCTTGTGGACCCCTGCTCTTTGGTGTTTTTTTTTTTTTTTCTCTCCTTTCTTCTCTGGTCTTCTTCTCTCCTTTTCTGTTTGTTTTGATGTGACAGTGGACAGCTGTCTTTAGTTGCGATAGTCAGAGTCTCACTGATCTTATTGTAACCTATGTGCCATTGATAGCCCCTGCGTGGGCATACGTTTTGCTTTATTGGAATTAGAGTGTTGTCTGCTCTATTTTGCCTTTTTTATCAGTGCAATTGATAGCCCCTGCGTGGGCGTGTTTTGTTGCCTCTGTTTTATACTGTTTAAAATTAATAAAAACCATTGAAATATAAAAAAAAAAAAAAAACTGAACTCCAGGAATTCAGCCACTTTCTAAAATGTGCTTGCTTAATGACTTAAGTCCAACAATGACTTTTTGTTTTTACAACTGAAAGCTTTATTGAGCGCTGGGAGTACAGCTATCACTATACTCCCAGCAATATACTCCCACACTCTGACAGGAGAGATGCTGCTTTCTCATACACCCTTCCACCTCCACTGTCCACTCTTGGAAGGCTTTGTAAATGGGTTCACATAATACAAAGCGCTCTGTGCTTGGACAGGACGAGAAGAGGGGAGGGCAGAGTAGCTGCAGGAACTGAGGCCAGAAGGTTCGGGATCAGAGTACTGGAAGCATAGCAACCGTTATGCTTCCAGTGTTCAGTAAAAATGTAACTTGTACATTTTTAGAAAGAGGCTGAATTTCTTGACTTCAGCTTTAAAGCTAAACCCCTGGCAGATATAAAAAAAAAAAAAAAAGGTACAAATTAATGCAGCTCCGTATTCATTAAAGTGGAAGTAAACATCTGAAAAAAAAAAAAAAAGTTTGGAAAGTTTTCAGACAGAAGAAACATCCATGGTCTTTTCTGTTTTATATATATATATATATATATATATATATATATAAATATATACATATATATACACATACATATATATACATACATACATATACATACATATACACACACACACATACATATATATGTATATATATATATATATATATATATATATATATATATATATACACACATACATATATATATATATATATATATATATACACACATACATATATATATATACATACATATATATATATATATACATACATACATATATATATATATATACACACATACATATATATATATATATATATCTACACATATATATATATATATATATATCTACACATATATATATATATATATATATATATATCTACACATATATATATATATCTACACATATATATATATATATATATCTACACATATATATATATATATATATATATATATATATATCTACACATATATATATATATATATATATATATATATATATATATCTACACATATATATATATATATATCTACACATATATATATATATATATATATATATATATATCTACACACATATATATATATATATATATATATATATATATATCTACACACATATATATATATATATATATATATATATATATATATATATATATCTACACATATATATATATATATATATATATATATATATATATATCTACACATATATATATATATATATATATATATATCTATATATATATATCTACACATATATATATATATATATATATATCTACACATATATATATATATATATATATATATCTATCTTTCTTCTCTTGTTACTTTTTTAGTACAGTGCACAGCAACTGAAAACCTGGATCTGTCAGTCCTGGAGAAGGGCACACTCTTGGGAAAGTGGGCCATAACGTGCAAGTATGGTATACATAGTTGCACATTATGGCAAGAGCTTACTCCAACCCAGCAGACCTTAGTTCCACATTGGTAAACCATTAAATTTTTTTAAATGCATGCTTTGTAAATGTAAAAATTTGACCTGGTATCAGCACTGCATCCCACTGTACAACAAAGCCCAAACTAGAGGACAGAAGCAGCACAAGCAGCCATTCAGTTGTGCTGCAGTGACAATGTGCTTACAAGTGGCATGCCCATAGGAGAAGAGAGCAGAAAGACAAAGAAATTAGCTCATCAGTCAGTTGCTCCTCCTTTCACTGTCCAATCACAGGCTGGGGAAGAAACAATACCTGTAAAGTGTTACTTTACTGCAGCAGAGACAAACCAGGCCTCCTGCCAGGCAGGATTGTGGTATTTTGAAGAGCTTTGTAAATCTCAGAACCGAATGGACAGAAATATAAATCCTTTGGAAGGTAAAACAGCTCCAATATATGTACTTTGTGTATTTGGCAGGTTTGCCTGGTGGTTAGCTTAAAATGCAATGAGAGCATGATAATAAAACACTGCTGCATGTGACCATTCATAAGATTCCAACCTTCTATCTGGACAGACAAAATTCCCAGATCTCGTAGCTGCTGGTTGTTGCCCTGAGCAAGAAGACGCAAACGCTCTGCAGCTTCCCTGGGGATGTTGAATGTGACCCGAACGCTGTTCCATGGTTCCACCTTTTGTAACTTTAGCCGGCCACACTCTAAGAGGCAAGATAGAAAATTATGAATTTATGAAGTACGCAAATCACGACTTAAAAACAACTGGGCCTTGTAGGTTAACAGTGTGAAGTGAAGAATCCTTTTGCAGTAACAAGATTCTAGCTGACAATTTTTTTTTTTTTTTTTTTTTTTTTCTAGAGCAATGGCCAAAATCACTTCTCCTAAGCCATCCAACATCCGCAAGCCAGATAGAAGTAACTTTCAGCAGCTACACAAATTAAACAGAACAAACAGGCACAGCTATAATTATAAGCTGTAATTAGTTTTTTTTACTTTATTTGCAGTTTTAGCTGAGACTTTTTTTTTTTTTTAAATTTAAAAGTATAACTATGGGCAAAACTTTTTTTTCCCCAGTTTTGGAAAGAGTGGAGAGGTATTTGAATCCCTGTCAGATCTGTATTGCTGTCTGTGTTCCTGATAGGGAGATTCACCCTATTTGTCCGGTTTATGATTATCACCAAAAGTGAATGTAAAATAAAAATCACACATTTTTGGTTGTCCCCAGAACAGGAAGTGAGAGGAAATCTTCCAATAGGGACACTAGTTCTGGTGACAACCAGAGATTCCTTCTCTTTGGAGAGATTTAACCTCTTGGTGCAAGCCACACGCAAATGTGCGGCCTCCTGGCGTCTGGACCTTGACGCCGAGGGGCCACACATTTGTGTGCAATTAAGAAAAACATATGTGCTGAGAGCGCGCGCCCTGTGCGCTCCCAGCAAACATGTCCGGAACTCACGGAAAGGTCCCGATCTCCTCTTGCAATCGAGATCTTTCCCGATCATGTGACCGCCGTGACAGTGACTCGCGGCAGTCACATGACCCTAAAACCCTGCCACACCTTCTGAAACCCTTAAAGGGCTGGGAGTTGCAGGCGCCAAGGGGTTAAGAAAAAGAACATGAGGTATTCCTGACATACAGCAACATGCCTGAAAAGTATAGTGTTTACAAAAGAAAACATCAAAGGGACTTTAAAGGCATTCGTTCATAAATAGAATTGGCATCAATTTTATTTGATAACAACATATAAAAATCACAGGATAAAAAGGCGGCTATTGGTACAGATCAGCACAATATTATGTATTATTATATATTACAATAATATATTTTGAAGGACTACTTTGTATTTGGAGCTGTGCCTTTTCATCCGCCATTTGGTAACATTTGCTAGCATACATCTTCCATATTGATACCAAACGGTGGGTGCTTTTGAGATGTTTTGGCTATTTGAAAAAGTAACCAATATTTTTTGCTCCAACTGGATTTCTATGGTCTTTTCTTGATTTAGTTTCCCTCTGTGGCAACCAGTGCGGCCACAGTGTCTGCCTGGGGGGGGTCTTGCCGAGTCGGTTATTGCTGGTGTGGGCTGGGGAGGAGCAGTGGATCCGAACACACACCACATGATTTTAAGTGTGGCAAAAGTTCATGCTGTTTCAATTGCATGATAATGTGAGTAATATATATCTATGTCTACACAACATAATTGTATATGGATTCTGTTTAAATTGTTGTATTCATATATTTTAAATATCTATCTTCCAGTCTTTGTAGATCTTATCATCCTCTTACAGAGGCTTGTCCCTGAAGAAGCAGATTTACAGTTCTGTAATGCTGGAACACTGTTCAATGGTGATACCCTATTGTGCTGATCTGTACCAATAGCCACCTTTTTATCTTGTGATGGTTATATGTCGTTATCAAATAAAATTGATGCCAATTCTATTTATGAACGAATGCCTTTCAAGTCCCTTTGACAGGGGTTTCTTTTCTTTTGTAAACAATCTCTTTGGAGAGATTTCCTCTCACTTTTGACTTTGGGACAGGAAGCGAGGGAAAAGCTCACTGGGACACCAAAAAAACCTGACAGGGATTATAACCTTCCTTTACTCTATCAGGGATGTTGAATTTGTATCGCCCGACAGCCGGAACATGTAGTTCCGGGTGCTGGTCAGGTAGTTTATTCAACCTTTAGCCTTGCTGCGGGCAAGCAGCAGAGCTCACGAGTGCCATGATGATCAGTGTACAAGTCTCCTCTGAGGAATGCCGCTTACTGGCTCATCTCTCCTCACGCGCTGTCATTTCCTATTTACATGCGATCGGCTGTGATTGGATACAGCTGATCACATGATAGAGCCTACGTCATCGGCTCTTTACTGCGACTGATGATCTGCTGTGTCTCAGGGACACAGCGCACCACCGATCGCCGCGCCACCGAGCTAGAGTGGGAGGACGTTATATGATGTCCTCCCAGAACGAGAGAACCGCCGCTTGTCTGTCATTTCGTTATATGGTGGGCGGGAGGTGGTTAAATACGGTTTTGATACATTTTTTTTATCTTGACAAGTAGATTATCATGTGGGACAAGTAGATTGGGACCCAGATTTAGCCCCTGGACAATTAATTTCTTTTTAAATTTCCACACCCCTTTTCAAAATGAAAAAAAACAAAAAACCTTTTGCCTTTAGTTCTACTTTAACTTTAAAAAAGTTTTAAAGTGGAGTTCCAGACATTTTTGTGTTTTTTAAGTCAGCAGCTAAAATAAAACTGTAGCTGCTGACTTTTAATAAAACACACACTTACCTGTCTCAGGGTCCAGCGATGTACTCACCCGGGCTGTCCCTTCTCTCCTCCACGGCACCGGCATCTCAACTGTGGATACCAGGCTGTGGCAGCTTGCGGCTTCACAGCCTGGTGCCCACTGCGCACATGTGAGTCGCGCTGCGCTTCCTGATTAGTCGGGCAGTCTTCTGGGGCCTGTGAAAGTTCCCAGGAGACTGCGGGAGGAAGGAGGGGGCCAAACTTCCAGCTCACTTTGCCGCGGCGAACTGAGCCGGAAGTGGGAGCGGGTACCTGTCAAAAACAGGTGCCAAAAATTGCAGTGGAGGGGGGAGGAGGCAAATAAGAACTCCGCTTTAAGGCAAATATTAAAGGATCAGCCCACCCTAATATATTATAGTTTTAGATAGATGTTTAAGCACTAAGCCACCTGGCAACTTTGGCAGTGTGATGTGAAGGGGGGGGGGGCACAGGACACTAGTGTGACACACTATGTATACCGTCTTTTAATTGGGTGCTTGATGTTGTTTTTTTTTTTTTTAAACAACACCACCTAGTAACCCCCCCTTCCCTGGGGATCTTTGGTTTCCTCCATGTTGTCCAGGTAGATCTCAACCTCAAGGCTGCCTACCCCTGAACTAAAATATCACCTTCAACAAGACTTACCTTTCAACAAAATTGGTCTACTTGTAACATATGGAGACTTACCCATGTTAATCAGCTCAGGCACTCCATACATTATCTTTTCCAGTTTCTGTTGCAAGTCTTGGTCTTTTATATCCCCCTTAAAGGCAACAAAGATAGTAGAGTATCTGTCTTCTGCTCTGGGTTCCTCTTCAATACCAGAGTCTTTGTCCCCATCTATTTCTAAGTCAGGTTGAGAATGAGCTTGGACCTGACTCTCTCTTGGGTCTGGTAGCTTTAACAGGTCCATAGCTGGGTTTCCTGCAGTTGTCCGTCTCTAGTTGAGGTTGAAAAAAAAAATGGATCTCACAATCAAAACAAAGCATTTATGAACTGTATTAAGTGCAGAATTATGTTGATGATTCTGTTACCGTTTTGTATCCAAGTTCTTCCTCCTACGTTTCTAAACAGCTTGCTCTCTTCAACAGAAAGTCAACTGCAGGCATCTTTAAACCAATTTGCACCTGGGGTTCCTGGACTTACCCTACAGAAGAAGAAAAAAAAGTACATCAACATAAACATTCATGTTACATTACCAGAATCAAATGTGCAAGTTTCATCACTGCACACTTGTGGCAGTTTGCATTGAGTTCAAGTCGAAAACAATCGTCCATATTCCTATTGCACACATTCCTAGAATAGGCTGTAAAGTAATGGGTGCTGCAGCAACCACTAGCTGGAGACTGGAACATGCACAGTACAGAGTAAATATCTGCCAGTACACCACAATCGTATCTTCACAATAAGACCAAAGGGATTTTTATTGAAGAAATCACAAAACGAGTACCCAAGTACTAACCAGGCCCGACCCTGCTTAGTCTTCAAGATCAGACGAAATTAGACACATTTAGGGTGATGTGGTAGGACCAGAAGATCTTACTTTTTAACACGTCATTTTATTGGGCGGGACATTTGCCATTCTGGGTGGACATCAGTTAACATCCTCCCCAGAACGGGCCACACTGCAATGTGATCTGTCACCCGCTGTGGCCACCAAGCACAGCAGATGACATATCAGTGGTACTGGCACCATGTGATCGCTGTGACCATCCACAGCAGATCTACATGACAATGTACACAATGGATGGCGTTAATTTATGCCATTCATTGTGTTGATTTCTGTGATTGGTCAAAGTTACCACATGGTACAGACAGGGCCAATCACAGCCCTTCTGGATAAATCAATTTCATTCAGTAAAAAAAGTTTGTTTAGAACAGTAAAATTTACTGGTATAAGCAATCATAGCGTGCAAAAAAAAAAAAATAATCCTGAACACCTCCCCAGAGTAGTACAGTGTGGTACAGCTATAACACTGTATTGCTCTGGTCACAGTATGTAAGTAAATAATTGTTAAAAAAAAAAAGTAATGAAAAAAAATGTTTTTGTTTTTTTTTACATACTGTCACCGGTCAGTGTCCCTGATCACTGCCACACCAGTTAATGGATGATGCTGTACTGCACTGGTGACAGTATGTAAAAGAAAAAAAAATAAATTGTGAGAAAAAGTGTTTTTAATTTAATTTTCCAAAAAATTGTGACGAACAAACTACAACTTCAAAAAACTTACCATGCCTCATATGAAATACCTTGGGTAGTCTACTTTGCAAATAGGGGTCATTTGGGCAGTATTTGTACTGTATTGGCATTTTCAGACCTCAAGAAATGAGGTCGTCAGTACATCAGAACTGCTTTTCAGACATAGTGGGCATTGAAAAGAATCACCCGCCTTTAAAATAAAAAACATTTTGTTGCAACCTGAAATGAAGGCAGACACAGTTGTTATTTCATCCAGCTATATTTACTACAAAATTTTAAAAAATTTAAAACAGAATCATTGGGTTGGAAAAAGGGTCACCCCCTCCTAATAATGACTTGTAAACTAAATCGGGTGTAGCTAATCACTTTCTCAATGGCACACAAAGCCATTTGACTTTCAACTGTAATCATCTGTGGTCCTTTCAAACAGCTCAGCATGAAAAGAGATTTTCTGGAGTATTTCAGTCCCTGGGAGTGCAAATGAAGCAAGCAATCAACTACGGGTGGCAAGGCGCTGTCAAAAGATCTCCAGGATAAAGTTGTGGACATGCAGTCAGGAAATGGATACAATAAAATGTCAAAGGCTTTATCAATGCCTAGAAGCACAGTGAAGTCTATTGTTAAGAAGTGGAAGGTATTTGGTACAACACAGACCCTCCCTGGATCAGGATGACACTCCAAACTGGATGAAAGAGCCAGGAGAAAACTGGTCAAAGGCTACCAAGAGGCCTAGAACAACTCTGAAGCAGTTGCAGGAATCTATGGCAAAGAGTGGTCATTGTGCTCACGTGACAATAATATCACAAATTCTCCACCAATGTGGCTTATATTGGGAGGGTTGCAAGAAAAAAGCCACTTCTCAAAAAAGGCCACATGCAGTCACGACTGAGCTTTGCCAAAAGGCACCTTGAAGATTCTGAGGCCACATGGAAAAAGGTGTTATGGTCAGATGAGGCTAAATTTGAATGATTTGGCCTCAATAATAAACAATATGTCTGGCAGAAATCCAATACAGCTCACCATCCACATAACACCAATTCTACAGTAAAGCATGGAGGTGGTAATACCCTGTTATGGGGGTGTTTCTCTGCAGCAGGGACTGGAGCACTTGTCAAGATAGAAGGAAAAATGGATGGGGCAAAATACTGCCAAATTCTTGAGGAAAATCTGCTGCCCTCTACCAGAAAGTTGTCAGTGGGAAGGAATTTTACCTTCCAACATGACAATGACCCAAAGCACTAAGCAAAAATAATCACACAGTGGTTGAAAAAGAAAAGGGAAAATGGCCTAGTCCAGTGGTCGGCAAGCCGCGGCTCGCGAGCCACATGCGGCTCTTTACACGCTTTAATGCGGCTCTTGTGTGCCGGGCGCCCGCTCCCCTCCCTCCTCTCGGGCGGCAGGGACTCTGCAGCGTGATCCAAAAAAAAAAAACAGCCAGGGCAGCGCGCTCAAATGCAATGATTGGCCAGTCTCGCTGCCACTCACATCCTGATAGCCAGTGATTGGCTGTCAGGATGTGTGTAGGCGTGGCAGCGTGACGAACGTGAGAGGAGCTAGGCTCCTCTCACAGTCCGCCCTGAAGACCGGAACGGCGCGGGAACACGGCGAGAGGAACGCGCGGAGCAAAGGTAAGTGAATTGACACAGGGGGGACTTGGCTTACTACTTGCTACTTACTTACTACTACTATATAAGGGATGAATTAATAGGGGGGATGAATTACTATATGGGGGATGAATTACTATATGGGGGATGAATTACTATGGGGGATGAATTACTATATGGGGGATGAATTACTATATGGGGGATGAATTACTATATGGGGGATGTATTAGTATGGGGGATGAATTACTATATGGGGGATGAATTACTATATGGGGGATGAATTACTATATGGGGGATGTATTACTATGGGGGATGAATTACTATATGGGGGGTGAATTACTATATGGGGGATGAATTACTATATGGGGGATGAATTACTATATGGGGGATGTATTACTATGGGGGATGAATTACTATATGGGGGATGAATTACTATATGGGGGATGAATTACTATATGGGGGATGAATTACTATATGGGGGATGAATTACTATGGGGGATGAATTACTATATGGGGGATGAATTACTATGAGGGATGAATTACTATGGGGGATGAATTACTATATGGGGGATGAATTACTATGGGGGATGAATTACTATAGGGGGGATGAATTACTATGGGGGATGAATTACTATATGGGGGATGAATTACTATATGGGGGATGAATTACTATATGTGGGATGAATTACTATGGGGGATGAATTACTATGGGGGGATGAATTACTATAGGGGGGATGAATTACTATATGGGGGATGAATTACTATATGGGGGATGAATTACTATGGGGGATGAATTACTATATGGGGGATGAATTACTATATGGGGGATGTATTACTATGGGGGATGAATTACTATATGGGGGGTGAATTACTATATGGGGGATGAATTACTATATGGGGGGTGAATTACTATATGGGGGATGAATTACTATATGGGGGATGAATTACTATATGGGGGATGTATTACTATGGGGGATGAATTACTATATGGGGGATGAATTACTATGGGGGATGAATTACTATATGGGGGATGAATTACTATGAGGGATGAATTACTATGGGGGATGAATTACTATATGGGGGATGAATTACTATGGGGGATGAATTACTATAGGGGGGATGAATTACTATATGGGGGATGAATTACTATATGGGGGATGAATTACTATATGTGGGATGAATTACTATGGGGGATGAATTACTATAGGGGGGATGAATTACTATAGGGGGGATGAATTACTATAGGGGGGATGAATTACTATAGGGGGGATGAATTACTATGGGGGATGAATTACTATATGGGGGATGAATTACTATATGGGGGATGAATTACTATGGGGGATGAATTACTATAAAAACTTATTGAAACTAAAAACAGTGTAGCATCCTATGTATTTTCAGTTTTAAAAATGTGGCTCTGAAAATAAATTTCAATCGTGGTTTTGGCGAGATTTGGCTCAGTTGGAAAAAAAGGTTGCCCACCACTGGCCTAGTCAAAGGCCAGACTTAAAACCCATTGAAAATCTGTGAAATGACTTGAAGACGGCAGTTCACAAATGGTCACCATCAAATTTAACTGAAATTGAGAAGTGCTGCAAAGAAGAGCGGGCAAATATTGCAAAGTGTAGATGTGCAAAGTTAGGAGAGACATATCCCAACAGACTAAAGGCTGGAATTAAAGCAAAAGATGGTTCAACAAAATCCTGACACAAAGGGGTAATCCTTTTTCCAACACAGAGATTCTCTTTTTGATTTTTTTTTCCAGACATGCTGGTGTTATATCTTTCTCTTGGACGTTATAAGTTTCACTGAGTAAATACAGCTGGATAACATAACAACTGTGTCTGCCTTTATTTCAGGCTGCAAAAGCAACAAAATGTGATTATTTTAAAGGGGGGTGATACTTTTCTATACCCACTGTATAAATTAGGGATGCACAGGTACCACTTTTTTTTTTTTTTTTTTTCAAGCAACAAGTACTGATATTTTTTTTTTTTTAAGTACTCGCGGATAACAATTACCAATACCTATTGCTAGCTTATTAATTAGGGAGATTAAGATGAAGAGGAGGAAGAGCAGAGAGGGGGAGTATCCACCATCATCATTGTGCTGTTTAATATTACGATCTGGCTGAGACCAAGTAATGAAGAAACACAACATTCAGAACTGCTGGCCCAACAGCTAAGTGGACCATGCTGTCATCCCATGTCTTCCTCCTCCATCACAAGTCCTCCTCCTCCAGTCACATCACCTCCATCCCATGTCCTCCTCCTCCAGTCACATCTCCCCAATCTCCCGTCCTCCTCCTCCATCCCATGTCCTCTTCTTCCATTCACATCTCCTCCATCCCATGTCCTCCTCCTTCAGTCCCATCTCCTCCATCCCATGTCCTCCACCTCCAGTCACATCTCTCCAATCTCCCGTCCTCCTCCTCCATCCCATGTCCTCCTCCTCCAGTCCCATCTCCTCCATCCCATGTCCTCTTCCTCCAGTCACATCTCACCAATCTCTCGTCCTCTTCCTGCATCCCATGTCCTCCTCCTCCAGTCACAAATCCCCCATCTCACGTCTTCCTCCTCCAATCACATCTCCCCCATTTCATGTACTCCTCCTCCAGTCACATCTTCCCATCCCATGTCCTCCTCCTCCAGTCACATCTTCCTATCTTATGTCCTCCTCCTCCAGTCACATCTCCCCAATCCCATGTCTTCCTAGTCCAGTCACATCTCCTCTTCCTACATCTTCCTCCTCTAGTCCCGACTCCCTCATCCCATGTCCTCCTCCAGTCCCATCTCCATCATCCTATGTCCCACTCCTCCTGTAGTCCAAAAATCATGTTTGAGTGCAGGAGTAAGTAACATAAAATACTTTGTACTGAGTGCAGAGGTCAGGATACGAGTGGTTTATGGGTGTAGGGAGAGAGAGATAAAGGGGTGAGAGAGAGCAAGAGGAGTGAGAAAGACAGGGAGCGATAAAGGGGGAAAAGTGTGAGGGGAGAGGGAGGAGAAAGAGATGCAAAAGAAAGATTCACTATGGCACTACAAATCCTAGAATGGCAGACTCTCCTCAGCTCACACAGCACAAGAAGATGTCCACCAACGGGGTCACTGCAGCCTGTCGGCCATATATATGTAGCACAGGGCTAACATTGGGGTCCTGATTATAGCTCCTGATTAGCAAGTGTCTCCCCTCTCCCTGCAGGCAGCACAGGGTTAAACACTGGACTCCTAATTACAGGCTCTGCCAGCTCTCTCATGGGCAACACAGGGTTAATCCCAGAGCTCCTCATTAGCCAGTCAACTGCAGGATTCTCTCCCAGCAGGTAGCACAGGCTACTCTGTAGGATGCCAGGCTCCAGCAAAAATGTTTTGCCTGTCTGCACACACAGCAGAGACAATGGAGGAAGGAGGGGAGCTGTGAGTGCCGAGAGAGAAGACAGTCATCACTTGGTGGGCCGAATAAGGCATCCAGGCTGTTCCTCCCTCCATGCACGGCAGACTCCACAAGTCAAGATTCCTCCAGACTCGCTGACCGTTACAGCGGCAGCTGCCCCTGGTTTTGTTTCCACTTCAGCTGTCATCAGGGGAGCGCCACTGAAGCTGAATGCATCATCGATGCCGATAATTACCGGCGTTCTTTTGTTTACATTTATCCAGCTGAAGAACCGAGCCTGAAGGCATCGGTTTTTAGCATCGGTGCATTTGCACAAGTATCAATACTCGTGCAATTGCCTAAATCAGCCGTGATACCTGTATCGGTGCAACTCTAGTATATATGCCATAGTTTGTGGACTCTAAAACTTTCCAAACTATATAACATACAGGCAGTCTCCGAGTTACATACATCCAACTCATACTGACAAATGGAGGGAGACAACAGGAAGTGAGAGAAATTTTACCCCTAGGAAGAGAAATTCACTCCTGTAAGAGTTATCATGGGTAAAAGGTGTCTCCGCTGCAGCTTAATCATCAATCCTTGTTTCCATGACAACCCTTTCCTATGCTATTCCAAAAAAACGAAAAAAATGTTTTATTTTGCTGGAGTTCCACTAAAAAATAAAAAAATTATATATATACAGTCAGGTCCATAAATATTAGGACGTGGACACAATTCTAACATTGTTGGCTCTATACACCACCACAATGGATTTGAAATGAAACAAACAAGATGTGCTTTAACTGCAGACTGTCAGCTTTAATTTGAGGGTATTTACATCCATATCAGGTGAACGGTGTAGGAATTACAACAGTTTGCATATGTGCCTCCCACTTGTTAAGGGACCAAAAGTAATGGGACAGAATAATAATCATGAATCAAACTTTCACTTTTTAACACTTGGTTGCAAATCCTTTGCAGTCAATTACAGCCTGAAGTCTGGAACGCATAGACATCACCAGACGCTGGGTTTCATCCCTGGTGATGCTCTGCCAGGCCTCTACTGCAACTGCCTTCAGTTCCTGCTTGTTCTTGGGGCATTTTCCCTTCAGTTTTGTCTTCAGCAAGTGAAATGCATGCTCAATCGGATTCAGGTCAGGTGATTGACTTGGCCATTGCATAATATTCCACTTCTTTCCCTTAAAAAACTCTTTGGTTGCTTTTGCAGTATGCTTTGGGTCATTGTCCATCTGCACTGTGAAGCGACGTCCAATGAGTTGTGAAGCATTTGGCTGAATATGAGCAGATAATATTGCCGGAAACACTTCACAATTCAACCTGCTGCTTTTGTCAGCAGTCACATCATCAATAAATACAAGAGAACCAGTTCCATTGGCAGCCATACATGCCCATGCCATGACACTACCACCACCATGCTTCACTGATGAGGTGGTATGCTTAGGATCATGAGCAGTTCCTTTCCTTCTCCATACTCTTCTCTTCCCATCACTCTGGTACAAGTTGATCTCGGTCTCATCTGTCCATAGGATGTTGTTCCAGAACTGGGAAGGCTTTTTTAGATGTTGTTTGGCAAACTCTAATCTGGCCTTCCTGTTTTTGAGGCTCACCAATGGTTTCCATCTTGTGGTGAACCCTCTGTATTCACTCTGGTGAAGTCTTCTCTAGATTGTTGACTTTGACACACATACACCTACCTCCTGGAGAGTGTTCTTGATCTGGCCAACTGTTGTGAAGGGTGTTTTCTTCACCAGGGAAAGAATTCTTCGGTCATCCACCACAGTTGTTTTCCGTGGTCTTCCAGGTCTTTTGGTGTTGCTGAGCTCACAGGTGCGTTCATTCTTTTTAAGAATGTTCCAAACAGTTGTTTTGGCCACGTCTAATGTTTTTGCTATCTCTCTGATGGGTTTGTTTTGTTTTTTCAGCCTAATGATGGCTTGCTTCACTGATAGTGACAGCTCTTTGGATCTCATCTTGAGTGTTGACAGCAACAGATTCCAAATGCAAATAGCACACTTGAAATGAACTCTGGACCTTTTATCTGCTCATTGTAATTGGGATAATGAGGGAATAACACACACCTGGCCATGGAACAGCTGAGAAGCCAATTGTCCCATTACTTTTGGTCCCTTAACAAGTGGGAGGCACATATGCAAACTGTTGTAATTCCTACACCGTTCACCTGATTTGGATGTAAATACCCTCAAATAAAGCTGACAGTCTGCAGTTAAAGCACATCTTGTTCGTTTCATTTCATATCCATTGTGGTGGTGTATAGAGCCAAAAAAGTTAGAATTGTGTTGATGTCCCAATATTTATGGACCTGACTGTATATACACACACACATACATACACACCTGTTCCAACTTGCATACAAATTCAGCTTAAGAACAAACCTATCTGGTATGTAACCTTGGGACTGCCTATACACTGATTTGGGTTATTTTAAATAAAAGTTTCCTGCAAGACACAACTGACTTTCTGAAACAGATCAATAGGGTTATTTTAAACAAAGAAATGTACACAGTAAGAAACAATTTAATGAAAAAAAGGTTGATCCACACCACAATTTTGCAATCCAGATGCCTTTCTGTATGCAGTATTCTGATGTGCTCCACTGCATTCTTTCCCCCACTTGATTTTTTTGCCAGTTACCTGGGTTTTGATTGTTAGGAGCTCTAACCTGCCAGTGGCCTACCAACCAGCGACCCATCCCTGCTGTCGGCAGCAGGAATGACTTATCGGTTGTTAAGGAGTTGGCACCCGCCAGATTCCTAACAACGATGAGTCATCCCTACTTTCAGAGATGTAAACAAAAGAGAAGGCAGTAAAAAAAAAAAAAAAAAAAAACAGCATGGGGGATCTCCCCAATCCTTACCATGACCTTTGGGTCTGGTATGGATTATGAAGGAAACCACACAAAACCTGGATTTGTTTCTACATACTTACCTGTAGAAATCCATTTCTTCGAGTACAACACAGGACACAGAGCAGGCAATTCATGACTATGTGGGTTATATGCCACCTATAGGTGAATGGACACTGGCCGACCAACCAGAGAGGAGGTCCTCCCCTATATAACTCCTCCTACACAGGAGGTACTTCAGTACTTTGTAGCAAGCAATGAAATTTCAGAAAGAGGGGCGGGACCTCTGTGTCCCATGATGTACTCCAAGAAATGTATTTTACAGGTAAGTATGTAGAAAAAAATCCAGTTTTCTTTATTGTACATCATGGTACACAAAGCAGGCTATTTATGACTATGTGGGATGTCCTAAAGCAATAAAGAAATTTGAGGGAAGGGCAAAGCCATGATAGCCACCACCAATAATCCCTCAGGACCTACTCAGCCGTCCGTAAAACACTGCGGCCAAAAGCAGAATCCTCTGCGGCTCTGACATCCACGTGGTAGAACCTTGTGAATGTGTGAACCAAAGATCATGTAACGGCTTTGCAAACCTGAGCCATTGAGGCCTGATGCCAATTGCCCAAGATGCCCCCACACTCCTGGTAGAGTGTGCCTTCACCCGAAAGGGTGGAACCTTACCTTATAAACCAAAGGCTTGAATTATCAATTGGCAGATCCAATGTGAAACATTCCCCTTGGATGCCGCCTGCCCCTTACTAGGCCCTCTGGCAGCACGGAGAGAGCATCTGACCTCCTGACCTGTGCCGTCACCTTCAAGTAGACCCTTACAGCGTGTACCACATCCAAGGAATGCAGAGATCTTTCTTTTGCTGACTGAGATGAAAACTAGAAACCACCTTTGGCAAAAAAAAGTAAATTGAGGTTGCAACACCACCTGATAATGACGCAAAGCCAAACATGAATCTCTGCAAGAAAAAGCTGGCAGCTCCAACACCCTTCTTGTAGAAGTGATTGCCACTAGAAACATAAACTTACAAGTCAACAAGACCAGTGGAATCTCTCTTAATAGGTTCAAATGGTGGTTTTTGCAAAACCTCCAAAACCAAGTTCAGGTCCCAAGGACACAAAGGTAACCTGACAGGAAGAGCAATACGCATTACTCTCTGTAAAAAAGGTGTGAACCAAAGAGAAAGACACAATGGCCCTCTGGAAAAAAAAAAGCTAATGCTGAAACCTGATCCTTATTGGTACTAACAGCCAATTTCTTCTCCAACCCTGTATGAAGAAACAACAGAATTCTGCCAACTACATACTTCCGTGGGTGCCATTTCCGGACCTCACACCAGGAAATGTAAGCCTTCCAAGTTCTGTAACAAATGTTCCTAGAGACTATCTTTCTAGCACCCAACATGATGGGGATGACAGAATCCGATACTCCCCTATCGTTTAAGATCTGGGTTTCAATAGCCACGCCTTCAAATTTAGCAGCCGTAAAGCTGGGTGCAATATATGACCTTGAGACAGCAAGTCTGGCCGAAACAGCAGGGACCACGACCCGTCTTCTGGCACCTTCACTATGTCCACATACCAGGTCCTCCTGGACCAGGCTGGGGCAATCAGTATAACCAGAATAGACTCCTCCTGAATCCTGCGTAAGTCTAGGTTCACACCTATGCGTCTTCCTCTGCATTTCGTGTTCTGCAGTAACACACAGCAGTCCATTTAACACGATTTCCTATGAGACAGGTTCACATCTCTGCGTTTTCACCCGGTTCCTTTTTTTGGAAAGGGCCAGGGACATTTTTAAATGCAAAACTTTGTTTTTTTGGTTCCATAGACTTCAATGGAGACGCTGCAGAAAAGCATGTAGTGCGTTTTTGACGCGTTTTGTTCTGCCCAGCAATAAGTTGAAAAAAAAAAATGCACACCACATTAAAAATGCACTGCAGAAACAGCTCAAACGCATACTGCATAGGTGTGAAGCTAGCCTTAGGCCCCTTTCACAAGGGCGTTCCGCTTTTTTCATCAGTTCAGTCACATTTTTTTCCCCCAAGAAAAAATGGATCAGTTTACATCCGTTTTTTTTTGTTTTCAACTGTTTTTCTTCCGTTTACAGTGGTTTTTCATTCGTTTGTTGTCAGTTTACATCTGTTTTTTGTTCATTCCGTTTAGTCAAAAAAACGGATGTTGATGGATGCAGACATTATCGGATATAAAAAGATGTTCATGTTTACATCCACTAGTCCATAGAAATACATGGGTGTCTGTTTTTCATCTGTAAATGGACATATGGAACGCCTGTGCGAAAGGGGCCTTAGAGACGTGGCGGCAGTTGAATCAGAGGAAAGGCATAAATCAGTGAAAACTGGTTCCAAGAAATCAATAAAGCACGAGGGTCCCTTACGCTGGACACAGAAAGACTGACCTTGTTGTTGAACCTAGATGCCAACAGATCTACGTCTGGGCAATCCCATCGCTGGCAATTCCCTTGAAAACCTTGGGATGCAAAGCCCATTCCTCTGGAATCAACCGCCGGCGACTGAGATAATCCACCTAACTATTTTTCACCCCCTGAAAACTTGAAAAATATCTCTCTGCCTAGGTCTGAATGTAATTCACCTCCTCCTGAGCCCCTCGACTCCTGGTACCACCCTGGCGGCTAATGTATGCCACTACCATGGTATTTTTGGACTGAACCCTTACAGGCCAACCCTGAAGCCTGGATGTTCAATACCTCAGAGCCAACCTCACTGCCCAAAGTGCCAGGAAATTGATGAGTAGAACCCTTTCCCATGGAAGCCATGTTCCCTGAACTGTGGCCTCCTCCAGGACAGCCCCCCAACCTGAGAGGCTGGCATTGGTGGTTACCAATTTCTACACCACAGGCCGAAAGGATCTCTCTCTCCAAATTGTGAGTCATCAAACACCAATTCAGGCTTCGCAGCACCTCTGAAGACAGAGACATACAGTAATCCAGGGCCGGAACCTTCTTGTTCCAAACAGTTAGAAAGTTCCTTTGCTGCGGTCTGGAGTGGAATTGGGCATAGGGAATAGCCTCGAACGAGGGCACCATCTTCCCCAGCAACCTCACACGCAATGTTTCCCTTGAGAGATGGAGGGAGACTACCAAAGAGGCACCTTTTGAGAATGCCATGAAGACAAAACACCACGTCGGGGCGTAGCAGGAAGGACATCATCCCACACAGCGACACCAGAAGTGATAATTACAGGTGAAGGTGGCAGGGAGAGAGCCTAGAGCCAGATCCGTGTTATCCCTATGCTTATGATGTAATATGCGCTTTTATCCTGGTGCAAGGGTATGGGAGTGGGTATTGTGGAAATGGTTTTTAATAAATAAAAGGTTTTAAAGATTTCACACTATGGTAGTCTCCCTCAATCTCTCCCTACATGTTGTGTGAGACATTTAAAAAGGAAAGAGTGCAGCTGGCCAAAGTAGAAGGGTGATGGTGGTTATCCATGATACTAAGCGCTGTATGACTCACCTGTGACAGGTAGTCATATAAATCTGGTGAGTGTTCTGTGGTTATGGTGGAGGATTTCAGAAACACTTTGGCACCGATTGTTGGAAATGGAGCACTTTTTTGAGCACGGACACTTTATTAAGTTTGAAGGCACTGTGCATTATACTGTGAATAACTGAAAGCACTTGGACACTTTATATGCACAGAGAAACTTTATTGAATCATGTTTAATTTTGATTTGAGGATATGAACATTGTAGAGAATATGCATGTTTATTGAAAGTTTAAACAAAAACAATAGCGCTGTATAAAAGATAGAGTATATATAAAAACTCCCTCCAGGCAGCAATAGTGAGTGGAGGAGCCCCTTGATAACGAGGAGGACTTTGGATGTGCCTTGGATGACTTTTGCACCCAGGGTTTCCTCAGGTTTTGATTCTGAGTTCTACTCCTAAAGGCTGGGACCTAATGTGGCCAAACGACTACAGGGAAGATGAGGGGCCAGGAACCGAAGCCCCTGACACCTTAAAAGAAGGGCGCTTGGATCTCCTTTTAAAGGGTAGAAGAGACTCTTTCCTTCTGAAATCCTTTGGATATACATGTCCAAATCTTCCCCAAACAGTCGCTCTCAATGAAAGGAAAAACCTACCAATCATTTTTTGCATACCAGTTCTGCCAACCAACTCTTTAGCCACAGAGCTTGCGTATGTGTACTGATAAAGAGGACCAAGTGAGAAATGTGCTGAACTGAATCCTTAAAGAGCATCAACCGCAAAACAAAACACGTGGAACATTGTCCAAATCCTCGGCCGAGTATTCCCCCTTCGTCAATGGCTTTCCAAGCAGTCATTTGACACAGTCAGAAATACTGGAAAATGCCAATTGCTGCCACTGCTGGCTGTGTGGCAGAACTTGCCAGGGAGGAGGCGGCCTTAAGGAGAGACTTCAGTTTCTTATCTGCTGGACCCTTGAAGACCTGGACAATATCCACAAGACATGTTAAAGTCTTATTCAGGGATGAAACAGCTGCATCCACTACAAGCATACCCCATTTCGTAACAAACGTCTCTTGGGGTACAAAAAAGAAACTTCTTTGGTTCAAAAAAAGCCCTGTCTGGGTGATCCCAGTCAGCATACATAATTTGCTCCAGAAGAGGATGCAATGGAAAGGCCTGCCTACTGGAGGCCTCAAAGAGCCCAGAGAAGAATAAGTAACCTCAGAAGTTTCTATCGGAGGTATCCTGAACCCAAATCGTACCATATCAGTGAGGTCCTGGACTAATAACCTCTGAAATTAGGAGGCAGAGACTGCCTGCTTCTCTTCAGGTTGTGATCCGCCAGGCAGAGACTCTACTGCCTGACCTTCCTCCAGTTCTTTTTCATCCTCAGGTTCTACCTATTCCTGCTCCAGGATTGGTGGTTCTAGTGACGGGGATCCTTCCCGCTTCTTAGTCCCCTGAGAAACCGATGCAATCATCCCCACAATCTTATGCTCTAAACCTACTAAGGCTGAAGCAAGATCAACCCTGGTGCCAGATAAACGCAGTGGCTCAGACAGCACAGTTGCTTCTGGCCTCTCAGGAGTGGATATTACAGCGGACATTTTGCTAGGTTCCTCAGGACCTGGCAGTGGCACATCAGTGCCCCTTCCTGCTGTGTCTCCCCCATTCTGCTTTCTGGAAGATATTACTTCAGTAAAAACCTGTGCACCTCCAATAGTAAACACAGACAACAAGATACAGCTATGAAAATAGTGTGTTCAAAAAACTGCAGACCTTATGAGCCACCACAGGCGGCTCCTGACTGATGGGCCAACGCTTCTTTCCCCTCAGGGGAATACTCATGTGCCCCACTGAATAGCCTGCTCTGTGTCTCGCCACAGGAATTCACCAGCGACACCAGCAGCCCACATGTGCTCAAGTCTCCTGATAAATAAATATGGCTGACTTCCTTTTCCAGCCACTACTGCACATGCGCGCGCGCTCCTCTTGTGCATGCATGCCCGCCAGTGGCTGGCCAAACTCCTAGGAACCAGAATGCTCCTTCTAGTGGCCCCAACAGAAACAGGCAAGCATGCCCCAGACTAAAATGCTGTTAGCACTCCCGCTGGTGGAAAACTTTGGCCAAACAATACCTCTCCTTTTCCCTCCAAATTTCTTTTTCTTTTTTTTTTTACAGAGAGAAAAAAAAAAGATAGCTTACAAGTCCTACTGCAGGTCCCTGACTTCCACCAGGCACCAACTTTCTCCCACGCTCACGACGGGCATTGTGATATAGACCTTTAAGGACCCAGTCCCTATGATGTGGGGCCACTGCCTCGGACCCGTATAGCACCCCGCTGGTAAATGCATTGGTCAGATTTAAAGCTGCACAGGGTTCCATCTATGCGGGGTCCAGAGCCACAAGATTACATTACAGGCAAAACCCAGAGGATTCTTCTCCTTATCCAGCAAGGCTCGGGTACCATGCATTTTGACTCACAGCTTTATGAATGGATCCAATTAAAGTCCCTGATTCTTGAAGGAACTGTACCAGACCTTAGGTATGCTCCAGGAGCACAAGCAACACTTTCAGTGACCACCCACCTTACAGACAATCGCTGTGTAGGAGGGGTTATATAGGGGAGGACTTCCTCTCTAATTGGCCGGCCAGTGTCCATTCACCTATAGGTGGCATATAAACCACATAGTCATGAATAGCCTGCTCTGTGTCCCGTGATGTACGATAAAGAAAATAAACCCTCATCACTTAACCATCAAATGTCAGAATAAATAATGGGCGGGGGCTTCTTACCAAGAGGGTCATAATGGAATTGTAAGTTCTGTATACAGTCTTTGCGTGCAATTAAGAAAAACATGCTGAGAGCGCACGCCCTGCGCGCTCCCAGCACACATGTCTGGAACTCACGGAAAAGTCCTGATCTCCTCTTTCGATCGGGACCTTTCCCGATCATGTGACTGCCGTGACAGCAAATCACAGCGGTCACATGACCCTAAAACCCCACCCTGCCTCCCGACTTCTGTGTTAGCAACTGCCTGGCGGTACCTCTAGCAGTCCACAGAACAGGATTCCTCAGAGCGCGGAGTCTAAGCCCCAGTCTGCTTGTTCACCAGGGCCCCTGATAGTGGGGATGGACTTGGAGCAGACAGGAACCAGGTCGCGGCCCCTGAGTACACCTGCCTGAGGTAGAGGAATCCACCAGGGGTCTATGCAGGTGGAGAGCCTGACGTGAAGAGGCAGAAGGCAGAAGCAGGGATGGCTGGATCCGTACAGGATGGATGGATGGACAAATGAGCGTGGTCAAATGGGCCGGGTCGGTAACAGTGGGGTCAGTGAAGTACCAGGCAGCAGAGTAGTCGGGTCACTCGCCGAGGTCGGCAACAGGAGTTCAGATCAAAATACGGAATGTCCAGAAGAGAGGTCAAAACAAGCCAGGGGGGTCAGAGCAGGAGAAGTCAGCAGAGGTCAGGATCAGGCAAGGTCAGCAACGAATCACCAGGCAGGAACACAAGAAACAATCAGACCATACGGCAATGGGAGTCTGTGCAGGGCAGGTTTAAATAGTGCGCCCTGCCATTGGTGCCAGGCGAGCGACCGCGAGTGCGCATGCACAATCTCCGCCACCCAGGCCCTAGTACACGCCGGCTAGCGTGGATCAGCATACCGCGCATGCGCCAGCTCGCTTGTCGCCACGATTGCTGACATTCTGAAACCCTTAAAGGGCCGGGAGGCGCCGGTGCCAAGGGGCTAAAGGTCTCTGGTGCTGCTTCAGTTCCGAGTTCTGCACACCTGCTATCACCATACTGAGGATGACCCATTCTTCCCGCTGAATGGATTTATTTTTTATAAGATTAAGGATGCAACAGGAGTCCCCAAGAGATGTACAAACTTAATAGGAAACTTAAAGTGGTTGTACAGGCAGGAGGTTTTAAAAACCTTCTGTGTGCTGCTCCTCCTACAACTCCCTTCACCTGAGCCCCCTCTCTCTCCAGCAATGTGCACAGGCGCCTTGGCTGTCCCGGGTCTCTCTCAGTGAGCCAATGAGATGAAGGCACAGGCGGGGTAGAGCCACGGCTCTATGTGTCTTATGGACACATAGATCAGGGTTCAGGAGCGAGCAAGCGCCACTGCCACCATAGCATGTGGCTTGCTATTGAGGGCACTGGTCAAAGGGGAGGAGCCAGGAGCACTGTGGTGAACCCGAGAAAAAGAGGATTGGGACTGCTCTCTGCAAATCTACTGCACAGAGCAGGTAGGTATAAGATCTTTGTTATTTTTTTCATCTAAAAAAAAAACCCCTTTAGAATCGCTTTAAGCTGGGCATACATGGGTCTATTTTTTTCATTCAGCCAGATCGAAAAATCTGAACGGATTCTCCCATCCACACAATCGAGGTGGATGGTGTTATTGTATTCTGACAGCGGGGACTCCTCAGCTGTCAGAAAGTACTTATCAATGCTGCAGCCCTTTGGCTGAATCTGAGCAAACCAAAAATTTCCAACATTCCTGTTCATGAGAAGTCTATTACTGGGTCAGGACTGGCCATAGTTGTATCAAAATTCGACTGTTTCTGTTGCATCAGCTGAATTTTGATCCATCTATGGCCAGCTTTGGTCTACCAGACTCCCCCTATAACTGAAACATAACCTTTGGTTGGGGCATTTATTTTATTCCAGGTTGTAGTAAACATTAATAACATTTTAACTAGTTGCCGACCGCAGATAGCCGAACGATGACTGCACTGCAGCCGGCCGGTTCTGGGTGGATGTCATATGACATCCTCCCAGAACGCACTCTCCTGCATGCCCCCTGGGGGCGAGTACCCAGCGATCCTATGGACACAGCTGATCACGTGATGTGGTAAAAGGCCAATCTCAGCGGCCTTTTACCACGTGATCAGCCGTGTCCAATGACATGCTGATCACAGGGAAATGCAATTGCCGGTTCTCGGCTGCACTTTCCTCACGCTGTCAAAGCGTCAGGAAAGTACTGCTGAGAAGCGGCAGTTGTCAGAGCAGGGATCGGCACGGATGATCAGTGCCCTGATGATTGGTGCCCAGCAGTGCCACCCACCAGTTCTGCCCACCTGTGCCCAGCAGTGCCACCGACCTGTGCCCACCAGTGCTACCCACCTGTGCCCATCAGTGCAGACCAGCAGTCCCGCCAGTCAGTGACCAGCAGTTGCGCCAGTCAATGCCCAGCAGTGCCGCCTATCAGTGCTGACTATCAGTACCCATCATCAGTGCCGCCTATCCGTGCCACCTATCAGTGCCCTTCAGTGCTGCCTATCAGTGCCCTTCAGTGCTGCCTATCAGTGCCCTTCAGTGCTGCCTCATCAATGCACATCAGTGAAGGAGAAAAATTACCTGTTTGCAAAATTTTATAATAGAAACAAAGACAGATAGAAAAAACTTTTTTTTTTTTAATTTTTTGCTCTTTTTTTGTTTATAGCGCAAAAAAAAAAGCTCTATTTGTGAGAAAAAAATGATAACAATTCCATATGGGTACAATGTTGCATGACCACACAATTGTCATTCAAATTGCGACAGCGTTGAAAGCTGAAAATTGGCCTGGGCAGGAAGGGGGTATAAGTGCCCGGTAGGCAAGGGGTTAAAGAGATTCTCCGAGGCCCTTTCACATGCAAATAGTATGAACATCAAACTACATGCAGTGGGGTTTTGCATGTATTTTTATTAACAGGTCAGACCACATATCTTTTATGCACGTTCTGCTAATATCACTTTGCTCTAGTGATTTTTTTTAAGGGAAAGAGAAAAACAAACCACCAGGTCACTCTGCAAGCACAACATCCTTCCTTCATTCTACAGAACATATCAACACCTTTGATACTTCTGGCTTTACCGATACTTTGTATAACAATACATTGTAATTAGTAACAAAATGCATGAAATGAGAACTGTGCTGGACACAACAGCCAATTACTCACAAATGTAGTAATTTAAGTACAAGGGCTCTTTACACTTCTGAGGGCAGGAAAAACAAGCGCTTTAGCTGCGTTTTAACCACCCTACCTTCAAGCTGCAAAGGCAGATGGACGGATTTGTGCGTATGCTTCATCCACGATGCATTGCAGCCCTGCAACCTGCACAGTGGTGTAGCACTTACAGGCGGTGAGGGGGCGGCACATTACCTCCTCACCACTTCTGAAAAGCAATCAGCTGCAGACCGATTTGTTTTTTTTTGGGGGGGGGGGCTGCAAGGTCTGCCACACATCTAAACTTATAAACCAATAAATTTGCCTGACTATTCAGAGCAAAATTAATTACAGGCTAATCACAACTGACAGATCAATGCACCAATCTCTCTATACAGAACCCACTAAGCCCTAAAACATAACTTTCATTCATACAAAGCTAACATAACGTAAGTCGACAAACATTTATGAACCTGCAGGTGGATGCAAGAGATAAAATATCTGGTAGGGGTATTCAAATCAGGAATCCATGAACAGAAACATTCCCTTACTAACATTCAAAAACAAGTCAGACTAATGTGTACCTCCCACATCAGACTAGTTGTCAATTTTACCCTGCATCCCCTGATATAATAAAGCACAATAAAAAGTGAGCACCCCAACCCCAAAACTCAACATGCTTCACCCATAAAAGTGCTTCGTCAGGAGCAGGGGCGGACTGACAACTCATGGGGCCCCCGGGCAATAGGGGATCATGGGGCCCCTGTGTCCTTGCCCAAACTCAAAAAAGCCTATGAAAAAGGTACCAGGGGCATCTCATGGGGCCCCCTACTGACCCCAGGCCCTCGGGCAGTGCCTGAGTTTCCAAATGGTCAGTCCACCCCTGGTCAGGAGTGAAAAAAAGTGTAATTTTAAATAAAACATGCTCAAACACAAAACAACATGTGCAATGAAGGCGGCCGCCTTAGCTTAAAGGTTTGAAGAATCCTGAACTTGCACTTTATGGCAAGTGAGCCTGCAGCCCCCAATGGCTCAAGCTGCACTTTAAAATACTAAAAACAACTAGTGGAATAAAGGCGCACAGGATTTCGCACTCTATGGCCACAAAACTCGACTGTCCAAAAGACAAATAATAATAAAATAATAAAAAGTCCTAAATCCTTGTGAGCTGTAATGTATAAACTAAGGATGCACCGAACGTTTGGTGGCCAAAATGTTTCGGACGATATGAAAAAAAAAAAGCACAGCTAGAGATGCCGAGAAAACCCCGCCCCTCACCGCTGCTTCCCACTCGGTAGTTCTCAGCCTTACTTGAGAAACCACTGAACAATCCCGGCGCTGGGCAAAGAGATGAGTGAAGGAAAGATGGCCTCCACTCATCTCTATGCCCTTGGAGGACCGGAGCGATGTCACTTCTGGTTCCGGCCATTTTTTATTTTTTTCTTAAAGCACTAGATCAGGGGTAGGCAACCTGCGGCTCTCCAGCTTGTTGCAGGACTACAAGTTCCATCATGCCTCTGCAAGTCATAGCTGTAACTGTCAATTTTGCAATGTCTAATGGGAAATGTAGTTCCACAACAGCTAGAGAGCCAGAGGTTGCCTACCCCTGCACTAGATCAATGCTTTTTTTCTTTTGATCCAATGCTTTACAGTGCAGAGGAGAGATGTGGGGTTATTGACCCCATATCGCATCATAAAGAGGACCTGTCACTAATTATTTCTATCACAAAGGATGCATGCATTTCTTGTGATAAGAATAAAAGTGATTTTTTTTTTTTTTTAAAGGGACAGTGCAAAAAGAAGAAAACACATGAAATAAATAACAAAAAAAAGTTTAAAGTGCCCCTGTCCCCCCGTGCGCACGTAGTGGTGAACGCATACGTAGGCCATGCCCACAAATGTAAATGGTGTTCAAACCAAACACGTGAGGTATCGCCACGAACGCCAGAGCAAGAATTCTCACACTAGACCTCCTCTGTAACTTTACACTGCTAACCTGAAATTTTTGAAGCATCACACATGGAGATTTTTAAGTACTGCGGTTTCACGCCATTCCATGAGCAAGCGCAATTTTATGGCGTAACATGTTTGGTATCTATTTACTTGCAGCAAAATCCTCTTTCATATTTTACCAAAAAAATTGGGGTATATATTGTTTTTTTTTTATCAAAGTGTATTTTTTCCAAATAATATATATTCGTTTTTAAACACTGCGCATTTCGGTTTCGGTTTTCGGCCAGTGCATTTTGAATTTGCATTTTCGGAACCAGAATTTTCATTTCGGTGCACCACTAGTATAAACACAACAGTACATAAGCCCATCCACCAGGACAAGTTTGTCCTAAGAGCAATGTGGAAACAAGAAAGGAAACAGGAGAAGCGCCTCTAAGTGTAGACAGTAAAGCAAATCTAATACATGCACAAGTCCGGCAACTCACATGGTGCTATAAGCAAGAAGGCTCATCGTTTATAAAACTCCTGGGGGAGTGCGCGTGGTGGCCGCTGTCATGGATGTGGAAGCTGGCTGGAACAATTCACCATCTGGATCAAGGGCTGGAACACTTCCTGGACTGTAGTGTCGGCGTGATGACTTCACTGGGGGAAGATGTGGCGTGTTTCCGAGCATGCGCAATGCCAAAGCGCTTGAGAAAGGAATGTGCTTGCCAAAAAAAGCCCAGTTACAATATGCCCGACAACACCTTGACACGCCTCACAGCTTCTGGCACACTGTAATCTGGAGTGACAAGACCAATATAGAGCTTTATGGTCACAACCAAAAGCGCTATGTTTAAGAGGGGTCAACCTATAGTGACAAAAAATCCATCCCTACTGTGAAGCATGGTGGTGACTCACTGATGCTTTGGGGGGGGGGGCTCTAAGGGGGAGAGCTCTAAAGGCACATGGAATCTTGTGAAAATTGATGGAAAGATGAATGCAGCATGTTATCAGAAAATACTGGCAGACAATTTGCATTATTCTGGGGCACTCTTGGACTTTCCTGCACAACAATCACCCTAAGCACAAGGCCAAATTGACCCTCCAGTGGTTACAGCAGAAAAAGGTGATGGTCCTGAAGTGACCATCACAGTCTCCTGACCTTAAAATCATCGAGACACTGGCGCAGGGGCGAACTGACAACTCATGGGGCCCCCGGGCAATAGGGGATCATTGGGCCCCTGTGTCCTTGCCCAAACTCAAAAAAAGACTATGAAAAAGGTACCAGGGGCATCTCACGGGGCCCCCTACTTACCCCGGGCCCTCGGGCAGTGCCCGAGTTTCCAAATGGTCAGTCTGCACCTGCACTGTTTTGATCTCAAATGTGAGGTTCATGGAAGACAAGATTGTGTATGACCTGGAGGCATTTTGCCAATGGGCAACTATACCACATGCAAGAACTCGGGACCTCAAACAATTATTACAAAAGACTGCACCCTGTCATTGATGCTAAAGGGGGCAGTACACAGTATTAAGAACTAAGGGGATGAAGACTTTTAAACAGGGGGCATTTCATTTGTTTACTTGTTGCCATGTTTTGTGTTATGATTGTGCCATTCTGTTATGACCTATAGCTGAATATGAATCCCAAAAGAAATAAATGTGTTTTACCCGTTCACTCATGTTTTCTTTAAAAATGGTATATAGTACTACCAATTCTCCAGGGGTATGCAAACGTGTATGTGTGCGTGTCCCCTTTGCAACCGTTTTAATTTAGATGAAGGTCCACTTTAAGGTCCCATTCTGCTTTTAGGCCTCTTGCGCATACATGCTAGAGGACCATATAGAGTACAATCAGATGTATTTTTGTGCAGGGGGTGACAGGTAGATCATACAACCAGCCTGTACAAACCAATGACAGGCTGGTTGAACCCATGCTTTTACAGGTACACAAAGCCCACTGTTTACATGTGTACCAGGACTTGCACACTGCCCTGAATGCACAGGCTCCAAGTTCTGGGTAGTAAGTCCTGGTAGGAATATAAACAAAGGGATTTGTGTATATACCTGTAAAGCTGCAGGTTCAGCCAGCCTGTCATTGATTTGTATCTGTCCCTCCTGGGCGGAGAAATACACTCCAATGTATGCTGCGTGTCCCTATTGCATCTGTGTACAAAAGGCCTTAGGCTGACTACCCACTATACAGCCTCATTGTACAATCTCCTTTAGATCTACCATACACTATGTAATGCAACGGCCTGCCTGATTTGATATATTGAAAGCATTGTTTAGGTAGGTCCTCATATTACATAGTTTTGGTAACTATAACTCTGGCTGTGCACTATACAATCTGATTGAACAATCTCTGTACAATTTCCTTTAGCTTTGCCAAAACTATATAATATAGGGACAACTAAACAAGCCTTTGTATTATGGTATGTGGTTAAGCAGTCCTAATACTACATAGTGGAGTGTAGATTTAAAGGAGATTGTACAACCAGATTGTATAGTGTAAGGCACGTGTCAAACGCAAGGCTTGCAAGGCCATTGCACGTGGCCCTCCCACCTCACCTGTGGCACCCCCGAACGCAGTGTTTGTCTGCATCGGGTCACAAGGTACTTCAATACCATGCGATCTGGCTGCAGTGATTTTTTTTTTCATTTTAAAGGAGAGGTACAGCCAAAGCAATTTTGAATGTACTTCTGCGGATCACAAGAGTTTAGTTCATTCTGCACTCCTGTAACTCATTTTCAGCCGACAGCAGGCCATAGCCACTGTTGGCTGATGTCAAAAAGCTGGTCCAAGCTCTAAAAAGATCCAGACCGTATGGTTGGGATCCACTGAGATGTCTGGACCGGCAGCTGTTTCAGCCTCGCAGTGAGCTGCTGAGAGCCTAAGCCAGCAGCTCCCACCCCCTCCACAGCCCAGCGCTGCAGTAAGTGCAGGAGGGGCAGGGTAGAGAGCTGCTGACTAACAGTCACCATTCTCTGCTCAAAGCAGAGGGAAGAACTGAGCGATCGGTGGTCTTTGATCGCTCAGTTCTCAGTCAGAGAGCCAGCAGGAAACAGATGCACCATCGGATTGATGCTGCTTCTACCTAAGTGGGTATAAGTGTTTATTATTTTTATAACCCTCACTTCTCTTTTAAAGTAGTGCATGCACCACTTTTGGTGCGGTCCAGTGTGATTTCAGCCCATTCAAAATGGTCGCGTGTGAGCCACACAGGAACGAACACCACGCTGCTGTGTGATTCCTGGATCTCAGGGCAAGTTCACACCAGAACACAGTGTGGGAAACCCATGATCTGAATGCGTTTCCAGCACCACGTTCAAAACGCACTGCACTCAACAATAGGTGTCAGCGCAATGCTAAGGACACTGCAAAATAAAGAACGACTACCTATGCTCTGCCACCCAGATCATATAAAGTTGATTTTAGGGAAACGGATACCAACAATGTGTCCCCCTCCCCCCACATGTAATAAATCATTAATACAAATCAGTGTGGGATGGTTTTCAAAAACAAAAAAATCAATAAAGAGCCAATAATATGACTATAAGTATCTCTTATGTGTGTATAAATAATATTCTAGGTAGTAAGTCAGCCTAAGGCCGCTTGCACACAGACGCAAGAAGATCGCACAGCATAAATTCAGGCGTTTTCGCTGCCCAGGAATGACAAATACACATAAGATATACTTATAGTCATATTATTGGCGCTTCCTTTTTGGAGAATACGCCATTGATTTGTATTACTGCAAACGCAGTGCATTTGCCTGCACTGGATCTCATGATACAGAAGTACCATGCGGCCCGGTTGCAGTGCAATTTGTAAAGTAGTGCATGCACTACTTCTGACGCGGGTCAGCACATTTTTAGCCCATTCAAATGAACAGGCCGAAGTCGCACTGCATCCAGATCACAAGTGAATTGCATTGCTGAGCGATTCCTGGTGTGAACAGGCCCTCAGGGTAGATTCAGAGGTGTTGCTAGATCCACCACTTCTCTGAAAACCAATCAACATTCAGAGAGCGTCTGCAGCGCCTCCCCATTTTCTTGAATGGGCAGCATCTGGTGGACTTGCCACCCACCAATGGGCAGCACAGTGGCTAAATGGTTAGCACTTCAGCCTGGCAGTACTAGGATCATTGGTTCAAATCCCAACCACGGCATCACCTGCCTGGAGTTTGCATGTTCTCCCTGTGCCTGTGTGGGTTTCCTCCAGGTACTCTGGTTTCCTCCCATACTCCAAAGACATGCTGGTAGGTTAACTCCTTGGCGCCTCCCGGTCCTTTAAGGGTTTCAGAAGCTGGGAGGCGGGGCAGGGTTTAGGGTCATGTGACCGCCGTAACATGATCGGGAAAGGTCCCGATCGAAAGAGGAGATCAGGACCTTTCCGTGAGTACCGGACATGTGCGCTGGGAGCCTCCCGGTCCCTTAAGGGTTTCAGAAGCTGGGTGGTGGGGTTTAGGGTCATGTGACCGCTGTGACCCACCGTCACATGATTGGGAAAGGTCCCAATCAAAAGAGGAGATCGGGACCTTTCCGTGAGTACCGGACATGTGTGCTGGGAGCACGCTCTAAGCACATATGTTTATTTTTAATAGAACGCACATGCGCAGCCGCTGGGCATCTAGGCCCAGACGCCGGGAGGCCGCACATTTGCGTTCGACCGGTGCCAAGAGGTTAATTGGATCCTGTCTAAGTCTAGGCTAACACCTATGCAGGTGGCGTTAATGCATTGCGTTTCGTTTTTCCTACGTTTTGCGGGTTTTTTTATTTTATTTATCTTGTTGCTAGGCAGATTCTAAACACAAAATGCATCAAAAACGCAATACATGATTTTCTGCAGCGTTCCCATTGAAGTCTATAGAACCAAAACGCAACGTTTGGCATTGAAAAAAGTCTCCCAAAGAAAACACCGCGTGAAACCGCGGAGATGTGAACCCGTCCCATAGGAAATCACGTTAAATGGACTGCAATGTGTTTCTGCTAAACGCTGCAGAAAACGCACAGGAGTGAATCTATGGTGAATTGTCCCTAGTACGTGTATGTACGAATGTAAGTTAGGGACCTTAGATCAGGGGTGTCACACTGGCGGCCCTCCAGCTGTTGTGAAACTACAAGTCCCATCATGCCTCTGCCTTTGGGAGTCATGCTTGTAATGTCAATCTTGCAATGCCTCATGGGACTTGTAGTTTGGCAACAGCTGGAGGGCCACCAGTTTGACACCCGTGCTTAGATTGTACGCCCCTTGAGGGTTAGGGACTGATGTGAATGTACAATATATGTGTAAAGTGCTGCATAAATTGATGGCGTTATAGAAATACCTGAAATAAATATACAAATTGTAGTTTTTGATACGCATGCAAAGTGAAGCATTGTGACCACAGCATGTGAACACCCCCTCCCCCCCCAGCTTTAGGAGGGGGGTTAAAATGTGGCTTAACAACACATTTTTTACTGCCCCGCAATCAACATGTTCACCATTGCTTCTTGTCATGGCTGATCTAGGGACAGCACATTCTTCCAGCCGTTGTCCATGGAGGCGGATGGGTCACCTATGACGCTGGGTATACAGGAACACAGCAGCTGGTATCTGATCGGTTGCTATGGGCAACGCAGGCGCTTCCCTCCACTACATAGGGCCCAGAGGGCATTTTATTGATGAATTGTATATTCTCCGATGGTGAATGCTGCGCACACACAGCAGGGAACCACAAACAGCAATATCCTATGAACGGTGCAGATATACACCGCACCCCGACCAGGTCACCACACATGACGCCTCCAACATCATGCTGCTGCGCAACGTCCTCTGCACACAGACACGGGGGGTCTGTCCTCCATGGCCTCTCCCGCCCTGATATTCATTCCCCTCCTTTTATACACATAGAAGCCTAATTAATAACGCACCGCCTTCCCCTCCCACCCCCGGTGCACCGGCCCCCTCACCTATGACCGGACTCTCGGCTCCTTCCGCTCCCGGGAACAACGAAAAAGCAGCGAGGCCCAGACGACACCACTTGGCGGCGGGAAAGGGGAGCGCCTCGCTCGGCAGAAGCATAATGCTAGGGCAAAGAGAAAAGCGAAGGGGCCAGAGTCACCCCTGAAAAAATGGTACGGCCCACTCGACCAATCGGGAGAGGGAGCGTGACGTCTCCTGCAAGAGCTTCGGAGCGGGCGGGGCTTGTTACAGGGGTGGGCGGAGCTGGAATACAAAGTGTAGCGGAGCATCTACACGGCGAGGTGCTGCTACCTCTGTGCCCGGTGTCCGCCGCTCCTCTCCAGGGAGGGAACCGGAGCGGGTTACTTCCTGTGTTGAAAGTATATTGCTTGAAGCCTAGCCAACTTGGTTACAGTAACCACTTGAGGACCAGGCCTTTTCCTGGCGGTTTTTTATTATTAATGATTTTTTTGTTGTTTTTTTTTTTGCTAGAAAATCACTTAGAACCCCCAATAGGTAAATATTTTTAAGCAGAGGCCCTAAAGAATAAATTGGTGGGTTTTTCCATTTTTTAAGGTCACACAGTATTTGCACAGCGCTTTGTCAAATGCATTTTTTTTTGGAAAAAAATACTTTTTTAAAATTTTAATGCAAAAAAAGAATACTAACCAAATGTTTTGGTGAAAGGAAAAAAAATGCCATTATGCCGAGTAAATAGATACCTAACGTCATACTTTAACCACTTGCCTTCCTGAGGATTTACCCCCTTTCCTGACCTGGCCGTTTTTTGTGTTATGGCGCTGTGTTACTTTAACTGACGATTGCGCGGTCATGCACCGCTGCACCCAAATGAAATTTATGTCCTTTTTTTTTCCCACAAATAGAGCTTTCTTTCGGTGGTGTTTGATCCCCTGTACGTTTTTTATTTGTTGTGCTATAAACAAAAAAAATACCGTTTTGAAAAAAAAAAACATTTTTGACTTTTTGCTGTAAAACATGTCCAGTAAAAAAATGTTAAAAATCAAATTTCGTAATTACTGTAATTTTTTTTTTTTAATACTAGCAATGGCGACGGTCAGCGGCTTATAGCGGGACTGCGGCGGTCATTCTGACACTGGGTGGAAACTGACTTCCACTAATATTCCAATGACACTAATACAGTGATCAGTGCTAATATAAAGCACTGACACTGTAGTAATGACACTGGGCAGGAAGGGGTAACATCTGGGGCAATCAAAGGGGTAAATGTGTGCAGTTTTACATGATGTGCTGTGTGTGTGTTACTGGTGAGACATGCTGCTGTGCAGAGAAATACAGAGCAGCATGTTATTGCTGGCAGGAGAGAGATCTGTGTTGTTTACACACAGGTCTCTCCCCTGTCAGTATTACTCGGTGATTGCTGGGTGCCGTTGGGGAATCTCCGGGTTCGGGTCATGTGACCACTGTGACACACAGGTTCGGTGGCGCAGGTAGGGCGGCGTGAGTGCCTCCTACCCAGAAATGCAAATCACATATATATATATATATATATATATATATATATATATATATACACGTGATTTTGCACAGCCCTGCTGCCCTGTAGTAGTACTTCTGTTATAGGGCAGAGGGGAAGAATTTAAGGTCTGGGGAGTTTCCTGGCCATGGACCCAAAATTTCGATGTTTTTTTCCCTAAGTGATTTAGTTATCACTTCCCTTATGGCAAGGAGCTCCATCATGCTGGAAAAGGCATTGTCCGTCACCAAATTGTTCTTGGATGGTTGGGAGAAGATGTTTTTGGACCATTCTTCATTCATGGTGGTGTTCTTGGGCAAAATTTTGAGTGAACCCAAACCCTTGGCTGAGAAGCAACCCCACATATGAATGGCCTCAGGATGCTTTACTGTTGATATGACACAGCACTGATGGTAGTGCTCATCTTTTCTTCTCCAGACAAGGTTTTTTCCAGATGCCCCAAACATCAGAGACAATGGCTTTACCCCAGTCTTCAGCAGTCCAATCCCTGTACCTTTTGTAGAATATCAGTCTGTCCCTGATGATTTTCCTGGAGAGAAGTGGTTTCTTTGCTGCCCATCTTGACACTAGGCCATCCCAGGGGCGGACTGACCATTTTGAAACACGGGCACTGGGTCAGTAGGGGGCCCCATGAGATGCCCCTGGTACCTTTTTCATAGGCTTTTTGAGTTTGGGCAAGGACACAGGGGCCCCATGATCCCCTATTGCTCGGGGGCCCCATGAGTTGTCAGTCCGCCCCTGGGCCATCCTCCAAAGGTCTTCACCTCACTCTGCATGCAGATGTACTCACACCTGCCTGCTACCATTCCTGAGCAAGCTCTGCACTGGTGGTGTCCTGATCCCGCAGCTGAATCCACTCTAGGAGACAGTTCTGGAGCTTGCTGGACTTTCTAGGATTCCCTAAAGCTTTCTTCGCAACAATCCCTGAAGTTCTTGATGATCCGATAAATGGTTGATTTAGGTGCAATCTTAGTAGCAGCAATATCCTTGCCTGGGAATCCCTTTTTGTGCAAAGCAATGATAACTGCACGTTTCCTTGCAGGTAACCATGGTTAACAGAGGAAAAACAATGATTTCAAGCACCACCCTCATTTTAAAGCTTCCAGTCTGTTATTTTAACTCAATCAGCATGACAGAGTGATCTCCAGCTGACATGATGTCAGTTGGTCCTTTCGTGGTAGGGCTGAAATGCAGTGGAAATTGTTTTTTTTTTGGAGATTAAATTCATTTTCATGGCAAAGAGGGACTTTGCAATTAATTGTAATTCATATGAACGCTCTTCATAACATTTTGGAGTATATACATAAAAACTGAGGCAGCAGACTTTGTGAAAATTAATATTTGTGTCATTCTCAAAACTTTTGGCCACGGCTGTAGACTCACCTATAGTAGTCCCAGTTCCTATACGACAAGCAAGCCTAGCCTACTTGTATGTGATTGACCCCAGGAATTCCATGTTCACTCGCCATAAAGTACAGGAGACTGAAGAAAGGAAGAACAGAAGAGTTCCTGTGGTTCCAGGCATGCAGTTGTCTGCAGTGGGTGGCTGGGACTGGTGCCTTGCAGAAATGTAGCCAGCAAGATGTGCAGATGGGTGAGTTCAGGCTGCAGACATAGACATGGTCAGCAAAGGATCGGTCCAGGCAGCAGGCAGAAACATGGTCAGTAAACCGGCCAGGGTCAGTACAGGCAGCAGGCAGAGGCTACACTGCACTGGTGTGGTTGTGCTCAATAACACTGTTGCTGGCTGTATTGGTCTAGTGAAACTGGGACTTGTGTAGCAGCGATCAGGAAGATTGTTGCTGACGTACACCAGTCTGGTGACACTGGGACTGGTGTGATAATCAGGGACATTGTTGCTGACATACAACAGTAAGGTGTCACTGGGACTGGTTTTGCGGTGAACAGAAACACTGTAACTGGTGTGGAGGTGATCAGGGACAATATGAATGGTGTGGCAGTGATTATAGAGACACTGGAACTGGTGTGGCAGTGATAGTGGACACTGGGGCTGGTGTGGTGGTGATTAGGGACAATATTACTGGTGTGACAGTGATCAAGGACACTGGGACTGGTGTGGCGGTGATAGTGGACACTGGGACTGGTTTTGCAGTGAACAGAATTCACTGTAACTGGTGTGGCAGTGATCAGGTACAATATGAATGGTGTGGCAGTGATTAGAGACACTGGGACTGGTGTGGCAGTGATAGAGGACACTGGGACTTGTGTGGCGGTGATAGTGGACACTGGGACTTGTGTGGCGGTGATAGTGGACACTGGGACTGGTTTTGCGGTGAACAGAATTCACTGTAACTTGTGTGGCAGTGATCAGGGACACTGTGAGTGGGTGGCAGTGACTAGGGACACTGACTGGCATGGCGGTGATTAGTGATACTGACTGGCAGCTTTGGTTTGGTGACATTGTACTGCTGTGGCATTGATCAGACATATTGGCTGGCGGCACTGAGATACAATGATATCAGTGTAGCCAGTCATTGTATATGATCACTACCACAGCAGTACAATGTCACCATAGAGACAGTGCACTTGCTATGGGGTTGGGGGGTGATCAGAATTTTTTTTAACACTATGGCTGCATATGCAGTGATGATTACCGTATAAACAATCTGTCTTTTAACTGTGTCTGGCATCATTCATGATGCCATTGTTAACCATTGTGATTTATATGATTGGCCCTGTACCATGTGATTGCAGTTACCAATCACAGAGATCACAGTAGTAAGCAATATCGCCATGAATGACATCTCTCTCTCTCTCTCTCTCTCTTCAAATCTGGCAGTTCAAAATGCATCCAAAAATGGACATGTGTGAACCAGGGCTTACAGACTCTCCAGATCAATGTCCAGCTTTACAGTATCAGAACCTTTAAGTCAACACTGTAAGTGTGTTCCCAAATTCAGTGTGTCCTCCAAGGGAGTCATCAGACCCTACAGCCCTGCAAGAATCCAGCCTTCTTCCTGGCTTTTCTTGAGCAAGGAGCCTCCCCTGGGTCTTCTTCTACACCAAGCAGGACAGCTTCAGGACCACATCAGCACGTTAGGCCCCAAACAGGTTATTGGGCCTAAGGTTAGGATGACATCTATGCAGATTGTGTGATATTCACAGTATGTTTTGTGTTTTAGAACACCTGTTTTTTTGTTGTGTGTTTTATTCTTTTTGCGTTTTTTTGCCAATAGGAAATTGTTGACTTTGATGTGACTTTGGATGGGTGCGAGTTGGATGCTACTTGGGTGCCAGGGAGTATAAATCACATCAAAGTAGCACTACATGAACAGAACTGTCATACTTTCCTATTAGCAGAAAAAAAAAAATGCATCAAAAACGCAACACTTGCATTTTTGGTGCAGTTCCATTGAAGTTTATTGCACAAAAAATGCAGTCTGCTGGGAGAAAAAAAAATCCCTGGCCCTTTCAAAAAAATGTATCGGCTCAAAATGCTCACATGTGAACTAGATTCATAGGAAATCATGGTAAATGGACTGTAGTGTGTTTCTGCAAAACAGGAAATGCACTGAAATCCACATAAGTGTGAACCTAGGGCATCAGCAGAGCTCCTTCCAGCAGCACCCCCCCCCAGAACTCAGGTCAGGGAAAGACAGCAAGCACATGGTCTTGTCCCAAATATTTATATCCCCCCAGCATGCACCAGTGGCCAAAACCTCCTACTGGTTTGGCTGAAGGAAATATACACTCACCAGCCACTTTATTAGGTACACTTGTTCAATCACTTGGTAACACAAATTGCTAATCATCCAATCACATGGCAGCAAGTCAATGCATTTAGGCATCTAGACGTGGCTAAGACTACTTGAGCATCAGAATGGGGAAGAAAGGGGATTTAAGTGACTTTCAACATGGCATGGTTGTTGGTGCCAGACGGGCAGGTCTAAGTATTTAAAAAATAGCTGATCTACTGGGATTTTCACGCACAACCATCACTAGGGTTTTACAGAGAATGGTCCGAAAAAGAGAACATATCCAGTGAGTGGCTGGTATGTGGGCAAAATCGCCTTGTTGATGACAGAGGTCAGAGGAGAATGGGCAGACTGGTTCAAGATGACAGAAAGGCAACAGTAACTCATGTCAATATGGACCAAAATCTCTGAGCAATGTTTACAACACCTTGTTGAATCTATGCCATGAAGAATTAAGGCAGTTCTGAAGGCAAAAGGTGGTCCAACCCGGTACTAGCAAAAGGGGAACCTAATAAAGTGGCCGGTGAGTGTAATTATTCATACTTCAGTCTTGTTTATGAAATCTCATGCTATCACCAGTGGCACCATTGATACCTACTGGCAGCAGTGATAAATCACAATCCAACTAAAGCGTAGGGAAAAACCAGGTGAAGAACTACACAATCAGTCTGGGCTGACTACCACCTAGCCAAAAACAAAATTTAATCTAGAATCCCTTAGGGGAAGAACATGCGGATGACGTCATGATGTTACCATTCATCGAAACAGTGGTATAATAATCCACACACCGCTCCAGGATCATCATTATTATTATTATTATTACATCGAGTTTATATAGCGCCAAAGGGTTTGCTCAGCGCTGTACAATAGAGGGGGGACAATACATGAAACAGTACAGCATCTACAAACCGCACACGAGGGGTTAGAGGGCCCTACTCTTTCGAGCTTACAATCTAGGAGGGAGGGGGTAGTGGTACATGAGGAAGTGGCTGTGGGGGATGGAGTGGTAGGAAGGAGAACGGCAGTTAGGTGAGGGTGGGGTAGGCTTCCCTGAAGAGGTGGGTTTTCAGGGAGCGCCTGAAGGTGAGGAGAGAAGGTGACAGTCTGATGGATTGGGGTAGTGAGTTCCAGAGGATGGGGAGGACCTGGAGAAGTCTTGCAGACGTGCATGGGAGGAGGAGACCAGGGGGCAAGATAGAAGGAGGTCCTGTGAAAAGCGAAGGGTACGGGTAGGGTGATAACTGGGAATCAGGTTGGTGAGGTAGTTAGTGGCAGTGTTGTGAATGGCTTTGTAGGTCAGAGTGAGTAGTTTGAATTTGATGCGTTGGGCGATTAGGAGCCAGTGGAGGGATAGGCAGAGGGGGGTGGCAGAGGTGGAGCGGTTGGTGAGGTGGATGAGTCTAGCTGCTGAGTTCAGGATGGTCTGGAGCGGGGAGAGCCTGCACTGGGGTAGGCCGGTGAGGAGGGAGTTGCAGTAGTCAAGGCGTGAGATAATCAGGGAGTGTACGAGTATTTTAGTGGTGTCTGGGGTAAGGCAGGAGCGTATTTTGGCGATGTTGCGAAGGTGGAGCCTGCATGTGTTTGTAAGTGATTTGACATGAGGTTGGAAGGAGAGGTTTGAGTCCAGAATGACGCCAAGGACTTTGGCTTGCGGGGCGGGATTGATGGTGGTGTTGTTGGTAGTGATGGATAGGATGGGGGGGGGGCGCAGGCAGGGGGGAAGACGAGAAGCTCGGTTTTGGAGAGGTTAAGCTTGAGGAAATGGAGCGACATCCAGTCAGAGATGTCGTTTAGGAGGTGGGTGATGCGGGCGCAGAATGTGGGGGTGAGGTGGGGGGTGGAGAGGTAAATTTGAGTGTCATCAGCGTAGAGGTGGTAGTTGAAGCCGTGGGAGTGTATGGGTTTGCCAAGGGAGGAAGTGTAGATGGAGAAGAGAAGGGGTCCAAGGACAGAGCCCTGGGGGACCCCAACAGAGAGGGGGAGGGAAGGGGAGGTGGCACCCTTGTAGGAAACGCTGAAGGAGCGTCGGGATAGGTAAGAGGAGAACCAGGAGAGAGCGGTGTCTCTGATGCCAAGGGAGAGTAGTTTATTAAGGAGGAGGGGGTGATCAACTGTGTCGAAGGCCGCGGAGAGGTCCAGGAGGAGGAGGACAGAGTAGTCGCCTTTGGATTTGGCAGTTAGTAGGTCGTTGGTGATTTTGAGGAGGGCGGTTTTGGTGGAGTGTAGGGGGCGGAAGCCGGACTGTAGTATTGTAAGGCAATTGCATTTACACACAGGGCCCATGCTGTGCCTTGCATTACACAGTGTGGTGACGTTTTGGAGCCTGGACTGGTCTGTACTGCTGGGATAATATTGCCATTTTGTGCCTAAGGAAGTACATTACTGGATGTTCATCGTACCTGGTGCGGTTATGCATCTACTGAATGTGAGTGCATTTCTTATGGGTTATTGTGCAATAAAAGTTTTTAAAGGATAAAGCACTATGTTGAGCTTTTGTTTATGAGGAATTACAGCTGACCCTTAGGCAGTTATCTGGAGGGGGCATCCTTGGAGATATTATTCAGCAAGTTGATCTTCAGAGTCCATACGTTTGGGACCAAAAGTGCAGTTAGACCAAAACATTGTATAATGTGAGGTCACACTGCTGGAGGTGAGCAGATTTATGGTGAAGGATAGTTTGCACTGGAATCCTGTGACAGTTGCACACGGAGGTCCTTATCTCAAGGAGGGTTCACAGAAGAACACTTAATTGATTGGACTTTGGTTGATATAAATATTTTTTTGGGTCTCATTATCTCTGTTCTTTTGAGTTCACTGTCCTGAGTTTTTTGTTTTTAGTTATATTTTATAGGAATTGTACATTTTTGTATATGTAGCGCAGAACTTTATTTCACTGACATTATTTCACTACTTAGCCTACTTCTTAGCCTATCCCAACCACGGCACCACCTGCCTGGAGTTTGCATGTTCTCCCTGTGACTGCGTGGGTTTCCTCCGGGTACTCCAGTTTCCTCCCACACTCCAAAGACATGCTGGTAGGTGAATTGTTTCCTGTCTAAATTGGCCCTACTATGTGAATGCAAGTTAGGGAGCTTAGATTGTAAACCCCTTGAGGGTTAGGGACTGATGTGAATGTACAATATATATGTAAAGCGCTGCATAAATTGACGGCGCTATACAAGTACCGGAAATAAATAAATAAAATAAATACTTAGCCTACTGAGACATGGGTTGTGTGCACTAACGGCTACAGCATTTATATTACACCTATTTTACTTATTTATTAATTTATATTGTGTATTCACCATAGTAAGCGCTTGAGGTATAGTTATAATTTCCATTAAGCTAGTAGCCCTTGTTCGGGACCAGGAATCTACATAAGATATCACCCAGTTGTTGATCACATCTCCAGCAAGTTTGTGGGTTGTTAGGACACAAGGAGTGTAGCAGTGAAGTTGCGCAATACCAGCAAGTGACAATTTTATAGCCGAATTCCTGGTATCTATTGCTGATGAAAGATTTGTAGGAGAGGGGTATTTGTAAGTCTGATTCCCACTTAGCTATGAAGGAAAGTAGAGGGAAATCACCAATTCCCAATCCCCCCCTCCAAGGTGTCTGGATGGAAGGAAGCAATAAATGGGACTCTTCCATTACATAAACTTACGTGTGCCAGCAGAAGCTGTTATAAGAAATGTAACAAAGTTTGGAATAGTTGGATAGATGGGCATGACCATTTGACCAATCCGAGCTCCATATCTCTCCATCTTTTTTTGTTGTGTGGATGCTGGTGGCTGATCTCTGTTTCACGCACACACGCCATTCTGGGCTACCTCCATTAAAGGGGTAAGCACTCTATGTGTGTGTGTAGCACCCTCCTAGATAGGTGGTAAGTCTAGAAAGATAGATTTAATTTGTGTTTTGATAGGTAAATTTAGTTGTCACACTGTAGCCAGTGTGGCTGTTAGATAAAAGTGTAGCTTGCACACTGTAATTGGTGTTGCTGTGTTCTGATAACTAGGTCTGCTCAGTGTGTTCAACTGCTACCAAACTGATAGCTCCCTCTACATCCAGTAAGCTTGAGAAGCTTCTGGATCATTGGGGTGGAGCTATGCAGATGGCAGCATGAATATTGGGATATCCCAGGAAGACTGGCTCTGATGGCAGGCTGGGTAATTGTATATATTCAGTGAGCACCCTGGGCTCTGGGTCTTTTCTTGTATAGGATTGGTCCAGCCTTCGAGAGGGCAGGCTGCCCTCACAGGCAACTGCTGCATTGCAGATTCAGGTAGGCGACCTGAGGGCCTGGATGCTGAAACCCAGGTTCTGTTATGCTGATTGAGGGGCCATCTACTAAAGATCTGGTATCACAGAGGAAGGTGTCCGGCTACTCTTGGACCTTGTGAGTACAGATACCCCTAAAGGATCTTAGAGACTTTGTGCTGGTTTAATCCTTCTAGTGAGTCAGCTGCGGGTCTAGCTAAAGGGGACACTGGCTGGTGTCCTGAAGAGCTTTGTTCATCCATCCTCCTTCTTAAAAGAGACACTGCTCTTGAGGCTCTAAACTACTACTGCTGTTTACATAGGCAGAGCTCCATTCTGTGTCTGCCCGAAGATCTGCAGGTGCTGGCGGACATCCACTGCCCGGCACCTGCAGATTAGTTTCTGCTATGAATAACCACAGCTAATTATTCACACCTGCCGGCAGTGCGCATGCACGCCTGCTAGGTGGAAGTGCAGAATCACGTTTACATACGTGATTTTGCACAGGAGGGCAGCCCTGTAGCAGTATATCTGCTATAGGGCGGTCTTTAAGTAGTTAAAGCTGAAATCCAATGTTTGACTTTAACATAGCTTGTCCTAAAGAATACCCAAGTCCTCAGGTGTACATAGTTCTTGTTTTTGGAATATCCCATTCAACTCCCTCGACCCTATCCAAGTTCTCCAAAAATAAAAACAACAAAAAAAAAAAAACAACACCCCTAGCCTTGTCATTGAAAACATGTGTGAATGAGCCTATGTACCTGGCTGCGGGGCAAAGCTTTTGGGGAAGACCTGGACAGTATTCCAGCGGCTCCTATGAATGTAGCACTACATGTGGTTCAACTGAACCACCAAAATCCTTGTTAAATAATATACTAGATAATTGCAGGCAATATAGTGCTTTTTAAGATAATTTTTATAAAATAATGTTTGAGTTATGTTTTTGTATAGAGGGGCCCGTTCTGGAAGGGGGCCTGGGCCATTTGCACTTTGTAAATCCTGCACTACATGTTATGTCACAAGAACACTTCAGCTATTATTTGAGTGCAAGCTGACAGGATGGTAAAATAACCAGAGGATGACACCATTGTATAATCCGGCACACAGTATGACACTAGCGTAATATTCTTTTATAAAACAATTCAAGGTGACAAGTAAAAGCATGTAGTGAGCTGGTAATACTATCTAGTAAACGCAGATGTGCGCAAGTCATTCATTTAGAGGAGAAACTCCCACCCCGACTGCGCCCCTTCCAGAAAGGTGCTCAAGGTGGATGCATCATTGGTTGAATGACCAGACTAATGCAGGCCATAGACGGGAAGTTTATCGGCTGAATTGTCGGTTAAACGAATAATCGGCCGATATTCACACCGTTAGTGGGGCAATGGCGTCGGCTGATTTTTGCGGTTCTTCTCGTTTCTTTTTATCGGTCGTGCTGGAAAATCTATGAAAAACGGCCGTAAGCATTGGTGGCAGCATTGGTGGCAGCCACGACTGATTTTTTGTTTATCGTCCGACAATTCGGCCGATAAACGTCCCGTCTATGGCCTGCAAATGGATAACTGTGACTTCAAATTTACTAGATAGGTGCACAGTAGGATTAACAATGCAAATAGGGTCAGAATGCATACTGTACAGTGGTAAACAGATAATGAAGCTGTGCAAATAGGAGCTCCTCCATGATTTTTTTGCAACTCAATCAGGGCACTACTTGGCAAAAGAGCACAGTCTCTATAGGGCACAGATACTAGAGGAAATTCACTACTCCAGTAAACAGTACAGTAAACAAACAGGTCTAGCAACACAGGCAAACAGGTCTAGCAACACAGGCAAACAGGTCTAGCAACACAGGCAAACAGCTGGAGGGATGTTTGAGCTGGCACCACAGGCAAGCGGCTGGAGGAGACCCAGGGCTGGTAACACATGCAATTGGCTGGAGACACAGGGCCACCCCATTTGAAGTGCAGTACTCTGGTAACAATTGGCATAGTGTCCTCCACAGTGGTTGGGTCTTTCATAAAAGCTCTGTGCTTCTGTCCAACTACCTGCACACCAGGACTAAGAGTACATAACTGTACACCTGGCTGCAGGGCACATGCCCAGCCACCTCCTGCCTTGAGAGCTGGAAACACAGAAAAATATTCCTTTTCTGTGTCCAGAAGTTTAGAGGATTTTGAGAACCCAGGTGATTGTGGAGTTAAAGGAACCGGAGCCTACTTCTAAGCATGGTAGAGAGGCACCTCACTAAGGGGTCATTCCCAAAAATACAGAGAAGCAACCCTGATGTGAACAACCCTTGATATTATATTCACACCAAAAACAGTTAAACATCAAAAATATAAACTTTCGTGTAAAATCTGGAGAACCGCTGAGAAACAAACTGCTTTTTTTAAAAATCCCTTACCCTTTCTTGTAGTTGTGCATTTGATATTCGTTCATGAATTGGGATCCGTTCACACTTGTAAATAAACGATCATGAAATGATTGCATGTGAGTGACCAGCCCTGGACACAGACTGCCTGTGTCCAGGGCTGATGACTTATGTGTTATTACTGTGTTAGCAATTATATGACAGTGGCCATGATTAGATGTGGAAGCTGGCAGCCTCCCATTGCTTTCAATGGACTGCCTCCCGCAGCTGATCACCGGGAAGCCCCACTGCGGTTCTCACATGTAATCAGTGTTGTGAGAGATGTGAGAGAGAGTGTTGCAGGTGTGAAAGAACCCTTATGGTTTTCTGTGCTGGATTTTTAATACATGCCTTAGACATAAAAATTAAAGAATATCTGATAGTTCCATATACTTCATGTAGCCTTTATTGTCATCTTGTGTATTATAGGGGCCATAGATAATGATAAGATCGGTTCTGGTTGAGCATGGGTTCAGAGGAACCCTTCCATGCTTCATGCACCTAGTGAACCAATGTACCATTTTGCCGACAAAGCATTCAAACACCAATAATACAGTTCCTGGCCTTTGAACTTAGGGACCTGCCACTGTGAGTTACTCACATAAAGGGGTGTTTGGCATAGCTGACATTAAGAAGTTGGGCATGGGAGTGATTGTGGGAGATTTTTATATTCCATGTCTGCAGCAGATATTTAAAAAAAGGCTCATTAAAAACATCACTGAATGCCTAGAACCCAGGTGTGGCATCCTTGACTTCTGGAATTATTATAGGATGGCGCAACTGACACAACTTTCGGTCGGGTACTCTAGGAGTGAAAAACTGTCCTGGGTCTATATGGAGAGGCAGGCTATATGTCCTTTCACTATCGATTATTTAATCTAGTTCATACCTGAAGATAGGTTCTCGATTATGGCATCAACATTGTCTCACTCATTTGCGCTATCCTCGCTGGTGCCGGATTTCACTCCCCCTTGCTCATTTGTTTTGTTCCCAACTTCCCACCGGGTTTGGACATCAGCATTTAAATGGTAGACTGACATGGGGCTTTATCCAATCAGATACTTTTTCACTCAAGGAGGACCCTTCACTCTAACCCACTGTACAGCTAATCTGGATATGCCTCTGACTGAACAGTTTTTGTTTTAATCACACTCTTTAGATTCCCTTTGGGCCCACTTGCCCAACCTTCCCTCCTTGTCGGCCTATAAAAAAATGGTCTAATAAGGACCAGGGTTCGTGGGGGGCAGTATCTCTACGATTCTTGAGCTATTACTCACTTCCCCTCAAAAGCAATTGTGCATGCTAGCCTGGGAGACGGACCTTGCTTTCGACCTTGAGCTGGAATCCTGGTATTCCCAAATACAAGCCTCCTTCAGGAAATTTTAAATTGATCCTTGGTAGAGCCAATCTCAAGGTTCTGACTAGATGGTACTTTGTCTCCTCTCGCCTTGTTAGAATGTACCAGAATACCTCTCCAGATTGTTTTAGAGGGTGCTCGATGCGGGGTTCTATGCTTCATATATGGTGGGAGTGTCCAAAAATCAGAGGATTTTGTAACAATGTGTTTTCCTTGCTCCGTTGAGTGACCAGTCTCTCTTTCTTACAACAGCCTCAAATAGCATTGTTGAATGAATTCCCACCAAGAATGCTCGTTCCTCTTGATGGCTGGTCTTTTTCGTTTTCTTAGCTGCTAAAATTACGATTGCGGGTGCATGGAAAACACCCTGTGCAATGTATGAAACATAAGATATCCTGGATTATGATCCACTAGAAAATAGCCAGTATTGTTAACAATAAGCAATGCTAGTTTAAGCAAACTTGGGAACCATGGGCTACCTATGTCAACGTGCCAATTACTACCTCTCCGGTGACTATTTAATCTCTCCATCGAAGATCCTAGATCTCTTTTCTTCTTCCCTTCCCTTGCTCCTCTTTTTTTCCTTTTTCTGATTTTTGTTGCCATCCTTTGGTTATAATATTTGCGTTTATATGGATATTGTGCAGCTGCCTGTTGCACATTAGAGTCTTACTTGTGAACAAGTGGCTGCTTTGCGCTTTCGAGGAGGAAAAGGGCACATTAGTAGCACTTTCGGGGAAGTGGCTGCTTTGCCCCTTTGAGAAGGAGAAGGAGGAAAAGGAAGTAAAGCCAGTAGTACAATAGACAAAAAGGAATGCATTCCTCTTTGGCAAGGGTTATGGTGGAATTAGAGGATGAGGAGGAAAGGGGAGAATTAGCAACATTTAGAGGCAAGAGACTGCTCAGTGCCCTTGAGGAGGAGGAAGGAAAGGGAGCTGCTGCAAAGCCAGCAGTTTTACTAAGCTGACATTAAGATGCTTGGAGATTTGGGGTGATTTGGGGGCATTTTTTCTTCTGCTCCAGCAGATGTGGAAGAGTCACCCTCCTTGAGAAAGATATTGCTGGTAATGGTGGTGTGGTTGTTGGGGAACCCTGCAGAGATGAAAACCTTCATTTGACCCTTCTCAATGTTGCCCCATGGCCCTCTTCCCTGCATGAAGTGGCATATCCTAAGCCTCCTGAAACCCCTTATGAGAATTCCTTCCCCGTCACTAGAGGCTGCAGATGTTGTAGGAAATGTGGGATTGTGGATTTGAAGTGTTTTTGTACCCATTCATCCAAAAAAGCCTTTGTAAGGTATGGTACTGACTCAACCCAAAGTTGTTCAATAAGGCTGAAGTCAGGCCATTCGAGTTCCTCCACATAAAACTTTTTAAGGAGCTGACTTTGCGCAAAGGGGCACAGTCAGGCTAGATGAAAAAAGAACATTCTCCATACTGTTGTCACAAGGTTGGAAGCACACAAATGCCCAAAATGTCTTTGTATGCTGTAGCAGTAACAGTACCCTTCACTGGAAACATCTGAACTAAATAATTTGAAGGGATATCCACAAACGTTTGGCCATATAGTGTATTTTCTGGCAGCTATGGAGCTAGAGTTCCCTCTATCCACTATACATATAAACTGTTCCTTTTTCTAGATGGACACTTTTATGGTGCTTGTGTGCCTTATTTTATTTAGCTAGCTAACACACATTTGCACAGTTGTTGCAACTATAATTAAATATTGCAACCCCCATGACAAATAAACCACCTGAGCCTATAATAAGTTAATTCATGTGCAAGCTCTCCTTATCAGCATCCTTGTGCCTGCTATGAAGCTGAAGCTAATCTGTTCTGTATACTGAGTGTACTTCTGCCCCACACTACAATTTCTGTTTTTCAAGAAGCATTTCTGCATGTGTGTGCACATGTGTTTTGTATGCATTTTTTATGTGTTTTCCCCCTCTTTTCTTCAGCTCAGTTCAGGACATGTGCATTCCAGTGCGTTTCTGGTGTGTTTACATACGTTCTAGTGCATTTTCATGCATTTTGCCTTATTCCACATGCATTCCATACAGAATAAATGTAGCATGTTTTACTTTTGTTGACTGCACTGGAGCGCACTGAACTGGTGTGAATTAGGGCTATTAGATTATATGGTAAACACTGTGCATGCGTGTGTGAACCAACCCTTAAGCCTCATCCACATGATGAGAATATTGGATGAAAAATACCGCTTTCAGAGCGATCGTACAATAATATGATTGTTAGTACACAGCTTTTGCGAGCCGATCACAACAGTTCATGTGAAAATAACCGAAGGAAAAAGCAAGAAAAAGATTTGCGTACTATACCAGTACGGACGATTTTCCTTTATAGGTACAGTATTTGTCCAGAAAAAAATCTAGCGACCAAGACCACGCATGCTTGGAAACAAAAGAATACAGTACAATACAATACTTCCCTTCGAAAGTTGTAGCCTGTCTTATTAGAATTTTCATAACTCTAGTAACCTCTTCATTTTCAATATGAGACTAGCAAGCAAAAAAAAACAAAAACAAATGATCATTCGTCCAATATTCTCATCATGTTTACTAGGCTTTAGTCAACCAAACAACTCCAACCAGATCAGTACAGGCTGCCAGTGTGTAAAGTGGAGAAGATGTGGTATAGAGAGAGTACAGGGTGTGATGCCAAGATAACTACTAGTTAAACACACTCATGCAGTTCAGGGAATATACTGTATGGCATCTGAGCTGCAAAAAGGCATATTCTGGGGAGTGACACAAAAATACATTTATTATAAAGCTAATATCTGCTTCATTTGGCAAAATTATTCCCAACATGTGAACAGGTTTAACATTCTCCTATATTTTTAGTCTCCAGCAAGTAGTCTACAACATGTGGATGGCCCCTCAATAGATAAGTTAAATTATATCCATGTGGCCAGGCCTGTTTAATTAGCCCACACCCACCATGTGGTGCTACACATCACCATACAAACAGCTTTAATAGGTTGATGTCTTCAGTGGTTAATTTCTTGAAAAAGAAAGTGCCTAACCTACCATCATGTCAAAGCCACCAAGGGCAGAGACCTGTGTATTGCCTAGAAGTCTGGCAAAAGATATAGGACCTGGAATGATCACACTGCAACCAAACAATTGGTACAAATTGCTGCTTGGAGCATCTGTTGCCACCTGCTTAGTCATCCCAGCTCTCAGCAGTGCTCTTTGGGGCAGCGGCCAGTGTCAACATTAGGCAGAGGCAGAGGACAAGAAGACATCCAACCTAGCAAGTTCTGCTTTGCTATGGCTTTGTTGTCTAGTGTCTACACCCCTTATCTCCCTTATCGTACATCCAATTAGTTAGAACAAGAAGAATTGATAGGCCAAAAATTATTAGTTAAACCTATAATTTTTACACTATTACTTTTCTTTGTATTGTTTTCTGTATAACAAATGCAACAATTTAGAGGAAGGACTAAAAGTTTATTGTTCGGGGCCAAAGGTAACGTTTTAGTGTTTGCAGATTATACATCAGACCAAAAATAGGGACATCAGTGGAGGAAAGAGCAATCGGGAAATTTGGTTTAAAATGAAGGAAAGTCCCTTTAAATGGGGACAGTTAGAAGATATGATTGCTGGCCATCTGTATTTACAATCATATAACAGCTAGATAGAATTAGGCAGTGTCTCAGACCGTGTGACAGTAGAGAGGGTTGCATCACCAATCAGACCACAAATTGTAAAAATGGACCTCAAACAGCACAATCTGCACAAATGGTATGTCTTTACCAGGGGCGGACTGACCATTTGGAAACTCGGGCACTGCCCAAAGGGCCCGGGGTCAGTAGGGGGCCCCATGAGATGCCCCTGGTACCTCTTTCATAGGCTTTTTTGAGTTTTGGCAAGGACACAGGGGCCCCATGAGTTGTCAGTCCGCCCCTGGTCTTTACACACTCTCAGCCTACACCTACCCATGATTAAGACATTCTTAAATAAATCAAGCTAAACATATATGTAGCAAGACCCATTGTAACTGAAATGTGCATGTTTAATAATGCATTGTCATAGTTAATTTCTTGTAAGAATTTCCCTTTTTCTGCCACAACATGGAGCTTTGTGGACTCTGATTTATTCTCAGCTAAGGCACTGAACCCTGGGAAATGTGGTTCCATCCAGAAGGAATGCCATTATCACTGCAGACACAGGAGACTATAAAACCCAGTGTGCCTGAATTCAGGAGAGGTCAGATTAATTAAAAAGCCCAGGAAAGTGTGGTGCTGTTGAGAGAGAGCCACCGATGCATAGATAAGAGAAGGTCCTATCTGGGAGAAAGGCAGGGGAGGAGGATACAGTGAGAGACTGTACTCTATATCAGCGACATTGCCTGTCAGTTCCAGACAATGGAAAAAGCAACCACAATCTGCTGAGACAAGTTTGAATCTGTGTCACTGTTTGCTAGAGCTGGGAATTGGCTTAGCAACGACTGAGATCCAGACCTGCTGATCTCTGCTGTGACGGTACCAAGCTAACTAAAGACCACCACTGCATCACAGAGCCACCACTCATCTGACCACTGCAGAAGTTCAAGTGAAGTCATTCTCATCTAAAAGGGGCCCCCGGTTCTTCGCTAAAAGAGACCTGCTTTTATAAATACTGTGGAGTTGGTGAGTGGGATACTAACCCTTTCATATTGACTGACCCTGTATAAAATCTATTGGAAAACAATACTGCCCCTATCTTCTTAAAGGCACCACCTGTTGCCCATTAACAACCATCAACAGTCCTGCTGCTCAGAACTGTGCACTTTAATATTTATTACTATACCCTGGAGAATTAACCCTTGACTGGACACTCCTCCATTCAGTGTTTCTAGAAAATTGGTGCTCTACTGTCACGCCTAGCATTGGTAGTCAAGCACTATATCTGGCTTCTGTGTTCTTTGCCTATAGCAGCCCCATTTCCCATTAAGTAGTAACCAGGCCTACTCCTACTCAGTTGCACCCAGGTCTTTTACACAGTGGTATAGGGCCTGACTACCATGCAGGTGTGAACTAAGCACAGCAAACAGGTATTTGCGGTTGACAGACAGGCAGAGTGGTCCAGTGACAGGGTTCAGGGCAAGCAACTTTCAAAGAATAGTCAGGGTAAAATCTGTGGTCAAAAAGCAGGCTGAATTCTAAGCGTCGTCAAAATCCGATATGACAACAAGGGAATCCAAAACTAGCTGGCAGAGCTTGGGCGAAGATGAAGGTCAAGGCCCGGGAACAAGACAGGAAAACAGGGAGCTTGATGCACGTGTGGCAAACACTGTTACAAGCATAACTGTGAGAGCTTGGTGGGCTTAAAACATTTTTGAACACCACTCAGAGGCTGTGTCTAGCAATCACTCTGCAGGTGGACAGCCGGGAGAGTGTGGCTCCACCAAAACCAACTGCTGGAATGAGACCAGCAGATGCCATGGAACCGTGTAATGCTCCTGACATCTACAAACCAATTCCCTGCTACAGCAACATTTCCTCAAGCACGCTAATGCCCTTAAGGGCCCCAACGTAGCTGGCAGAAGACTTACGTTAAGGACTGTGTCAGAGTACTTGCTATTCTTTATGATTAGGGGTTTAGTGATATCTTGCAGCCACCAAGTACAGCCTAGGCTTAGCCTCCTCATTCTAAGTGACTCTAAACAACTTAAACTATAATCTATTGTTATTCCATTATGGTTGTCTTGGGCTGCTCATTTGGTGAGGACAGCTACAGCTTATGCTGACCCTGTCAGAACCTAAAGTAGCATGTCTATTCTATCATTTGAAGTTTGAAACTGTGTATGTCATAATGTGTGTCTCATTGCAATATTCTGACCCTTTTGAATATTCATATTCTCAATATGCGTTGCTATTTGTAATTTTTTTAGGTATCTATATAGCGCTGTCAATTTGTGCAGTGCTTTACATATATATTGTACATTCACATCAGTTCCTAACCCTCAAGGGGCATACAATCTAAGGTCCCTAACTTACATTCATACGTACTAGGGCCAATTTAGACAGGAGCCAATGGCAGAAATGTTAACCATTTAGCCACTGTGCTGCCCATATTCTTCTTTAAGCTCTCGAGTCTCATTTCATTATGTCCCTAACATACTAACCGAAAATTATTAGTCTTTGTCTATTGACGTGTATACCCAAGGTGTCAGAGGTGTCAAGGTCTTTGTCAAGGTCAAGGTAAGAACAGAGGACTCCCGTGACACATATAGATGGTGCTATGAGATATTGCAACTATGGTTTCCCTTTTAAAAACAAAGTCACACAAAAGGCAAATGTATCATATTGTTTATCCTTCCAATTGAACAGATGCAAAATACACATAGTCAGCCCCAATAATTACAGAGCATGTATTGTTCATACAAAGACAAATGGCACATGGCATAGACTAAAAAGACATAATTTGTTCTTACAATATGTGCAAATCCAACGTCTTTACTTTAATTTTGTGAATAAATCTCACATGTGCAAAAAGCCATCACACTGATTTAACAGGTGTACATATTACTACAGCAATGTGATAGGTGTATTAACAGCAAGTAAAAAATATGTCACCAGTCTTACAGTTCTCATAGATGCTTTTGCTTGCTTTGGCCTATGTGTTGGGGTTCATAGGTTTTAATAATTGTTATGTAGAAAACAAATAAAAAAAGATGAATTTATCCAAAAGTACAAGAGCATTTAGAAAAGGCATTATAATCAGGTTATACCTCAGTGAAATCTCTTTACAGAAACTATATTTTTGGGGTAATGGGGGGAGGTCACTAAAAAAATTAAAGTGCTTCACTTGTCCTCTTTAATGGATAACATTGGAAGTGGCTTTAGGCTGATGTCACACAGGAGCTTCTGTCACTAGAGACCAATTGTCCATGGCAGAATCACTAAAAAGGCTGCCTTTGTGTCCCAATGAAATTACTTCCTCTGCAGCCACACGCAATGAGATGTTGCTCTAATGGTAGCTGAATCTCAATCACTAGCAATGAGAGCGACATCTTGCTGCCTCACCTACAAAGCCTTTTCGCGATTCTGCTGCTGGTGATTTTTGGCAAATTGACATCAGCAGGACCACTAAAAAGTCACCCATGTGTCATCAGCCTTACGCTAAAAGCTGGTGATACATAGGTTGATTTGTAGGTTGATCAGATGAAAATGTAAAGATGGTCACACACGCTGCAATCTGATTTTACTAATTTTGCACAATGTCTCTTAGCTTTACCAAACTATGTAGTGTGAAGGCCTAACTGCAGAATACATCCATTTTATATCCAGTTAAGCAGGCCTTGGAGTTACATACTGTAGCTGTTATCTGAAGGAGATTGTGCAGTTAGAATGCAATATTTGGGGCCAGGTAAGGAGTTCCATACAACAGTTTTAAAGTGACTCTGCACTGAATTGCAACTAAGGACACTATATGGCCAAACGTTTGTGGGCACCTGACCATCACAACTATATGACTCCCATTGGAAAAAAGCACAGACGTTAATATAGAGTTGATTTACATCCATAACAGCTTCTAGTCCTCTGGGAAGACTTTCCACAAGCTCTTGGAATGTGCATCCATTTAACCAAAAACAACATATTTGAGTTCAGGTACTGATGATGGATGAGGAGATCTGGCTTGCAGTAGGCATTTCAGTTCCTACCAAAGATGACCATTGGGGTTGAGGTTTGGACTTTGTGCAGGCCACTTCAGTTCTTGCAGACCATACTCATCAAATCATATCTTTATGGAGTGGTCTTTGTGCACAGGGACATAGTAATGCTGGAACATGAAAGAGCCTTCACCAAACTGTTGCCACAAGGTTGGAAGTGCACAATTGTCATACATGTCTTTGCATGCTGTAGCAATAACAGTGCAAGTCAATAATTTGGAGGCCTCTCTACATACTCTTAGTCATATAGCCTAGATGTGATGGTCAGGAGTCCAAAACCTTTTGGCCATAGAGTAATTGTCGATTAATCCAAAGGAGACTAGACTGTATCCAGAATTTAAAGTTTGTGGTTAGCTTAAGAGTTTCAACAATCTTAAAACAACATGCCCCAATATGCAATTAAAAAGTAGTAATGTCTTAGTTTGGAACTCTCCACTAAAGAAACTAACACCCATCCCACATGCAACAGCAACTAAGCCTGACATCTGCCCGCTGAGGCACTGAGCTTTGAGTTGTGGGAGGATTAGTGTCACATGTTCGCTAATGCACAAAAGTGCTGTTTTTTTCTTTCTGGAGTTCCAGAGGGAACACTAGAAAGGTTAAAGCAAGCACAATATGGTGCTACCAAACTGACATGCTGCTTCTCGACGTTTGTAGAAAAAGACAGTACCTTGATATTTTTAACAGTTCAGATAAAGTTTATGCATCACAGGAATTATTTAAGAATACCCAATGCATTTTGGGATTTCCATGGTTTGATGATGCTGGACTAAGAGTGGTGGTTTAGGTGAAAATGTTTGGGAATTTGAAGATAATATTGATCATTGATTTAGCTGTTAGGCAAACCTATCCAGATTCTGGATTTGCAAACATTTTTCAGTCCATCAAAATTAAACCCTAAATAAGATGTCCCCTTGGCACATGCTGTTTCATATACAATTACTGATAAAAAACCTAATCTAGATGACATGTGTCCAACACAAGGCCCACAGGCCGAATCTGGCTTGCCAGGTCATTTCATGTGGCCCTCTCTTGCAGCACCCTCCCTCCCCCCCCTTGTATCCGCCCCACCTTGTCTCAGCAGTCGGCAGCAGAGATGCGGCCAATGATGAAATTGAGTTTGACGCCCCTGTTCTAGACTGTCAACAATATTTTGACAATGTATTTTTCCTTAACCTTCAGGACATTATTCTGTGGGCCAAGTCAGGTCCCTTTGTACATTTGAGAGCTGCTTTATACACAAGTGTCACACTAGATTGTCATACCTACAGTGGGGTCCAGCACTCCACCACCTCACCTTCCCATATTACTTTCCTTAGTTATGATTCAATATAATGGAGTTGACCTTAAACGTTTAAATCCTAAACCAGATCTTTGCTGCAGTTCCTGACCCTTCATGGTGATCTAGCTCCACCTCTGTGAACAGAACTTCCTTGTCCCCTCTACCCCCCAAGGACTGGATTCTCCGTCTATTCCTATGGATAATCAACGCCTTAGAAACACTGAAGGCTTTCTTTATCCTCCGCTTTAATTTATTCTGCTATAACAGAGAGTCTCCCCCCATCCTGCTGCATAAAATAAATAATAATATAAAAATGGTCCAACAAGAGAGCAAGACCTTCTTGTAATGGCTGCAGCAGGTGGATAATCTACGAGCTTGGAGGATTCTTGGAGTCTGACGAAATGATCACATTTTGCTAGGGGTGGTGAAGGAAACCTTTTATCTTGAATAAATACCTGCCAGTCTGTGTTCAGCATAGTAGTCTAAATAAATTTTAAAGGCAGATAAGAATTTTAGTTTAATCTGGTTAAAGAAACATTATTCAGATTTCAAATTTGGTCATGGAGACACTAATAGACATGTCCCTACTGTGTGTTCAATAACGGTGAAAAATGGTCTTAAAATTCAAAGTGAAAGTTCAGAGGGTTTTGGCTTGGGTATCCGCATTGTTTTTGTTTCGTACAGGAAATTGGTGTACATCTGACCAGGAGTTGTTACAAAATGGTGGCAGCTTCTGCATCGCTACTTCGAGGGTCTTTGATACCGATGATCAGATCGTTGCTCCTGCGTGAACCATGGACCAAAGAGAGGATGTGTGTCTGGTCTAGCCGGTGTCCTTTCAATTCCAGGCCCTGGGTATCATTTTCTGGAAAATCACCTAATGACAAATATATATATATATATGGTTATTTTTCAGAGATAAAGAAATACAGCAGATTGTCTAGTCAGTAGTGCACTGAATGTCAACCGAATCTGGCCACAGTTTAAATGACAAGTTGCATTTAGGCCTCATGCACACTTCAACTAAAAAAATGTTGCTTTTACAGGCATTTGAGTGTTTTTTTTCTGTGCTTCTAAACTGCCCTCCATGTTAACCTCCACACATAGGCGTTTACAGGCGATTAGAGGCCGGAAAAAAAACATCACTTGTGTGTTCAAGAAGGGACCGTTTTCTCAAAAGCAAATTGCTTGACATGCTTAAACGTGGGTAAATGCATCTAAACGTGCGTTAAAGCTAGACACAATTAGCACTTGAGCATTTTTTTATTTCAATGACCAGAATGAATTAATAGTCTGGCCAATTAAATTAATAAACACCTAAGCGTGCAACATGCCTAAATGTGTTTGAAAAAACATGACTTAGACTCATAGTTGTTTTTCTCTTGCCAGGTGTGCACGAGCGAAGAGCAAAGTAAATCAGATACACAGTTGAAATACCAATATGTGAACTACTTTGCCTGCCTGGAAATGAATAATTCTGTTCAGCTAGTCTTATAATTCACACACTCTTGTCACTGCATAAGCAGGTAGAGGATACAACTGTTTCATGTTTCAGCTTTGCAGCTCCCTTTTACACCTTTATGTTCACTTGACAATGTATCAGCTTCATCATACTACAGATTCATTATCCAAGTCAGTGTCACTGACACAGGAAGTTGCAAAGCTGAAACAGGAAATAACGGCATCATCTGCCCGGCATGCACTGTGGTTGGCAGGTGTGAATCATAAGACTGGCTGTTTATATATAGGAAACGCTGCACAGTACAGGTTTCAGAAGCAGACCCTTCCAGAACCCATGATGAAGTGAATTATGGAGAATTCAGGGTAAGGAAAGCATAGCACAAGCACAGTTGTTGTGTCTGGGAACTATTAGCATTTTTATGATTGATTTTACTTTTTGCATGCCTGGTCAAGAAGCACTTACTGTACACCATGGGCATACACGTGGCAGTTAGGTCATGTCTGCACAGTCAACAGCCCTCCTAATTCTATGACCATCTTAATACAGTATAATATATATTATAGACAACTCACTATCAATTTGCAGGAGGTTAGTCTCGAGGTCTGGATGCAGCCGTCCTTGAGATATACTATCGCTCAGATTCTTGTTAAATGATAAAACATTTAGCAGGACCTGTAAGCAAAAAATGAAGTTATATAGTAATTTAACTAAAAAAATTATTAAATAAGTAAAAAAATACTTATTGGGACTGGAGCAAGTATTCTATTTAGCTAGGCTTCCACGCAGCAGTGTCCCCATCATTAGATGTTCCCCATCAGTGTTCCCCTCATGAAAGGTCCCTCCATCAGTCTCCACCTCATTAGAGGTCCCTTCATAAGGGCCCCCCCCATTAAAGATCCCTCCATCAGTGTCCCTATCATTAGAGGTCCCCCATCATTAGAGTTACCCCCATCAGTGTCCCCATCATAAGAGTTACCCCCATCAGTGTCGCCATCATTAGAGGTTTCCCTAAAAGTGTTCCCCACATTGAATTCCCTTACCGTGGGCTGGATGGAAGACTTGGAGCCAGGAACCAGTAGCCAGAACTCTGTGGGAGGGACTCGATGGGCGGGATTTGGTGGGCCCGGGAACACAGTTCAGGAGCCATGTCTAGATGAGGATGTTCAGTTAACTTCCCCTCAATTGAATGGTGGGGCAGACCTACCACGTGGTTGGTTGCTAGGTGCCAAGTGGACTCAGCAACCAACCACTAATGCTGGCAGGGGCAGACGGGAGGGGGACTGTAGCGGCAGAGCCACAGAAGAATCATTGGCAACACTGCTCATGATGCCCAGGCCCCCTACATGTGGCTGTCCCCCCCTGATGACGGCCCTGTTACACCTCTGGCAGGTGTCACTTGGGTGTGGTCCACAACCCACACAACCCTACAGCAGCACCAGTGTATTTGTGGCCATTAGAAGCATTCTAAAGCTTTAAAACAGTTCATAGACTAAAGGTCAACTCTGCGTATTTCTAGGTGAGCATCAACTGAATCACCCACTAGCTTCTTGTATCTTTCAGAGAATCTATTAGCAAAATATCCATCCAGTAATATGTGCCTCTGTCCCATCAAACAAGGGCATAATGAGAAATTTACTGTCCTGTAGGTTAACTATTGAAATATTTTTTTCATTCTTCATTACAGAAAATCTACAGGGACAATGTCAGACCATCATTTGTCTCTGTAATAGCCACCATGGGACAAGGGGGATATCATGCAACCAGATGCCATGTAAATAGGAAACCAGCATTTGATTCAATGTCTGTTTGGGTATACAGAACATAGATTTTGAATCGTTTAGTGAATCTGGCCTTTAAACAGCCTGGCTTAAAGAACAGAATGCCAATAGTTTCAATTTAACTCTGAAGGCCCAGAATGGGTATACCTCTGGTGCCCATGGTAGTCATCCTCAAAGCACGTAAGCCATTTCTACGACATTAGGGCAGCACCTATGTTAATTGTAAACGTTCGGACGTTGAAGAATTGTGCCTACTGTTCTGAGGGCCTTTGGATGTTATGGATTTTAATATGCACAAGATATGTATTCACATCAAGTATTTCAGGAGTACAAGACATTTATTTGAATAAAATTGAGGATTTTACACTATTCTGGTAAGCTCTCTATTCATTATTCAGTGTCCCAAATTAATTGTGATAATACTAAACTATTTTATTTTGGGAGTTATGAACAGGACAACCCACCACCAACACTCATACCAACCATCATTCTGTTGCTGTCTCTGGTTGCCTGAAGCAGAACCATTTCGAGTTGCTTTAAAAACCAGTTGACTGCCTAGTTTGTGAAGCAGGCACAGTGTGTGGTTTATCTTGATTTTGTTTCAGAACAATGACAGTAGAAACAGTGATATATGTTAAAAAAAAGCTATGGGTAGAAAATAAAACAGTTGTACTGTCTGACCTGAGTAATGCCAGAGAGGGCACGTTCTCCATTTGATCCTCCAAGGGAAAGGTAAGTACCACAAAGACCTTGTGCAGGCCTCACCACAGTGGGAAGCAGGAAAGAGAGGGGTCTTTTTCCAGGTTCAACAATGTTCTGCTGCAGATGAAACAAGTAAAATGATCATTTAGACTAGTAGGCCTCAAAAATTAGGCAGATCAGCAAAATAAAGCACCTGAAATAATTAATTGTGGACTGGATTGTGTTTTGTATACCTTTGCTTGCTTCCTGCCTGTCATAATGGTGCTGGTACACCTACCAACTACCGGGCAGCGTTCCAACCGAATTCCAACTTGATTCTGTACAGAAACCCGGGAATTGTGCCGCTAAGACAAATTTCCCTCACTTGCAGAAAATTATGGGAAATTTCTCCATTGGGAACACAGATCACAAAAAATTCCTCTTTTCAATAAATTGGGAAAGTATTAGAACCTCTGTCAGTGTGTTACTAATGCCTGTTTTCCTGTCCCAGTGACACCTGCTCCCCTAATTTCTCATCCTGCTATCATTTGTAAATGTCTCCAGTGGGGTCTTCTCAAGTCTTTAAAAAAACATCATGGTTAGAGAAAGGCTACAAGTTACTATTCCTAACATCTGAACACCTGGTTTCCAAGTGATTGGAGAAGAAGCCTGTATGTTATGAGGGCAATGTATGTGGACCTTCAGCCATTACCAATACTGTCCTCCGAGTTAGTGTTACGCTCTACAGTACACTTTACAAAAGTACATCTAAAGCCAAAACTTTTATTTTTTTAGTTTTGAAAGTAGGAATAAAACTTCTGGAAGGTTTTTGTTTCCTGGTGTGTGTCCAATCGAGGAGATTTCCACTTACTTGAGAGGCAACCCATCTTAGATACGGTAGCTTCCATTGGTACAGGTTTCCCCACTGGAAAATTTGCCCTCTATACCTTTTCAGGTGACAACTGTAAAAGTCTGGATATCACATCAACTTCTGCCCCAATGACAACGGTCACCACGTCACCAGGACAAAGAGAGAGAATGAATCTCCCCAGGTGTGAAGCAGACAGCAATAAGACACTAAACAAGTTTCTAAACCTTCCTTACTACATCCAATAGTAGAAAATGTTTTAGCTTTAGGTACATTTTAAAAGTAACTACATTATTAAATAAACCCAATAATATAATTGTGTTACATAAAATACCACTTACGGGATTTGGGGAAGAGCTGTTGTTGCTCTTATTGCTCCAAGAAAAGTCTAGGATCTGGCTGTTGAGAAGGACCCCCGATGTAGTCATTATCATACTGCCAAATGGACGGTTTAATGAGCTACAGGGAAAAAAAGACACAAGAGGAAATGAGAAAAGAGTTGTGTCCTTTCTGACAAACTGTGTCACAATTACTCACCTGACCACAGCCACAATAAAGTCATCAGGACCAACCACTAAAGCCTGGCTAGCAGATGGACCGACGTGCAGGGTGTGAAAGGGCACATAATCCTTAGGGTTGGCAGCATGAGATTCATTGATCTTTTTCCGGAAGAAGCTGGATTCCGCCTTACTGACAAAATAGAATTCATGTAAGATCATAAAAAGTCTATAGAAGTCTGCAAAAAATTATTTAGTTTTAGAGAGAAATTGATCAAATTTCAGTTGTGCTTCAGGTTGTTAATAAAGAGGAGCTTTACCTGTTAGGGATAGGTATGTGCTCTGCTATTTACTTGTATTCTATCCCTATTAGGGAACACGTTAACTCAGTAGTGGGCTGAAATGCTCCTACATAGGCTGACCCGTGTTCTGCCTGAGCTCAGGGCTGGTAACAGACACTTTGGGGTTGATTTAATAAAACTGGAGAGGGCAAAATCTGGTACAGTTGTGCATGGTAGCCAATAAGCTTTCAGGTTTTATTTCAAAGCTTAACCACTTGCCCTCCAGAGGATTTACCCCCCTTCCTGACCAGGCCATTTTTTGCGTTACAGCGCTGTGTTACTTTAACTGACAATTGCGCGGTCATGCAATGCCACACCCAAATGAGATTTGTGTCCTCTTTTTCCCACGAATTGAGTTTACTTTCGGTGGTATTTGATTGCCTGTGCATTTTTTATTTTTTGCGCTATAAGCAAAAAAATACCAATACAATTTTGAGAAAAAAACAATATTTTTGACTATTTGCTATTAAACATGTTCAGTAACAAAATTTATAAATAAAATTTTGGCTTATATTTAGGTCAAAATGTATTCTTCTACATGTCTTTGCTAAAAAAAATCCCAAAACATGTAAATTAATTGGTTTACGTGAAAGGTATAGCGTTTACAAATGGCGGTATAGAGACCAGGATTTTTTTTTTCCCTACTCGTAATCAGCGACATTTAGCGGGACTGCAGCAGGCATTCTGACACTGGAAGGGAACTAACTTAGTGTCACTGACATCCCCTGTGATACCAATACAGTGATCAGTGTTAAAAAACCAGTACTGACACTGTACTAATGCCACTGGGCAGGAAGGGATTAATGTGAGGGGCTATCAAAGGGTTAACTGCGTGTAGGGAGTGTTTTACTAGGGGGCGGGGGGTTTGTGCTTCACTGTAAGCACACTGATCGGGATGGTTGTGCTGTGCTCAAAGGAAATTCAAAGCCTGAAAATTCAAAGTAACACAACCAGCAACCCTAAGGATTGATAAGCTGAAATATATTACATTTTGGGTTTTAGATTTAGTTATCCCTTAATAAGGCTAGGTTCACATCTATGCAAGATGCAGTTGATGTGTTTTTCTGCCGTGTTTTGCGGTGCATTTTTTTAAATACATGTTTTTAATGCGTTTTTCTTTTTTTTCAGCTAATTGGAAAGTATGACAGTTCTGTTCTTGTAGTGTGACTTTGATGTGACTTTACACTATCTGGCACTCAAGCAGCTTCAAAGTCGCACTACATGAACAGAACTGTCATACTTTCCTATTAGCCAAAAACAATGCGACTTTGGACACATTAAGGGCTCCTGCACTACTTTGATGCAACTTTGATGCTGCTGTAATGCTACTTGAGTGCCAGAAAGTGTAAAGTCACATCAAAGTTGCATCAAAGTCGCACTACACGAATTAGCAAGAACCCCCCCCCCCACACAAACTGTATCAAAAACGCAACACTTGCGCTTTTGTTGCAGGTTCATGGAAGTCTATTACATGCAAAACGCAATCTGATGCAAGAAAAAAAGTCCCTGACCCTTTCCAAAAAAATGCACCAGTTCAAAATGCGCAGATGTGAAATACATCTATAAGAAATCTTGTTAAATGGACTGTAGCACATTCCTGTAAGATGGAAAATGCACTGAAATCTGCATAAATGTGAACCTGGGGTAATTACATACATTAGGCCAGCTTTTCTAAACCAGGGTGCCCAGGCACCCTGGGGTGCCTTGAGGTTTTTTCAGGGCTGCCCTGGCAAAATGTCTAAAAATTGCCCAAAGCTTATATACAAGCCAGCCAGTGGAACAAGCCTGTCTTTTAGTTACACAACGCTGCAGGTTTTCATAGTACACTATTACGGCCTTCTAGCAGCTGGCGTCCTGACAACCAATGACATCATCAGTTGATAAGGAGGATGTCAGCTGCCTGCACAGCATCCTAGTTTGATCATCCCCTGCCCCCCTCCATCAGTGCTGGGGTCACATTAGCTCAGTGATGGAGGAAAACTGAGGGAGAAGAGAAACATGGGAATACTAGTCAGTACCAGTGTGAAGTGTATTTGCTTTGGAAGAATAAATCACCTCTAATGGGTGTTCTACATGTGTGGATGTTGCTGTGTTATATAAAACTATTAGAATAGTTTTTCACATTTTAGAACGGGGTGCCTTAAGACTGTCCATAATTTTAAAGGGTGCCCCAAGACTGTCCATAATTTTAAAGGGTGCCTTGACTGAAAAAAGGTTGAGAAACACTGCACTAGGCAAGCTAGCAATCGGAGATCATGCAGTTGTAGAGACTTGTCACCAGAGGTAGCTGTTGCTATGGTATATATTTTAGTACTAGATACTGCAGTGTTTCTCAACCTTTTTGCAGTCAAGGCACCCTTTAAAATCAAGGATAATCTCAAGGTATTCCTAAAATGTAAAAAACTATTCTACACACATCGAGCAAGCCCAATATTAGAAGTGATTTATTCTTCCAAAGCAAACTACACCTTTGCACACTGGTACCGAATAGTATTCCAGTGTATCTCTCCCATTTTCTCTCCTTCAGTCTGCTAATGTTACCCCAATTCTGATGGAGAGGGGCAGGGGAGGGCCAAACAAAGATGATGTGCATGCACCCAACGTCCTTCTTATCAACTGATGATGTCATTGGTTGTTAGGATGCTGGCAGGTAGAAGGTCATAAAAGCGCACAATGAAAACCTGTGGCTTTGTGTACTAAAAGGCAGGATTGATCCACCTGCTGGCTTGCATACAATTTATGGGCATTTTGCCAAGGCACCCCTGAAGAAGCCTGAAGGCACCCCTGAAGAAGCCTGAAGGCACCCCAGGGTGCCTGAGCGCCCTGGTTGAAAAAGGCTGAGATACTGTATATCCCTAAACTGAAACTTTTTATTACTATTAAAGGTAAATCTGAAAGTTATTTTTCTCCCCAACAAAACTGTCAACCCCCTGCTGGGGGTACAGTATGGCAACTGTCTAAAATAACCGCTGAACCTCAGGTAAACAGCTAAACACAGAGCTGATATACTATAGATCACAGGTGTCAAACTGGCGGCCCTCCAGCTGTTGCCAAACTACAAGTCCCATGAGGCAATGCAAGATTGACAGTTACAAGCATGACTCCCAAAGGCAGAGGCATGATGGGAATTGTAATTTCGCAACAGCTGGAGGGCTGCCAGTTTGACACCCCTGCTATATGAACCTCCAATAGGATTTCAAATATCAGGGACCAATGCACAAAAGACAACCTAGCAAGGTTAGTGACTTCACTTTTCTCTACAACAGTTAAGCAGTACAGCTTGGTCACGCACCTGGCACCAGCCTGTGATTGGAAAATCAAGGGGAAACAGGACACTGACTAAAGCCTTAGACACATAGACCACTGCCCGAGGGCCTGGGGTCAGTAGAGGGCCCCATTAGATGCCCTTGGTACCTTTTTCATAGGCTTTTTTGAGTTTGGGCAAGGACACAGGGGCCCCACGATCCCCTATTGCCCAGGGGCCCCATGAGTTGTCAGTCCACCCCTGACCGGTACAGTGGAAAATGGCCAACATTCGGTCCATATGTACAGGGCTTTAGTCAGTGTCCTGCTTCTGCTTCATTTCCCCAGGACCGGCTTCTGTCAAATGAGCATGCTGAAAAACCAGCAGACAATCGGCATCCGATCAGTGTTCTCAACCAATGGCTACAAGCGCTGACCGGTGTGTTCTGGCGAGGGGGCAGTCCACAATAGCACAGCGGGGAGATCGCTGTACTAACATCTCATAGTACAGACCTCCCCAGTTTTTTTTCATTCAGGGTTGAACGAAAAAAACTTACCATGTGTACCAGGCATAAGTCCCCACTCTCTCCTCCTGTTGGCATTTTCAAAGTCTTGACTAGGGATGAGCTTAAGGTTCAGTCCATTCGCCAGCCCCATTCATTTATAGCCCCATACTTGTTACTGTATATGCAGCCTAACTGCAGTACACTAATAGATAACAAGGACTCAATTGGGTTAAATCAGATAACTGGAGTAATTTTTCTAGAAGAAACCAGTTAATAGACAAAGAGAACATAAAAACATTAAGAAAACATAAAAACACATAGGGTGTACTATTTGTCCTCTGAAACTGCATGTACATTTGTGCTGTGTGAATGGGGGAAAAAATAAATGTTAGGCTATTTCCTCTCCAGGTTGATTGTTATTTATTCATTTGAAAATGCCATATTATGGCCACTAGATGGAGATGTCAATAATAGGAAGTAAATATTTATTCAATATGGTTGTCTGCTTCAACCAGTGGCCATAATGTGTTATTTTCCTAAATTATTATATTCTTATAAATGAAGAACATTTGACCCGGGGAGCAAATAGCCTATAAAAAGTTGTTTTTGTCCAATTTTGCATAAAAAAAATGTACATATAGTTTCACAAGATGAATAGCTCTGCAAATATTTTTACAAATACAGCCCATAGTGATTCTGGTGGACAACCCAAATGCACAGAACAGCAACTGGGGTCACTGACCACAACAAAAACTTGACAGAAGTATTTACTCCAGTTTGGGGTGGATTTGGGGTTTAAGTGACTGGGAATAATGCACATATCACATAAATAGTAGTATTCACCTTATTAACTCTGTGACGTAGCCGGTGACAGTAAGGTCAAATGAAGGATCGCCCAGTTTGCTGGCACAGCCCAGAGCAATTTTTAATGCCTGTAGTTTAGAAAAGAAAATAAATATATATATTTAAATATATATATATATATATATATATATACACACGCTACACACATACTGCTTTGTTATAACATGTTAAAGCTAAATTCCAGGAATTTAGCCACTTTGTAAAAAGTGAAGGCACACTATGACTTAAGTCCAACGAGGTGCATGACATCTCCTGGACGAGGAAGGCTTGCGCCGAAACACGTTAGCATCTGAAAATCCTATATCAAAATTTTGTAACCAATTAAGATAATATATTGAGAAGCATCCAAGTTGCTGGCTAACATCTTTAAAGACTACATTGAGACAAGTGAATGGTTTAGCCTGAGCACCGGCCTCCAGCTCTCATTAAAGCGGAGTTCCACCTGGAAAAAAAAAATAAAAGTCAGCAGCTACAAAAACTATAGCTGCTGACTTTTAAAATACAGACACTTACCTATCCCTCGGTCCAGCGGTGTCCTCACCACCGCTGGTTTCAACGGCCGTCTTCTCTCCACGGCGCCGGCATCTTCAGTGTGGGCACCCTGCAGTGACAGCTCGTGGCTTCACAGCTAGGTGCACACTGCGCATGCGTGAAAAGTGCTGCGCTTTGTGAATGGCCCCGTAGTCTTCTGGGACCTGTCACGTGTCCCAGAAGACTATGGGGAGAGAGGGGGGAGGACAACTTCCACCTAGGCGAATGCAGCAGAAGTGGGACCTGTCAAATTCGGGTACCAGCTCCCCAATGGTGCCAATCCTTAATGGGGAGCAGGGGACAAAGGCTTAAAGTGGAACTTCCTCTTTTGGGTGGAGCTCTGCTTTAACAATACAGCCGTTGAGCTTGGGTGAATTTAAATTTTACTGTTGAAGATGCAGAGAGCAGAAGGGTCAGCTTCCAGCTACCTGGAAATACAGCAATAGCTGTCTAAACCTGTAAGATGTAAATAACAAAGATAAGTTCAAAAGATGCCATGCACCTCCTTGGTCTTAAATTGGAGTTCCACCCAAAAGGGGAAGTTCCGCTTTAATGATTGGTCCTCCGCATCCCATTAAGGATTGGCACCTATGGGGAGCGGGGGGTGAGCGGGTACCCAAAATTGATCGCCTAGGCCAGGGGTAGGCAACCTGCAGCTCTCTAGCTGTTGTGGAACTACATTTCCCATGAGGCATTGCAACATTACAAAAATGACAGTTACAGCTATGACTTGCAGAGGCATGATGGAACTTGTAGCCCTGCAACAGCTGGAGAGCCGCAGGTTGCCTACCCCTGGCCTAGGCGATCGGAAGTGGAAGTTGTCCTCCCAACCCCCCCTCCCCATAGTCTT